>NW_026061982.1:0-600000 GCF_023897955.1 Schistocerca gregaria
CCCTTCTGCAGTAATATAAAAATGAAACAGAGTGTCTTCCAGTGTAGAATTTTAACATTTTAAAGTAGTTCCTAGAACATGTTTCAGTATTCAGGTTGCAAAAGAAATTTTTGGAGCATCTGTCAACGTTTTCAATTGTATACCTGTGTGAAAATGTACGTACGTCTTGTTCAGCAGTATTCAGTTTGTAAATATTTCAAGAGAGATGCTCTTCTTAATTTATTAAATGCCACATCAGTAAAGTGGCAATCTATGGGATCAAATTGAGGCAGTTTTAATATTGGAACTGGTATGGCTTACAGATGCACCATTGGTTATTTATACTAAACACAAGCCTTAGAACAAAATGAATAGCACTGAATGTAAACAAAATTTGAAAGAGGTAAGTGCTGGCACAGATTGCATTGACTTGTTTATCGAGTTTTGTATTGTCATCAGAGCTAATAAAGTTATTGCCAATAACAGTGAACATGAAGGAGTTATAAGTCTGTCTTGTATCAATTGGCAAAAATTGAAAACTAATAGGTTAATGTGAGAACAAGGGGACATAAGTGACAACATAATCTGGATCTTGGTGAAACAAACTCAAATGAATACAGATATTATTTAGTTACATTTACTAGCTATTCTAGGTCCCCACAACAATGTACAACTGCCTTTGGTTAGGAGATTTAGCTTTATTGCAGCACGGTATTTCAGTGTGTACTGCAAGTATTTTGATGAATTTTCATTTTCAACAAGTAGTAAATTCTGGCTGTAGGCATACAATTTTAAATGTATTGGGCCTAATTATTGTTTCTATTGTAAACATGACTATCATTAGTGGTCATGTAAAAACAGTAGCACATATTATGTAGCTCTATTTGCTGAAGAGCTACTCAGGTCAGAATATTACAACCTATTTGTAGCCCACCTTATTGGTGAAATTACTGTAGCTGTGAAGTTGTCATTTGGAACAGAAGCGCACAATAAAGTATTTTGAGACCAGCAGAACTGCTTTTCACCAATGTATGTGGGTAGTTATAACAATTTTTCGTCCAGTGAGTCTTCCACCTAGCTTATGGTTCAACACTATGTAGCAGTGACAGACTGCAGGGAGATAACAGGTGACCATCGGCATGATTAAATGTTTCTTAACCTAACTGTTTCTGTAAGTTGATAAAATTAACCCTTAAGTAATAAAAATGGTCATGTATATAGTTGCACACTGAAGTCCCAAATTATATTTATAATGCAGTGTTTGTTAATGTTGTAATGTGCCTACGAAACATTTATGGCTGAAATTTACTGTAAAAGATAGATGAATTTAAAAAAAAAAAATGCTAATGGTCTTCTTAATTTTGTTGGTTCCATTGTTCCCATCACCTATTACGTATGTGAGAAATATTAGCAGTGAGGCTGTTTCGTTTTTTCGTATGGCATCGAGTAATTACTTCGTAGCAAATCCCAGAGGTTAAAAATGTTGTACTGCATGAAAGTCATGGTAATTCTACAGAGCTGTGTACATTTTTTAAAATACAAGCAGGTATCGGTTTTATGCTGTAAATGTCTTGGTAAGCTTTCCAGTGGAACAACCAGAAATCTGTGTGCAAATTAACACCATGCAAGCAGTGTAGGTAATGGTGACAGCTCTTTTAATACACCCTGTATATGAAAACAAACTACATACACACAATTTTCGAGTGTTTAGGAGAGGAAAAGAAGCTTTTTTTTATGTGACTGCCTCTAAATTTCTTTTTTTATAGGGGGAGACGAAGTTGGTATATGAAGCACTGGTTACCAGTTCAGCTGAATGCATTGTCACTATTTGAGCAAGCATATTCCAGTTGTGCCATAATGTAGACAGGCGATATTTTCTGAATTGCCCCTATACCAATAGTCACACCATATCTTGAGCATTACTGACATCTCTGACCCCACAAATTCTTTGTGAATGTAGATTTTTGTACACAATGTATGCAATTTTTTTTAGGAGCACCTGCTGACCAGAGAGTAACAACCTCAGGATAAAAGCAAGTAGCTGTACAGGACAGAAGGGTTGGAGCTTGACTAAGGTAACTCAGAAAGTACCTTTGTCCTTGATTCACATTACCTGTCATGACTAGAGAGAGATAAACAAAACAAAGATAGTTCAACTGTTAATTACCCCCCTTGCCACACACACACACACACACTGCTTAAACATAGTTTCCATCATAAGCAAAAATTTACATTAAAAGGTGACAGGCACTTCCATTGAAGTCCTAAGTATGAGGTGCATCCTGAAAGTAATTGCCAAATCATTCTACTGCCACTGCAGCACTTGTGTTGTAGGTTCACACATTTCTCTGGTTCATTGTCTTGTCACTGCAGCTCAATTTTGTGGTATTTATATTTGTTAGTGATCAGTCAAAATCTTTAGTACAACCCCTGAGCCCAGTGACTGTGACGTGTGCTCTGTTATGTTTAGTTCCAACACACAGAACATTAAGCCAGCTGAAATTCATCAACTTGTAGACATTTACGGTGAGAAAGTGGATGAGACAGTTGAAGAAACACTCATGACGAAGCATGTGTTGGACAGCCTTCTGTTGTCACTGATGATATGGGTGAGAAAACACATGGTTCACAATAAGAATGTATTTCAAAAACTGTTTTGCATGACTCAGTCATAAATTGCTTAAATTTTTGTGAATTTCGTTTGAAAAATGCTTACAAAATTATGTACCTTGGCAGAGTTTTGACATTTCAGCACTGAATACAGTGATAAGGAAGATGAGTTCTTAAATAGAATCGTGACTGGTGATGAAACTTGGGGTCTTCATGACACTCCAAAATAAAATCAACAATCTATGGAGTGAAGGAACTGACAGTCCGACAATCCTCCACCACCCCCAAAAAAGAAATCATAATGAAGTTGCAAGTGCAAAAAGTCAGGTCAAATGGATTCTACGACCAACAAGGCATTCTGCTTGTTGAGTTCCTTCTGAGAGCTGAAACCATGAAAGCGGTATGATACTGGAAAACACCGAGAGAACTCCATCACACTATTCAAAACAAAAGATGCAAAACTCTCAATCGAATCATTATGATGCTTCATTTCTGCTGGTGGCACTGAAAACCTTACTAAACAATTCAGTTGGGAACAGTGAGACCACCTGCCAATCAGTGCTGATCTCACATCTCCGGACTACCACTTTTACTTCATCATCAGTCAGGATGAAGGTGCTTGAACACCTATGATGATGTAAGCAAGTGTGATCAGTATTGGAGGTCTTAACTGGTATTATCTTTCTATGAAAAGGGCATAGAAAAGTTGGATTACTGCTATGACAAATGTCTGAACAGTGGTGGCTGTTACGGTCTGAAGAAATGTTTTCATGAGTCCTTTCCCACAATGGTACTTACATTCTTGGCATACCAATGTGGGTGTAAAAGTTGACAGAGAACACCCCACATCCTCTTCTTTACAGCAGTCACGTAATGGGGATACGCAAAGCCAATATGAACCACCTATTTTCTGTCAGCAGCCATGTGGTGGAATCTTCTGGATCATACCCAGGGTTATTCAGCTGCCCCTGCTATAAAGTTTTATGGAACCTGCAACATCTTCAAGAACCACACCCATGATTTTAATCTTCTCTCCTCTCCTCCCTACATGCACACTGTTAGTCCTGCAAAAACAATGAAGAGAACCTTTTTGTATCAAAATTAACTACATTACATTTTGTACTTTGTTGGACACCACACTTTCTGTGACATTCAAGAAAAAAGGCATTTGAATGCCTGTCTTGTACTTTTTGAATTATTTAACAAAAACTATGGCTTCTAGCAAAAATGTATCCCCTCCCCTCCCAAAAAGAAATGACTACATTAAATTTCCCACAAAAAGATCCTGTTCATTTTTTTTATGTAGGACTAGTAATTTGCATGTAGTGGGTGAGAGAAATGAAAATCTTGCCCATGACATTTGTAGGCATTGCAAGTTGCATAAAACCCATGGGTAGGTGTAGTTTAATCATCGTGTACAGGTTTTTCATGCCAAAAGAACTAATATAAGATTTCTCTGGCTTCATAAACAGCTCAAGAAACATTTTACACCACATTGATGTATAGTGTTTGCACTTTTCTTAATCAGAAAATCATTTCTCATTGCTTTCCTGATCACAGAAAATTCCTACACACAGCCAACTGTTTTTGTTGTTGTGGTCTTCAGTCCAAAGACTGGTTTGATGCAGCTCTCTATGCAAGCCTACATCTATTTGAACCTGCTTACTGTATTTCCCCTTCAACAGCTTTTCCTCCTCTCACTCAAATCCCACCAATACCAAATTGATGATTCCTCGATGCATCAGGGTATGTCTTATCAACCAGTTCCTTCTTTTACTCATGTTGTGCTGAAAATTTCTTTCAATACTATGTCCCTGGTAATTTGATTTGCAACTGCATAATTATTCCATTAGCCACCTCTAGGTGCAGTGCAGAGGGTGTCGAGTGCCAGTAGTAGTCATCTATCCACTTATTGACTACCTCTGTAACTTAGTATTCACTGCTGCTGCCTATCATGGCGAGGACGCAGGTTTAGATTCCCTGTACTGCCAGGGATTTTTCTGGGTGAGAGGATTGGGAAAGTGTACATTCACCCTTGTGATGCCAACTGAGGAACTCGAGGACAAGAAAACTGACACAGGCAGGATAGTGGTGTGCTGGACGTCATTGGTAAACGATGACACGGTGGTCGGCCAGTACCGATGGACAGAGTTTACCTTATGTTTTATCCACGTAATCATCAAAATTTCTTCCTAGAAACACATTTCAAAAGATACCATCCTTTTCTAGCTTCAACTGCTTGTTGTTCACATCTCGTTTCGGAGCAAGGCTACACTTCACACAGATACCTCCAGAAAAGACTCCGTAACATTTACATCCACTCCTAACATATTCCTCTTTCTCAGATATACAGTCCAGCCTGCATTTTATATCCTCTCTGTGTCAGCCAAAATCAATTATTTTGTTACCCAAATAACAAAACACTTCTATTATCTTCAGTGTCTCATTTCCTAATCTGCGAGGTTTGTCCGAAAAATACATATAAAAGTTGCATAATAACTTTATTTTACAATTATTCAGGTATTACAATATGGTCTCCTTCAAAGTGCTCACCCTGAGACGTGATACACTTCTGCCAACGCCATTTCCACTGTTGATAACATTGCTGAAAGTCTTCAGTTGTGATGTTGTTTAGTTGCCATGTCGTTTCCACATCTCCCAATGCCACACCATTACGCATTTTTGGGAACATGAAGAACTGACACGGGACTAAATCCGGTGGTGATTGAGCTTCGGGCCAAAAACACAACGAGCGACATGTGTGCGGGCGCATTCTTGTGATGAAGGATCCAACTCTGGTCGAACTCTTGCCACAAGAGCTCCGAGATGTGTCAGAACTTCAACGTAAAAATTTCCGTTCTATCTCTGGCTGGGAGGGACAAATTCCTTGTGAACAATGCTCCAAGAATCAACACTGTCATCACATTGGACCTTGATTTTCGCGACTCTCCTGCTAGTTTCCATACCTTGCTTCGAGCTCCACATCGAATTTCTAAAACCAGGACACGTCTCCAGTGATGACTCGGTTGAGAAAGTACCCTCGTTCCTCTGCTTCCAACCAATCCTTACAGCACTCAACCCTCTTTGCTTTCTGTTCTGGTGTCAAGAGCTTCGGTACAATTTCTCCATTTCAAGTTTTTGTGAACAATTGTTTTGAGGGTTGACAGCTCGTCAGCAATCATTCTGTCAATCCACGGTCTTTAAGAACACAAGCTGCTGCTGCACACTCCCACCTTCACGCAGAGTGCTCTGACTCGAACTGAGCATTGATTTGATTGATTACAGCAGTAGTCTCACCTGATGGTGACTGCAACCTGTAACATAAAGACATTATTCAACCTTTATACGTATTTTCCGGACAAACCTCGTATAATGGACAATGAAAAACTTCCCATTCTAGTTAGTTAGTTATATTAGTTGTTCCATGGATCATGAACACGATTCTTTTGTAATGATGTGGAACGTGTCAAAGTGTCACCTGCCATATTCTCCAGATCTGACTGTGTCAGACTTTTTCCTTTTCCCAAACCGAAAAAAAATACCTCAAAGGATGATGATGATGATGCAGTGACTGATGCTTTGTTGCAATTGAAATCAAAGATCTTTTATTTGAATGGTTTGCAGAAGTTATCTGAGCAGCCTCCAAGTGTATTAGTGTACACAGGTATTATATATACAAATAAATTGATACTATGAAATTTCTTTCACTCTTTATTTGTTAGGGTAGAAGCTTTTTGACCCCTCCTCGTACAGCTTTCAAATGCAAACTCGCTGATCATCCCTCGTTATTCATTCCGCATCTCCTGATTGAACTTGACTACATTCCATTATTCTTGTCTTACGTTCATCTTAGACCTGCTCTTTAACACACTATCCATTCCACTGTCTGCCTCCTTAGCTGTGCCATTCGACTAACTGCCAGCTATTTTTCCTTGGGTGGGAGGGAGGGGGGGGTGGGGGGTGACTGGTACAAAATGCAGTCAGTCTTGTGAGGAGCTGCTTGACCAAGTAGTTGTGGTTCCACAGTAAAAAAATACCCAGGAGAGAGGTGTACTGACCAGCTGCCCCTCCATGTTGCATCACATCAGATCACACCACACCACTGGCAGGGTGCAATATGTCGGTTGGTGGAATTTTAGCATTTTTAAAACAACCAACGGGAATTCCAGGTAGGAATGTCAAAAATTTCTGATTTTTATTCCTTCCATTCCATTCAACTTATCTTCCAAGACCCTTCCTGCCTCTGATATCAAGAGCTTTATTTCTTCTCTCTTCCTGTGTCTTATAAGAGTCCCGTTACTCACTCCAAATAACAAGAAAATATTGAAACGATGTAACATTTGTTTGTCAGAACTGTCTGAAGTGTAATGTTGGGATATGACACTGTAGGATAGAGTTCCAATGACATTTGTTGCATAACCTAGAAAACAGTATCAACAATCATCGACAAGATTTG
Source organism: Schistocerca gregaria (assembly GCF_023897955.1). Classification (NCBI taxonomy): domain Eukaryota; kingdom Metazoa; phylum Arthropoda; class Insecta; order Orthoptera; family Acrididae; genus Schistocerca; species Schistocerca gregaria. Next base: position 7,046 of record NW_026061982.1, read on the forward strand.
AAGTATTTTGTGCTCAGCTCACCATCCAAATATATTTAGAAGTACAATTCATGTGGGCTCTAGGTCATATAGTTTCAGTTAATATCTTGACTTGCTGATGAAACAACATTGTAGCTTTTGCTAAGCCCAATTCTCCAAATGTAATCAACAACTAACACCACATTTCTAAAGCTTTGGCAACTGGCTAAAAAGAGTCACTTATTTCAAAGTTGCAGAAGTATAAAAGCAAATTACAGTTCATGAAATACACTGGGTTCACATTACTCAGTCCAACAGATAAAACTGCACTTGGTTCCATGTGACATCAAGTCCAAGGCTGGCCCAAGACAACTACTCTCATTCAGTAACCTCACTAAAACTATTGAGAAAGTTAACAACGATAGCACAACTCAACTCACGGGTGCAAAGCATCAAAGGTACATTTTTACAATATTAACTTCAGGAACTGTTCTAGTGGTTATGAAAAATTATAACAGTTTCAATTTGATACAGAAGTGCTATGAGGCATTTTCATAACCAAATAATTTGAAAATGTGAAACACATGATATTTATAATCTCAAACATCAAAGAAACAGAATGAAATTTCAAACAAAATATCAATCCAAAAGGCTTCAATTTTTGAACAGCAGATTTGCAATTATTGAAAAAACATAGCTGAAAATTTAATGGAATCAGATACTTTGTTGGCCAGAATATTTATCATAATCTACTATTGAACAGAAATCTCTGTGAGACAGATTCATTAAAATCTTCAACTGTGTTGTCTGTAAACATGCTCTGAAGGATCATTTCAGGCTTATCTGCATAGCAGCATGGTAAGTTGCCTGTCAATTTGTCATACACCACAGTGACATCATTCAAACAAAGAACCGCTACTGTGAGACAAACCATCTTCCAGAGGTAGCCTGGAGTCAACAACCTGTTTAGAGCATAAGAGTTGTGGCTCATAGGCACCCACAAGAAAATGCAAAAGAGCTGTGCACTGCCCATTTAGAAGGCAGCTGTATCAGTACAGCCCAGTCACCAAGTTTTTTCTGAACTAAATCGGGATATTTTTTAAAAACCATGACTAAACACACACAGGCAACAATTCAATGTTTTTTTTTTTTACCTTATTGAGATTTTTGCTCACTTTTCAATCTCCTTCATAGAATCTTCTCTTCTTCCTCAATAAAACTGGAGACATCTAAATCACTAAACCATCTTCATTATTATTATTATTATTTCAGCTTCTAATGTTGCTGCTGGGAAAAGGTTCCTCTCAGCTCACCAAGTGTTCACCATCATCTGAAACAAAACGGAAAAGTTGTCATAGTTTTCATAACAATGAAAAAAAATTCCTTCCACTAATCAGATTTCAGCTTGAAAAGTTCTTCTCTTCATCCTTGAGAAAGTTCTTTAACTGCACATATTCTTCAAACATCAAATCCCCATCTACAAGAAATAACTTCTAGATATTCTGAAAATGAGGTCTGTTTCACTGTCAGTGAAAATGGTTTGAAAGTCCTGTAGACACTTTCTTCAAAGTCAAATCATTTTTCAACATAGTTTAGACTGTGCTGCAAGTAAACTGCCATTTTGTTGTGGTTTGCCTACTTTGTTCCTTTGTTGTCCTCGGTGTCTACATACTGGCTGAAAACATAGGGGTTGGATGTGCAGTACTGTCTACTGTAAATGATGTAGCCGACAGATGCACAGTCTTCTACTTTCACATCCTCCCAATAATACACAGTTATGTATGGCCAGTGCACAACTTCCCATTTATAAGTCAACATCAGAATTAAAGTTACATAAAAATGACTGATTTTGCCCTATAATAAAAGATACTAACTAGGAATACTCAATATAAATTAGAAAATCAATTACACAGACAAAATTCAACCTGAGGGGGCTGCCTTTCTCTTTTATGAAAATGCAGATTACAATTCACATATGTTAATGGTAATTAGTTGAAAGTGAAGAAACAAATTTGAAGGAGGCATATGGCAAAACAAGGGGGAAGTAAAAATTATCCCAGCTTCCTTCGTCACAATTTCTCTTTCGAATGTTTTGATAAGATCATCATGACGACTAAGGCTGCCACAGGGGAAGGAAACTGCCCAACCCTATTCAATTTTTTCAGCAGAGAATTAAAAAGCACTGTCACGATTGACCGCTGATGCACTACTCGAAAACAATGGCTATTGAGTCAAGTATGGCCACTTAGCGCTGTTAATAAAAGGAGGAGTTTAAGTCAGTAACTCATACAAGACTGCCCCTCATTAGAAATTGGTAATGAGCAATTTGAAGTGAAGACCACATCATTTTATATAATGTTGTCCATTTTTATGTAACCAGGAATTTTATCTATCCCAACAAAGTACAGTTGGGAGTTGGGTTTCCAACCAGATATCTGGGATATCAGGCAACTATGGTCAAGACAGAATCCAAGTCTCCACATTATCAATGTGGCCTCAGATAGCACTAGCATCCCTCCCCCAAAGCATTCGTCTGTGGAGTTGGGTACGGGAAAACACAGAATGGATACTCAGTCAGCAGAGTAGGATTCCATTCACTGATGCATCCAGGAGTAACCTGACATCTGATGATTGTCAAAGAAAGGTGTGAAAGCAGCAGGAAAGTATGAGACTTCAGAAAGAAAGTTACCCGTTACTATGGCAGACTGAGTAACTTTTACTGTATGCTGCAATACAATTCAAAGTGATGCAGATACTACAGTCACTAAAACCTGTAAACAACAATTGTAACATCGCACAAACTATTCAGTTTCTTGAAAATATAAATGTGCGCCTCAGTCATGGAACCATTTGAGGACTGCTGTGTGAATTTCCTCTTTGATGGAAAATCTCTTTCCTGTCAGATATCCACCGAGCTTGCTGGAAAGACTGAATGCTCTTCATCAAATTGTTGGCACTGTTTCACTACGACTGGATGCTACATTGCATTGCACCATACACTGCAAGAATTTCATGGCGAATTTGTGTGCAATTTATATGTTTGGCTAACAAGAAACTTACTGTTCCTTGTACCTCAACTTTGGAGTGCCATTTCACTCCCACAATGTGATGAACCTGTTGTCCGTACTGCAGCAGAATTGTCTCTCAGGAAATCGGTAACATGCCCACTCTTCTGAAAGGGTGCCGTGCCTGTTGTGTAACTTAATTTCAGAAGTCCCTGTACCTCAAGCATGTCTCTTGAATGAATCAATAACCATCCAAGACCATTTCTTCAGCAATTCCTTTGGATCAGTGCTCATTGTGTAGAAGCAGAAGAAGATACACACATGAATGTGAGTCACGAGGCAACGGTTCAAATCTGTGTTCTGTAACTAGTGCAACATTCTTTAATAATTCTCCTGATACTGTGTTACTATCACATTTTTACTGTTAAATGTTTGTTTGCTGATGGGGTGGTAGGGTCAACCAATAACTCTCTGGAAATTTATACAGTGAGATAATCACAAGCCTATTTGGGGCCCACCCAAACAGAACCCTGCTTGCCCCAGTACAGCATATTCCATAGCAGTTACTCAGTAATGATTGTTTCACTCCCCTCAACCCTTATTGACAAACGGTGCATTTTCAAAATTATTTTTCTCCTACAATGTTCACAGTTCAGCCAATAAGATCAAAATCCCATGCACTATGACGTACAGTGTTCCATTACTGTGTCATTGGATGGTAGGCAAAAGCATGTCCAGAGCTTAGAGTAGTAATCGACTGTTCGTGTTAACAAGTCCCCAGCTCATGAAATCCATGTTTGACAAATGTGCACCCAGTCAATGAGACTGATCTCATCAAGATGGTCAACATTTGTCATGACCCAAAAATCAAAAGTAGCATAAAGAATTATGAGGGCATAGCAAGCATTTACCATGCACCCTGCCCCCCCACCAAGTGTTTTCTGGAAGTTGAGGAAGGCAATTGTAACCTGAGAGCTTTTATCGTCTGCTTTTCTGGGGTTCCCATTGCACAGCATTAGTTCATGCTGACTATGTACTGAACTTTGTTGCTGTCTTAATCCTCAACAAAATTTTATATGAGGAGCTTACATGCAAAAGCAAGCATGTCAGGAATTTAAAATAAATGAGACACAGAATGGAACAAAACAAACAGGATAGGCAGAACCTAGATAATCATACAATTTAAGTGAAATCAAACATTTGCCGAGATACAAGCCTAGGAAAATACATGTGTGTCCACATACACATTTTGTGTGAAGGATAACTAATCCATTACATCCAGTCGAGTGATTTCCATTCCAGTCACACTGTTTCTCTAATGCAGAGCAACTGTTTGTGCTTCTGTGTTCCCTCATAATATGTTGCATAGCACTAATAATTACTATTATTAAAAGGACACAGTTACTTGTGCACTGACTCCACTTTTGATAGAATAGGAAAACTTCTAAGAAAAAGGCCAACAATTGTAACAAAAGAGGAATACAATGAGATCTACAATCAGTGACTCAGCTAAGAAACCTTGCTCGCCAATGTACATCTTGTAGGTCCTTAGATAGGGATTTCACATTAAATGTGTGAAATAAAATGCACTTCCATACACAAGTACAAAGCTATGGGAAACACTCATACTCATGTTGAGACAAATTCCCAACTAGATGTAAAAGAGCAGATGAACCACTACAAAACCCTTTCCTTGGACAAAAGCAAAAGTACTTTTCAGCCATCCAGTCTAAGATAATAGGAAAAAAAGATGTTGATGGTTTACAGTAAACTATTTTTTAAGAAGCCTGCCGAAATCACTAGTACCTAAGTTGGAACACAACCATCACCGATGATATTTCCATGTTGCCTGTGACTGTTAAGAAAATTATTCTGGTTTGCATGTAACACTTACGTCAAAGAATACTTCTAAAGATAGTTAATGCCACAGTTACGTCATTTTATTCTGGCATGGTGATCTGAAACATTTCAAATCATTGTGAAGTACAGTTTTTTCTATGGTATCACATACTACACTATAAAAATATGTGAAATGATATGGTATAACAAGCATTATACAGTAAGAGGTAAGTTATTTTGAAAATCGCTCATGGTTCATGTAATGAATATTTTCATTCTTGATTTGATTTACAGATATGAACTGCCTTTTGGCCTAAAAGTAAAAGGCATTCACACTGCAGTATGCTATTTTCCTTCTTATGTATGCCCAAAATAAGTTTCATGTTGACTGTGATAAATTGCATTTAGTAGATATGTTCATTTTTGGATGTCACCTTCTCATCATTTGCTTGGGCCTTTGCCCCGCTTCAACACGGGGTTGACCCTGTTACTATAGAGTTGGCAATGTTAGTGTCACAGAGAGTTGTTGCCAGATGCCCTTTGTGTCACCATCATGTACCCCCCAGAACAGAAGTAATATACCCTAGCTCTCTGCGTCTAGTGTAAGCCATGAAATAGTGCGAATGTTTTTCAGATGTCTGTAAGTTGTGTAACTGAGGTGGTACATGGGGACCAGCCCCGTATTTACCATGTGGGATATGGAAAACTGCCTAAAAACCACATTCAGGCATGCCGTCCCTCGTTGTTAACCTGCTGGGCTGATTCAGTCCGGGGCCGGCGCACCTACCCAAGTCCAGGAAGCAGCACATCAGTGCTCGTGGGTAACCTGTTGTTTCCTTCTCAGAAATTCATCTATGGAATAGCACTTGTCAACTTTCATTATCAGCCAGCACCTTGTTAATTAAAGGGAGGTGGTCAAATATTTTTATGGCTGCATGATATGCTTCTTTCTGTGCTACAACAAGATTAAGTCCCACTGTTTTCCTCCTAGTATTGTATTTATGAATGCTAGTATTATTTTCAAATTGTGCTGATCCTTCAAAACAAACTTTGTAAGAGTGCATGTGTTGCGAGGCTACCTAATTTCTTTATCTATGTGAAGTTTGAGGATAGGCACTGTGTATTTGTGAGTGTGTGTAGTGGGAGGGAGCAGAGGCCCCCTTTCTAAATATGACATCAATGAAAGAAGGAAGTCAAATTTTCTAGTGCTGTCATTGACACTTATGGCAATCACATTTATAGCAAATGTTGCTGCACTCAGTTTTATAATTCTTGTTCTCATCACTATGTACCCCCAAGTAATTTTAACAATCAGCCTTCACATATTTCTTTTCTGTAATGCTTCATTATTAGTGATGATTTGTCTTTCCTTATTCAGTTTTGTACAAGATGCCTTTTCTTTGTAAATGGGGTGTTAGACCATTTATTGAGAACCAATGAATGACAGTTTCGAATATTTCATTTATTGCTCCGTGCTTTTGAGGTGAATTAAGAGATCTATTTTGCCTTTACTGATAAAGTTGCAGACAATTACCCTTCAGCAAATTCATGTTGAGACCTAGAGAAGACAATTCTGGTCTACAAAGAGTGTCACAATTAAGAAATGTTAACTGTGTTCTTTAATGCTTCAACAGATTGTTACCCATAATATAGGCGTGCATTTGCCTTGCAACCATTCCAGAAAATGGGAATGGTGTGTCCTTTTTAGTCACAATGCCTTGTTGCTCCAGTGACATACAATAAACTGCCACAAGAGGAGGGGCTCTCAGACTAGATACATTAATTATTTATTCCACAGACCCACAAAAGAGGGTATCCTCCTGGGTGTGGAACATGTCCATCAGTATTGGAATAGTACCTCAGAATCAAACTAAACAGGAGGTCCTGCCTGAGACCCAGGTATAGCTGCTTTCATTAAATGAAACTATATTGTTCCATTTCATTCAAAACTGAGGTGCTATTCCATGACAGTTTGACAACCTCTGTGGTGCTCTTTGTGTTTTGTGTGAATAAGTGGACTGAGGAGGGAGGCATGCTGGGGCAAACAGTGCAGAGCCACTGTGCCAGGGTGGTGTAGTGGTTCGTGCATCTGCCCAGTGAGCAGAGGATCTGGGTTCAAATTTTCATTCATCTCTTCAGTCTACATGTATACTGCATAGTTGGTTGAGACTTGTAAAGGTCCATGGAACCATAAAGTATCTTTTCGTTTTGATGGTCATTCATATCAACGTTATTTTCAGTTTCAAGTGACAACTGAAAGAACAAACTAATAGTCTTATCTCCCTTAATAATACCCTTTTCGGCGACGGAGAGAATACAGGCAAATGATTTAATAGTGATGCATCAGTCATCTAATCCGAGTTAGTTAGTAGGATACATGTTCTATGGATCATAATGATGAGGAATGTGTCATTTTACATTCATTTGCAAATTAATTTATGCATATGGTTACATTATGAACATTTCTAATGTTGAGAATATCATGATTTTGCCATGTATCAAAAAATATGAGGCGTACATAAAGTCCAGGAACACTTTCAATTATTTATTGCACAAGAATCAAACAGTGTGCAGCTATCATACATGTGTCATTTCAAAGAGACACTGAAAGTTTTTTTTTAATGTATACCACCACAGTGTAGTTTCGTAACTTGCGGATAGTCACAAACGTGGTGTGTTGAGGTGTGGAGTGAGCTTTCTGTGTGTTGGCGTCCAACAAAAAACTAGTGTGGTAAGGAGCCACCAACAAGGAAGGCCATTTACCACTGGCACAACAAATTTGTTACGATGGGTTGCTTGTGCCCGGGAAAGAGAAGCAGACGTCCCATCTACATCTACATGACTACTCTGCAATTCACATTTAAGTGCTTGGCAGAGGGTTCATCGAACCACAATCATACTATCTCTCTACTATTCCACTCCCGAACAGCGAGCGGGAAAAACGAACACCTAAACCTTTCTGTTCGAGCTCTGATTTCTCTTATTTTGTTTTGATGATCATTCCTACCTATGTAGGTTGGGCTCAACAAAATATTTTCGCATTCGGAAGAGAAAGTTGGTGACTGAAATTTGGTAAAAAGGTCTCGCCGCGCCGAAAAACGTCTATGCTGTAATGACTTCCATCCCAACTCGTGTATCATATCTGCCACACTCTCTCCCCTACAACGCGATAATGCAAAACGAGCTGCCCTTTTTTGCACCCCCTCGATGTCCTCCGTCAATCCCACCTGGCAAGGATCCCACACCGCGCAGCAATATTCTAACAGAGGACGAACGAGTGTAGTGTAAGCTGCCTCTTTAGTGGACTTGTTGCATCTACTAAGTGTCCTGCCAATGAAACGCAACCTTTGGCTCGCCTTCCTGACAATATTATCTATGTGGTCCTTCCAACTGAAGTTGTTCGTAATTTTAACACCCAGGTACTTAGTTGAATTGTAGTATTTATCGAGTAATCGAATTCCAACGGATTTATTTTGGAACTCATGTGGATCGTCTCACACTTTTCGTTATTTAGCGTCAACTGCCACCTGACACACCATACAGCAATCTTTTCTAAATCGCTTTGCAACTGATACTGGTCTTCGGATGACCTTACTAGATGGTAAATTACAGCATCATCTGCGAACAGTCTAAGAGAACTGCTCAGATTGTCACCCAGGTCATTTATATAGATCAGGAACAGCAGAGGTCCCAGGACGCTTCCCTGGGGAACACCTAATATCACTTCAGTTTTACTCGATGATTTGCCGTCTATTACTATGAACTGCGACCTTCCTGACAGGAAATCACGAATCCAGTCGCACAACTGAGATGACACCCCATAGCTCCGCAGCTTGATTAGAAGTCGCTTATGAGGAACGGTGTCAAAAGCTTTCCGGAATCAACTTGAGATCCCCTGTCTGTAGCGGCCATTACTTCGTGCGAATACAGAGCTAGCTGTGTTGCACAAGAGCAATGTTTTCTGAAGCCATGCTGATTACGTGTCAATAGATCGTTCCCTTCGAGGTGATTCATAATGTTTGAACACAGTATATGCTCCAAAACCCTACTGCAACCGACGTCAATGATATAGGTCTGTAGTTAAATGGATTACTCCTACTACCCTTCTTGAACACTGGTGCGACCTGCGCAATTTTCCAATCTGTAGGTACAGATCTATCGGTGAGCGAGCGGTTTTATATGAGTGCTAAGTAGGGAGCTATAGTATCAGTGTAATCTGAAAGGAACCTAATCAGTATACAATCTGGACCTGAAGACTTGCCCGTATCAAGCGATTTGAGTTGCTTCGCAACCCCTAAGGTATCTACTTCTAAGAAACTCATTCTAGCAGATGTTCGTGTTTCAAATTTGGAATATTCCATTTGTCTTCCCTGGCGAAGGAATTTCGGAAAACTGCGTTCAATAACTCCGCTTTAGCGGCACAGTCGTCGATAACAGTACCATTGGCACTGCGCAGCGAAGGTATGACTGCGTCTTGCCGCTTGTGTACTTTACATACGACCAGAATTTCTTCGGATTTTCTACCAAAGTGTGAGTGAAGTGAATGAGGAGTGCATACGAGAGACATCTATAAGGAGTCCGAGAAAATGTGTGCGTCATGCATCCCATGATCTCAAAATAGCTCCAATGACATAGTGGAAAGTCCTGCTACAGAAGGTGTCAATGAAATCATTCAAACTGGAGCTAGTGCAGGAACTCAATGATGATGACAAAGACAAGCATTTTGAGTTTTGTTCAGAGTTGCAAAAACTGAATGAGGATGGTAATGGCTTTGATTACATAATATTTACCAGGGAAGCCATTTTTCACACTAATGGGAAAGTGAACAGGCATAATTGTCATATCTGGGGGTACAAAGCATCCACACGAATGCATTGAATTTGAGCATGAGTCCCCAGAAGTGAATGTTTTTTTTTTGTGCCTTGTCATACCAAAAACAGCACAGGCAATTCTTCTTCACTGAGAGCACTGTTACTGGATATTCCTACTTTGATGTCTTGCAGCAATGGCTGATACCTCAAATGCAACTGGACCCTTCATTCATCTTTCAGCAGGATGGAGCTCCAACCCATTTTCATCGTGAAGTTTGTGGGTGTGTGAACACAGAGCTGCTGCATCGATGGATCGGCCTTGCTACAGAAGAGGACAGGTGTTTCACTAAATGGTTCCCCAATCACCACATCTCACTCCGTGTGACTTTTTTTCTGTGGGGACACATTACAGATCTGGTGTGTGTACTGCCTCTACCACATGATGTAGCAGTGCCCTGTTTGTTTGGAAGATTTTTACAGGTTTGCTTCAGATTGCAATATGTATGATATCTGTGCAATAATTACTTGAAAGTGTTCCTGGACTTTATGTACACCCTATATAAAGGTATGATAGGAGTGGCAGGCTTGTTAACATGGTGCTGAAATGTACAATGGTAGCTAACGAAAAGCTCTGTTTGATGTGTTGCAGACACTACTGGCTATAACAACTCCCACATTTAGGTATTTAAATATTATTCTAATGTTCTCGTAAGATAAGGCATAGTATTCACTATACTATTGTTAAAAACATCATTGTTTATTAAACATGTTATCTTCTATATGAACCTTAAAAATTATTTAGATTTGTTTCAGCTATTGCCACATGATTTACAGTCACTTCAACTTAAAAAAATATACGAAAAAGGAGACAAACATTTTTTTCAAGGCACTTTCTTGATCCTAAATTACCACAGCATTACATTTAAATGTTTAGCAGCCAATACCATTTTTCACAGCACCTGACATTTCTTGTAACTGTACCCAAGATGTAGTCTGGAATGTCTGAAACACCATTATCATTAGTTACCTTTATAATTCAGTCAATATATGTATTATATTTTCTTTAGCAACAGTCCTTCTCACACAGGCAAGCAAAGCCACAAACATTTCATCCTGGTTACTGTAAATGCACTCCAAGAACTAGCACCTCTACTTTGTGCAGTACTCTGTTTCACCCATAGCAGTTCAATATACCAGACTGTACACAAAATGTTCACCACATCTTGTACTTTTTCTGTAAAATGTTTGTGTTTCTGACCCTGCACAATTTGTCAGATACTCCCGGCAGTACACACTGTTGAGTATTAATCAAATCCCAGGGTAGCTTGCTTGGAATCATTTCAGTTAAGACACTAATCCCATGTTCCCTGTGATCTTAACTGTCTTGGGGTGATTTCCATGCTTCAATGTAGCAAGCTGTACAATGATAACTGTAACTGAATGCAGAAAATTAAGAATTGGAAATATAACAATAATAGACACAGTGTAATCCAATGAGCAATTCTACGTTCACTTACTCATTTATATTTCAGCTTTCTATTCAATTGGAGGCTTTTTCCCCCATCATTTGTAATGAATAACCATGTCTCTGAGCTGGCAATTATAATACCAACACTTCTAGGGATACGAGTTGTGACATTTCACACCTTCCAAAAGCACATGAAAATATTCTGAATTCAAATTTTGAAGGTGGAACATTTTGGTGCTACATAGGCACTGTAATACACAGATGGAACACGATTCAACAGCAGAAACATATTACAAAATTAGATACTGTTATAAAGAGAAGATCCCTGATTTTGTTGTAGCAACTCAATATCATTCCTGTGTTTAGTCACTTCTCTGCCAATTCAGTTACAGTTACCTTGACAGAGAGAACACTTAAAATAGCAGAATGTCTGTGCTAGTAGTAAGTGGCATGCATTCTAATGTCTTACAAAGGTTGAATTGCAATCACACAATTCAATTTCTGAGGTTTAGAAGCAGTTTATGTTGGGATCACTATAAAACCACTTACATGCTACTTTGGCCCTCGAGATGTGCCAATGACTCGGATGGCTTGCTGTCAGATGCATTTTGATCTTTTTGGGTGTACAAGGGCTGTGGTCCAGATGATCACACACATTGTCTGCGAATTTTAGATGCTAAAGTGAAGAAAAGTTTTCAGTCGCAGCTATTGATTTGCGTTAAAACAGGGATTTAACTTTGAATATTGCACCATAAACCTGTTTTGATAGTAAAACATGCAAAAACTAAGCTCATTCTTCACCCAGAGAGGTGCTGGTGAGTCTCCACAACACTGGTGGCCTTTACCTAAGAGGGTTCCATTTAAATAGGTCTCATTTCTTTTGCTGCCTTTGTACACTGTGTGTACCTAGAAGTGAGTTTCTATACTTGTTCAAGTTCATGCTGTATTGCATCCTAATAAGATGGAAGGAGGAGGTCGGAATTGAAAAAAGTGCTGTAATTGTAGCTCTGCATCACAAAGGCTATAGGAACAAAATTTGGCCTAACCAAGCTTACAGTAGTGTATACATTGCTCTGGTGCCAGCTCAAGTGTTTGACAATCTGGAAGACCCTGAGTAACACCGTAAAGCAAAGATTAGTTCCTATGTGTACAGAGTAAATGTGAGGACTCCTCCTGCACCTAAAATTAATAATAAAGTAAACAATATGTGAGAAGCTCCAACCTTTGTCTCAACAGAGCAATGCCATTTGTGTGACCATGACTTAAATGGATGGATAGAGAGAAGTTGAACTGATTGCAATGGGCACAGCAATGTAAAAACTGGAGAGCGCAGCAGTGGTCCAAGGATTAATCGAGTTTTAAATTTGTAAGCCTTCACTGAATGTTTACTCATTGACATTGTGGAGAACATATGAAGTCAGTACTGATCAACAATTCAGTTCAATCTGCCAAGAGGCATACTAGTTGTGGGTTGATCTGCAGCAAGACAATGATCTCAGACAGACTTCTAAATTGTGCCAATAGTAAGTCAATAGAGGAAAGAAATTTGGGAAACTGAAGAGTATGGTCTGGTGAAGTCAGCCACCTCACTTAAATCCCATCGAATACTTACGGGATGAACTTGAGGGAGGGAGATTAAACACTAATGTCCCACTGAAAACAAGGTTATTAGAGACGGAGCACAAGCTTGGATTAGGGAAGTCGACTCTGCCCTTTCACAAGAACCATCACGGCATTTGCCTGAAGCGATTTAGTGATATAACAGAAAACCTAAATCAAGATGGCTGGACATGGGTTTGAACCGTTGTCCTCCTGAATGTGAGTCCAGTGTGCTAACCACTGCTCCACCTCACCCACTGGGATGAACACGGCAGGGCGATCAGAGAACTGAGGTCATCTAATGTTGAAAATCTGTGGATTACAGATGCATGGGACTGTAATCTCTGCAAAAATATTATCTCCATAATGCCAACAGTCTGCGCAGCTGTTCTTAGCACGAAGGGTACTTAATGACAGAGAGAGAGAAAATATTTGTATTGTTAGCCTATTTAGTTTGAAGAGTGTAGTTGTCTATTAAAATAAAGTGCACAGCTTTTTTCATAGGTGATCGAATAATTTTGACCTGCAGTATATACTTAGTAACAACAATAAACAGAAAATAAGCAAATATTGAGATCCTTGTCAAGGAAGGTGATTTATTTACTAAACTAGAAAGGTTACAATGAAATGCATACCATTTACTCTGCTGAAAGAAGAAACTGCAACACCCTCAAGGAAATGGTCATTTTTGTCACACGATGTGACATCGCTGTAATTTAGGTCAAATGAAACACGTGTCACAGTGAAGGGTGTCCTGTCACATCACTACAATGCATACCACTCTCTGATGGCAATGCAGGTGTATATTCTGACACATAAAGGTGCCAAATGCCATCCTGTGATACATTGCCCCATAGCATCTTGGGCTGTTTGTTGGCACAATCTTTCATTAACTCACGATATATAGTGAAGTTTTGCTAAAGTTAAAAAGTGATTTTTACTGCTGAGTGTATATTTTTTGTTTTTTTCAAAGTACGACAACAATTACTGCAAAATGGCCGATACACAGCTCAGTGGAGACAACATGGCGTGTAGAGACATTGTCAATAATAGATCAACTCTATGCATTGTTTGAATAACATTACATACAAGCTAAACATTGTAGAGACGAGTTTAAAAAAAAATCTTATTACTTTTTGCTATTGATACGGTCATGTCTCATAGAATGGATAACATAAACAGTTTGCCTACTGCAAGTTCCGTATCCTATGAAGCAGCATAGAATTAAATTACACTTGCTCAAACAAGTGAAACAGTAAATGAAATACAGAACCTAAATAATCTAGCCGTAGGAACCGACAGTAACATAGAGTTGCAAGATATGGAAAGTGAGTCACAAGCAGTAAATTCTGACGATTTACCGGGGGCAGATAATGTTCAAACAGTAAATTTCTCACAATTTATCAGTGCAGTCATGCAACAATTTCAGCAGATGAATACAAGTTTACAGAACAATGAGAAACTGTTTACGGAAAAATTTCAGGAAATAAAGAAAAAACTTGACAGTAATGATGCTAAATTAACCAAAATTGGTACTGACTTGAACAAAAGGATCACTCAAATGGCCACCTAGTTTTGAAAACTAACAGTTTTAGCAAAACATAATGAAATCAATGTCAAACCTTTAAGTAGCACATGATGACAAAAGTAGGAAAGTGACATCACGAGGCGTGTCACACAAGTAGAGGCAGATTTAGAAACCATGGCCAAGACAATCGAATTAGAGACAGACAGATGTTTTGCTAAAATGAATGAAAATAAACAAACTAATTAATTTCACATCACTTTGGCAAATTGTGCTTGGATGGGGATGAATAGGTGATTATCTGGACAACACAACACCCAGTCCCTGAGTGGAGAAAATCTCTTATCCAGCTGGGGATCAAATGCGGGCCCTTAAGATCGACAGTATGTCACACTCACCACTCAGCTAACGTGGGTGGACAATGATTTAATAGAAACAAGCAGACTGCAAACTGACTTATTCAACAACCGTGGACACTGGAGCCAATAATCAGTCTGTATTTATATGTCCAAAAGTAATAAATAAAGTATTGTATGTAAAAAAGTTAAATTGCATCATAGTGTTCTCAGTAACTATTCCTTCTCTTTGCAGCCCGTCTGTCCCCCCCCCACACACACACACATCTCCACCATCTTCCCCCTCCCCATATATGCCTATCATGTACAATGCAGTTAGCTTTCAGCTCATATTGACTCCAAATGACTTTTTTTTCCAGTAAATTGTGTCTTGCTGATTACCGCATCTTCCATTGTTAAGCTCTCAGGTTTTCAAATCTCATCCAGCGCAGGCACCAAGGATCAGTCTTTCCTTCTCATCCTGTCTGGTAAGTCTCCTCTGACCTATGGTTTTGGGCAACTTTTCCGTAACTCTCTCCCTTTCTTAAGTCTTGCCAGTCTTCTTTCTTTCCCTTCAAATCTTCTGCTAGAAGGAAGAGCCATTGGCTCTGAAAGCTTCCACATTTCTATATCCTTTACATATAGTTTCTGCTGCCACCAGTGTGGTGAGTAGATCATCTTATTTATCCAATTATACTGCAGCCATCTTCATGATAGTGCTGGCAACAAGGCTGTGGATGAGGTCGTGTTTGGTATGAGAGTCAGCTACCATCTGACATCGGTTTACGAGTACTCAACAAAAAGCTTGTGAGAATTCAATTCCATACAGCTGGAACCAAAAGAAAATTGGTAGTTCATACCAGCACAAGACCATAAATGAAAAAGTTGTTATTAATAATCTGTGTCCCTGATACTCTGTCTACAAGTATGTTAAGTAAGTTTCAATATACCATTTCACACTTAGTCTGCTATTAACACTATTTTACTCAACTCCAGTTGCTTGTGACAAATGGACTGATGCATCAAACAGGCTACAGTATATTTTATTACATGATACATTATTATCTTTTTTGCAGTTTTGGGAAAATGGTGCACACTGACACTTAAGTAAAATGCTAATCCGTCTGCATGCATAGAACTTTATTGCAGGTTTCCTAATACAAACTACTCTAT
This sequence comes from Schistocerca gregaria, assembly GCF_023897955.1. Lineage (NCBI taxonomy): Eukaryota > Metazoa > Arthropoda > Insecta > Orthoptera > Acrididae > Schistocerca > Schistocerca gregaria. Next base: position 22,759 of record NW_026061982.1, read on the forward strand.
CAATAATGTATTGGACTGAGTGTAATGGAGCAGCTTGTCTTTTATTGTTAGCCAAAATTAGCAGCAATGGCTTTGTGTACATGGTAGCTCCAAATTGTGACAAGCTTTGAGAGCACTTGCCTGCTAAAGGCAAAGGATCTGAGTTTGAGTCTCAGTTTTAATCTGCCAGGAAGTTTCACATCAGCACACACTCCACTGCAGAGTGAAAATTTCATTCTGTAAACATCCCCCACGCTGTGACAAGCCATGTCTTTGCTATATCCTTTCTTCCAGGAGTGCTAGTTCTGCAGCATTGCAGGACAGCTTCTGTGAAGTTTGGATGGTAGGAGATGAGGTACTGGAGGAAGTAAAGCTGTGAGGATGGGTCATGAGTCATGCTTAGGTGGCTCAGTTGGTAGAGCACTTTCCCACAGAAGGCAAAGGTACTGAGATAGAGTCTCAGTACAGCACACAGTTTTAAATCTGTGTACACTTTGCTGCAGAGAGAAAATTTCATTCTGGAAGCTTTGAGAGGTTGTGTGTTTGGGTGGGAAGGAGTGTTTTACGACTGTGGAACATGTATTGTGATTAGTTGGTTTATGAGCACAGAATAGAACTACTGAAACTAATAAGTTATTGGAGGTAATTTGTCACACTTTTTGTGGATTTTAGAAGCAGAGTGTTCACGACTTTGCAATACAAATATTCCGAATGAATCTCTGAGATTGTATTTACAAGATGACTTGAAGTTCCCTCGATCCCATTCAGTAGCAGCAGAACTCTTCTGTGGCTGTGTGTTGGTTGGCCAAATATTTGACAAGTCTCCTTACACATCAGTGTAGCAACTGTGAGGAGAGAAACCTCAAATTGCCAAATTTTTCTATATGTGCTTAATTTTACTAGCTGTGCTGTGGATCTTCCAAGCTCTGACTGGGAAAAATGCTCCTCAGAGAGCACAACTCCCCTTCCCTGGGCTATGTTTTACTCTGGCAACCATTGCTTCCATTTCTGCTATACCCCTTGGAAAAAGTCATGCCTCACTATTCGTATCTCTCTCCCGTGTCAGTGAGGCAGCTTCCTTTTAGCTCTCTGTCACTCTGAAAAACATCAAGATGAACCACTGTCCAAAGGTCTTAAATCCCTAAACAAAATTTTTGTAAGAGTTATGTGTTTGGTGGCATTTAAAAGGCCTAGCTGGGAGTTCACCTGTAAGACAGCAATCTCTGGCACACACCCCAAAGCCAGATTTTCTGCATTTGGCAGTCAATTGCATCTTTCACAAACATTACTCCTCACTCCAACACGTAAAATATTTGTGTGAGTGAACAATGCAGAATGTCTTGACTCTTGTCCATCCGCACGGTGGTGCCATTAGGGATCACAAAGACAGTTACTGGGCCAGGCTGCCACAGTGAAAGTTTCCCCTCACCGCCGCTTTCCAGACGAGCTCAGCCAGATCCCCTTATTCCCAGCTAATGTACAAATCTGTTTTAAATTACTCTCTAAACTGACTATCACTCAGACATTTAATATCAATACCGTGCTTCATTCGTAATTAATTGCACGGCTCAAGGTGGACCTCTACTATGAACTCACAAGAACTTGTGTATGTTGTATGACAGTGTTGAAAACTTGTCCTGTAACGATTATAATAGCTTCATAGTTAGGTCTACATCATTTTATGGCCACAGAAAGAAAGTTCCTGTTTCAATTGACATTTTAGCTTGGAATGTGAAATATTTTAAAATGTTGTGTAAATGCCCCATTCCATCACACGAGTCAGTTTAGGTGGTTGTTGGTCACAGTTTGGAAGAGTCCATTCAGGATAGCAGACAGCTGGTCATACGTCGTACCATGCACGAATAGAGTGTAAGGAGATTTGCTAGCTGATTTTCAAGGGAATGAAATATATGGTGGGAACCTGGTATCAGGATGACATACAAATGGTTTAAGTTAAGTGATTAATAGCATACTGTTATTGGAAGCAAACACAAAATTTTGACCACGATATTCTTACTCCTCACATCAAGCTATGATGAAGTGGGCAAAGTTCTGTTGAAAGATGTAGCCAATTTTCACAAAGCCTGTAAATGTTGGTAAGTGAAGTATTCATTTGTTAGCGAGCAATTTAGTCAAATACGTTAGGACTGTAATAAAAAACTATGGTTGTGGGATTAGACATGTCTGTTATCCAGCTTGGCAGCAAAATTCTGAGCCCTGTAAGAAACCATGTGTGATTTTAACCGATGCACATCTCGATGAAACATTGTGAGTGAAGCTCTCTGTACTGTGCTGTGTGGGCAAGGTTCAATAAGGGTGCACGCAGCCCTTGTAAGGCCAACTGAGGAGCTACTCAACTGAGAAGTAGCATTGCCATTGCCAAAAACTGACAACGGCCGGGACAGAGGTGTGGTGACCCCATTCCCCTCCAGTGAATTTGGTTAGCTGAGGATGACACAGTTGTCAGTCAGTACCATCACTGTTGAGACGTCCGATGCCTCTTCGCATAGATTTTTTTTTTTTTAGGTTCAAGTCATGGCTGAAATGTACTGATTGTTATTTACATTTTTTTTTTTTTTTTATGGAAGAGTACAATACATGATTATTAAGCTGTTGTTATAAAAGTGTGCTTGTAGCCCATCATATGTACAAAGACTCTCTAAAAGACTGACAGTATGCACAGGTTCCTAATATATCTAAACTTCAGCCAATGCTCAGTATTAGTGTATTATTCAGCTTTTCCGTAAATTCACAATGGGGCACTGACTGGCTTGTAAATAAAGTTCAAAATTTCATAACGACAAAAATAAATATAAATCAACCCAGAGCACAATCTTTTTTAAATCTCGTCTTCACAAGAAACAAATAAAGCTGAGTTACACACTGGTTCCAGATGTGGCTTAAATTCCATGAGTTTACACCTCTTAAATACAAGAAGTCTCACATTTTTGTAACTTTAAAGTGGAAATTCAGGCAGTGTGTAGCACAGTCAGTCGTCATTTCTCTTGAACGACTAACTACACTGCTAGGTTAGGCATGTGGAGGCTGGCTGTCCAGCCACGCCCACTCGTCTGTGTGTCACTCCTCCGACGGCATCTGAGCGAGCTCACCGGAGGAGGGGTTCACAAGTGTTGGACACATTAGGGAAATATTGTTCACAGCAAGAAAGATAGCCAATATGCACTCAGTAGGTCTGTCAGGGAGCCTCATCCGAGATGGGGCATCTTTGCCTGTGGCTATTGAGCTTGCAGGGTGCAGTCATCTCCGAGGAGTGGCATCAGTTCTGACAGTGCCTTTTGCGAGGGTTCCGAAGTCATCCTCAGTTCATTCAGATGACCGGTGGAGGCTGCTGGCCTCTCATATGGAGTGCAAGAACAGCTCACGATTTGCAGCACAGTTTCCAGAGTTGACTGGGGTCCTAAGGTCTGGAGCCGAGTGGACAATCTCGGCCAGAGGCTTTGTTGAGTCTGACAGTCTTGGCTGGACCACCATTATTGGGTGGATAATTGTAGGACTCTCCTAGACAGGTCAGGGTACACTACACAAAGGAAGCAGCTACTCAGTTAGGTAAGTACTTGCGGGGTGCACATGGTGGTTTTTAGGCTACATGGTAGTCTGAGATACTCTGATGAACACAAAGCAGTTGACATACAGATAACAAAATCAGACAGCATTCAGAGTGAAGACACTTTGACAAATTTTATCAGTTAACTGTTGTAGTTTTTGCAACAAAATTCCCAAACTTATTTATTTATGGCTTATTTACCCTGACTAGATTAGATGCTTCAGGCGCTAACTTACATATGACCAGGAACAATATTACACAGAAACTAAATAATAATAACACTAACATTAATAATGATGCTAAAATAATGTATTATAGTAATACGTTAAGACACAACAATCTCAATGCAAATAATTTGGATTATTAATGAAAAGTACACCCCCCCACCCCAAGAAACATGGACCTTGCCATTGGTGGGGAGGCTTGCGTGCCTCAGCGATACACATAGCCGTACTGTAGGAGCAACCACAACGGAGGGGTATCTGTTGAGAGGCCCGACAAACGTGTGGTTCCTGAAGAGGGGCAGCAGCCTTTTCAGTAGTTGCAGGAGCAACGGTCTGGATGATTGACTGATCTGGCCTTGAAACACTAATCAAAATGGCCCTGCTGTGCTAGTACTGCGAACGGTTGAAAGCAAGGGGAAACTACAGCCATAATTTTTCCTGAGGGCATGCAGCTTTACTGTATGGTTAAATGATGGTGTCTTCTTGGGTAAAATAGTCCCCCATTATAATCTCCAGGAGGGGCCTACTCGAGGATGTCGTTATCAGGAGAAAGAAAACTGGCATTCTATGGATCGCAGCGTGTAATGTCGGATCCCTTAATCGGGCAGGTATGTAAGAAAATTTAAAAAGAGAAATGGATAGGTTAAAGTTAGATATAGTGAGAAGTAGTAAAGTTCGGTGGCAAGAGGAACAAGACTTTTGGTGAGTTGAATACAGGGTTATCAACACAAAATCAAATAGGGGTAGGTTTAATAATGAATAGGAAAATAGGAATGCGGGTAAGCTACTACAAACAGCATAGTGAACGCTACTACAGTAGTACAAGTTTATATGCCAACTAGCTCTGCACATGATGAAGAAATTGATAAAATGTATGATGAGGTAAAAGAAATTATTCAGGTGGTGAAGGGAGACGAAAATTTAATAGTCATGGGTGAATGGAATTCGGTAGGGAGGAAAGGAAACATTGTAAGACATTTCCAGGGGCAGATGTGGACTCTGTCCACAATCTTTTGGTTAGGACCTGTAGATTATAACTGCAAAAAGGAGGGAATTTAAGGAGATGGGATCTGGATAAACTGAAAGAACCAGAGGTTGTACAGAGTTTCAGGGAGAGCATAAGGGAACAATTGACACCAATGGCGGAAGGAAGTACAGTAGAAGGAGAATGGGTAGCATTGAGGGATGAAATAGTAAAGGCAGCAGAAGATCAAATATGTAAAAAGAAGAGGGCTAGTAGAAACTGTTGGGTAACAGAAGAAATACTGAATTTAATTGATGAAAGGAAAAAATATAAAAATGCAGGCAAAAAGTAATATAAACGTCTCAAAAATGTGATTGACAGGAAATGCAAGATGGCTAGAGGACAAATGTAAGGCTGTAAGGGCTGATCTCACTAGGGGTAAGATAGATACTGCCTACAGGAAAATTTGAGAGACCTTTGAAGAAAAGAGAACCACTTGTATGAACATCAAGAGCTCAGATGGAAACCCAGTTCTAAGCAAAGAAGGGAAAGCAGAAAGGTGGAAGGAGTATATAGAGGGTCTATACAAGGCCGATGTACTTGAGAACAATATTATGGAAATGGAAGAGAATGTAGATGAAAATGAAATGGGAGATATGATACTGTGTGAAGAGTTTGACAGAGCACTGAAAGACCTGAGTCGAACCAAGGCCCCAGGAGTAGACAACATACCATTAGAACTACTGACGGCCTTGGGAGAGCCAGTCCTGCCAAAACTCTACCATCTGGTGAGCAAAATGTATGAGACAGGCGAAATACCCTCAGACCTCAAGAAGAGTATAATAATTCCAATCCCAAAGAGAGCAAGCGTTGACAGATGAGAAAATTACCAAACTATCAGTTTAATAAGTCACTGCTGCAAAATACTAATGTGAATTCTTTACAGACAAATGGAAAAACTAGTTGAAGCCGACCTTGGGGAATGTCAGTTTGGATTCCGTAGAAATATTGGAACACGTGAGGCAATACTGACAGTCTGTGGAGATTTCAATTTGAATTTTCAGTTGTCCACTATCTGTAACTCATATGCAAATAATTTATTAAATTTGTTTGGTCTTTATATTACAACCACTGAAATAACAAGGCTTCATTATAAAGGTACTGGTACATGTATTGACAATATATTTGTATCAAATGAGTTAGTGCATCTGAAGTCAGACGTAATTAAGACCTGCGTATCTGGCCACTGACTCAGTGCACATGGCAGGAAAGAGTGTATGTGTGGTCAATTATGATAATCTAAATATGTTTAAGTCTAATATTGATAAAAGTTATTGGTTGCAAGTTTATCGAGAACATGCAATAGGTAGAAGAACTCATATCTACTCTTTCTGTATATGCTAAGATGTCGTTTCCCATTAAGGTACCAAATAATAAGAAGGCACTAAGAGTAAATAAGGTCAAGGGTGAAAAGGTGTTGGAGATCAAGAGGGAGTGTGATCAATATTATGCCTGTACAGAAGTACAGGTTCTCAAGTATTTAAAGACATGCTCACAGTGAAAAAGGAAAGATTAAGACAGGCCTTAAAGGAAGCTAGGTGTATGAAAAAATGAAGGTATAATACTAACATCAGAAAATAATATCATTAACAGTCAATGCAACAGGAAAATGACTTCACAGGCTGAAGGCAGCAATCTGAATGCTGCACAGTTAAATACATCCTTCACTAAGAAAGTGATTGGCACTTACAATATAGTCACTGACCATAAATACTGCCTGAGAAATACCACAAAACCTGAAAGTACATTTAGCTTTAAATTGGTCAAGGCACAGGATGTTACCTATATACTGAGGAAAATGAAGAACAGTTTTAGTAATGACGTTTGTGGTTTAAGTTCAGCCATGTTAAATGTGATTCAGTTCAGCTGCCAGAATTGATAACACATGTAGTAAATACATGTATTTTGGAGGCTCAGTTCCCCAGGGCAGTAAAGTCACTCGAAAACACAAAAAAGGCAGCCTCCAAACATGTGATAATTTTAGGCCTGTTTCAATTGTGCCAGTCTTGTCTAAAGTGATAGAAGCTATATTAAATAGTAAAATACTTTGAAGGAAACTATATCTTCAGTGATAGACAATTTGGCTTCAGATCAGGGTTAGGATCTGTTAAATCTGCCTTATCACTTTTAACACAGTGTGTGAAGCAACTAGAAAGCAAGCTCATGGTTCAGAATAAACTCTGTGATTTATGAAAAGCTTTTGACACTGTGTCTCATGAAATCTTACTGAACAAAGTGCAATTCTATGGCTTTACACGAAGTGCTCGGGAATTGATAAGATTTTATCTAAGTAATAGAGTGCAGAAGGTGGTTTTTAATGGTACAGAATCAGATTACTTACTTGTGGGCATGTTCTGTACTTGGCCCAATTCTATTTATTATTTATATATATGACTTACCATGTAACATAGTTGGGCCATCAGCTAGGAGTTACTTATTTGCAGATGATCTTGCAGTCTGTGTAACTGCAGAAACAGCACAGAAGGTCAAATATTAAGCAGACCAGTGCACTGTCAAAGTTGAAAACTGGTGTAAAGCTAATTCCCTTTGTGTCAAAAAAATAAAATCAAGACCTGTATGTATTGTGGAATAATAACACTGAACTTGAGCAGAGCTCAAATGATGTTGATTTCCTAGGAATCTCAATTGATTCAAAAAGGTGGGAAGCAGCATTAGCAAAGGAATATTTTCTCCAAGGAAGCTGTGTCTTTGTCTAAATGTGCCAGTACTTAAAGCAAAAGAAACCACAGTCACATTTACTGTGGGGACATCAAAGCAAGGCAGCTAATGTCTTCAACACTAGATCGCGTGTTTAAGACAATAAGACTGATATGTAGCTTGGCACCCAGAGCTCACTGTAGACCAAGCTTTAAAAAATTACAGATTATGACCCTGCTGTCAATATTTATACCAAGGAAAACTATCCGAAGTATCAACAGTATGACATGCGGCATAATTATAACACAAGAAACAAGCAAGACCTAGTTTCTTTCTGATGTAACTATAAGAAAACACAAAAGTGCTCTTTATACAAGCCCATAAAATTTTTTTATGCCATGCCCCAACATATCAGAGATCTTCCAATAAAAAAAAAAAAAAGTAAAAGAATTTCTTCTTGAACTCAACATTTATGGAACGGATGAATTTTCAAGGGAAGCAAAGAATATGGTATGACTACACTTTGTGATCAGTTTTTACATGCTTATATATATGAGTAAGTCTGTAATTGGCTAAATTTACTATGCAATATCAATTTGTACCAGAAGTTTCTCTGTTTTGTAATGCCTCTGAGGTCTCTACAACAATAAAAATCAATCAATTGTAGACTTCCTTGAGAGTTTCATTTGCTTTCTCTTAGAGGAGTTCTCTTGTTTTCTCACTGACTATAATATTGCTGTCATCAGTGAAAAGAATTTTTTCACCATGAGTAACACTACTGGGAAAGTCATTGATGTACATCAGGAATACTATTGGTCCTAATATGATACCTTGCGGAAACCCCATATTAACGTATTTTTCGCCGGCCGTGGTGGCCGAGCAGTTCAGTCCAGAACCGCACGACTGCTACGGTCGCAGGTTGAAATCCTGCCTCGGGCATGGATGTGTGTAATATGCTTACATTTGTTCGGGTAAGTGTTTTACTAAATGTTAAGCTCTATTTGAAGTATGTGTTATCACTATTCTTTGTACCTTGTCTGCTAGGTATGATCAAAACCAGTCCTTAGGAACCACTCTTATTCCTAATGCTTCTAATTTATTTAATTGAATCTGTGGTTGACTGCATCAAAGGGCTTAGAAAGATCATAAAGGAACCCTCTGACAGACTCTTCTTTATTAAGAGCATCAAGTACAACTTTTGTGCGTTCTACGACAGCTGACTCCGTATTTTTGCCACATCAGAAACAAAACTGTGATTCACTTAAAAGATTGTATTTATTCAGGTAATTCATTAATCTGTTTTTCATAATTGCTTCTATTATTTTTGAGAATGGTGACAGCTGGTAATTTTCTGCATTACCTTTCTTAAACAAAGGCACAACTCTTGCCTGTTTTAACTGCTGTGGAAATGTCCCTGGTGTACAGGATTCATTTATTATGTGTGTTAAGGGACCTTGTATAACCTCTATGCATTGTTTTAGTACACACATTGGTACTTCATATAGGCCTGCTGACTTTTTAGTTTTTCAACAGTTTTACTGGCTTCATTATCTGTGATTTGAAGTAACATCATTGTATTTAGTGCAACATTTTTTACAGGGGTTATATTTGTTTTGGGGAATTCTTGTCGTAACTTCCCTGCCATACTTGAAAAATGCTCATTTACATAGTTTGATAAGTGTTGTGGCTTATTTATAACCTTATCAGTATGTTGTTCTGTCTGTCTTTCTTTGCCTCTCCCTGTTCCCGTTTTTATAACATCCCAGACTGCTTTGCTTTTATTCCCTGCATTATATAATACTGTGTCATTAAACGACTTTTTAGCAGCTATCAGCACCTTCCTATGGATCATTGTGACTCTTTTTCCATGGAAGTGAGGTATTTAATTGTTTGGGAGGACTTCTTAGTACCTGCTGTTATCCATCTACTTTTGTGTGACGTTGATACAGACATGCATACTTTTGGAAATGCCTTTTCAAAGTTCAATTTAAATAATGTGGATTCTTATTCACATTGGTTTCCCTATACACTTCATCCCAGCGTTTTTTTTTTTTTTGCTAGTTCCTTTGAAAAATCCTTTATTTTCATTTCCAATGGATGTCATTTGTAGGCTTGTAGTTTATGGGATGATTTCATGTCTCATATTACTGTTGTTGTTTGACAGAGATGGTCTGATAATCCGAGATCTTTTACAGCTACATCACATTTTTCCCTGTCCATATTTGTGGCAACATGGTCAATTACTGATGAAGTCATTGTAGCAACCCTTGTTGCACTATTGACCAATAGGGAGAGGCCAAAACTTTGAAGCATATTTATGAAGGTGCTGCTGGATTCATTTATGATATTCATATTGATTTTAATGTCCCTATACAGAATTGTGCTGAGCTTTGTGCTTGAGACTTTATATAGAAATTTTGTTAATTTATTGAAAAACAGTGTCCACACTATCTCTGGGAGATCCATACAAACACAAAATTATTAATATCTTGGTGATATCAAGCCCTGTTAATTCAAACTGCTGGAGACACTCTTTAGGCAGGGGAACCTGTTGTCTGGATTTATCCTAAAAAAGACCTACTTCTCATACTGATGACAACAGGTATTTAACCATGTGTGGCCCGAGATCCACCCCCTATACTTTCACAAATCAGCTGTACCAATCTTCCTTTGCCAGTCCTGTTTAGGTATAGGCCACACCCAGTGAAACCCCATCTGTCGATAGTCCCGACGGGCACGTGAGCAAAGTTGGCTTCCCTCAGAGCAATCCCTAACCCCAAATTGATTCGCCTCACATCTCCATCAAGGTGTGGCCAATCGTGACACCGGAACAGCTCAACAAAGTGTACGTTGGTGCCACAAGTCAGGGAAGCTATCTTGCCCAGGTCACCACCTATGTCATGTGCCCTATCCCTGTGCAAACTGTTTCCTGCCCCACCCACTATCACTACATGGTCTTCTTTTGTAAAGACCTTAAGTCCTCTATCACATGACTTAGCCCTGCATTTGGCTGGAACATACTGGTGGCCTGGTATGTTGCCCCTAAACATTCCTGTAACTCGGGGCCTACAACTCACCCATGCCTAATACCTAGCAGCAGCACTTTCTTCTTCCTAACATTTTGTATATTTCTAAGCTTCTTGGCCTCAGTTGAAGTGTGCTGCACATTTCTTGCTCCGTGTTCTACCAGAGGCTCTGGCAGTGGTAGACACACAGTTTTATCTTCAACCCCAAAAACATCAGATCATGTTCTCTTTCTTCCTACCCTCCTACAAGCTGCCAGTTCACAACCTCCCTATCTCTCTTGATCCTTATCAGTTCCTTCCTTGCTTCCTCAACTGTGCCCCAAGGGCACAGATTTTCCTTTCCTGTACCCCAACCAAAATGTTCCTACTGCATACTCTGCAGTTCCAGGAGAGAGCCTCTTCTGTTCTCCCAAGATTCTCCCCCCACCTCTCCCTCTCCCAGTGAAAATATTTCCTACAAGGTTAGCAACAAATCCCTCTACTCACAATGCTATAACAGGTTCCACATTTCCCACTCATGATCAGTTTCAAAAGAATTATTAAGTTTTAAATTTGTCCAGAACACGAGATTGGCTATATGTATGCAAAAATGACATGGAAGTCTTACATGCCATTGTTGTTGTTTTTGTACTGATTTAGAGATACAATGACAGGAGAGTGAATTAGTAATTACTTTGCTTTTAGAGAATTTACTGTAGTGTTTGGTCAGGTTTTAAATTTATGCCTAGATGACCTCTAACTAGTGAACAATATGAAATGTGTTAGTTAAATACAATTTGGAAAACTTTTAATTATACTTTTATTGTAACAATAGGCACTGATGAAACTAGTACCTGCCTTTCTTAAACGAATTTTCCGCTATCAAGAAAATTTGAATAGACTTTTTTGTGTTTTGGAACGCAAAATTTCGCATTATGTCACAATTATCGTGAATTCAGATTACACAAAGTTTTTTTTCAAGAATAATCTCTATGGGGACGCAAATATTCAGTTTTGTGACAAGAATGGACACTACAGCAAATATACAAAACAAAGGAAATTTAAATTTGACACTATTTCCTCTCAAATAAGTTCTTTTAGTGGACGAAGAAAACACCTGTGATCTCACTCGCTGGACATCTTGTCTTCCTGTCTGTTTACTTAAAAGGCCTGTCACTGGGCGTGAAGGGTAAGCTTTTGGTTTAAAAAAGGTAGCTGGAGATTCCACACAGCACACCAGGTATGAGATTAATTATGTAATATGCACTATACTGAAATGCCTTGTGAGACGTCTATAAATTCAAATATGCTCAATGTTACTTTCCTGTTTCAATACACAATGCCTGCATTCTGATTTAGTGTTTACTTATTTGCTTACAGGACCTGTCATTGGGTGTGAGGGATAAGCTTTTGGCATACCATGGCAGCAAGAGCATCCAAACAGCACACCATATATGCAACTGATTGTGTGTAAGCACAATACTGAAATGCCTTGTGAGTCATCCCTATATTCATATGCCCAATGTTGCTTTCCTCTTCCGATACACAATGCCTTACAGGACTGTCAGTAAATGAGTGTGTTGGAGGCCAGCTCTGTCCATCACTGTGGCTGTCGGATAGAGAGACCAACAGCTATGCAGGGGCTCCAGGTGCAATTCCTGGCCAATTTGAGAATTTATCCTCTCAGAGGTTGGGTGTTGTGTTGTGCTTATCACCATTTTACCATTTCTTTAGATGCAAAAATAAGCAGTATCAACTGATGTAGACTTGCAGTATGCAGCCGATTTCTCCTGCATAAGAAATCCCGGCCAGAAATGCCATACTGTCATTTCATTTCACGCTAGGTATGAAACTGATTCTCTGATATGCACATTATTGAATTGTGAGTCATCTCTTAATTTGTATATGCTCAGTCGGTTTAATATTAATTTGCAGGGCTCTAGAGTAAGCAGTGTGTAGTTGTGTGCACTATGGTGAGTTGTCGTGTCACCTAGCATGGCAATACAACATGCGACTGCAACAGTGCCAACAGCACTGGGTAGTGTTGTCTACTTCACTGCATGAGAAATAGAGCTGTCACGATGGCCAGTCTGGCCTCAGTACTACATGTTTGCATGTTGGCCAGTGGATACTTGGAGCAAGTCCAGTAATACTCACATATGAAGATTCGTTTATCTTTAACATCACAGAATCATGTTTCTATATCTGCTCCATCCCCATTCCCCAGTGGAAGGGGGTCACAATTATTTTGTGCACATGAGGCTGCTAGTAATTGGATCCTTTCTACTTTTCAAAATTGCATTAACTTTCCCGTGCTCATCCATCCCTGTCCTCAATCCTTTCCCTTGCTTACATTGGCCTGGCTATCTTTTTTTTGTTGATACCCCTTACAGTATTATTCCTCTTGCTTTACAATTCCCTTTTTGGAAATTTTGGTCCCTCTTTGGGGATTGAACTACTCTAAATTTTGTCTCCATGGTGTGAGCAAGCTGTGGAACAACACCATACATGAAGTCTTTGGCATGTGGGCTTACCACCTCTTCCATTTTTTACCGGAAGCCATTGTCCTTTTTGTGCTGTACAGTTACACAGTAGTCATTTCGTGTGCTTGGGGTGTTATGTACTCTTTTGATGGAGTCCTCTGAAAACAGGGATGACAGTTCTGATACACGAGCTGCTACCTCCCTGTGTATGCCTAGGAGTAGTGGCTTGTCATTCTGAAGCATTGGAACTCCCAGCAACAGCCCCTATGACATTGGCCCTTGGTGTGGCTGAGTAGTGCACAAGGGGAGAGCCCCTGATTGGTTTTGGTGCTATTAGGGTCTACACTTTGTATCAAACGTATCAGACTTAAAAAACTGGCCGTCTTTGGCTGACCTTTAGTCAGGATCGACTTTTCATGATACCCCTTTTCAACTTACAACTATCCCCTCATGGGAGGAGGGTCAGACTCGCTTGCTTGGGGTCAAATCCTTTCCCCATTACCTGGTCTGCATCAAGACTGACAAGGACACCTTCCCACCATGAACCCATTATTTTGGTAGAAACTATCAAAGACAAGTTTGGCAAACCATTACTCCTCACTAGCCTTTGAATATGCTTCAGGGTGTCTTTTTCATAGAGACCTCATCTTCCAAACTGGTGAAGCGTGGGCCAGTCTGGAGTGGCAAGGCATTCATTTTGTTCATCATATTCAGAAAGGCACTAAGGACAACCACACTGATAATGACCACTTTATTCTGGTCTTTGAAGGGGATACCCCCAAGACAAGGTCAAGGTTATGGCTCATCACTGTGCACTGTGATGTATGTCCTGCCACTGCTAAAATGTTTTTGGTGTTTATGATTTGTACACATGTATTAATCCTGTATGCAATGAATGAGGATGCCCAGGTGTGCCTTTGTTCTACTGACCACGTGTATTAATTGTCACAACTGTCGCTGGATTGTAAGAAGGAAAGAATATATTGGGGTATACGATCAGCTTTGCCTTGTGTCTACAAAAATCTACTATTGACTCTGTTACATCCTTTCCCCCACCTTATCCCAGTGATGCCTCACTCTTCTCTCCCTCTCCCTCTCCCTCTCCCTCTCCCTCTCCCCTGAACTTACATCTTCCTCCCCTCCAACTGTTGCTCCTTTCATCCACCAGAGAAGTGCCTCTTCTCTGGTGTCTGCTGCCATTAGGGCCTCCTCTCAGTCCAAGAGTCTGCTGGTACTCATTGGCCATGGAACCGTCAGCTCTAGCATCCCCAAGGTTGCCTGGTCTCTCTTTATAGAACTAGCAGAAGCCTCTCTCCCCCCTTACCTCTCTGGCATCTAGCGTGTGTCCTCCTCTACTTATGAAAGAGAAGAAGGAAGTCCTGGGATGAGGACACTCCATTGCTGAGGAGGATGGCATTCCATAGGGTTCAGTGTTAAGTATCCTTTTCCTCATCACTATTAAAGGACTTGTGACCTCCGTGAAACTGTTGGTCACCCCTGCTCTGCATGTGGATGACTTCTGTGTCTGAGTTATTTAACACTTGGTGGCTTTTGTGAAGTGACAGTTCCAGGGTGCCATGTGGTATGCTTCTGCATGGACCTTCTCACACAGTTTTCAGTTTTCAGTTTTCCCCTCTTAAATTGTGGGTGGTGCATTTCTGTCACCATATTGTGTACGATACCTACTGGAGCTCTATCTCGAGACCCAATTTCTGATTGTGGTCCACCACTTCCATTTCTTGGGTCGTCTTATGACATTTACTTGTGTGTGTGTGTGGGGGGGGGGGGGGGGGCATGGTAGCCAAATTTAGGGCTCAGTTGCTCCTTCCATACTGATCCTCTTGGAGCAGGTCCACCATTGTGGTATCTGTCTGATCATCAGTACCTTTTGCACTAGCCGTATTGTTTCCTGGTTGAAGCTGGGGTTGTCCCCCACTCACTGCCCTTTTGGTTCAACAGTCTAAGCTTCTTGTTTCCTATGCCATCACCATCTTCTCTTTCCCCACACATTCCTTATATTTTATACTTTAGCAGCAGGAAATTGCTCACTCTTCAGGTGAGTTTAACAGTTGGGCTCCAGCTTGCAGTCCTTTGCCATGATTTTTATCTTCCCTCTTTGTCCTGTTCCCCATTCTCTCCAAAAACCTCCTCCCCCTTGGTTAGTTCCTTGATCCCAGATTCAGAGGGGTCTGTGTTTCATTGTTTGTTCTGCCAGCTTTTATGGGAGTTTCAGGCTGCTGTTGTGTTTTAATGGAATGGCTCTAGGCTCTAAATCTGCTAATTACAAGGAATGTGCCGTCTGCTGGCAAGTAACACCATCTCTTACCTGCCCCATGTAGCATGTGTACTGCATAGCTAATGGCCATTTACCAGGTTCTTTAGTATGTTTAACAGTCCTCTCCCACCCACGTTATGTGCAGACTTGATAACTGCCCTTGAGGCTATCAGACAGTGGTTTTCCCTCCCTCTTCTTGGTCTATGACATCTAAGACCACCTTACCAATCTTGACCATGCTGGTTGTTCAGTTGACTTTCTTTGGGTTCCCACTCATGTGGGTATCCCAGGTAATGATCTGCTGATCCTGTGGCTGGAGGGTGTGCCCCTTTTGTGTGACCTCTCTGGTGCTGGGTTTGCAGCCTCATGTCCAATTCCTTTTAGCTCAGCCTTGAGCTGACTCTTGGAGGCCAACCCCATGCCTAATAAACTTATTGCGATAAGGGGACTCTTGCCACATGGCCCACTGGGGATCTACCATCCTCTGCGAACTTCGTATTGGTCATACAAGGTTGAATCTAAGCCTCTTACTCCATAATGATCTGTAACCCCCACATTTTATGAGACTCCCCTACCATTTGGCCTTTTGCACTAAACACACTCTTCCATTCTCCATTATCACAGATGGTAGCATACAACCTTACATAGTTACATCTGTCCTTGGTTTTCATCATAAAAGTGGTTTGTTCCATGGATTTAAGTACCTGAATTGTCTTCCACAATTGGAGGCCGTCAGTTTGGAAGGCCTGCATCATTGCTTTCATGCTGGTCAGGTTTTCCTCTCCATTTTGTGCTGTTTCATCACCCCCCCCTCCGCCGCCACGGTGTTTTCCCCATTGTGTCGCAGTCATGGTATGAAGTGCGAACTGGGGTGGGTTAGCAGTGATTCCAGCACCATGTCACACATAGCACCATTGGGGTGTCTTATGATCTCCCCCTTCCTCCCTCCAGTTCATTACTCTTCCTGCCACCCCAGTGTTCCATCTTCATTTGCCTGTTTTGCTTCGCCATCAAATAGATTGTGCTGTTGGTTTGCTGCTCCCACAGTCTCTGCCACTTTGGATCTTGGGACAAATGATGTCACTGTTTCGTTCCTCTCCTCATTCAGACAATCAATCAACATCTGCAGCCAGCAGGCAAGCAGTGAGACTTGGTATCTGCTCTCTTAGCATCTGTGTCAGGGTGTTACTAGCATTAATGACAAGTTTGAAATTATTACTTGTTTCCAAATAAAAACAGCCACTTTTGTGCCCTGGTAAATTAGAACTACAAAATTATATGCTTAAATTTAGGAAATAATGGCCCGCTAAAAACAGAAAATTCTGGAATATGAGTTATTTGGTTACAGATAACTTTTCAAAAAGGGGGATTTTTTTTTAAAAGTAAAATTATACTGCAAATTGGAACCTGAAAGGCTTTCAGTTGGGTTATATTGCTAATTCATAATTACTCATTCCTAATTCCAACTGCATGTGTTTGTACTGATACTGAAATTATTATTTATTCACCAAATTTATTTTTTGGTAAATGAGTTACATTATCAGGAAAATTGATTGTGAACAATCAGATGTTAGTGTATTCTTTGCTAGAATATGAAAATATTTAATCTGTTTAACAGTTGCACTAGTGTTACCCATCTAGCTAGATCAAAAATAAATATATATTACAAGTTGACGATTGCAACTCACTCTGTTGTCATGTTGGGCCAGTTGTCAAATGTGTGGCCATCACCAGCAGTGTGCTGAGCCTCAGTCACAGTCATCACTGCCCAGCACGGCTTGGGAGGGGGCTGACCCAGTGATGCCAGCATTCTAGGCTGCTGGCACAAGCCGCAGCAGTTTCTGGTGGTCCCACGTGTCAGCAGAACTGCCGCACCAGAGGCCAGTGAAGAAGGAAGGAATATCGACATCTGACATTCTGTCAACAGTGAGGCCGTCAGAGACAGAGCATAAACTCTGACTGTTTCAAGGATGGGGGAGAAAATTGGCCTTGGCCTTGGCCTTGGCCTTTCAAAGGAACCATCCCAGGATTTGCCTTGATTGATCTAGGGAAATAATGGAAAACCTAAAACTGGATGGCAGGACACGGAATAAAGCCATCATGTTCCTGAATGTGAGATCAACACACTAGCTAATGTGGTGTAAACCTTCATCCAGAAGTGTTAACAGTTTCTTCTGTATCAGGAACTGCCATGAGTATGCAGCTTGAGGAATTTGTTTTCTTTGCTCAAAACAGTCTCCTCTGTACTGCAAGTTTTCTCTTGTGACTCCTTTGTGGGCTATTGAAAGAGACGCCACTACTGGCATGAACAGCACCTACACTAGCCTTCAGTGAAGTTACCATTTTGTTGGCCAGCTAAACTTCAGTAACTGAAATACCAGAAACAATTTCTGCCAGTACCTCTGTGTCACAGGAACAAACTGGCTTCAGAATTTTCCTCTCCAACATTCATAAGTAGTACATCTGGTAATTCAGAAATTTCAAACGGTTTTTCTTCTATACTCTCTACTTCATAAACATTATGTATATGCTTGCACGTATTTAACTTAATGCTGTAATCAATACATGCATAGTAATATCTATGAATTCTTACTTTACAGTCAGTGCACACTAATTTGGAGTTACAGTGGATAATATTTTCTTCCACAAGGTAAACTTCAAGTGATTTTGTGGCTGGTACTTTCCAACCTCTGCCTACCTTTCTAGTTGAGTCCTTATTCATCAAAATACTGGATTCGTGCTGATGGTGGATGTTCTCATTTTACTTGTTACTTTTTCTTTCACAATGACAATGAGCCCGTCAAACAGATTTGCTGTTACAAGCAACGTGAATGCAAGTACACCTTTATCCAAATGTTTCACCTGCTTTGCATTACCATGTAGAGTAAGTGGTGGTAATATGCACCCCCCCCCCCCCCTTAATATCTTAATAATATTTAGCTGAACTCTAGTGATGTATTAACATACCATTATTGGTTAATACTTAGATGCAACCTACTAAGTATTGGCAACAGTTTCAAATAGATTAAAAGTATGGTATTATTGCATTTTTAAGCTGTCTACACTAGTTTACAAGGTGTATGTGACTGTAATGTGGACCCCAGGGTCCATATTATAAGCAGACCGTAAAATGTTTTTATTTCTGTTTTCAGATGCCTAGGACTAATCTGGCACCTAAATGAACCCGTAAAAGGCAGGTGTGGGATAAAAACAAAATGCGAGAGGCAGTGTATGCTGTTGTAGTAAAAATCATGGGAGTTAAAAAAGCAAACATTGCGCTGTCCCAAAAACAACTCTGTGCCAGTATGTGTATGAGGCTAATACCTGACAGACGTTGAAACTAAAAAGTTTGGAAGAAAACCAGCTGCCCTAGAAAGAGAACTAGTGGTTTACATACACTATATGGAGGCCAAATTCTATGCTTTTACTAGTATGGATGTTAGAAAAATGGCCTACCAACTTGCAGTTGGGAATGGAATTGCAACAAACTTCAGAAATGAAATTGCTGGAAGGCCTTGTCTTGACCATTTTCTTTGATGTCATCAAGATAAGCTTTCAATTAGAAAGCCAACTGGAACATCATATGCTCGAGCAAAACGCTTTTCGCATGAGAGAGTTAACTCATTCTACGACTTGCTATAAGCTGAATTCTGGAAACATAAATATCCACAAGATCGTGTATGGAACGTTGAGAAAACAGGCCTTAGTGTAGTTCAGACTGATACTGCAAGCAGAGGTAAACGCCAAATTTGTTCTGTGACAGCTGCTGAGTGTGGGTCTCTAGTAATGGTCATCTGTTTGCTGAGTGCAGGAGGTTCTTATTTTGCCCTGATGTTCGTATTCCCAAGAACGGATGAGGGGAAAGACCATTGTTTCAACTGATTTGCTGTACAAAAAAGAGTTAGAAGCCATTATTAAAGAAAAAAGAGGAAAAGAACTTTGCCAAAGACCCCCTAGTGAGATAAGCTTCTACATCCTTCATTTGTCCTCTAGCCATGCCTGCTTAGCCATTTTGCGCTTCCTGTCGATTTCATTTTTGAGACGTCTGTGTACCTTGTTGGCTGCTTCATTCATTGCATTTTTATATTTTCTCCTTTCATCAATTAAATTCAATATCTCTTCTGTTATCCAAGGATTTCTAATAGCCCTCATCTTTTTACCTATTTGATCCTCTGCTGCCTTCACTACTTCATCCTTCTACTGTATTTCCTTCCCTTGCCAAAGAAACACACTATATCATAGGATCCAACAAGTTTGCTTTCATGGAGCATCCACTGCCAAATATTCTCGCTGTAGTGAGTCTTAAGTGCATCCATAAATGTACGATCTAGCAGTTGCAGGACTAGAACAATTAGCCTCAGTAACTTCGTCATTCTTGGGAGGCAGTTCATAGTTACAATTCGCTGAAACCTGCCAGCTTGATCACCCAATCTGTTGGAGTCGTCTTTTTTACCTGGTGTGCTAGGTGAAGGCAACTCAAATCGTTCAGCTCCAGATACGATAACCTCTTTATCTGACGGCATCTCAAGTCCGATGTCAGTTTTGTCTTCCTGCATCGGTGAATACGGACTGGTCCGTGGGCCATACTCCAGTAGCTTTCAAACCTTTAATAGCAAATAGCATTGTTGCACTTTTGATGAAAAAAGCGTTGAAATTTGAAAGACCACCGCAGCCTGCACATCCCTCGGTCCATACGCGGAGTCGTTGGAGGGGAGAGGCGACAGGTATATATACCACACCGCCCGGCGGCATAGGACGTCTGTCAACAGGAGTAATCTGATGATGATGGCACGCTACGCCGTGTCTGGAACACGATAGTGGGAAAAGGAAGAGAAGGAAACGTAGTAGGTGAATATGGATTGGGGTTAAGAAATGAAAGAGGAAGCTGCCTGGTAGAATTTTGCACACAGCACAACTTCATTGTAGCTAACACTTGGTTTCAGAATCATGAAAGGAGGTTGTATACATGGAAGAACCCTGGAGATACCTTTTAGTATCAGATAGATTATATAATGGTAAGGCAGAGATTAAGGAACCAGGTTTTAAATTGTAAGACATTTCCAGGGGCAAATGTGGACTCTGACCACAATCTATTGGTTATGACCTGTAGAAACTGCAAAAAGGTGGGAATTTAAGGAGATGGGACCTGGATAAACTGAAAGAACCAGTGGTTGTACAGAGCTTCAAGGAGACCATAAGGGAACAAATGACAGGAATGGGGGAAAGAAATACAGTAGAAGAAGAATGGGTAGCTTTCAGAGATGAAATAGTGAAGGCAGCAGAGGATCAAGTAGGTAAAAAGACGAGGGCTAGTAGAAATCCTTGGGTAACAGAAGAGATATTGAATCTAACTGAAGAAAGGAGAAAATATGAAAATACAGTAAGTGAAGCAGGCAAAAAGGAATACAAACGTCTCAAAAATGAAATCGACAGGAAGTGCAAAATGGCTAAGCAGGGATGGATAGAGGACAAATGTAAGGATGTAGAGTCTTGTCTCACCAGGGGTAAGATAGATACTGCCTACAGCTGCATGCCCGAGAGACCTTCAAGCACATTCATATTATATTAATATCCAGAAAAAACTTGAATTTCAACACAGTCTAACATGTGTTGGACTGTGACGATACGGTAACAACTTTGATACAGCTTCCAGTTTGCGGAACTGGCGGCTGTTTAGGGGAGGCCCTTTGGGCCGGACTTGTGCTGGGTGAAATCCTGGCGCTAAGGGCACGTGTCGGTTATGCCATCGGCACCCGGACTGTTCATTCGAACGTAGAGCTTTGAGAATGCCGAGTTTATATCGTCATAGCATGGAAAACGCACGCTGGGGAGTCTTTCCAAACGTGCAGCGCAATATCAAGCAAGACAGATATTCTGAAAGTGTGTTCGAACATTGACCAAAGAGATGGAAGAACGCCTTGTACGCCATATGCACGCCATCTTTCTTCAGTACAGACTCGCCATACACCATACTGGCTTTCAGTTGGTGTTGGTTTCAATGTATAGTCTGTCTGTAAACTCAAGTGCGAGCAGCGCTTTTGGTGGGGGAAGCGGCCTTTTCCGGTAGAACCCTGCCACTGGCCTACAGGGGCACCCAAAATCAGTTGCCTATTACCTGTCTAGCGGCGTAGATCGGCGTGCAGTGGTGTACAATACGTCGTTTCTGTTCGTGAGATCCTTGTTGCCAGCATCAGTCACTGACATACTTCGGTATCTGGAAGTGCTGGATAACAGCGTTGCATTTCAAGAAAATTGCAGAAGACGAAGAGGAGCTATTTGCGGAGTACATTTCCCCACCATGTTCTAGTTCTGGGTGGAGATTTTAATTTGCCAGATACACCAGGTGACCAAGAAGTCAGTATAAATTTGAAAACTGAATAAATCACGGAATAATGTAGATAGGGAGGTACAAATTGACACACATGCTTGGAATGACATGGGATTTGATTAGAACAAAAAAAAAAAAAAAAGGAAAAAAATACAAAAGCTCAAAAAATGTCCGACTGGTGGCGATTCATCAGATCAGAATAGCATGACAAAGCAAAAATTATGTTCTTTACAGGAAATGCTCAATATGTCCACCATCATTCCTCAACAGTAATTGTAATCGAGGAATAATGTTGTGAAAAGCACTGTAAAGCATGTCCGGAGTATGTGGTGAGGCATTGGCGTTGGATGTTGTCTTTCAGCATCCCTAGAGATGTCGCTCGATCACGATACACTTGCGACTTCAGGTAACCCCAAAGCCAATAATAGCACGGACTGAGGTCTGGGGACCTAGGAGGCCAAGCGTGACGAAAGTGGCGGCTGATCACACGATCATCACCAAACGGCGCTCATAAGAGATCTGTCAGACATTTTGTGAATTTGTTTTTTCTAATAAATCCCCATGTCATTCCAAGCATGTGTCTCAATTTTTACCTCTCTATCTACATTATTCCATGGTTTATCACATTTTCCAATTTATACTTACTTTTTGATCACCCGTTAGACTGGGAGACTCAAACGTTTATAACGGGTGGCAGGGACAAAGAATCCAGTGAAATTTTCTTAAAGTCCTTTATCTGAAAAACTACCTTGAGCAGTTAAACAGAGAACCGACTCGTGGCGATAACATATTGGACCTTCTGGCGCAAACAGACCCGAAACAGTTAACGCAGAACACGGAATCAGCGATCATAAAGCGGTTACTGCATCACTGATTTCAGCCGTAAGTAGAAATATTAAAGAAGGTAGGAAGATTTTTCTGTTTAGCAAAAGTGACAAAAAGCAGATTACAGAGTACCTGACGGCTCAACACAAAAGTTTTGTCTCAAGTACAGATAGTGTTGAGGATCAGTGGACAAAGTTCAAAACCATCGTACAATATGCGTTAGATGAGTATGTGCCAAGCAAGATCGTAAGAAATGGAAAAGAGCCACCGTGGTACAACAACCGAGTTTGAAAACTGCTGCGGAAGCAAAGGGAACTTCTCAGCAAACATGAACATAGCCAAAGCCTTGCAGACAAACAAAAATTACGCGAAGCGAAATGTAATGTGAGGAGGGCTATGCGAGAGGCTTTCAATGAATTCGAAAGTAAAGTTCTATGTACTGATTGGCAGAAAACCGTAAGAAATTTTGGTCTTATGTCAAAGCAGTAGGTGGAGCAAAACGAAATGTTCAGACACTCTGTGACCAAAATGGTACTGAAACAGACTGAAGGCCGAACTACTAAATGGCTAATTCACAGAGGAAGACTGCACCGTAGTTCCTTCTCTACACTGTCGCACATATGACAAAATAGTAGATGTCGCAAGAGACGGCAGAGGGATAGAGAAACAATTAAAATCGCTCAAAAGAGGAAAGGCCGCTGGACCTTATGGGATACCAGTTCGATTTTACACAGAGTACGCGAAGGAACTTGCCCCCCTTCTTGCAGCGGTGTAGCGTTCCGAACGATTGGAAAAGGTCACAGGTCATCCACGTTTTCAAGAAGGGACTTCAAACAAATGTGCAGAACTATAGACCTATATCTCTAACGTCAATCAGTTGTAGAATTTTGGAACACGTATTATGTTCGAGTATAATGACTTTTCTGGAGACTAGAAATCTACTCTGTAGGAATCAGCACGGGTTTCGGAAAAGACGGTCGTGTGATACCCAGCTCTCGCTATTCGTCCATGAGACTCAGAAGGGCATAGACACGGGTTCACAGGTAGATGCCGTGTTTCTTGACTTCCGCAAGGCTTTCGATACAGTTCCCCACAATCGTTTAATGAACAAAGTAAGAGCATACGGACTATCAGACCAATTGTGTGATTGGATTGAAGAGTTCCTACATGACAGAACGCAGAATGTCATTCTCAATGGAGAGAAGTCTTCCGAAGTAAGAGTGATTTCAGGTGTGCCGCAGGGGAGTGTCATAGGACTGTTGCTATTCACAATATACATAAATGACCTTGTGGATATCATCGGAAGATCACTGAGGCTTTTTGCGGATGACGCTGTAGTCTATCCAGAGGTTGTAACAATGGAAAATTGTACCGAAATGCAGGAGGATCTGCAACGAATTAACGCATGGTGCAGGGAATGGCAATTGAATCTCAATGTGGACAAGTGTAATGTGCTGCGAATACATAGAAAGATAGATCCCTTGTCATTTAGCTACAATATAGCAGGTCAGCAATTGGGAGAACGCATTAGGAGTGATTTAAAATGGAATGATCATATGAAGTTGATCGTCGGTAAAGCAGATGCCAGACTGAGATTCATTGGAAGAATCCTAAGGAAATGCAATCCGACAACAAAGGAAGTAGGTTGCAGTACCCTTGTTCGCCCACTGCTTCAATACTGCTCAGCAGTGTGGGATCCGCACCAGATAGGGTTGATAGAAGAGATAGAGAAGATCCAACGGAGAGCCGCGCGCTTCGTTACAGGACGATTTAGTAATCGCGAAAGCGTTACAGAGATGACAGATAAACTCGAAGACTCTGCAGGAGAGACGTTCCGTAGCTCTGTATGGGCTTCTGTTGAAGTTTCTAGAACATACCTTCACCGAGGAGTCAAGCAGTATATTGCTCCCTCCTACGTATGTCTCGCGAAGAGACATGAGGATAAAATCAGAGAGATTAGAGGCCACACAGAGGCATACCGACAATCCTTCTTTCCACGAACAATACGAGACTGGAATAGAAGGGACAACTGATAGAGATACTCAAGGTACCCTCCGCCACACACCGTCAGGTGGCTTGCGGAGTACGGATGTAGATGTAGATGTAACGAGCGTTCGATCGTCTGTTATGTTACAGCGTGTGTTAAGGAGGTGACACGAAAAGAACTGTTACCCGTTCCAAGAAAAGGGCTCCAATTTATGCAAACGTCTGCCACGCCTAAGGAACGAACGCAAAAATGAACCGCGTGGTTTACAGGGATCGCCACGAAGGAAAACTAGTAATTTTGGGAGGAAACCCGTCGTCATAGACAATTTCATAAAATCGATCCTTCCACAAACGATGGAGGACTTTTACATCAATCTAAAAATAGTGCCGACATTACGGAAACTACAAATTGCCGTGAAACAAAAAAATCCAATTTTACTCGTAACAGGCTAGCCAAAAGGAATATTTAACTTTTTTTAAAATTCCATACTCTTTATTCTTAAAACAAAATGTAAGAAAGATTCTCTAATCTGTTTTTACACAAAACAAATAATCGTTGATGCTACCAAAACACATGTATCCTTTTTGACAGCTGACAATAGAGCAAATAGCCAATGCGTATAACATTGTCCACATACTTTTCACGTACGTTTACGAAGGCAGTGACAAAAAATGTAGTGCAAATCGGACTAGTACAACACAAGAAATTGTAAATTTCTTGTTACTTTTTAAACACTCATTGTGTTGCAAGACCTGTTAAGTTTCAACGCAATCCTTCAAAGAAAACTTCTATCCTTTACTAGAAACACAAAGTGACAATAATTCTTAAATTCTACAGATTCATTGCGCTTTATGGGGTAGAAGTAGAGGAACGTACATTCACATGAACAGGCATTCGGTTCCATGTTTGTAGTAAAATCCCGACTTACGTTCATATGTTAATATTATTTACTCTATAGCGTTATGTTTCGGAAGAAGCTATCGTCTTTTGTATTCTTTACGGTACTAAAAATTAACGCTGCCGGGCCGTGTATGCAGACGGCGTCGCCGCCGACTTAAAGCGCGCGCCGCGGCAGGGCGGTACTGCGTCGTGAGACAGCCTATGGAGGCGCCCCGTGACGTGGCTGGGTAGCCAGAGTGGGGACAGACTGTAAACGGGTACAGTGAGGATCCATAAGAAACGCATTGTCGTTGATACAATCTGTAATATTTCAGTGTCAGTTAATAACGTATCTACCATTAAAACTTTCAGTAGGTCAGATTCAATGTATGGCCATTCGACAGTCACAGTCGGTAGAGCGAAATGATGAGGTAGCTGGTAATGTGATTCTTGTTTGCGCCTCAGTGGATCCGAATATTTTTATTACTAGTCTTCGCTTTTTCTGTTAGGATCTGATACTTTCTTTTCAGTGCAATAAAAGTATATTCTCTAATATTCGATGTTACATATGTACGTTCCATCTGAGGATGGAGTTTGTTCGAATGGTTTAATCTACAAGACAGATTGCACTACATGCAGTAAGATACAACAAGAAAGTGTAAAATAAGTTTTTTTTATTTCACATGTTGTGAAGATTCTGCTGCTGAATAGGAACAAATATAAAGTAAGACTTTGAATCGCGCTATTTGTTACGGAGCTTCTCTTTCTGCCTTATAACATGTCCGTGGACACTATACGCAGAACAACGTGACTCTCACGTGGACAAGAGAGGAAAGGCGCGTTTTAATAGCGCTAGCTTAAGAATTTTACGCCCATGCATTTTGTAAAGTGGGTGATAGAGAGAAACGTGTGACGAGGGCCTCCCGACCGCTCGCCTGGTGCAGGTCTTTCGACTTGACGCCACTTCGGTGACATGCGCGTAGTTGGAGATGAAATGATGACGATTAGGACAACACGACACCCAGTCCCTGAGCAGAGAAAATCTCCAACCCAGCCAGGAATCGAACCCGTCTGTCACGCTGACCACTCAGCTACCGGGGCGGACAACCGGGTGATGTGTGACCCAGATGCTGCCGCTGCGGTCGCGTGTACCACGTTGACAGGCACATGCTGTATGCACAAGTCAGAGCGTTCGGCAGCACTTTCAACTTGGCACGCTCAAGACTGACGTTCACAACACCGTCCGTGTAGTGACGGCATTACACTTTCCTAAAACAGTGCACGGAGATCGGCGCAAATACTGTTGAGTGGTACTTAAGATAGGGAAATAAATTAGTGAAATCAAGGTGAAGTAGAAATTTAAAATTAATGAGAAACTTCGTTTAGCTTAGAAGAGTTACACTCTGGCAAACAATGGGCAGAGCAGAAGAGGCAATGACCGCGAAGTCAGCACATTCAGGAGAAGCTATCGTCCTCCCCCACGTAAGCAGAAGCTGTCGATTCAGCCGTCAGGGCATCGCCCGTCCGGCTCACGTGTTTCTCAATTGTCACACGTGATCAAAGGCCCTCGCCTACATTCCGAGAGCCAATGACCGACGTTAAGAAGATTCTTCGCGAAGCTTTTCGACGTGACAGAAGAGGCAACGACAGTGATGTTGTTCACCTCCAGTGAAGTGAATAAGTACGCGAGACGCAGTGGGCCCGACAGGAGTAGCTTTCAGTTCAGTTCCGGTACAGTCGGTGCTCAAGACCGTCATGCAGGAAGATACTACATCGTACACAGAAGCACCGAGTCCGCCGCTGTAATGGAATAGCAAGCAGCAGCCTCGGCGCCAGAAGACAGAAGGTATTTGAGGCCAGATTTTTATGTACCCGAGTGACTCGTGAGGACGGGAAGGAGACAGCGCACATCAGCAGTCACATCCGAGTCGTCACCGTCCGATTCACGACTTCTTCCTCAATAATTAAACGGACCACCTCGCGATGCCCGTCTCCAGTCAACTGGGCGAAACGGCGACACGAGATACACACCGCCGTGCGTAATCAGACGCCGCCGCTCACGCAAGCAGAAGGCTTCGCAAACGACACAGTTGCCAGTATCCCAGCCAGAAACCCTTGTACAAAACTTTCAATAAAAGTTATCTTATGTAAAACTGCTGTTTCATTCTACCTCATACCTGAGCCAAGGATGAACCCACCCTGCAAAAATGTTGTTAAGAGAGAAAAAGTAATTTATTTAGTGTTTTTCACCCTGACATAATGCTTTAGAATCAAATGCCCTTTGCAGTAGTGCTCATCCTGACAGATGACCATCGCAAACAGAGAAAACCCAGTTACAGTACGGAGTAGAGAGGAGCGGAGAGTATTCGTTGTGAAGGGGTGCCGTCGAGAAAAGATACGATGTGTCAGGGGACGAAAAGCAGTTCGCTATAAAATTAACGAAGAATGCCAACAAGTTAGGAATTACTACAATAATAGTGATTGCGATATTTCTCTCGGCAGTTTAAACCGAGTAGGTGAGCGAGTAAGGTAACCAGGAAAATAACAATAGCTACAGTTGTATGCTATAGCATACAATGTAAAGAATTTCAGGCAAATAGTTTCAGATCAAGTAATGCTACAGTTAACGGTAACAGTCGAAGATACTAGCAGGAAGATAATTACGGAGTTACAGTTACAAGAACAATAGGTAAAGGCACAGAAACAGAGATAGTTGGAGAGTAGATGCAATTTCAAGATAGCATTCAGAGAAGGAGAGATGTTGCAAAAGATTAGTATTAAATTAAGGTGAGAGGTGCTAGGTTTTCGCTTTGGCTCGCATAGTTTCTCTTAATGCTGTTCAGTTCTGACACGTTTCTAAATGCATTCTTTTCAGGGGGGGGGGGGGGGGGGGCGGCGGTCTTAATTATGCTGCCGCCCAGAGTACATACATTCTGAAGGCCGAAATGGGGTGTGGCGCTGTTTTAAATCCTTAGATGGTCCTTTGTACACTCCTGGAAATGGAAAAAAAAACACATTGACACCGGTGTGTCAGACCCACCATACTTGCTCCGGACACAGCGAGAGGGCTGCACAAGCAATGATGACACGCACGGCACAGTGGACACACCAGGAACCGCGGTGTTGGCCATCGAATGGCGCTAGCTGCGCAGCATTTGTGCACCGCCGCCTTCAGTGTCAGTCAGTTTGCCGTGGGATACGGAGCTCCATCGCAGTCTTTAACACTGGTAGCATGCCGCGATAGCGTGGACGTGAACCGTATGTGCAGTTGACGGACTTTGAGCGAGGGCGTGTAGTGGGCATGTGGGAGGCTGGGTGGACGTACCGCCAAATTGCTCAACACGTGGGGCGTGAGTTCTCCACAGTACATCGATGTTGTCGCCAGTGGTCGGCGGAAGGAGCACGTGCCCGTCGACCTGGGACCGGACCGCAGCGACGCACGGATGCACTCCAAGACCGTAGGATCCTACGTAGTGCCGTAGGGGACCGCACCGCCACTTCCCAGCAAATTAGGGACACTGTTGCTCCTGGGGTATCGGCGAGGACCATTCGCAACCGTCTCCATGAAGCTGGGCTACGGTCCCGCACACCGTTAGGCCGTCTTCCGCTCACGCCCCAACATCGTGCAGCCCGCCTCCAGTGGTGTCGCGACAGGCGTGAATGGAGGGACGAATGGAGACGTGTCGTCTTCAGCGATGAGAGTCGCTTCTGCCTTGGTGCCAATGATGGTCGTATGCGTGTTTGGCGCCGTGCAGGTGAGCGCCATAATCAGGTCTGCATACGACCGAGGCACACAGGGCCAACACCCAGCATCATGGTGTGGGGAGCGATCTCCTACACTCGCCGTACACCTCTGGTGATCGTCGAGGGGACACTGACTAGTGCATGGTACATCCAAACCGTCATCGAACCCATCGTTCTACCATTCCTAGACCGGCAAGGGAACTTGCTGTTCCAACAGGACAATGCACGTCCGCATGTATCCCGTGCCACCCAACGTGCTCTAGAAGGTGTAAATCAAGTACCCTGGCCAGCAAGATCTCTGGATCTGTCCCCCATTGAGCATGTTTGGGACTGGATGAAGCGTCGTCTCACGCAGTCTGCACGTCCAGCTGGTCCAACTGAGGCGCCAGGTGGAAATGGCATGGCAAGCCGTTCCACAGGACTACATCCAGCATCTCTACGATCGTCTCCATGGGAGAATAGCAGCCTGCATTGCTGCGAAAGGTGGATATACACTGTACTAGTGCCGACATTGTGCATGCTCTGGTGCCTGTGGTTCTGTCAGTGTGATCATGTGATGTATCTGAGCCCAGGAATGTGTCAATAAAGTTTCCCCTTCCTGGGACAATGAATTCACGGTGTTCTTATTTCAATTTATAGGAGTGTAAGATCTTGTCTTATAGTAAGCCCTGCCCTTGCTAACTATTTTTTCTCGTGGCTGAAGATCTGCGTCCTTTTTCGGTGTGAGACAAATTTGACAATTATTGGATGAGATTTCGAAGCACCTTATAATCCACGTACCACCCAGTGTCTACCTTACCTATGTCAATGCCTAATATTTCTCGTGCAACCTGTATAAGGAGGTCATCTGTGTCTTCCGGCTCATCTTCGCCGCCGGCTATTTTGCCTTTTCATGTAGACTGAAGCGAGGAGAAAGGAAACGGAAGGAACTATTAAGGTAAGCTGCACTGAGACCTTGCGCGGAATCAGCGGCAATGAGAAAAAATGTATGCAACCCTGGAACTCGAACCCGGGGTCCGCTGCTACCTGATTCATTGCTCGTAGAGGCGAATCAGTTATATGAAAGCGTGCTGTCCGTTTATTCAAACATGTCACAAAGAACAGACATCGCATATTCGCCTTTACTGCCCTCTCTGAAATTCGTCACACACAAATTATTCTCGGGACCGAGAGCTGTCTGAAACTCCAAGTATAAAGCTCTGAAATGTTTAGCGATTCGTGGAACGTGTAACGAAAAGACATGTTAAACGCCACTGATGGGGAAGCGTTTACCGAGGGTGACAAAAATGTTGTTTCTACTCAAGTCGGATTTCAGTGTGGCTGTGAAGTTATCTGGTAACGCACAACAGGTTTAGGTGAAAAGAAGGTAATTGTTGGATGTTATTAACGGCCTCCCGATTCCGTCGAGACAGAGTTATTCAAAGAAAGTCTACGCCCAGTAGTGCGGAAGTACCCAAATCGTGCAGTATTAGTTCCGAGCATAGACAAGGACACCGATGGATTCATTACAAGGTTTCCACATAAGTAGCCTTGCAGAGTACTGTTGAACATGTTTTTTCGAAAACTGTCTTGAGCACCTAGTTCGAGAGAGCACATACAATGGAAATACACACATAAAAAAAAAAATTGCGTGACCCCGGTTACCAGAACTCGGGAAGATAAACTTTGGCTGTGGATATCGTATCAGATACACAGTCCCTTTGACTTTTTAAAGATGTCACTAAGCCCGACCACAGATGTGAGCAACCGTGTATGAGCAGCGCCTATTAGACAGACGGGGTCCGACAGCCGATCCGTTCCAGTCATTCCACCACGAAGGAGGTACACGGCTCGTGTTGTCTGTAGTTCAACCGTGCCTACACCGTCAATACAGCGGTCCGCATTGTTCGTTTGTGCCAGGAAGGGCTCTCAACAAGTGAAGTGTCAAGGCGAGTCGGAGTAAACGAAAGCGATGTCGATGACATGTCTCGCTCAGGATGCCCGGGGGCGACTACGGCAATCGATGACCGCTGCCTGCGGATTATGGCTCGGAGGTACCCCGACAGCAAAGCCAACATGTTGAATAATGCCTTTCGTGCAGCCACAGGACGTCGTGTTAAGACTCAAACAGTGCACAGTAACCTGCACGATGCACGTCTTCACTCCCGACGTCCGTGGCGAGATCCATCTTCGCAACTACGACACAGTGCAGCGCGGTACCGATGGGCCCAACAACATGCCGGATGGACCTCTCAGCATTGGCATCACGTTCTCTGCACCGATGAGTCTCATATATACCTTCAACCAGACAATCGTCGGAGACGTGCTTGGAGGCAACCCGGTCAGGCTGAAAGCTTTAAATACACTGTCGAGCGAGTGCAGCAACATAGAGGTTCCCTGCTGTTTTGGGGTGCCATTATGTGGGACCGATGTACTCTCTCGTGGTCATGGAAGGCGCCGCAACGGCTGTACAATACGTGAATGCCATCCTCCGACCGCTTTTTTAATTTCGTTTTTAGTGCAACGAGATCGGCAGTATACAGTATATTGCCAAGGCATTCGTCTTCATGGACGACAATTCGCGGCCCCATCGTGCACATCTTGTGGCTGACTTCCTTCAGGATAACGACATCGCCCGACTAGTGTGGCCAGCATATTCTCCAGACATGTGCCGGCCGGAGTGGCAGAGCGGTTCTAGGCGCTACAGTCTGGAGCAGGGCGACAGCTACGGTCTCAGGTTCGAATGCTGCCATGGGCATGGATGTGTGTGATGTCCTTAGGCTAGTTAGGTTTAATTAGTTCTAAGTTCTAGGCGACTCATGACCTCGTAAGTCAATGTTCATAGTGCTCAGAGCCATTTGAACCATTTTTCTCCAGACATGTACCCTATCGAACATACCTGGGACAGAATGAAGAGGGCTGTTTATGGCCGACGTGACCCTCCAACCACACTGAGTGATCTACGCCGAATCAGCTTTAGGAATGGGACAATCTGCCTTGATGAACTTGTGGATAGTATTCCACGACGAATACAGGCGTGCATTAATTCAAGAGGACGTGGTAGTGGGTATTACAGGTTCCGGTGTGTACACCAATCTGGGCAACCGACTCTGAAGGTCTCGCTATACGGTGGTACAACATGCCATGTGCCATTTTTATGAGCAATAAAAAGGGCGGAAACGATGTTTATATCGATCTCTGTACAAAAAATTGGAATAGTTTCCAGAACCAATGGAAGTGATGCTAAACTTTTTTTGATGTAAGTATTTTAGAGCATGTAGCTACAAAGATGCCTGGACTCACCGAGGGTGTCACTACAGAGACAGGCGTTAGTGATAATGACGTCGCCGTAGCGACGATGGTTACTTAAGTTATTAAATCAATCAAGAAAGCTAGGAGAGTAGTTGAGCAGAAAAGCGGTTGTTAGAATCTCAAACAGTGAATGGACATTATTTAGTTCCAGTATGATGGGTGTAGAGTAATTATAAGCCAAGTTTAAACATATTCTAAATCGTGCTGTGGAAAACTATGTGCCTAGTAAGCGAATGAAGGATGGAGAAGATACATTGCGGAAAATGATGATGAAGCAGAGACTGTTGCACTCTCAGTTCAACAGAGAGCACGCTAACAACAATTCAAGGTTAGTAGAGATTCGTGCTTCTGTGGAAAGATCGATGCTCGAGCATAAAGCTGCCACCGTCATACCTCAACAAATTATCTTGAAGAGATCGCGAGACTATTCTGGTCCTGCGTAAAACCGCTGAGTGGGGAGCGAAGCTTCAGCCTGGTGTGCTAGTAGAAAACAACAAAAGGAATGCTCAAGTTTTAAATTTCATGTTTTAGGAATATTTCACGCAGCAGAATCGTAGATACACGCAGTCGTTAAACTCTCGTGTCGACAGCACGGTAATGGACATTCCTAGCCTAGAGAAGCAGCTGGAACATTTGGTAGCAAATAAGTCGCCAGGTCCTTTCCGAATACCGATTCGGTTTCACAAACAGTACTCTACGGCATTGGCCCCTTACTTAGATTACATTTATCGTGAATCTCTCGCATAACGCAAAGTCCCAAATGACTGGATAAAAGTGACTCCTATGTACACTACTGGCCATTAAGATTGCTAAACTACGAAGATGACCTGCTACATGCGCGAAATATAACCGACAGGAAGAAGATGCTGTGATAAGCAAATAATTAGCTTTCCAGAGCATTCACACAACACTGGCGCCGCTGGCGACAACTACAACGTGCTGGCATGAGGAAAGTTTTCAACCGATTTCTCATACACAAACAGCAGTTGACCGGCGTTGTCTGGTGAAACGTTGTTGTCATGCCTCGTGTAAGGAGGAGAAATGCGTGCCATCACGTTTCCGACTTTGATAAATGTCGGATTCTAGCCTATCGCGATTGCGGTTTATCGGAGCGCGACATTGCTGCTCGCATTGGTCGAGATCCAATGACTGTTAGCAGAATATGGAATGCCGTGCAGGATGCCAACGACCTCGTATCACTAGCAGTCTAGGTGACAGGCATCTTATCCGCATGGCTGTAACGGACCGTGCAGCCACGTCTCGATCCCTGAGTCAACAGGTGGGGACGTTTCCAAAACAACAACCATCTGCACGAACAGTTTGACGACGTTTGCAGCAGCATGGACTATGAGCTCTGTTACTCTTGACGCTGCATCACAGACAAGAGCGCCTGCGATGGTGTACTCAACGACGAACCTGGGTGCACGAATGGCAAAACGCTATTTTTTCGGATGAATGCAGGTTCTGTTTACAACATCACGAAAGTGTGTATTCGTCATCGCCATACTGCTGTATCACCCCGCGTGACGGTATGGGGAGCCATTGGTTACACGTCTCGGTCACCTCTTGTCCGCATTGGCGGCACTTTGAACAGTGGACGTTACATTGCAGATGTGCTACGACCCGTGGCTCTACCCTTCATTTCAGCAGGATAATGCAAGACCACATGTTACTGGCCTTTCTGGATACAGAAAATTTTCGACTGATGCCCTGGCCAGCACATTCTCCAGATCTCTCACCAACTGAAAAGGCCTGGTCAATGGTAGCCGAGCAACGGGCTCGTCACAATACTCCAGTCACTACTTTTGATGAGCTGTGGTATCGTGTTGAAGCTGCATGGGCAGCTGTACCTGTACACGCCATCCAAGCTCTGTTTGACTCAATGCCCAGGCGTATCAAGGCCGTTATTACGGTCAGGGGTGGTTGTTCTGGGTACTGATTTCTCTGGATCTATGGACCCAAATTGCGTGAAAATGTAACGACATGTCAGTTCTAGTATAATATATTTGTCCAATGAATACCCGTTTATCATCTGTAGCTATTTTAATGGCCAGTAGTGTATAAGAACAGTAATAGAACGGACCTGCAAAATTACAGTCCAATATCGTTAACATCCATTTGCTGCAGAATTCTTGAACATACAGCGACGGAAAAAATCGCAACACCACAAGCAGTTGTGAGAGATAAACGAAAGTTGGTAGGCGTGTTTCTACAATTGAAAAATAGTGTCGATTTAAATTTCGCGCCAGTCGCATAAGAATGGTGTTAGTAGGGGCACTGTGAGGGTGCAGATCAGGTCTGCTGTAAATACACGCCGTGGCGGTTGTGAGCGTTAGTTACCTTCTAGATTGGACGTGGTGGTTTGATCTTAGCCAAGAATGCCTTTGAGGAGACAGAGACGCCATTACGATCATCTTAATGAGTTTGAACGAGGTCGTGTAATAGGGCCACGAGAAGCTGGATGTTCCTCCAGCGATTTCGCAGGAGACTTGGCAGAAATGTAGCACTGTATACTGGCAGCGGTGACCGCGAGAATGTACGGTCGCAAAAAGCTCGAGCTCCAACCGGTCACGTGGCGCTACCAAGAGGGAAGGCAGTCGTGTCTGGCGTACGTCTCTGGCACATCACATTTCTTCTGCAGTAGCAATTCGAACAGCAGTCGACGACATAACGAAATAAAAATCGATTACTTCAGGGACAGCCCCGAGCCAAGGCGCCCAGTAGCATGCATTTAACTGACCCCCAAACCACCGGCATTTGCGACACAAAACTGACATCGCAAACCATTACAACACAATGCGTGCCCGTTTCAATGCTTGCATTCAACATTCTGATCGTTACATCTGTTATTAACTTACCAGCATGTCACTTTTGCAACGGCTTATTTCGCGCTTACGTTGCCCTGTGATGCTGCAATGTTAATTACTTAAATATCCTACATAGACAGACGTATTCCCGAAATTTCATTACTCTACATGACTTTTTGTTCGTTTGTTGCTATGATTTTTTTTTTATCGCCAGTTCATTTGTCCAGTCGCGGAAGCCGTCAGGCTCTGATGCCACCCTGCAACACACCTCTGCCAGGCAGGCTGCATAGAGCATAACCCCTGTAAATCAGTAACTGCACAGTCCAGCGAGCTAAGAAAGTTGCAGCTCGGTCCGCAGAGGTCCTTCGTGTACACGAGACACTAGAACAGGTGGTGCACGCATCCGCGACAGGGTCACTGCTGCTATGGACCTTCTGCTGCATCCACCGTGTCACGTGCGGCCACTCGAATGTGAGTGTGAGTGTGCCTCCCGGGCAGTCCCGTCGTAGCCGACAATTGGTGCCCACCGCTACGAACCCAGTATCGCCTCCGACTGCACGCCGCCTTCGCTTCCTGTCCACAGTGTTAACTATACAGACGGCGCTTCTATGAAATCGGCAAAAAATCTCATACACCATTTAAAGAGTATTATGTCTTTGAAGAAAACTACACTGTCAAAAATTCCCTTTAACTAACAGCTAAAATTAAAAACTTTTCCATTCCTGATGATGGTAATTTCATATCCCTTAACGTAGTTAATTTACTTGCTAACATTCACATTTTTGAGACTATTAAAATTACTGATGAGAATCTTCTCCAACACAAAAACCTAATGTACAAGAAATTAAATCCTACAACTATTTCCAGTTTAACGCTGAAATATATTTTACGACCGTAAGCCTATGCCGTGCCCATTTGTATAACAAGTACGCTTGCCAACAATATTGTTAAACATCACAAAAGGCAGTACTTTAAGAAATTGGTGTCACCTGAGCAATTTTTCAGTCTTTAGGTACGGATCTTTCTGTGAGTGGTTGTATATAATTACTAAACATGGAGCTATTGTATCAGCACACTCAGAGGAACTTGACTGGTATACAATCTGGAACGGAAACCTTGCCTTTAATAAGTGATTTAAGGTGCTTTGCTACACCGAGGATATATGCTTCTCATTTTGGCACTTTCTGTTGACTGGGCTTCGGGAATGCTTACTTCGTATTCTTTGCTGAAGGAGTTTCGGAAAACCACGTTTCTTAACTCTACTTTAGTGACACTGTCATCAGTGACTCCACCGTTACTTTCGCGCAGTGAAGGTACTGATTGCGTCTTGACACTGGTGTACTCTATGCATGAACAGAATCTCTGGGTTTTTCGCCAGATTTCGAAACAGAGTTTTGTTGCGGAAATTATCAAGAGCATCTCGCACTGTAGTAACCGCTATATTTAGAACTTCTGCAAAACATTGCCAGTCTTGCGGATTTGGGATTCTTTTAGATTTGGCATGCTTTTTCGTTACTTCTGCAACAGCGATTTCACCCGTTTTGTCCATGGGGGATCAGTACCATCACTTATTAATTGATGTGGTATATATATCTCTCAATTGCAATCGATACTATTTCTCTGAAATCATTCCACATCTTTTCTACGCTTACATGATCAGATCGGAAGGAGTGGAGGCTGTTTCCTTAAAAATCGTTAAGAGCATAGTCAGCTTTTTTTAAACAGATGTACTTTAAGTTTCTTTTTGATGGTTGTAGGTGTTACAGTATTCAGTGTACAGGCAACTGACTTGTGGTCGCTAATCCCTGTATTCGTCATGATACTACCTATTCATCCAGGAATATTTGCTGCTATGAGGTCAAGTACGCTTTCGTAACCATTTATGCTTCGAGTGGGCTCACGAACTAATAGTTCAAAATACTTTTTTTAGAAAGCATTCAGTACTATTTCAGGTGACGTTTTAAGCCTGCCGCCGGCTTTAAACGTGTAAATTTTCCAGCATATCGAGGATACATTGAAATCACCACCGACTATAATTGTGTGAGTGGGGTACCATTTGAAATGAGACTCACGTTTTCTTTGAACTGTTCAGCAACTATATCCTCTCACTCGGGGGTCGGTAAAACGATCCAGTTTAGTCCGATTGACAAGTACAGCCTCTACCCAACTATTTCAGTTTCACTACAAGGTAAACTACTTCTGACAGCAATAAATACTCCAGCACCAACTATGTTTAATCTATCCCTTCTGAACGTTGTTAGGTCGTTTGAAAAAATTTCGGCTTAACATATTTCCGGCTTTAGCCAGGTTTCCGTACCTATAACTGTTTGAGCTTTAGTGCTTTCTATTAGGGCCTGGAGCTCAGGTTCTTTCCCAACACAGCTACGATAATTTACAACACCAATCGTTTCTACAACCACCTTACTGTGTGTTACCTGCCCCCTTTTAGACAGACGCCATTTCTATGTTTTCCTGAGACCCTCTAACCTAAAAATGCACCCCAGCCGCCCCCACTACCCGTGTAGTGGACTCCTGACCTATTAAGCGGAATCCAGAAACCCACTACCCTATGGCACAAGTCAAGGACTCTGAGGCCTACACAGTAAGATAACCACCCGAGCCTATGGTTCATACCTTTCATTTGGCTCTGCACCGAAGGACCACAGTCAGTTCTGTCGATGATGGTGCAGATTGTGAGCTCCGCCTTAAACTCGCTTAACCATATCCGCTAAACAAAACCAATCCAAAGCGACACACGCCATTGGCTGCGCCCTGTACTCTTCATGGCATCCGGAACACTCTTTACAAATCAGGAATGACTCCCCCACCTTGTGCACACTGCCGTCCTTCCCCTCCTTGGCAGCCATGTTATTAAGGGGGCCCAATTACTCGCCTATTATTGGAGTTCCGAACTACCAGCAAACTCACCTTCTGTGAACGCCCAGAAATTGCGTTCCAAGAAGCTTCCTCTGGAGGCCCTACGATCGGCCCCTCGCAAAGTCGTTCGCTGCCTGTCAGGCTTTGGAAAGATCTCTCAGTCGACCACAGGTGAGGGATCAACCTCAGCGCTGTAGACCAACATAAATTTAGGCTAATGGCACCAGTGCTGCTCAGAAATCTGCAGTCTGAGAAGACAATTCACAAATGCAAGGGGAAAAGACACAACAATGCTGTAAGTGAATATCAGAGACTTATCTATTATAAAGAACGTTCCTAGATGTAGAAAGCGACCGAAATTGGTAATTCTACTTACGATGTTTTAAAAGAATTAACTGATATCGTAAAATAAACCAAGTCTGCTTTTCTTCATGGTTACGTGACGTTACGTATATATCTGTTTTGTATTTTTATTCGTCCATGCCTTTCGTTTAAGCACTCACTCAAGCTAAACAGGTCTCTGCTGCCAAGTCATTATCACTTGTCATCGATGAAGGGTGAAAAACAAAGGAAAGGGTATTCACTTTCTTTTTCCTGATGGCGGATTTAAGGAGTGGGGATGCATAGCAAAAGCGCATTCTTACGCAACTTTGGTAAAAATAAACGTACGTTTATACCGTAACAGCGTTGCGTACGTGGATTACGACTCTAGAATCATATTGATATACTAAGAAGGACAACCAAATCAGCATCCGCTGAAAAGTGGATAGTAGCACGAGGAGATTTATTTTTACTTTCCAGACATTAATGCAGACTCTAGAAAATTCGAAGCCCAAGGGCCAGTTACAATCGAGTCTGCACAATTCGAAGGATGTAAGAAAAAGTTAGAACAATTAATTCTATTTAACTCTCCTTTATTCCAGATGGAATCAGGAAAAATCTAAATAAAATTTCGACTTTTTTTCTATTGTATTCCCAGTTTTTTACATGTTATGTCCTTTTGTATTTGAAACGGAAGGCACGCACAAATCTTCAAAAATACATAAATTCAGCTTCATTCATTTTTTCAATACTGAACAAACTGTTACGAATGGATGCATTTTGTGAACTAAATTTCTTATAAACCACCTTATGTCTTTGGATTTAGCGTGTCACTTCTTATTTGTATCTGTGACTTCGGTTCCCAGACTAACCGTTAATGATTTAGCGTTCCGTTAAGCTATAACCTCCGACAAATACCCTTGCTACCCTGCACTGAGTAAGCCAATTCCATAAGCTTTCAGCAAGAGGCGGGAACTCGCCTCGCCGGTCTGCTTGCTCCCGCCTTTTAACAATTATCAGCAACATTATCTTTCTGCTCGATGATCGTTTGCAGCATGGATAGTGGAATCCCGAAACAATTCGTCACCTACTACTTCTCGAAGCATTCCACAGCGTCGAAACTCGTTTCTGCTTTACGAAAGTCGAAAACTTCCTGGAAGGTATTCTGACGTGAAAACGTCTAGTTTCTCCTTGGTCGGAGTTTCTTATATGACAACATGGCGTCAGATTTGAATCACTATTAATTACGAGACCGACAGTGCGCAAACAAAGGTTAAGTCCACGTGGTTGTCGCTTATTGCCTGTGTTGGCATATGCGGGTCATTGTTAGGAATCATCTTTGTGTAAAGTTGTAAACTGGTGTAGCTGTAAGCTAGGATTCTCATTCGTGAGTCATTGCGATGAACAGCTTAGGGAGCGCCGCTAGGAGTAACAGAAAATAAAAATATTCGCCGGAATATAAACGAAAATCTATATTGAGTTTAAACCTACGACACAAAGGGAGAGTTCGTCTCAGGACTTGTAAATATGCTCTAAATTACAGAAAACGCGAGAAAAGCCTAAAAAGGGCAGCGCTGAGAGAAGGCGACAGCTCCCTCAGAGTCGGAAAAAAAGGAAGAAATTGCGCAACGCGATAACGTACTCAAAGGCTATATCGTACCCCAGCCACTGAAAAGTCCAAAATTGTGAGTGTGACCACTGTAATAAAGATATTGATAACTTAATTTCATATTAATATGAAACACATGTTACGATTTTATCCCGACGTTTTCACGAAAAATCTACGGCGCAGACCTGAACTGCACACACAGATATTTATTTGCAACGGATTAATAATATGCTGTGGTATTTCGTGCACTGTTAAAACAACTGATGAAACAGACAGAATTATCTGGTGTAAGCTAGGCGTTGACTTTTAATTATAGAATGTCTGCGGGTCGTTTTGATATGACAGTCGCCTCGATTAGTGAAGAAGTTGCTTCGGTTTTCTCGAGGCATTTGGGAACAGGTTGAAACAAACGATTAACAACCGTCGACTGCATACAGTCGCAAAGGCTGATTTCAAATGTCTTTGGTAACTGTAAAGCTACTTCACCTGGGTAGGGGGGACAGCTACTAGTCGGAGGTAAACACTTCCCCCTCACAGCGTTCTAATGTTGCCGGCTACACTATGCCACTCAGCGTCCGATGTAAACACAGCCGACAACAGGAAGTGTGACAGGACTACCAGACAACAGGAAGTGCTCTAAGACCACTAGCTGGACTATGGAGCAGGAAACGGCCGGGGTCCCCGGTGGTCTAGTGGTAAGGGGGTCTGGAACGTTCCAGCGCCTCGGCTGGGGCTATTCGCCCCAGCCGGGCCGGGGTTCAATCCCCGGCCGGCGCTGGAATTTTCAGATTTCCGAACACTAGCCTCCACCTCTGCCCTGGCATGTGGCGCATGCCGGGCACCCCCGTGGGGTCCGTGCTTCGGATACCACGTGGAGATCACTCCCACAATATAAAATATACCTCAT
This sequence comes from Schistocerca gregaria, assembly GCF_023897955.1. Classification (NCBI taxonomy): domain Eukaryota; kingdom Metazoa; phylum Arthropoda; class Insecta; order Orthoptera; family Acrididae; genus Schistocerca; species Schistocerca gregaria. The sequence continues at coordinate 63,547 of NW_026061982.1, forward strand.
TATGCTGCTGCAATCACTTATTTTAAATTTTAATACGCACACTTTCTTCACCAGACCGCATCTGCATATATTTTCCAGGTACTTTCTACATATTATATCTCACTGTCAAAAGAAACAGCATAGTATCATGAACATTTGTAGGATTACAACAATGAAATAATATCCTTACTAAAAAAAACTAATACGTTTTATTTTCGTTTTTGTTCTAAATGCTGCTAAGATAACTACAAGAAATTGGAAGCTGTTTTGGTATTTAATAATCAGTAATTAGAAAAATAAATTTGGCTATAATACTGATACATATATTAGATATTTACTTAGTACATTCTCAGTGCAGGAACAGGATAAATTCATTCAATGTCAAAAGAAATGCAAAATATTATATCAATTTTTTTTAATTATTCAAGAGTCAAAATGAGATTATGATATGACACAGGTCACTAATGAGGTACTCTCTTTCTTTGTATGAAAGAGGATAATTATCCTGGTTTTATGTGAGCTGAATGTTAAATTAAACAGATAACATTTAACATTTAAAAAACGAATTTCTTGACGATTTTTCTGACAGGTCTACATGTTTCATATTATATTTCTGACGGTAGTTAGCTGACATCCTCTCAGGCTCAGCTTTATATGTAAGTATCTTGCAGGTCAGAAAATAAATTTTATTACTACCTCTACAGATTCAGTTGGTCTATTGTTGTTGTACTATTGTTGCATTGCGAGAGAGAGACTGCTACTATAGCTGTTTTCTTTTTCTATTAAATTCCGTGCCATATCTCCATTCTAACTGCTAAAAGGCGTGGATAAAACTTTTAGCAATACTATTTCCTTTTCACCACATCGCTGCTAGGTGTCGCTACTGGTCCCTCACACAGTCAGTTGTCTGTAGCGCAGGGCTTGGCTACCAGTGGGCTCTAGCGGACCTGGCGACGACTCACTCTGCCGGGATTTGCTGCTTCATTCCTGAACGAGTACGCCGGCTGAAATACCCGCTAAATCCTCACACTAAACGAGAAGCGTAATAGCACCAATACCAAATAAGGCAACTCGTGGTCAGTGCGAATATTTTCAAACCACCACTATGATAACTCCTAGCTGAAAATACTGATGCAAACTATTTGCAGAGGAATGGAGCACCTTACAGAAGCTGATTTAGAGGAAAATCAATTTGGAGGGAACAGCACCTATATTTATAACATCTTTCGATACAGAAAAAACTTTTGACGATGTTGACCAGAATATACAGTTTGAATTTAAGATGCAACCAGGAATAAAATATAGCGAGCGAAGCATTACTTAGAACTCCACCAGAAACGAGACAGCAGCTGTACGAGTTGAAGGACATGAAAGAAAGGAAATACGTGACAAGTGAGTGAGACAGGATTCCAGTCCATTCCCTGATGTTATTCATTCTTTATACAGGGTGTTTCACAAATCATGCTTAACACTACTCAGGGCTGTTCAGGGGACGTAACTGATGAAGTTTTACATAGGAATCTACTTCTGAAAACGTCATCCAGCGACGCTACAGAGCGTCAAAGTTATAGATACCGGTGCCTACAAAAATAGAGGGATCCCACGAAGATGTTACAACCTTTCTAAGATGATGCAGATGGAAAAATGCATAAATTTGAGATTATGTCCTTGTACCGGAAAATTATAACAGAGAACCTTTCTGTTACCTCAGTATGTACCGTTATCGTTGTTGCTAAGATGTAGGACAGGAAACTTTCAGGTGTGGTGGTACGGAACGAGAGAAGAAAACAATGTGCAGTACACATAGGCTGTTAAATGCATACATCAGGAACCATGAGCACTTGTTCATCTTCGCTAGCGTTCTTTGTAGGAACTATATCGCTTCTGTCCGATATTTTGAGAATGATACAATTATTTTTTCCTAAAACCTAGCAGCTGAATAGTGCTTGAAACGATATAAATGGTACTTATGATTTATGGTATGGAGACAGAAACGGTAGTTCACTTTAATGATAACAATATACAGCAAAATTCAGTAATGTTTCTGCAAAATGCCATAACACCCAAATCCTGAAATATAATCGGATATTTCGAATGTGGTACGACACCAGCTGTACGGTTTACTGGACAGATACAGAGTTTTCCGAAATTCTAGCACTTTTAGAGAGAACTAAGCGACCACATTTTTAATTTGAACCCCCGTACGGAAACGTATACTTTCCGTGCTACAGCCGTTTGAATACATGTTTGCTAGGTGGGTATGCAACAGGGTAGCCATCGTGGGATGGCGGAAGGGGTGGGGGAAGATGCTTACTTCGGATGTCATTCACCGTCAGCCCTGCCACTCTGACAAGGTTCGTGCGTCACTCAAGTGTCTCTCAGTATTAGAGAAATATTGCGGAGTGCACTTTTGCCGAATACACCGATATGATCCTACTGTATGGCGAAGTTCGTCGCCTTTATCAAGCTCGTTCTCAGCAGCGTCCAACTTCACGGCATACGCTTTTCGCCACAACTGCGCAACGACTTTGAGATAATGGTGCGTTCACCGTCAGCAGGGGTGACTGCAGTGCTACAAAGAGACGCAGCGCACCTAAGTTTCAAAAGGCCGTATTGTAAAGAAGAATGTTTCTGAAAACTTATCAAGTTTCCTTTCAGTGAGTGGAATTGTGGAACTATCGATGTACTGGGTCACAGCTAATGACTTACTTGTACAAGTGGTCGCGTTACTAACATGTTTTCCGACGGCTGTAGCGAGGAAACGGTGAGTTACAGGAGATGGGTTCCAATTCAGAATACGAGTATTGTGTACTCATTCCCCATCTACACTTATCAAGTTTCCTTTCAGTGAGTGGAATTGTGGAACTATCGATGTACTGGGTCACAGCTAATGACTTACTTGTACAAGTGGTCGCGTTACTAACATGTTTTCCGACGGCTGTAGCGAGGAAACGGTGCGTTACAGGAGATGGGTTCCAATTCAGAATACGAGTATTGTGTACTCATTCCCCATCTACACTAGGAGTTTGTAACGGAAATTTCGGAACATCGTGCATGTTTCCGGTATATTGTACAGTTGTACATTTCATAATTTCTGAGAGCTCACAAGGCGCGACTACCGTGTCCGCAGTATAAAACCCAGGGGGCCTCTTGCATACGGGGGCTCTGACGCCCACGAGAACAACTGTAGGTAGAGAGCGCAACACAGCTTCTTTGATGGACATTTCACTCTAATGCTGCCAGATGTCTCTATTTTTAGAGGTATCTTGAACAGCCTCGCACCAGCTTTAAGCTCAAAGCCGAATGTCCCAAATTCTGGCCACTGCTAACATTCTGAAATACACTATCCGATCAAAAGTATCCAGACATCTGGTAGTGGACTTCAATATGCGGTATGACCACCTTTTGCCATTACGAGGGGTTAACCTCTGCTGGGAACGCTTTCAGTGTAGACGATATTTTATGCATCACACATGTTGAGAGTTTCATCTGTGTGTACGTACGTGACAGTACACTGGCCAACAAGATCTCCACCTCTCTCCCCAATTTTGGAGCTATATGGGATTCTCCTTGCAACCAGGTCGAGATTTTGACGATGTAACAAATCAATTGAACTGAATATGGTACGACATCCGTCAGGAGGACATCCACCAACTTTATCAATGAAAATCAAGTCGAATAGCTGCTTCCTTAAGGGCCAGAGGTGGACCAACGCGTTATGACTTTCTCCTGAATGAGTCACCCAATTTAACAGCAATTGTTATCATTTGTTTGCCTTTACACGTACATCACATCTAACAATTTCCTTCACTCTGGGATAATTTATTGGTGGTACTGTTTAGAGTGTAAATATGCAGGGTGTATCAAAAAGGATCAACCGATTTTTTTAAAAAAAGTAACTATTATGTTATTCGACATATGTACGTGAATAGCGTATTGCTGGAAAGAGCAAACCCTACGGCTTTACATGGTTACCGCTTGGCAGCAGCACTGTCCGACCATTTCAGTCCTAGTAAAAATGGTGTCGCGGCGACAGGAAGCGTTTTGTGTTCTGCACTTTGCGCAGTGTGGGCAGTAATAAGTGTTCGACGTGACTTTCGTACAAGGTACGATGATGATCCTCCTACAGCACAGAGCATTAGATGATAGCATCAACGATTAAGAGAAAGAGAAGGTTTGCGGAAAGGCGAATCGCCGGGCCGTCCCCGAATGCCTGACACAGACGTCAAACGCATCCGCCACAGTTTCACGAGGGGTTCGCAGAAATCCGTTCGCCGTGCAGCTCGAGAGCTCAGCACGTCCCCGATGTCCGTCTGGCGTCTCTGCGTCGACGTTTATGCATCAAACAATATTAAATTCAGCTAATGCGAGCTGTTCGTGAGGGCGATAACATCGTGTGAAGTTCCATAATTTCACTCTTGTCAAGGTGGAGGATGGCCGTTTTCTCCCACAGTCAGTGTTTAGTGACGAGGCAACACTCCATTTACACAGAGAAGTGAACTGTCATAATGTGACAATATGAGGTACGGGACAACCACATGAAGGTGTACAACATAAAATAGACTCTCCTAAATTTAATGTATTTTGTACAGTTTAGAGGGAAAATGTGTATGATTCATATTTCTTTGCCGGAAACACTGTTACAGTAAGCATATATCTCGATATGCCTGAAAACTTTCTCTTCCCACATGAACGACTTCATTTTCCAATGCGATGGGGCACCGCGACAGTGGCATCTGGAAGTGTGGGAATTTCTAAATCAAACGATTGCTGAACGATGGATCGTTCACACTGGACTAAATCACTCACCCCTAGACTACTAGACTCCAAGGTCACCGCACCCGACTATATGTGATTATATATGTATGATTTTGTAAGAGACTCTTTATGTACCTACATTACCAACAGCAATAAATGAACTGAGACATCGCATAACAGCACCTGTGGAAACTGTAACTCCAGACATGCTTGCTGCAGTGTTGGTACAATTTGAACACCGCATTGACATGTTCCGTGCATCTCAACGATGCATATTGAACACCAATGAAAAGGATGAAAATAACTTTTTTAGTTTTCGTACATCAAAGGACAAAATTCATTGTATTCATTGTATATGTTTCTTAGTTCCAGAAATATAGACGGCCCAGGTCGGATGATTGTTTTTGATACACCACGTATAGATAATGCACTTCAAAACCTCACAATAATTAGGCCACTACCAAGATGGGAGACAACAAGTAGTCACACATGCGTCTTTGCATGTGTGTAGCACAATGCCATAACATGACGGATGTGAGTCATTCGGTACGCACACTTTCTGTTGCTGACAGATGGTGGGCTGAAGTAGTAAAGTCATCAGCACAAGTCGTGTTTGAGTCAGTTGCAGTGTGTACTCTCTCTGAGTTGGAGAGGCTAGCTCGAGTGCCTAAATAGTATGTTTGGGAAACACGAAAAAGGTGCTTGGGTGCAGACTGGAAGGGCACGTGGTCGGAGCGCGCAACAATCTTTCCTTCCAGCGCTGCATTCTACCAACTTACACGACGCCAAACGACGAGCCCTGTGCAGGAGCACCGCATACGTGGCAGCGGGACATACTGGGACATCCACCGTATTCATCCGGTAGAGTCCCCCCAATTATGGCCTGATCACCCAAATGAACGAAGTATTTCGTGGCACGTCTTACAGCAAATGATAAGGCACCATATGGCGGTCCTAGCGAGACATCATCACAGATGGATGCACTGACAGTGTATGACATCTTTCATGTGGGTGTGGAAAGTGATCGAGACGCGAGACGGAAATGTGATCAAGTGTATTTTAGTCAAAGAAGACTGACATGAATTATAGCCAAACTGCCACTACTTTTCATTCACCTCCATGTATATTACCATACCCGTTTATTTTTACTCATAAAAATTTGTCAGTAATCTTGTATGAAATGTTTTCACAATTTTGGTTTGTTTTCTAGATGTATAGCAATTCGGTAAGAAAAATGGAAGAGTTTGATTTTTACTTACAATACTGCTCTGGCTGCACATTTTTCTGGGATCGGAACTGATGCCCTTAGCGTGAATGTACTTTGGCTTACACCACAGCACATTTACGTGACGCAAAATACGACGAAATACTCTGCCAATACAGTTCGATTACCGTCTCGTAACTGTTGGACCTGGTGGTCTACCGGCACAGCGCGTGCCTGCAAATCGAGAATCTCGGGATCGAATCCCAGATGAACAAATAAATTTTTCTGTCTGCTTTTAATACAGCCTTCACCTCTCAATGATATGAGGAGTCGGTAGAAACAACATGTGGTGCGGATTCCACGTTAAACTGCCGATTCCCTTTCCCCGGTTGGACAACTGGAGTACGTTAATGATAAGCATGTCTTCAAAGTGCCGTCCAATTGAAAGACTTAAACGAGGGCACTGAAATACGCGAAATTTATTAGTATTATTACACTGTCCAGTCGCAGTAATCTGACCACGTGTTAAAATACCGAATAAACACCTTCTGCAGCACGAGACGCACAGGAATAGAGTCAATGATGTAACGACAGTCATAAGAAGCCATTCCGACACCAGTACTTGTCATGCTGCGATAGAATTCTATCGATTGAGGATCCGTGGCACAAACTACTCGATCGAGGTGACCTTTCAGATTCTCGATTGGGTTTAAAGGCGGAAAATTTGGTGGTGAGGGCAGTACGGTAAATTCATCCTAGAGCTTTCAGAACCACGCACATACACTGCGAGCTATGTTACACGTGCATCTAGGGGTGGATATGGTCCCCAAGGATAGGTGCGTACTAGGGTTGATCCATTGTGCCTTTCAGAACAACGAGATCACCCAGGGAGTGCCACTAAAACATTGCCCACACCATAACACTCCCTCAGGGTTGCAGGGCGTTTGCTTTCAATCTGTCCGATGGAGCACAAAATGTGATGAATATGGAGAGGCCACCTGTAGCACTCAGTGGACTTTCAGTTGTGGTACCGGCGTGCAAATGCAAGCTTTCAACGCCAATGAAGATCAGTCAGCGTGGGTGCAGGGACCAGGTGCCCACTGCGGAAGCCCATAAGTTGTTGAGGAAACATTGGTGGCAGCCCTCGGTTCGCCTGGGCTGTCAGCTGCACAAAAGTTGCACGTCTTCTCGCCAGCACACACATCTGCAGCTATCGTTCACCTGTGTCGCCTACTGCCCGTAGTCCAACACACTTGCCTTGGAGCCGGATTAGAATACCGAGATTTTGCCACTCACGGTTTACTTTACATACAGTGGCATGTGAAAAGATTACAGATTTTGCCGTTTCGGAAATGCTTCCACCCTTGGGAAGAAAGCCAACGATTATGCCCTGTTGGACGTCACATAAATCGCCCCTTTTATGCATTATGACAACGACTTCACTGTTTCCAGCCTCCTCCCCCCACCCCCATTCATCACCTACTAATGCTATCTCCTGGAGTCTATGGGTTATTACACGTTGACCTCGAAAATAGGAGTTGGTCATATTAATATGACTGGATCTATTATTATTATTATTGAAACTTCCTGGCAGATTGAAAATGGGTGCCGCACCGAGACTCGAACTCGGGACCCTTGCCTTTCGCGGGCAAGTGCTCTACCAACTGAGCCACTCCAGCACGACTCACGCCCTGTCCTCACAGCTTTACCAGTGCCTCGTCTCCTACCTTCCAAACTTTACAGAAGCTCTCCTGCGAACCTATTATTGTTATTATTTCGTTGTTGTTCAGTTGCCTACAGTAATTTACTTGCTACAGTAAAATTTTCTTTGCCTTTGCTGGAGTTGTCTTTCAAGTTTGCAGGGTCCGGCGCTACTGGACTGCGATATTACTGTTATTTCAAAATGTGCCGTTTGTTACTTTTAAAACTAACAAGGAGAGCCCCCAGCGGTGGGATCGACTTTTTGAATCCAAATAAGCCGTAGTGCAACTTAAGATCCCTGCATCCAGGTGGCCCTCGGATTGAAAGTAACTGACGGAAAAGATTTCAAAATTTTGCCTGGTGCTACATAGCGTGAAGGAAGTCGTATTCCACAGTCTGGTTACGTGTCATAATGGTTACGATAGAAGCTTAACCATGCCTCGTCAGGTGCAGTAAATTTTTTTAAAATCTTTATCGAAATGACTTTGATGTTTATTTGTACTCTATTTATTGGTTTAAATGTAATTTCTTTCGTTCTATTCTTTTGTCACATCGTTTTAGTCACCGTATGAACTTTTCCATTAGTTTAATTTTTCTTTATGTCATTCTTCTTCCAATCGGAATTTTTGTGAATGTGTAATTTATTATACCTATCTGTTGACTATTGAATTACTTCAAAACTCCGATAAATTAATTAAAAAACAAAAGACGAAATAATCTATTTATATTGACTGTGCATTAATGTGAAAAACGTTTTTCTTTGGGAGACGTGCCTTTTTTGCATGGTAATCGACATACAAATATTTAAAACATAACATAAAATCTTTGTGCACTATGGAAATTATAGTGTAGATGAGGACATAAATGAGAGAATGTTTTCTAAGTAAAATAAAATTCAAGCAAAGTGAGAAATCGATGTAATGTACACAATAACGTAGACGAAAATACAGGGTAATAAAAACAGGAGACATTAAATCGGAATTGATACATGAAGATAATTAAAAGTTCACAAACAAATATTTCCAGTGGAGAAGGGATGATAAGAAGAAAAACTAGACCAAATGAAGAAGTTCATATCACTATTGAATCACGTGACCCAGGAGTGGAACTAAAAAAATATATATATATTTACATCAGTTGAAGGAATATGATTATCAATGTCACTTCGATAAAGACCTAAAATAGATTTATTTCTCTGGTGAGATTCGAACCCACAACCTCATGCATGTGAAGCTAGTATCCTTTCAATTATCCTCATAACCAACTTATGTCATTCGGCTTTCTTCATACTATCGAGTCTCACACAAAATTCCGAATTTCTTTTCTCGTCACTTCCTCGCTAACGTCGACTCACCAGGATGAATGGCTGCAGTGTGCGATACTTGGGTGCTTAACCTACATAACCGTATAGATGGTTCAAAAAGTCGATCCTACCGCTGGAGATATCTCCTTGTAAGGCATGACGAAAGAGGGCCGCTGTTTCATTATATACCCTGATATGGTGGTGGATACACACTTAGTAGTGTAGCAATACTAACACAATCGGTCTGAAACCTGCACGATCTAAGCAACAAGGAACGACTTCATACTTAGTCCAAAGGAAAATCTCCAGAATTACTAGAAAACTTATGGCCAATGCATCGAGTCCCCTGCAGTCATTTAGTCCGCGGCGACTGCTGAGAACCTTCAGAGCAGTCATTAGGATTCGCACTCGACTACTTCGATGTTACATGTTCGGTGTCCTACTCTATGGAGCTGAGTCATGGACTGTATTAAGCATTTGAAGTGCGATCGTATCGAAAAATATTAAGGATACCATCGACAGAGGGGTAAAATACAGGGAGCGAAAGGATATTTACAATTTGTACAGAAACCAGATGGCAATTATTAGAGTCGAGGGGCATGAAAGGGAAGCAGTGGTTGGAAAAGGAGTGAGACAGGGTTGTAGCCTCTCCCGATGTTATTCAATCTGTATATTGAGCAAACAGTGGAGGAAACAAAAGAAAAATTTGGAGTAGGTATTAAAATTCATGGAGAAGAAGTAAAAACTTTGAGGTTCGCCGATGAAGTAGTAATTCTGTCAGAGACGGCAAAGGACTTGGAAGAGCAGTTGAACGGAATGGACAGTGTCTTGAAAAGAGGATATAAGATGAACATCAAATAAAGCAAAACGAGGATAATGGAATGTAGTCAAATTAAATCGGGTGATGCTGAGGGGATTAGATTAGGAAATGAGACACTTAAAGTAGTAAAGGAGTTTTGCTATTTAGGAAGTAAAATAACTGATGATGGTCGAAGTAGAGAGGATATAAAATGTAGACTGACAATGGCAAGGAAAGCGTTTCTGAAGAAGAGAAATTTGTTAATATCGAATATAGATTTATGTATCAGGAAGTCGTTTCTCCGAGTATTTGTTTGGAGTGTAGCCATGTATGAAAGTGAAACATGGACGATAACTAGTTTGGACAAGAAGAGAATAGACGCTTTCGAAATGTGATGCTACAGAAGAATGCTGAAGATTAGATGGGTAGATCACGTAACTAATGAGGAGGTATTGAATAGGATTGGAGAGAAGAGAAGTTTGTGACACAACTTGACTAGAAGAAGGGATCGGTTGGTAGGACATGTTTGGAGGCATCAAGGGATCACAAATTTAGCATTGGAGGGCAGCGTGCAGGGTAAAAATCGTAGAGGGAGACCAAGAGATGAATACACTAAGCAGATTCAGAAGGATGTAGGTTGCAGTAGGTACTGGGAGATGAAGCAGCTTTCACAGGATAGAGTAGCATGGAGAGCTGCATCACACCAGTCTCAGGACTGAAGACAACAACAACACCATCGAAAGATATAGTCAAAAATATGGCGGTACGAAAATTCAGAAATTCTCAACAGCATCCACATAGCAAAACTCGATTGTTTTGGTAGCGCAATTCCGCAACAATAAATAAAACTTGTTGAAATTAATAATTCAATGAAACATTAATGGCCGGCCATTGTGGACGAGCTGTTCTAGGCACTTCAGTCTCGAACCGCGCGACCGCTACGGGCGTGTGTGTGTGTGTGTGTGTGTGTGTGTGTGTGTGTGTGTGTGTGTGTGTGTGTGTGTGATGTCCTTAGGTTAGTTAGAACTACTTAAACCTAAGTTCTAAGGGACTGACGACCTCAGATGTTAAGTCCCATTTCTTTGAAAGATTAATGGCATACGTGACACACGACGCACAGGATTATCCAGGATAAATAACTCAGACCAGCAGTTTGGGTTCAGCACTGAATCAATGGTCTGAAAAACCATGGATGGACAACAGATCATGCTATCGATCGACAGTGTTACTGGAAGACGAGGCACTTTAGAGAGGAAGAATGACAAGGCAGAGAATGTTTAAAAATTAGATAAATGCTCACCATTAAATCTAATAGTCCACTCATATAATCGCGCTAGCTGCCATTAAAATTAATCTGCAATTGGCATACAGTTAAAATTTTTTGAACCTAGTGCTGTTAAAAGCATTCATGTTAACACTTATTTTGATCCATGTACGTATTTTTTGAGACATCCATTGTACGAGGACGTACAGAAAAGTAATGTTGACATGTTTTGAGTGAAAAGTCACAAAGATTTTTAAATAAAACAAACTTCATGAACATTCTGCATCGGTATTCTTCACGTCAATAAATTTAGTTTTCAACACACTCACCCTCGGAACCAGCACAATTTCCCCAACTAGATACTATTTTGTTGACACCGTCACAGTATATTGTTTGACTATGTTAACAGAGCCACAACCTTACCTCTGCTTGCACCGCTTTAAATAATTGAAGTGCTCGAAGGTTTTCTTAGTTTTGCACATAGACGAAAATCGAGACTGTGTGTAGGATGATCGACGGCAGTGAACCAAGGACGTCGGCTTGCTGCAGATGCCGCAGCGATCGTGTGTAGTTTGGCACTGCCGTGCTCAAGGAGAGAGTGCTCCACATGCGGACGAAGTCTTCGAATTCGTGCTTTTAGTGTTGTGAGCTCTTTCTCACTCCCAACGTAGTCACGTCACACACCGCTATCTAACGCGGTACGAAGCAGAGGGCTGCAGATATCCATAGTAAAGATGTAGAATGTTACTGACTTCAAATAAAACAGACCGAGTCATTATCTTCTCAGCACGCCGTCGTGTTATAAGCACAAAAATCAAAAAAATTGTTTCCGAGCAAAGTATGCTGTATTTTTAAGTGAAGATCTTTGTAAGGTACATCTGTGGTAAACGTTATGCTTGTGATATATGGTGACAATTCGTATTTATATTTACAATGGAAAGAGATTGACCAGTGGCCAACAGACAACTAAAACGCAAGTTGCTAGATGGATATTAACTGCAATAGTGCTCACGCTGCCACGGTAAGTAGGTGTTTTGGTTTCGCGATACATGTCGCCGTTTAACTGCCGCTCGTGGCGATACATTAAAGAGTGCTCTGTCTTATTGTCAAAGAGCCAGTACCCAGATTCAATCTAAAGAAATAAAGACGCGAATTCTGTGCGCCACATTTTCAGATGTCCCTCAAACGGTTCCAAAACTAGTTAACTCGAATTAAAAAAAATTCAAAAAGGGAGTTGTGTCAGTTTTCCACATTTGTGTTCAGTATACATTCACAGGCAGTTGAACAGTGGTTCCCAGCCTTTCTTAGGCCGTTGCTCCTGAGTGCCATCAGACATTTGCCAGTACCCCCTGTCCCCCCCCCCCCCCCCGTCCCTGAGGTCTGTGGCCTTCCCTCCCCCTCCCCCACATTATCACTAACTTTGGCACATAAATAAACTGTACAGTGATCAACTTTTCTAGGAACACTTTCATTTTTAAAATCATGAGAGGTGGAGGGTATTGTGTAGGGGGGAAGGTGATATTAGACTGAATGACGAAGGAATTCGTGATGCATTTCAAGGGCTAGCCACAATTACTTCTCAGATAAGAAAGCTAACTATCCAAAATAAGGATAAACACTTGTTCCAAACGCTTCTCTTGCTCAACCACTCTACAGTACGGTACTTGCTTGATCTGCACGTTGCAACCTCAATTAAAATCAACCGAGCAAAAATGTGTGCACTTACTGTTCATAAATCACTTGATTGTTACGCTCCTTGCTTCTGAAATATAAGACTTCAGGCTTTTAAATCTTGGTATCCGAACACAACATGTGAAGCTATTATCCTTTCCATTACACCTCACAACCAACTAACGTCACTCAGCTTTCTTAATGCTACGGAGTGTCACACAAAATTCAGAATTTCTTTTCTCGTCAGTTACTCGCAAACGTGGAGCCACCATTTTGAGTGGCTGCAGTGTCTTAACCTACATAACCGTACAGATGGTTTCAGACCAAGTGTTACTTGCAGAGCAGTAGGATAACGAGCTATCGGCCTGGCAATTGAGTTTGAGTTTGGCCGAAGCAACTTTAGGCACGAAGGGGATAATGATGTGTCCCTCCGAGAATAATTTCGCGTGGGCTGTAAGCGGCGCACAGCTCAGCGTTTACATAGTTTGCCAATTACATCTCACACAGGGAATATTATTATTAAGCCCAGTTCCCACAGCAGCGAATGGAAGCGAACTCAAGCGTACGAACATTTGCAGACCACTTGCCTGTATTCATTACCTTTCGTCTAAGAGGTCTGTTTAAAAAATTCCGGAACTTTGTCCACAAAAATTTTCTACGCATACCTTCACATATTTGTATATGATCACCCCCACGACTGATAAACCGTTTCCACTTCTGGGAGCAGACTTGGTTCACCTTTCGCTGGACCGTGCGTCTATCGTTACAAATCTTCGTCCTCTCAACTTGGTTTTCAACTTTGAAAATAAATGTCTGCAAGGGCCAAGCTGACCTGACAAGCTATTTTATATGTTGATCGTTCAGAACATTTCCCTACACATTGTGAAGATTGAACCTTCATGTCAACGTCATAACTGCAGACCCACGTCTCATCACCAGTTATAATTTTCTTAAGGAACATCTCGTTCTCATTTGGGTGATCCTAAGGCTCTTCTCAGATTGGGAGGTGGAGGTCTTTCTGCTCTTAACTCGTGAGCCGTGGCACGAACTTGGCGGCAACACGATACATTCCAAGATGCTGTATTAGGATTTCACGATCCAACTGCAATGTGACATTCTTCTGCAATCTCTCGGACAGTCAGTCTTCGTTCAGCACGCACAGCATCGTTGACGTTCCTGACACAAGCGTTGCTGGCAGAAGTCGGAGGACGAGCGTCGTCTTTAGCTTCCGTCCGGCCGTTTTTAAACCGTGTGAACCATCCGTAACACGGAGTGCGGCTTAAGCACTCATCACCGTAGGCTTCCTGCATCATTTGGGGTGTCTCTGTAGAGGTGTTCTTGAGTTTAGCTCTTATGTTCCTATGGGACCAACTGCTGATGTCATCAGTCCCTAGGCTTGCACCACTTACACACACCCACGCCGAGGGAGGACTCTAACCTCCGACAGAGGGGAGCCACACGAACCGTGGCAAGGCCCCTAGACTGCGCAGCTACCCCGAGCGGCGGTTTTCTTGAGTTTCACGCAAAATTTATTGCAGGCGCATTGCTCCTCTAACTATACCCTCTCGAAGTTCGCCAACTGTGCGACACAACGTTCTAGTCAATACAGCACTGAACAATAAGCTAACAGACATACAACAGTGAAACTTCCCGCAGTTACACATTAAGCACACGCGCGTGCAGGGATGTCAACTGCATTTCGCCCCAACACGCCATTGGCGCGAAATTACGAACGTTCCCAATTTTTTTTTAACACACCTCGTATATTCAAAATTTACGGTATGTTCTAGAAATTTGGCAAGTAAGCTTTCTCGGGATAGCTTATGTGTATCTTCAGGCATCTCCCAATTTCTTCAGCATCTCTGTTACATTCTCCTGTGAACCAAACAAACCTGTGCTGACTTTATTGTGAACAGTTCAATATCCCCTGCTACTCGTATATGGGACAGGTCCCACACCACGGAGCAATATTAGAGTATGGGTCGCACCAATAGTTCAAAAAAGATCATCTTTGTGCACTGATTATATTGCTCTTTAATTCTATCAATAAATTACAGTTCGCCACCACCTTTATCTTTGACTGACACGATGTGATGGTTCCATTTCTTACTTCGTTATCACCAATGTTAAGACTCTCGCTTTTCCCGTTTATGCTTCATCTCATCACTATTGTCTTTGATTTACTCTGACCCCTAATTCTACACTCATTATATTGTATATTTCATTCATCAGATCCTGTAGTAATTCACTTTCACTGACAACGATAATATTATCAGCAAACATTGTCACTGGTATCCTTTCAACCCGTATTTCAGTGCGAATCTTGAACCTCTCTCTTATTTTCTTCATTGCTTCTTTGATGCAAACATTGAACAGTATAGGCGAATAACTATATCAAAGTCTTACTCTCTTTTTAATCCTTGCACTTCGTTCTTGGTCTTCCACTCTTATTTCCTCTTGGGTCTTGTACTAATATATACCCGTCTCTGCCTAGAGCTATTTTCTTCACAACTTCGATCTTGCACCATTTTACATTGTCGAACGCTTATCTAGGTGTAGAAATCGTATGAACGCGTCTTGAGTTTTATTCAGTCCTGCTTCCATTCCGTATCCTTACAATGTGTTACACCGAGGTATTTGTGTGAGCTGACCGATTGAAAATGAGAGTTATTGATGCTGTAGTCATAGGATACTATGATTTTTCGTTTTGTGAACTGCACAATTTTAGGTTTTCGAACATCTAAAGCAAGCTGCAAAAACATCCGGAATTCTGTTTGAGTCTACGTACAAAAATGCATTGTTAGGAAAACAAAGTAAACCAAGGAGGGACAAAATATCAGTAACGAACAACGTAGAATCTCTGTGGCTAATCTGGATTAAACTGCTCCATCATCTTCAGCAACAACCAGGGCACAATCCAAGGAGGGATCTACACCCACATGGATATTGTGCAAATCATATCTAAGTGCCAGGCATAGGGTTTATCGAATCACCTTCACAATTGTCTATTATTCCAACTTCATGTTTTGAACTGCCCAAGGTGTGGCGAAGACTAAAACGAGTCTGTCACGGAAGACTGTATTGAGTGTGATGTCTGCTCCCAACAGTGGCATGAAGAATGCACAGTTTACGAAGGTCATGGTGCATTTTCTTGTTATTGGTGTTAATGCGTACTCTTGCCAGATGATGCAGCTACGAGCAGTGTCATATATATGACATTTAAGGTTTGGGTTAAACGTTACTCAGCTGTATCTGATAAATGTTGTTCCTAAATAAATGAGCAATGGTTTGCTACTTGTTTGTTTTAACTTTCTCATCAACTAGAAATGACCGACTAAATACTAAGCGCATACTCCTTCGTGAGTTTCCCCTGCAAAGCAAATTAATGAAGTCGAATAGTCCGTAGGAAGAATTTTTGTAGTTTCATGACTTTAGGATGGCATGACTGTGATGAGCTAAGAGCGGCTGACAAAAAATAATTGTTTTATTTATAACCTTAATGTTGCAATTGAGAATGGCGTGTCCGGTTGAAGTTTCCACATTAACTGAGCAACGTTCAACGATGCGTTTTCCCTTTCAGAAGACGGAAAACGGCCGAAATATTTTCTCTAACGTTTTTTCAGTATGGTCGAAGCTGTGCGAACGACGGAAATTTTTGATAAATACGTAGGACAGTTCAAAAACCATCTAACTTCAGTGACTAATAAAAAACACCGTGGCCGGCCAATTGAACTGTCTCCTCCTTCGCTTAAAGCCGGCTCTCACGACATTACTCCTGATGGCCGACGTGTTGCAGTAGAACTGAATAGCAAAATAGCTGCAACAGGTAGTGGCACAGTCCATAACGTCGTCATTGACATGCTCAAGTACAGCGAAACAAGTCCAACGTGGGTCCCGAGAGAATTCACACAACACAAGGAAACAAAGAGTGCTATGAACGTGAAGGTGAACATTTTTCGAACGAGATTTTAACGTGTGATTAAACTTTCGTTCAAAATGGGGAACCCGACTCGAAAAGACAAGGAGTGAAATGGAAGCACACTAGTTCACCTGTCCGAAAGGAATTCAAACTCGAGCTTCAGCGAGGAAAGTGATGCTGGCCATCATTTGGATGCCAAAGTAGTTGTATTTTGGTGATTATTTGGAAGATCAGCGTACAGGATGCAGCGCTGACCACTCACACATAGTGATGAGCAAAGTAAAGCCGAAAACGAGAGGAAAGGGTCGCCAATGTCAAAGAAAAGACGTGATACTATTACACAACAACGCTCGCCCAAACATAGCGCAGCTGATCCAAGAAACCACTGGAAGGGAAAAGAAACAGTAATGGGTTGGGAGACTCTGCGTCATTATCGCTACAGTCCAGATTTGACTTTCGTGAATTTTTATTTTCATATTGCTGATATTATGGAGAATGGAAGCTGTCTGCATTGTACTTGACTGGTAAGAAAAACTTCAAAAGTCACCCTACTTGTAGAGCATTTATTGCTACCTGTTTGACCCGCTCAAGGACGCATCGCTTGGAAAGGATTCGGCGACAGCGAAGAAGTTAAAACAATTTCAGTTTTACTTACTTCATTCGCATTTATCGCCTTTCTCTTGCCCAGCAGTATTTCGCAAAGGACTGGCAAAAGCGCAAGTTGCAGCCGTATATAACGAGATCAATATACATTTGCCTTCTGAATATTACACCTGTAATGGGTCCAACCTAAGGCAGTTTAAACAATCGCAGGTGACACTCGTGTACAAGAAGAGTAAAAGAAAGGATGTGCAAAATTACAGACATCGATTTTCTGCAGAATCCTAGAACGTATTCTGAATATGATTACAATAAATTTCCTAGACACCGAAAAGCTTACGTCCAGAAATCAGCACGGTTTTAGAAAGCTCGTGTGAAACGCAGCTTGCCCTTTTCGCACATTATATACTGCGAACCACGGATGAAGGGTCCCAAGCACATTGCACTCTCCTATATTTGAGAAAAGCCTTTGGCACGGTGCTCCACTGCACACTGTTAACCAAGGGCCTCGTATGAGCATACGGAGTCGGTTCCCAGATATGAGAGCGGCTTAAAGTCTACAACAGATACCAGTACGTTCTCGACAGCGAGCGTTGATCAGACACAAGGGTATCGTCAGGAGTGTCCCAGGAAGTGTAACAGACAGCTGTTATACTGTATAGACATAAATGAGGTGACAGGCAGAGTGAACAGTAGTCTGCGGCTGTTGATGATGCTGTCGTGTACGGGAGAGTGTCGTCATTGAGTCACTGTAGGGGGATACGATTAACGGGAAGCGCGGACAACTGAGAAACGCGCAGGAGTCAGTGAGGTACTGAGCCATGCCGACGTCGGTGCCTTAGTTAGCTGCGCTACGTTTTTCGATTGAGGACCCAGGATACGAAGAGCTTCATCGAGGTGGTCCCACATATTCTCGATTCCGTTAAGTCCGGGAAGCCTGGTGGTCGACGGAGTACAGCAAACTCATCCTGGTGCTTTTCCCACTGCAAGCTGTGTCACAGATTTAGTTGTTCTGCTGGTAGATTCCGAGGGAAAAAAGACTCGATGTAGGTGTGGCAACGGTTCCGACCGATATTTCTGCTCATCCACTGTGCCTTCCAGAACGACGGGAGTGTCACGATAACGTTTGTGAGATCGTAACGATCCTTCCTCCTGTCCTAACCCTGCCACCGACTGTTGCAGGGTGTTCACTTTCAGGTGAATCGCGCCCTACACGCCAACGTCTGTCTGTCACTTGGAAAGCCCGCAGGTCACCGTTCAGTGGACGCCCAGTCGCAGAACTGGCGTGAAAATTCCAGCCTTCGTCGCGGACGAACAGCAGTCAGCATAGGTGTGTGGACCAGGAGTCTGCTGTGGAGACCTACACATAGCATTTTTCGCTGAGTGGTCTTAGAGGAGACACTGTCGGTAGGCTCTTCGGTTCACGTGCATGGTCAGTTGCTCAGCAGTTGCACGTTATTCACCTGCGGTCTCCTTTAACTCCTGTCCTCTGTGGACCGTTGGGCACCACAACGGCCTCAGCGTCGGCTCTCGACAGCGCCATGCGCGGAGTGCTTTAAATATGGCAACACGCCAACATTTTACGAACTCTGCCGTTTCGAAAATGCATCCACCTGTGGCCCGAAAGGCAATGATCACGTCCTTTTGGATGTCACATAAGTGGCTGAGTTTCCGCGTTACGCATACCCTACACATTAGCGTCGGACACAGGCGGTGGTCACGTTAATGTGACTGGAGCGTGTGGTAAGGAAAAGGAAACAGAAAGGGGAAAGGATGGTAAGCGGTGCCAGGAGCACCGGAAATGTGGTAATTATACGAATTGCCTGTACAGGAACTCCGAACGGAATAGGAGCAGCGGCAGTTTAAAAATTGTAAATGGTAGAATCACGGCTCAACAGTAAGTTTCTCGCCCAACCTGACGAAACAGATGTGTAGATTGAGAAACGAATGCATAACTGCTGGGAAACAGTCTGCGGTGAGTAGACAGTGCCTTTTTTCGGAGGGTTTAAAGAGCAATTTCAAGATTTGCGAGATAAAGGTTTAGATTACGTCGCAAGTATAACGAATTATGAGAAAGACGGCAGTAGTTCAGGGATTCGGCAGCACGAAGATATTTTGAAAGTGACTGAAGTTTTTAAGGAGACATAATAACCCTGTTCCTGACAAATGAATCCTGGTGATCAGTTAAGAAGAAGGGGAGAAAATGTTTGAAAATAAAGCTCTTCTTATGGACGGACATTTCAGAGGTGTTCGAAACAACTTGTCGATACCTGAAGCACGGAAGACTAGCTTTTTTACCAGAGGAAAGTCAAAATAATTGTGAAATATTTTTTCTCAACCGAGAAATGTCATAACTTGGTTGTCATTTAAAACTGCATTGCTTTACTTCGAAATGGCTGCAAATTAAGCTATGAAAACAGTGTTATCCGAGACATTTATTTTCCAGTTGTAATTTTCATTTCAAGCAATGCCTGTGGAAGACATACAAGAACTGAGATTAGTGGAGCAATACAGGGATGAAGAAGTAGTTCGTTTGTCTTGCCGCACGTGTGCTGTAGAGTCCATCTTCCACCGGACTGCCTTGATGAAGCATGGAGAGTAACAGCGTAGCAAGTGCCCAGTGGCGTAGACCATTTAATCAGTCAATAGATGGAAAATGCTAGTACACAACCTGAAATGTGGAATTGGTGAAGACAGACAGTCGACCGAAATATTTCGAAATAAATTCACTCTTAGGTTGGCTTCAGTTGCGTTAGATAATACCTCGATACCTAACACTACTGTATCAAAGTTATCTGCGTTCAGAGAATTTATTTCAAAGTGATTTCGGTCAGCTATCTACCGTCATCAATTCGATGCACAGGACCATGAATGCTGTCGAAGTTTGGCATAGCAGACGATACTCAATAAGGCAAAGGTATCTTAACCTACAATTTCTGATCAATACGCTAAAGGAGAATGCAATAAAACCAATACCTGAAATTGAAAAAAAATCTGTTGGTCAGCTTCTTCAGTGAAAGAGGTAAAAGATACATATGTGTTGAAAAAGAGTTAAAGATATTTTAAGAATACATAATGACTCGGTGGATCTAAGAAGTTTAAAATTTATATCATTCCTACGATAAAATGTGGAGAGGCGTTCTTATTACAAAACGGCACGCAGAGCCTCCCCATTGTCGCGGCTTCCTTTGCACGTCGGAGAACCCGCAGCTAAAATGTATGTGGTCAGAAACACCGCGTTGGCTCACGGGTCGCCGAGTCCACGGCTGCAGAATCCCATGACACCCTTCAAGAGGCGGCGAGGCATCTTGTACAGTATTTATTTGAGAGTGAATTTTTTCCTCACTCCTCAAGAGACGTCATCAAACGGATCTTCCTGCTTCTGGAGTGTCTACGCGACTATGAGGGAATCCCGAAACGTTACATCTTATTTTAGTTCTGCTCTCCGTTCCACACCTTCAAGGACCCACTTGTTTTCTGTGGCACTCGAACACTTGTACTTCTCCGATGTCATTTTCGCGAGGGATTTATGTACTGTGCTTATGCTTTATTGAGAAAACACGGGAATTTTTTTAAGTGTATAGGGGTGAAACGATTATCTTAATAACCGATAAAACAACTCCAGATATCGAGTATTACGTACCGGCTGACACTTCATTACAAAACGTTTACGGGCTGTGTGTTATCCCAGTCGCTTCCGTTTATGAAATGTACCGAACACATGAGCTTTCTTCGATAAACAGTTCTGACATGGGTCTTGACAACACGATCGAATTACAGAGGTTCAAATAGTGAGATGCGACTGCGTGCAACTGCATAGGCAGATTTTCAGTCCCTGCATATAATTGTAACGCAACTAAGGAGATTATAGCGACACGAACGTCAGCCGGGTAAATAAGTCGTACACTAAGTGGACATCCAGCGGACGCAAGTAAACACTTCCTGTTACACCACGCCACTGCTGCCTCGGTGTAAACACGGAGGACAACAGGAAGTGCTCTACGACCACTAGCTGGACTATGGAGCAAGAAACCGCCGGGGTCACCGGTGGTCTAGTGGTAAGGGGGTCTGGAACGTTCCAGCGCCTCGGCTGGGGCTATTCGCCCCAGCCGGGCCGGGGTTCAATCCCGGCCGGCGCTGGAATTTTCAGACTTCCGAACACTAGCCTCCACCTCTGCCTTGGCATGTGGCGCATGCCGGGCACCCCCGTGGGGTCCGTGCTTCGGGTCCCACGTGGAGCTCACTCCCACACTACAAACTAAACCTGATTATGCTGGTGCAAGCATTTTAAAATTTAATTTACACACTTTCTTCACCAGACCACATCTACATATATTTTAAGGTACTTAATATATCTCACTATGGTATCAGTAATATTTGTAGGAAACTATCAAACAAAAACCTTACCAAAAAAATGATTTTTGTTATCCTTCGTGTGCTGAATACTTCTGAGGTAAATACCCAAACATCTGCCATTTTCTTGAAGTTAACAATGAATATTCGAAAAAAGTTTATCATACTGATTCATATATTACATAATGTATTTTACTCATTCTCAGTGCTGAAAAGGCAGTAATTATGTCAAAGTCATAAGAAAATGCAAAGTATTGTGTCACAAGCCAACAAGGTGTTCTTTTTAGTATCATGATTTACTATGCGATTTATAAATTCTGTATAATAAATCGTTTCGTAACAATTGACAATACCTTTTAAAATACATTGTTTTCACTTATTGCATTTTCAAAAACTAAAACAGGCCTTTTTTTTCTCAAATTATTCTAGTGTCAAAATGAGATGTTTGATATTACACAGGTCACTAAAGACATAAACTGTTTTTTTTATAAAAACGATATTTCTCGTGGTTTTATGTGAGCTGAATGCTGAATCAAACAGATAACACTTAAAATTAATAAGAGGAATTTCTTGGTGATTTTACTAACACGCCCATATAGTTCATATAATATTTCGATTAATAGTTACATGACTACCTCTCTGCCTCTACTTTTTGTAAAAGTATCTTGTAGATCAGAGAAAAAATTGTATTACTACCTCTCCATGTTAAGTGCAGTTCAATGAAAGAGATTGTAAAGGCCGTACCGAAGATGCAGAATATTACGTTCTCTGCAAGGCATTTGCCATCAGTAATGAGTGAAACTGTAAAATAGAAAAAAAGGGCTGACAAACGCCTATTACTGTTGTACTATTATATCACTAACGTTGCATTGCATAAACTTACTTACAGTTCTCGTTGCTGTTCAATAATCTTTAACTCACTATACCGTGCGATTATGTTGTTAACATTTAATGTAACAGTAGTCCTGTTCCGAGCCACATATCCATTTTTAATGCTTAAAAGTGTGGACAAAACTATTAGTAATACTAAATTACGAAGAGGGAATGATGAATGTAACATGCTGCGTACATTAATGTCGCTCGAGAAGTAGTTTGCATTATATGTTACCAGAACAGAATTATTTTGTAATGTGTGAAATACACAAAAATACGGTAACAGACAAACCGAGCAGTGATGCCGTAATCTGTTTTGTAATAATAGTGTAAAGGAAGAAATAAACAGCAACTAGACATTTAAGTCACTCGATTTTCGCGGCCATTTTGCTGTTCATCACTTCGCTGCTAGATGTCGCTACTAGTTCCTCACACACTCAGTTGTCTGTAGTGCAGGGCTTCGCCACCAGAAGGCTCTATCAGCACCGGTGAGGACTCACTCTGTCGACGTTTGCTGCTTCACTCCTCAACATCTATGCTAACTGACGTGACTGCTAAATTTTCAGACTAAACGAAAAAAATAACACCAACACCAAATAAGGCAAATAGTGATAAGTGCGGATACTATCGAACCATCACTTTCATACGTCCTGGCTGAAAATACTGATCCAAAATATTTACACAGGAATTAGAGGAGACGAGCTAGAGGAAAATCGATTTTGAGAGAACACACTAGCCGCTAGAGATCGGTTGAAGAAATTCAACCCATATTTATAACATCTATAGGTGTTACAAAATAACTTCTGACAATTTTGAGCAAAATATACAGTTTGAATTTAAGATGATGTAACCAGCGATAAAATACAGTGAGCGGCATGTTATCTAGAGCTCTGCCAGAAATCAGACAGCAGTTTTAAGACTTAAAAGACATAAAGGAAAGCTGGCAGTTGATAGTTGAGAAGAGAGAGTGAGAGAATGAAAGTGAGAGAATGAGAGAGAGAGAGAGAGAGAGAGAGAGAGAGAGAGAGAGAGAGAGAGAGAGATAATGGGAGGGGGGGGGGCTTCGGTTCTAGTCCATTCACCCATGTTATTCACTTTGCATACAGAATGTTTCACACGTCGTGCTACACACTTATCGCGTCTGTAGAGGGGACCTACCAGATGAAGTTTTACATAGGAATCGATGTCTGGAAACGTCATCCAGCGACGCTACAGGGTATCGAAGTTACAGGCGCTGGAGTCTGTAAAATATGTGTACACAGAAAGATTCAATGAAGATGTTACCAATTTTCTATGATGATGGAGATGGATAAATCTATAAATTTCAGGTTATGTCCCTATAACGGAAAATTGGAAGAGAAGACATTCCTGTTACTTGTGACAGGATCTACCGGTAGTGTTGTAGCTGAGATGTAGGGCAGGAAACTTTCAGAGGTGGTAGTATGGACCGAATGTCCAGTACACATGGGCTGTAAAATGCATACCTTAAGAGCTGTGAGGACTTGTTCATCTTCGCTAGCATAAAACATATCTCCACTGCTGAACAAGTGCTCATAGCTCCTCAGGTATGCATTTTGTAGCCCATGTTTACCGGACATTTTTTCTTACTTTGATCCATACTACCAGCTTTGAAAGTTAGCAACAACAGTACCAGTACTTGTATTCCGCCGTCAGAGGTATGTAACTTTCGACTCATTCGTTTCTGGATCATGATACATGATCAAATTGATACATGATCACGGCATCACACTCTACTTACATACATTTGCCGGAGCTGGCGCTTGTATTTTGATGCTCTGTAGCCTCGTTAGATGACGTTTGCATGCATGAGTTACTAGGAAAAATTGCAAGCTCTAGAAATGTGAAACACCTTGTATAATGAAAGCAACATACGAAACGAACGAGATATTTGGGAAATTAATCGAAGATAAGAAAGAAGAAATAGAAACTGTTTCCAAATCGACCTTTCATTTCGCTGCTGCTGATTTGAAATTTCGTGGCATTTATTCGCTCTGAAGAGGATCGTTCAAACGATGGTCGGAATGTAGTTATTTTAGTTGTTTCACTGTTTTATAATGACATGGCTTAGAACCCAAAATGATTTTCTCCAAGTTGTTTGTAGGAATTCTATCGCTTCTCACCGATATTTTCAGTATGGTACTGGTATTTTTATCCTACACCTACCAACTTTAATAGTGCTTGAAATGATGAAAATTGTCTCCATATCAAAAAGTATTAGGTACTGAGACGGTGCTTGGTTTTAATGA
This sequence comes from Schistocerca gregaria, assembly GCF_023897955.1. NCBI lineage: Eukaryota > Metazoa > Arthropoda > Insecta > Orthoptera > Acrididae > Schistocerca > Schistocerca gregaria. The sequence goes on from NW_026061982.1 coordinate 88,238, forward strand.
TAACAATATACAGGAAAATTCAGCCATGTTTCTGCGAAGTTGCATTACGCCGAAATTCTGAAATACATCCGTATATTTCGAATGTCGTACAACAGCTGTAGGTAGGAGACGGGGTACTGCAGAAGTAAAGCTGTTTAGACGGGGCGTGAGTCGTGTTTGGGTAGCTCAGATGGTAGAGCACTCGCCCACGAAAGGCAAAGGTCCCGAGTTCGAGTCTCGGTCCCGCACAGAGTTTTAATCTGCCGGGAAGTTTCATATCGGCGCACACTCCACTGCAGAGGGATCTAATTCTGGAAAGAACTGTATAGTTAGTGGAGAGATACAGGATGTTGCAAAATTCCCGTTAAAAACTTCTAGGGAACTGAGTGACGATATTTTGAAGAGGAGCCCATGTATGGAAAGGTATATCCGTGATACAGCCGTATAAATACACCTTCGCTAATGTGGTATGCAACAGGGTTATAATCACTGGAGGGGGGGGGGGGGGTTACTTACGTCTGATCCTATGATGTCATTTGACGGCTGTCTCCTCTCTGACCTGGATCGAGTCTCGTTCATGTGTCTGTGAGTGTTAGAGCAACATTTCTGAGCAAACTTTTGCCGAATACACCGACACAAGTATTCTGTGTGGCCAAAGCGCTCAGTACTGGAAGAGCTGCTGGTCGCCTTTATCAAGATCGTTGTCCACAACGTCTGACTCCTCCCCACACGCTTTTCGTTACCATTGCACAACGTCTTCGAGTAAGGGTGCCTTCACCGTCAGCAGGTGCGTCTGTGGTGCTCCGTGGAGACGCAGCGCATGCGAATTGGAAAATATATTTATATGGATATTGTGTCTGTTCTTCCGGACATGTGCGAAAGGACTCTACGAATGTAGTGTGTGGACATACAAAGGTGAGAATGTGGGTCTTGCGGGAGGCGTGCGAGAGACAGTCCCTGTAGTCTCACTATCCTCTGTGCCGTCGGTGGCTCAGATGGATAGAGCGACTGCCATGTAATCAGGAGATCCCTGGTTCAAGTTCCGGTCGGGGCACACATTTTCACCTGTCTTCGTTGATATCTATCAACGCCTCTCAGCAGCTGAAGGAAATAATATCATTGTAATTTCAAATTGGAAAACGCCCTCCTGTAAAACCAGTGTCTCTGAAGACCGATTTTTTTGATTCTTTGGTTATTAAAGAGTGAAACTGTAGAACAATAGATGTACTCGGTCACATCTACACTGAAATGCCAAAGAAATTATTATAATAATGCGTATTCAAACAGAGAGATATGTAAACAGGCTTAATATGGTGCTGCCGCCGGCAACGCCTATGTAAGACGTGTGTCTACCGTAGTTGTTAGATCGGTTACTGCTGCTACAATGGCAGGTTATCAAGATTTAAATGACTTTGAACGTGGTTTTATACTGGGCGCAAGGCCGATGGGACACAGCATCTATGAGGTAGCGATGAAGTGGGGATTTTCCTGTACGACCATTTCACGAGGGCACCGTGAATATCAGCAATCCAGTAAAACAAAAAATCTCCAACATCTCTGCGGCCAGAAAAAAAAATCCTGCAAGAATGGAATCTGAAGAGAATCGTTCAGAGTGGCGAAAGTGCAACTCTTCCGAAAATAACTGAAAATTTCAATGCTTGACCATCAACAAGTATCAGCATGCGAACCATTCATGGAAACATCATCTACGTGGGCTTTCAGAGCCGAAGGCCCACTCGTGTACCCTTGCTGACTGCACAGCACAAAGCTTTACGCCTCATTTGGGCCCATCGGTACGAACATTGGACTGTTGATGACTCGAAACATAATCCCTGGTTGGACGTGTCTCATTTCAAAATGTATATAGAGTATGGACGTGTATGGGTATGAAGACAACATCATGACTCCATGGACCCCGCATGTCAACTGCGGACTGTTCAATCTGGTGAAGGCTCTGTGACGTTGTAGAGCGTGCGCATTCGGAGTGATGTGGGATCCCTGATACGTCTAGATACATCCTGTCTGATCACCTGCATCCATTCGTGTCCATTGTGGATTCCGACGGAAGTGGGTAATTCCAGCAGGACAAAGGAGCGGCCCACACAACCACAATTGCTACATGGTCGCTGCAGAAACACTCTTCCGAGCCTAAACACTTTCGCTGGCCACCTAACTCCCCAAACATACTGTACGTTTCTAGTAAATTTTATAGCATTAACTAGCATATCTGGAATGCCTTGCAACGTGTTGATCAGAAGAGATCTCTGCTCCCTCTTACTGTTACGGATTTATGGGCAGCTCTGCAGGTTTCATGGTGTCAGTTCCCTGCAGCGCGACTTCAGCCATCAGCAGAGTCCATGCCACGGCGTGTTGAGGCACTTCTGCGTGCTCGCGGGGACCATAAACGATATTTCTTTGGCTCCTCAATGTAACAAATTACTTGTCAAAGTGACATCGTTACCAACATGTTTTCAAGTGGTTCTAGTATACGGTACGTCTCGGGAGACAGGTTACAATTTAAAATATGAGTATTATGTACTCAGTCCCCTCTACAAGTTGTAGCAGGTAGTGATGGGAATTTCAGAACATCCTGTACGTTTCCTGCAAACTGTATAGCCGTTGTCGTATTACAATTGGTATCTGCGAATACATTCCATAATTCGTGACAGATCGCGAGGCGCGACTGCAGAAGTCCGTAGCGTTTACCCAGGGGGCGTCTCGGCTACGGCAGCTCTGACGGCTAGTTTGAAGGCCACTTTCAACTAGTGTTGCCAGAGGTGTCTCTTTATAGAGATTCTACGACTCTCCCCACTTAAGCTTTAAGAGGAAGACCAAATGCTCCAACTTCTGGCCTCTGCTAACATTTCGAAATACACTATCCTATCAGTGAGTGTACAGACACCTGTTAGTGGACATTAATATGCAGTGCGTCCACCCTTTGTCTTAATGGCGGCTTGAACTCTGCTCGGGACACTAAGTGAGGTGCCTACCGACAATTTACGCACCACACACGGATATCGTATCTACGTGTTTGTACACGCAAGGCAATACATTGCACAGCAAGATCGCCATATCTCTCACCAATTTTAAACATCTGGAGCACAATGGGCAGGTTCTTTAAAGCAGGTCGCGATTTTGAGGATGTAACGAACCAACTGAACTGAATTTGGTACGATATCCGTCAGAAGGGTATCCACTAACTTTATCAGTGGATGCCAAGCCTAGTAACTGCCCGCGGAAAGACCAGAGGTGGCCCAACACGTTATCGACTTATCAATTTGTGAAGCTCTTTGTCTTGAATTAATCATCCAGTTTTTCTTCAACTCTAATCATTCATTTGCCCCTACACGTACAGTCATGCTCAAAACTATCCTAACGCCCGAATTGAATTTCGCCTGATTCACATGCAACCCACATAACGCAACTGTCTAGCAGGTCCCCTTATCGCTCCTTGGTACAGTCGTTTGACTATTGAAAATGGTTCCAACAAATCACCACAAGAAAACACTGTTCTGTATCGCAATAACTCAAGATGTAAAGTAATACCACGATACTACAAATATCACGGAACACCTTATCACAGATAAGACTGCCCTTAAGGCTTGTAGCTCACATTTATTACAATAAATGACATACCTGACATTTTACCACTCTCATTATTACGTCAGATAGGTAATACACGTAGTAAATTCGTCGTATTCATGATTTCCTCTTCAATGTAACATACCGTACTTATCATTGAACACAAAATGAGATTAAAAATTAAAGTTATTCACGGGCAACCAGTTGAGAATATGTATGAACTTCAAATGACACGACGAACCGTCTCGTTTTGCATATGGATTCAAACCCAGGTCATGCAGACTAAGCAAAGATTTCGTGCCTGACGGAAACTAACAGTCACTCCTGATTAGGCATACAGAGAGTGATATACCTCGATTTTAGAGAGAGCCAGTTTGCAAATACCAACTTTAAATTACATAGCGCAAGCATTTTTGCCGGACGCGAATTCCTACCAAGCACCTATTGCTCCTGTTAACGAACGACGAGAGATGTTGAATCTTGGTTCTTGACAAGTAACTTACTTGAATTGCCGTGAGGTAAGGCTTTGTACTGGGCAGGGATTCGAACTCAGAACTTAATCGGATAGATATCGACGCACAATCGACTGTGACATTTCGGATTTTCTCGGCAGTAGCTAGATGTTTTAACTGAAATGACGAGACGAAACATATTTTTTTTTTTTCCTTCGAAAGACTCCAACCCGGCATCTATCGCTGTTATATTCTACAGAAAACGAACGTTAAATATGGGTTTGTTGCACCAGCAGCTACATGTGAGCGTGTTTGACCTAGAAACAAAATGACGAAGAGTTCAGTGCTCACTGGGAATACAGCTCCACACATCATATCGCTTTTGACTACACACAAAAATACGTCAGCTTCCGAATTTTTGTCCAGCTCGGACTAACATCTTGAACTTACAGTGATCTCGCAAATAGTCCTGTGTCTCACTGGGTGTCAAAAACGTCACATATCGTTAGTGTTGACAACGAATGAAAATACATTAAACATTAAAATAATTATCCACCAGCAGATAGGTGTTCTCATGCTAGAGCTTGATAATACATAATGAAATCTATAGTGCCGGGCCAGGATTCGAACCCATTCACGCGCAGTATGTGGAGATGTTGAGGAATCTGCAGTTCTGAACAAACAACAAATTGTAGCCGTGCTGTATTCTCACGACGGGATCAAATTGAGCGTTAAGTACGGTCTAAGTTGCATTCCCAGATCAGAACCGATTTTATCGACATACAGAAGCTCAGATAAAATATGGACTAAATGTCCTTTGAGCGTTATTTAAGCATCACAAGACTGCACATACATGCAATCGATTTCGAGGTGCAAAGTGTTTATCTTACTTTGGTGACAGGTGGGCATAAGAGATTTCCAAAAACTTTTTATCGTACTGAAATAATCTTTTGTCGGAAAGAAACAAGGTAAGTGTTTTATTTGTATATATTTTGTAGGAAACTGTAATCGTGAGGGAAGATTATACACCTTAATGTTTGACACAACTGCTAGGAGAAAACGCTGCATCCTAACCAAACCCTGCAGTTCCTCTCCATATCCCCGTAAGACACGAGCAGGGGATTCTCCACGCATACCGCTACACAGCTGTTCCTAGCACACCTGAGATTTGGCAACATCGTCACAAACATTAGGCAACACTGTGACAGTGCAATCACTTCCGCCTATGGTACTGAATTGGCTCACTAAATTTACTTGATATTACCTTTCCATTTGAATGGCTCATGCTGTATAATCCTTACGTAAACTAAGATACTGAGGCAGAAAATTCAATTTTTTGGCTAAAGAAATGCTATTCTTCACATAAGTGGCAACTTTTATTATCTTTCACGATGCGTTATGAGGCTGAGCGACCAATACCATGATGAGAGTGGTGCAAAGGTAGCAGTGTGTCTGTAACCCGGTGGTACCGCCCATGTCTCGTGTCAGAACGGCTCAATCAGTCGTCAGTTCCAACTGAGGTAGGGACCATCGTGTGCGAGCTTTTTTTTTAAGGAGCTGCGAATTTCCAGAAAAAATTCTGTATCGAAATCGGAAGAAAACCTTTACACATCAAATCTTCTTGGTAGCTCGACTCAGTAAGTTGTGTTAATCGTCATAGATCATGGCGTTCTGACTTCCAAGCTGCTTCGCAATACCAGCGTCTCTGAAGAAATTCGAATCGACCATCAACGATACGAATTTCAGTATTGTTCTTCACTTAAGACTCACATGCCAGGGTGATAAGTATGAAGGAAATGAGCCTCTTGATTACTCTATGCTAAACTTCCCTGCAGACATGTGCTGACAGTGTCTCTAGCAACTTACTTTTTCTCTGGGTAGCTTCAAATATGGGCAATTTTTTCGCCTTAAATCCAATTGAATATTCTAAATATCATTTGTGAACAGCGTTCACTTCTCCATTAATTAATTTATGGACCTCAAAACAAGCAGTTTGCCTTAGTAGCTATAGAGCAGGTTCTCATAGGTATTGACGCAATCTTTTGCATCCATTTACCATAGAAAATCTAAGAAAGAAACCAAACACATTACATTGCATTTACTCCCTGTGCCTTGAGTAACACATATGAATCCATGACAATAATAAATTATTTGAAGAATCTCCTGTGCAAGGAAAGGAACAGAATGTGACGCTTTAATTATAGCGCACTGGATCAGAAACAATGAAATTAATTCTGCGTCACATTGATGTACTGCATTCTAATGTAATAAAGTAATCATCAAATAAAAACGGTTTTGTGCCTCCTTTGCTATGAAGAGTGAAACACAAATCGTAGGCAGATTTTATGGGTCACTACTCAACAACATTAAAGCATTTTACATGGTTGAGAGTGTGGAGTGGAGCAGATGTTGTCGGCAGAAGGCAGCGCAGTGCCTCAGCCCCCGCCGGTAGGCAGCAAACGGGTCCCAGAGAACTCAGACGCATGCGGTGTTCAGAGGCAGATGCTCGGTAAAGAAATCTTTCGCTAAGACATTGTTGAACCAAACTATTATTACCAGTGTGACACAAAGCGAAATATATTGTAGATTCGCTTGAATTACAAGCATAGCTTCAGCACCGAGAGCAAAGGGGCGATAAAAATTTTGTCGTTGTCTGCTTCCGGTCGCCAGACGTCATATTAGCTAGTCTCGCGTTTTACCTCAAGACTACGGCCTTAGTCAAGAATAATGTACTAAGACTGAACTCAAGACTTCCTCTGGGAAGTGCCGCAGTCTACAATGTTGCTGATCGAGCATACTGCCGGACACAGGATCCTGAGAGGAGCACGACTGTGTTGTCCACCTTATGTGGACGGCTCGGCGGTCAATGTTTTGCTCTAAGGCTGTATCTACAACACATATTGCACCCTGAACACCTAGAAGAATTAAGAAAACAAAAGTAGTTTATGAGAGCAACGTTAACTATGGCGTTCGAAGTATTCATAGTGTTGTGTTCGTGTGTGCAAACGCCTTCCAATGCCCACTCAAGGAGGACAAGGATGCAAAGTCTAGCTTCAGTATTATAAATTCGCTACAGTCTGCGGATGAACTCAGACTTAGGTTGATAATTAATTTGAATATTTAGCAATACTATACCCACTGGTGTTAAACTCGTTATTAACCAATGATTCCCAAAGCTACAGGGACACTACTTGTGATACTTAGGCTGAGCTATCAGACGAAAAGATCAACCTGACACAAACTGTGGTAAGTTTGTTTTACAAACTTCGTACCAGGATAATGAGCTTTTACGTATTTGGGATGTCTGTGAACGTTGCTGCTTGAGACGATTTAAGACGAAAGTAAATTCCTTTAGCAACGACAATGTTTGAAGAAATCGTCTTAACGGGACTAAATCGTGATTTGTAAATCGTTTACCGGCCGTACTCTACCGCATTTCGCTGATTGGAAGGCAAATAGATTACGGAAAAATGTCACAGAAGGAAAAGGGAGAACGAAATGTCTCCCACTGGAAGGTCATGTTGTCTTATTTAAATGATTACAAAATCAGGTAAAACGACCAGTCAGATTGTCAGTATAAGAACATTACTGTTGTCAGTATGATGTAGCACTGCTCAGGGCCTGTAACGATAAAGGGCCCGTTTAGGTCAGTCATATTGTATACAGAAGTGGGAGAGAGAGCACCGCTAAATTCTACAATCCGAATGCATTGCAGACACACAGAAATTACTGTTACAGTGTACTAATGGAGCCCAATTAGTGAGTGAACTGCGTATTTTCTGGTGAGAGAGAGCACTGGCAAATAATCTTCGCTATATTAGGTTACTTAATCTGGTGTCACTCTGAGACAGAATTTATGGCCGGCGGCTGAGTGTAAGGTCAATGGGCCGGATCCGAGTTTTGCAAGTGCGAAATACTTTCCTACATTATAGAAGCGAATATTAAACTGGAACTAATATTCCAAAAATTTTGAACTTGGATAGCTTAGAATGAAAATCTTTTTCTTTATTGCAAAGGAAAACAATTGATTTTCTAAAACATTCTCTGTCATACACAACTTGAAACAGGTCACGTCAACCAAATCATATGGAAAAATTGACAGCGACGTATATCGGCAGGCAGTAAGATCTCTTGGCTTTTGGTTTGGCAGTACTCGACAGCCATTTCTAGGCGCAAGTAATAGAAGAAAGGCAGAGCGTTTTTGTTATCAAGTAACGTCTTCATCGATTACTTTAGTTTTAATGAAATCTATGAGTAATTGCTGATGTTTGATATTAACATGAAAAGAATTCTGTAGACAGAGAAAGAACCTCTTCTTGTGAAACTACTTGTATAGTGACCAAAAGGCACGAACTGATATTCAAGTACAGTGTTCCAGCAGCGGCATGAAGAAAATGATAGTAATAATGACGGTAATAATCCAATTATCCGGTAACTTCACACTTCCCAGTGGATCTTCACGAAATAAGAAAATATCTGAATTTGTGAACATTTCAAAATGGCTTCACATCGAGCCTATGATGCCTACAAGGGTCTTTACATCCTGCTGACATGAGAATAGCATAATCTCCGCGTCAGAAGCTTGTTTCTACTTAAACATTTAATAGACTCGCGTTTTATCCACCGTGACTACTTTTGTAAGCTCAGCACATCATCCGTTGCAGCTCACTCCTGGGGCTGGGAAATGTGGGCACAATGGCCTGGTGGAACTATCACAGGAGCAATGCGTGGGTTCAGACATTTACTTTTAAGAAGCACAAACAGATTTACTTTGCGTCTGGTAACCTCAAAAGAAAGACGTTATAATCCAGATTTCGCAATACAAATCACGTTCCATCATTACCAACTGGGCAGAGCCAGGTTACGTTGGGAAATGACATAGCGGAAGTCATCGTAAACAGAAATACAGTCGCCAGTAAACTTACTTACATTAGAAAATTTTATTTTATTTTATGAACCGATAGCCATTTAAAGGATGGGGCTCTTATTTTACTTGTAATTGATTGAACTAGAGACGTTGTAAAATTTGGTGCTGGACTGTGATTCGAATTCGTTTCTCCTCTTTCGAGGATCTGAATCTCTCGGAACATTATAGTTCAACCATTTCGTTCCTTTTCGCAAGACTGCAACCTTCTCTAGGTCTCCTCCAAAGGTAAGTATGTGGGTCCGAATCCTGATCCAATACAAAAATATTCATAGTTTCAGTTCAAGCCCTATAACGTGCACACCGTCCCGCTAGTGAAAACCAACGTGCGCTTTTAATGTCTATTCATGTGTTGCCAACAATCGCAATAGGTGTCATTATTTCTTGTCAAACACGCACACACCTTACCGTTGGTGAGTAAGCAACTGATATTTAAGCTATATTTGTGGATGCACGGTAGGCGTGCAGTTAGATTGTCGCTTAGGTACTAAAGTTTGTATCTTTAGTTTAGATCCAAACACCTAGCAGCTGGTAAGAAAAACCGATACGTAACATTTGATTTTACTTAACTAACAATACGATTACGTGTTGGGTTCGTATCTCCGTCATATAACTTCACATCGTGCACTTAATCTTTAAATGCATGCGCACTTTGTTACTTGAGCATGGAGGTATATCAGACATCTTTCGTGGTTAGTTAAGAGGGACGAAAGGGTCTTGTTAGGAGTCCCGGTTTATTACAAAAATTGTCGTCTTTTATTTTCAAGTTTAGATTTCATTACTGGTATTGGCAAAAATTTCGGTAATTTATGACTCTTCATGGATAGCCATCAATATGATATGATTAGATTACATTAGATCAATTCTTGTTTCATAGATCATGAATACGATATTTCGTAATGATGTGTAACATGTCATTTTAATGAAAGGTTTCTTTACATACCATGATTCAATTTCTTTACAACAATTTCTTACTCTCTCTCATTCTTTTTGATCTCTCTCTCTCTCTCTCTCTCTCTCTCTCTCTCTCTCTCTCTCTCTCTCTCTCTCTCTCTATCATACACACACACATTCTTTTTTTCTCTATTTGTTTGTTTTGCTCGACTATCGGCGAGGCATCAAAACGTCTCTGAATGAGCTTCTTAGTTTTTAGTACACTTACGAAATAAATATAAAAGCAACTGTGAGAGTTACTGATATATGATGCTTAGTTTTCAGTCAGTTCGGAGTATTATTAGTAACCACGCTCCAGTCCCTAAACCTAGTTACAGAAATGCGAATCAGACGCATTACGTATTCCAGGCCGTAGCAACCGCGACTTGGAGACACCAGCTATGGTCACTTCCCAGACCGCTGTACGATCACATCGGTTCGTCTTCTTTCTGCTGGTACTGTAACTGAGATTTTACAACAAGGCAACGTATGTTTGGCAACTATGTGATCGACGAGTTCCTTCCTGGTGCGCACGGAATTTATCCTCAAAGTTCACTTGATTTTACCTGTCATTTCCATTAAATAATCTGATTTATTATCACGTTAGGTGTAACAAAAGTTTGTAAATTTACGGTTTTCAGCCCAGGAAAGTCGTTGCACGTGGAAATCGCAACTAATCTCGTCCTTTAAATAGCGGTTTACGAGTGCTAGACATTATCGAACTCGTAAGAGTAAGCTAAGACACGTACTTCTACGCCAGCTCTATGGTAATGCGCTGGCCTGAGAAATAGCATCTGTTATGGTTCGCACTTCCAGTCTCACTGACTGTAACGTTTTTATCCCTTCTGTGAAAGAGCTACAAGCAGTCAGATAAAACATCGATAAGGAAATCGCAAAAAAATACTTTCGGCTCATAGTGCAATGGTGAAAACTTACAATGCTGCACAACAGGTAACTCCTCTTCCCGCCGCTCACTAGCAAATTTTGGGTTTCTAGGAATACAAAACTTTACTTATGAAATGCGACATTTGCACTGCACGACGTTTTCAACAAAGAGATGGCGCAATACAGTAGCTCAAGTGGAAAGAAACACTTCCTTTTCAAATTTGTGCATCCTACACTGTTGGCTGTTCTGTGTAGGTGGCAGGTACGTGATTTTATTTCGGTGATTACAAAATAAAGTCGAATGTATGCACTGGGTAGTCGAGGCAGCTAGTTCATTGTGATTCGGTCAACCAAGTACATGAATTTACTGAACCTGCTGCAAATTACTACAGGAAGCCTGTGTGTCAATTCTCATCCGGAGAGGTGCAACGGCGTTACGATAGAAAAATGAGCCACATACTTATAATATGCTTGTATATCTATGGACTGGGTTCGATTCCAACTTCTGTCAATGATTTTAGATAGGGAGAGACAGATTCCATTCTCTTCTGGCTACACCAAGTGAAGAAGATATAATGACATTGTGGTCTGAAATTAACATGAAAAATGATATTCCTTTTCTACAAAGTAGACGTTAGGATGAATCACAATAAAGACTGGAGCGGCGACACGTAGAAACCTTTCTTATACTTGTTATTTATTTCTAGTGACGAAACAAACGCTATGTAGGCTCACAGGACATTTAGTCCATATTTTATCTGAGCTTCTGTATGTCGATAAAATCGGTTCTGAACTGGGAATGCAACATAGACCGTACTTAAGGCTGAATTTGATCCCTTCGTGAGAATACAGCACGGCTACAATTTGTTGTTTGTTCAGAACTGCAGATTCCTCAACATCTCCACATACTGCGCGTGAATGGGTTCGAATCCTGGCCCGGCACTATAGATTTCATTATGTATTATCAAGCTCTAGCATGAGAACACCTATCTGCTGGTGGATAATTATTTTAATGTTTAATGTATTTTCATTCGTTGTCAACACTAACGATATGTGACGTTTTGACACCCAGTGAGACACAGGACTATTTGCGAGATCACTGTAAGTTCAAGATGTTAGTCCGAGCTGGACAAAAATTCGGAAGCTGACGTATCTTTGTGTGTAGTCAAAAGCGATATGATGTGTGGAGCTGTATTCCCAGTGAGCACTGAACTCTTCGTCATATTATTTCTAGTTCAAACACGCTCACATGTCGCTGCTGGTGCAACAAACCCATATTTAACGTTCGTTTTCTGCAGAATATAACAGCGATAGATGCCGGGTTGGAGTCTTTCGAAGGAAAAAAAATTATGTTTCGTCTCGTCATTTCAGTTAAAACATCTAGCTACTGCCGAGAAAATCCGAAATGTCACAGTTGATTGTGCGTCGATATCTATCCGATTAAGTTCAGAGTTCGAATCCCTGCCCAGTACAAAGCCTTACCTCACGGCAATTCAAGTAAATTACTTGTTAAGAACCAAGATTCAACATCTCTCGTCGTTCGTTAACAGGAGCAATAGGTGCTTGGTAGGAATTCGCGTCCGGCAAAAATGCTTGCGCTATGTAATTTAAAGTTGGTATTTGCAAACTGGCTCTCTCTAAAATCGAGGTATATCACTCTCTGTATGCCTAATCAGGAGTGACTGTTAGTTTCCGTCAGGCACGAAATCTTTGCTTAGTCTGCATGACCTGGGTTTGAATCCATATGCAAAACGAGACGGTTCGTCGTGTCATTTGAAGTTCATACATATTCTCAACTGGTTGCCCGTGAATAACTTCAATTTTTAAACTCATTTTGTGTTCAATGATAAGTACGGTATGTTACTTTGAAGAGGAAATCATGAATACGACGAATTTACTACGTGTATTACCTATCTGACGTAATAATGAGAGTGGTAAAATGTCAGGTATGTCATTTATTGTAATAAATGTGAGCTACAAGCCTTAAGGGCAGTCTTATCTGTGAGAAGGTGTTCGTGATATTTGTAGTATCGTGGTATTACTTTGCATCTTGAGTTATTGCGATACAGAACAGTTTTTTCTCGTGGTGACTTGTTGGAACCACTTTCAATAGTCAAACGACTGTACCAAGGAGCGATAAGGAGACCTGCTAGACAGTTGCGCTATGTGGGTTGCATGTGAATCAGGTGAAATTCAATTCAGGTCGTTCGGATACTATTGGGCATGAATGAACATCACGTGTATCGATTTACATCGCGCTGGGGTAAGTCCTCATGGATACGTTTATTCTCCTTAGAGTGTAAATATATTTGGAGCATGTCATTCAAAAACGTTTGAAACGACATAGACGGGAGCGGGTTGTTGTTAGGAGAGCAGAATGTATTAGACTCGCGGATCATGTGGTGTTATTGGCAGAGAGCGAAAGAAGTATGACTGAAATGTTAAAAGAATTGAACAAGAGGCGTGAGTAAATTGGAATGAGAAATAATAAGAAAATCGCAAAATGTCCGGTGATAGGTGCAAGAAAAGCAAGAACAACTATAACGTTAGGCAGGAAGATACACAACAATTTAGTGTTTTTAGATAACTGCGACGTGCTATTATGGACGACATTGGAAGTAATAAGGAGGTGAAAATACGTATAGCAATTGCCAACGAGACGTTTCATAACAGGAGGCTTTTATGTGGGTGCATTGATAGGGGATAAAATAGGCAGGCACAGTGAGAAATGAGGTGGTGTTGAGTGGGAGAACAGAGAGAAATTTTAAAGGTAGCAAGATGAGCAAACACAATTGGCATGGACACTGAATGAGAAGAGATTGTTTATTGATGGTATGAAGGAAATGGTGAATGCAAGAAGAAGAAGAAGAAGAAGAAGAAGAAGAAGAAGACGCAGAACATACCAGGTGGTGGACAGCGTAAGAACAGAAAATAGTTGTGAGAAAACAAGAGGGTAACAAATGATGGGACTGCATGGAGAGCTACATGTGAAGACCTGCCCTAGGGCAGAACACTCATGGTGGTGGTGTTGATGAAGAGGAGACTTATGTAGGACATTTTGCAAAACGCCCATTTTCTTGTAATCCAAATTTAAACAAAACATAGGCAGCTTATAATTTGTAGTCTATAAACGACCGTGAATTGCGTGACAGATGGAACTTGCCAGTATACCAGTTATTAGGACTTATTCCCACTCCACTGACGTATGGAGCGTGCGAACTTTGGCTGCTTAAAAGCCTCTGTGCGTGCTGTGCTTAGTCTCTTCCGGTCTTCACGCTTCCTACAGTTACAATACGTAGGTGGTTTCAGTATATTCCATTCCTACTTTCATCATGTAACGTCAGTTCTAGAAACTTTCTAATTAGGTCTCCTCGCGATACTTTGCTCTTCCACGGGATAGTCTGTGTCTACCATGAACTGTCCGTTAGTCAGTAAGTAGAATAACTGGTTTTCCGACACATGTCGCCATGTAACTGTCGCTCTGTCTCCACGTCAGAGAGACGGAAATTCTGTGTGCCACATTTGAAGATGAGTCTGTAAAGGTTACAAAACTAGTTAATGGAATTACAAATAGTTCAAAAAGTGAGTTTTTGCGGTTTTCCGTATTTACATTCAATGCACTAGTCACAGGCTCTAGGCGATCCTTAGGGGATATGCTTAGTCGGTTGAGAGCGTGATGTGTCCCTCCGAGATTAATTTCACCTGGGCTTTAAGCGACTCACCGGTCAGCATTTACAGAGCTGCCAACTACATCTCACACCGGGAATATTATCAGGATTGGTTTGCATCGCAGCCTACGGAAGAGAACGAAAATCGAACGAGCATTCGCAGTCATTCCCTCCATTGACTACCATTCGCCTATATTCAACAGTTAAGGATTCCTCCGCAAATATTCCAAGTAGACTTTCTCTGGATATTTTACGTTTCTTTCCAAGCGCCTGCCTGTTCAATTTGATCAGAAACTGTGTGACATTCTCCAACGCGTCAAAAAACCTGTGACCATTCGTGCCGCCCTTCTCTGTATACATTCAGTATCGCCTGGCAGTTGTATCTGATTAGGATCCAAGAATCTCGAGCAATATTGGGGGATGGGTCACAAGCGTGATTTGTAAGCAATTTCTTTTGTACACTGATTGTATTTTCCTAGAATTCTACCAACGAATTGCAGCCAGCCACCGTATTTCCCTAAGACTGCGACTATGTGACGGTTCCATTTCAAATCTCTAGAAATTTTTACACCCAGGTATTCATGTGGGTTGAGCGATAGCGAATTTGACTCGCTGCACTATACTCGTAAGATAAGGTTATATCGTTTTGTGAACCGAACAATTTTACATTTCGGGAACATTTAAACTAAGTTGTCATGCTTTGCACTACACTGAAATCTTATGAGGGCGTGACTTCTTTCAAACAGAACTTTATTACAGGCAACAGCATCATTTGCGAAAACACTGAAGTTCCAAATAGACCGCGTAACCACCGCCCCCTTCTCCCCTCCAAATTGCTGTCTGAAAACTGGAAGTCCCACTTGTAAAACACCTTCAGAAGTTCGTTCACATTCCGTATCAGTTAATGTGTTAAAAACTTGACCTGAAGAAACATAACCCTTTGCAGATGAAGACGCTCTGTTGTAAGAGAAGCTAGTTTTTCGAAAACGTCTCAATATTTATTTACTGAACTAGGTGTTGTACAATTCTATAATTTTCAGGTACATTCGGCGACGTATGTGGATACTGTGACAAATGTGTTGCGAATAAAGTGAGTAGTAAAGAAGTAATAAAGTGAAACATCAAGCCTGATGCTGACACCTTACTACACGAACAGCGAAAATGTAGAAGTGATCAAAGTCTTTTTCCTTTCATCATTATGTCAGGGATGTCAGAGGGGAAAAAAAGTTTCGCCAAGTTTCGAAATTATGTGTGAAGTTTGTTGGAAGTCGCCACGTGCTGCCTTTCACAAATGCTCGGTGAATATATTCTCGATAATTTGCGCGCCATGAAATTGTGCTGCCTTAGACGAGTACGCAGTTTTTAACTTTCAACGCCCGACTTATTGCGTAAACCTATGCCTTTAAATGAAGGACGGAAGGAGGATTGCATTTAATGTGCCATCGATGTTGAGGTTGGTTTGTGGGGGGTTAAAGGGACCAGACTACTTAGGTCATCGGTCCCTTGTTCCACGACCATAATAATACACGAAGAAAAGTCCAACAAGCAATAAACACATAACGGAGACGACAAGGGACGACACAGTACAAGAAAGACATAGACGAAGACCAGAGAAAAGAGATTAAAAGACACACAGAGTGCGACGGTCATTGGCCGACCATGAAAATAAAACTGGAAAGGCCAACAACCAAGGGACACATTAAAACACCACAAACTAAAACCCCAGGCCAAAAGCCACAGTCGACACTAAAAAAAAAATGAAAAGGGACTCTCATATTGAATGATAAAAACCCCCTGCTCGAATAAAACGGAGAACTAAGTCAGCCATAGTAGAGTCATCGGTTAAAAGAGCAGGGAGTGTATCAGGCAGCGCGAACGTCTGCCTGAGGGCAGTTAAAAGTGGGCAGTCTAGTAAGACGTGTACCACGGTCAGGGCCAATCCGCAGCGACAGAGAGGCGGGTCGTCACGGCACAAGAGATACGCGTGCGTGAGCCGGGTATGTCCTATGCGGAGCCGGCAGAGGACGACAGCGTCCTTGCGAGACCCCCGCATGGAGGAGCGCCACACACTGGTTGTCTCCTTGACTGCCCGAAGTTTGTTGGGAGAGGGCAGGGTGCGCCACTCATCACGCCAAGCAGCAAGGACCTTCTGCCGCAATACGGATCGGACGTCACTCTCTAAAAGACCGATCTCCATGGCCGGGGAACTGACCGCCTGTTTCGCCAGTTCGTCAACCCGCTCGTTACCCGGGATGCCGACGTGACCCGGGGACCAAACAAAGGTGACAGAGCGGCCGCAACGGACGAGAGTATGGAGGGACTCCTGGATGGCCATCACCAGACGGGAACGAGGGAAACACTGGTCAAGAGCTCGTAAACCGCTCAGGGAGTCACTACAGATGACAAAGGACTCACCTGAGCGGGAGCGGAGAAACTCTAGGGCACGATAGATGGCAACCAACTCGGCAGTGTATACACTGGAGCCAGCTGCCAATGACCGTTGCTCACAATAATCCCGTAGAGTGAGAGCGTAACCAGTGTGACCAGAGACCACCGAACCGTCGGTGTAGGCCACCACCGCGTTCGGAAACTCGGCCAGGATGGAAAGAAAGCGGCGGCGGAGGGCCTCCGGAGGCACTGAGACCTTCGGACCCTGTGCCAAGTCGAGCCGAAGGCACGGTCGGGGCACACTCCACGGGGGCAGACGGAGATTGGCCCGGAAAACAGGCGGCAGAGGAAAAAAGTCAAGGCCACGGAAAAGGTCCCGGAGCCGAACCGCAATGGGACACCCTGACCGGGGCCGCCTGTCTGGAACATGGACGATCGAGCGCGGGAACAGGAGACGGTAGTTTGGATGCCCTGGCATGCTATAAACGTGCGCGGCATAGGCGGCCAGAAGGCGGTCACGCCGGAACCGCAATGGAGGGACACCAGCCTCCACAAGTATGCTGTCGACGGGGCTTGTCCGGAACGCCCCGTGGCGAGGCGGATCCTGCAGTGGTGTATGGGATCCAGCAATCGCAATGCTGAAGGCGAGGCAGAACCGTACGCCACACACCCATAATCAAGGCGGGACTGGATCAGCGCTTGATATAGGTGGAGGAGGGTGGACCGGTCGGCACCCCACCTGGTGTGGCTTAAGCAACGGAGAGCGTTTAAGTGCCGCCAGCATGTTTGCTTCAGCTGCCTAATATGGGGCAGCCAAGTCAACCGGGTATCGAACACCAGTCCCAAGAACCGATGCGTCGCGACCACAGCAAGAGGTTCACCATCAAGGTAAAGGCGCGGCTCAGGGTGAACCGTGCGACGCCGGCAGAAATGCATAACGCAGGTCTTCGCGGCCGAAAACTGGAAGCCGTGCGCTACAGCCCATGACTGCGCCTTGCGGATGGCACCTTGCAGCTGCCGTTCAGCAGCGGCGATGCCACTGGAGCTGTAATATAGGCAGAAGTCGTCCGCATATAAAGAAGCCTCGACGGACGACCCCACCGCCTCAAGGAGCCCATTGATGGCAATTAAAAACAGGGACACACTGAGGACAGACCCCTGTGGGACCCCGTTCTCCTGGACCCGGGAGGAACTATGCGACGCAGCTACTTGCACGCGGAAGGAACGATACGAAAGAAAATTCTGAATAAAAATCGGGAGCGGGCCCCTAAGGCCCCACCCATGAAGTGTGGCCAGGATGTGATGGCGCCAAGTCGTATCGTATGCCTTCCGCATGTCGAAGAAGACGGCAACCAGATGTTGGCGGCGTGCAAAGGCTGTACGGATGGCAGACTCCAGGGAGACCAGATTATCGACGGCAGAGCGGCCTTTACGGAACCCACCCTGAGACGGAGCCAGAAGGCCCCGAGACTCGAGGAGCCAACTCAACCTCCGGCTCACCATACGTTCCAGCAACTTGCAAGGAACGTTGGTGACTTTTATGGGGCGATAGCTGTCCACCTCCAGCGGGTTCTTGCCAGGTTTCAATACGGGGAGGACTATGCTTTCCCGCCATTGAGACGGGAAAACACCCTCGACCCAGACGCGATTGAAAAGATCTAGGAGGCGTCGCTGGCAAGGCACTGAGAGGTGTTTCAGCATCTGGCTGTGAATGCGGTCTGGTCCAGGAGCCGTATCAGGGCAAGCAGAAAGTGCGCTCTGGAATTCCCATTCGCTGAAAGGAGCATTGTACGACTCCGCGTGGCGCGTGTGAAAGGAAAGCCTCCGACTTTCCAACCGCTCTTTCCGGGAGCGGAAGGCCAACGGGTAGTTCGTTGACGCGGAACACTGAGCAAAATGCTCTGCTAACCGGTCCGCAATCGTGTCGGAGTCGGTGCACACTGCTCCATTCAGCGAAAGCCCAGGGACAGAGACAGGTGGCCGATAGCCTTGGAGTCGCCGAATCTGGGCCCAAACCTGCGATGCAGAGGTACGGACGCCAATGGTGGAAACATAACGTTCCCAACACTCCTGCTTCCGTTGGCGAATAAGGCGTCGGGCTCGGGCGCGGAACTGTTTAAAAGCAATGAGGGTCTCCAACGACGGGTGCCGCTTATGGCGCTGAAGAGCCCGCCGGCGATCTCGAATCGCCTCTGCGATCTCGGGCGACCACCACGGCACAGTCCTCCGCCGAGGTGACCCGGATGTACAGGGAATCGCAGATGCCGCCGCAGAAACGATGCTGGTGGTGACCGACTGAACCACCGCATCAATCGGATCAGTGGAAGGAGGTGCGATCACTGCGACAGATGTAAATAAGTCCCAATCAGCCTTATTCAGAGCCCATCTGGAGGGGCGTTCAGAAGAGTGACGCTGTGGCAGTGACAGAAAGATGGGGAAATGGTCACATAAGTCGTCATGGACCCTCCAGTGGATGGGTGGTGAAAGTCCGGGGCTGCAAATAGAAAGGTCAATGGCCGAAAACGAGCCATGGACCGCACTAAAGTGGGTCGCCTCTCCCGTGTTTAAAAGGCAGAGGTCAAGCTGTGACAGAAGAGTCTCGACATCTCTGCCCCGGCCAGTAATCGCGGCGCTACCCCACAAGGGGTTATGGGCGTTAAAGTCGCCCAGCAACACAAAGGGAGGCGGCAGTTGTCCTATCAATGCAGCCAACACATGACGAGAGACATCACCATCCGGCGGAAGGTACAAACTGCAGACAGTAATAGGCTGAGGCGTCCACATCCTCACAGCGACAGCCTCTAAGGGTGTATGAAGAGGCACACACTCGCTGTAGATAGAGTTAAGGACGTAGACGCAGACTCCACCAGACACCCTCTCATAAGCTGCCCGGTTCTTATAATAACCCCGATACCCTCGTAGGGCAGGGGTCCGCATTGCCGGAAACCACGTTTCCTGGAGGGCACTGCAGAAGAAAGGGTGACTGCTGACGAGTTGGCGGAGCTCAGCAAGGTGGTGGAAAAAACCGCTGCAGTTCCACTGGAGAATCACTTTGTCCATGGGCGAAATAGGCGTGAAGGGACCGAGGAGGCAGATCACGTCACTGGGTCACCTGCTGTCACCGATCGAGGACCAGTACAATCGGCGTCCTTGGCGTCTGAGGGTATGGCGAGATCCAGGTCCTCAGCGGACGCCAGGATCTCCACCTCATCCCCAGACGCAGAGTCTGTATGGAGCGGTGGGGTGGATGCCACCGCGCGTTCCTTGGCCTTAGAGGCCTTCTTCTTCTTCGTCTTCTCTCTCTGCTCCTTGGGCTTTACTAGCTGGGAGGGCTCCACCGAGTCAGTCTCCGGGACGGAGGAGGAGCGGGAAGCCCTGCGACCAGCCGCTGGCCTGCTTTTCAGCCATTGGCTGACGTCACCCTTCCCAGAGGTGGAAACCTGGGAAGGGAGGGACCCGAGGGATCCCTTGCGAGAGAGAGTCGCCGAAGAAGTCGGACGCTTCTCCGGCTTAGAGTTGGGGACTTGTGTCCCCGATGGTTGGGGGGTCGTTGCTCCTGAGGTAGATGGTGCAGGAGCAACAGATGGGGAAGTGCCCCCCACCATCAAGGGGGCAGGTGTAGTATTCCGGCTCAGAGTGTTCAGTGGAATCGGTGCAGCAGATGACAAAACTACTGTTTTGGCAGCGGTGGCATAGGAGCTGGTCAGAGCCACAGGATGTAGCCTCTCGTATTTCCGCTTAGCCTCAGTATAGGTCATGCGGTCCAGGGCCTTATATTCCATGATCCTTCGTTCTTTCAGTAGGACCTTGCAGTCTGGCGAGCAAGGGGAATGGTGTTCGCCGCAGTTCACACATATGGGAGGCGGCGCACATGCAGTATTAGGATGTGAAGGGCGTCCACAATCTCTGCATGTCATGCTGGAAGTACACCGAGATGACATGTGGCCGAACTTCCAGCATTTGAAACACCTCATCGGGGGAGGGATATAGGGCTTCACATCACATCGGTAGACCATCACCTTGACCTTTTCGGGTAGGACGTCACCCTCGAAGGCCAAGATGAAGGCACCGGTGGCTACCTGATTATCCCTCGGACCCCGATGGACGCGCCGGACGAAGTGAACACCCCGCCGTTCTAAATTGGCGCGTAGCTCGTCGTCTGACTGCAAGAGTAGGTCCCTATGGAATATAATGCCCTGGACCATGTTGAGACTCTTATGGGGTGTGATCGTGACGGAAACATCCCCCAACTTGTCACAAGCGAGTAACCGCCGTGACTGTGCAGAGGATGCCGTTTTGATCAATACTGCCCCAGAGCGCATTTTGGACAAGCCCTCCACCTCCCCAAACTTGTCCTCCAAGTGCTCGACAAAAAACTGAGGCTTGGTCGCCATAAACGATTCCCCATCGACTCGTGTACAGACTAAATAGCGAGGTGAATAAGGTTCGCTGCCAACTGTAGCCTTTCGTTCCTCCCATGGTGTGGCCAGGGAGGGGAACGATTGTGGATCATATGCCTGAGCGTTGTATTGAGGCCGAGAACGCTGAGAGACTGCTGGCGGCTGGCCGCCAGCAAGAGATGATGTACCACGCTTCATCGCGGGTCATCCGCCCTGATGCCACCTACTCCGACCAAGGGCCCTCCCCACGGGCGCCACCCAGCCTCAGCAACGACCACCTGGCGGGATGGCCATTGCCGGGAGTCCCGATGCCCCAAGGAGACAGGCATCTACTCCTTGGCATACGCGGGGAGTTAACGGCGCAGGCATCAGTAGAGCGATCCCTGTGTTGTCAGGGGGCTACAACCGACAGGGTACATGGCGGCCCCACCACAACGGACTGGCTACCATGCTGGATTTCAGGCGAAATGTAGCCCATGATCGTCATTGGCGCATAAAGCGACACAGCAGAGCAGACTGCAAAAACCGCACCCAAGAAAAAAGCCACGCCCTAGAGATGGTGAGTGGGCGGACAGCTATGCAACGACGACCAACCAAGCTAGAGATGGTAATGAGCGATGGACACATTGCACCTTGTAAGGCGCCCTTCCCCAATCAGCTCGCTCTTCGGAAGAATTTAGAAGATGGAGGTCAAACCCGGTAGGGGACCATCACATAAGGCCGAAACGTTTGATACTCCTTTTAGTCGCCTCTTACGACAGGCAGGAATACCGTGGGCCTATTCTTACCCCCGAACCCACAGGGGGCCATCGATGTTGAGGTCATTAGAAACGGAGCAGGAGTTGGCACTGCGTCAGGGAAGGGTAAAAGAAGTACGCCGTTCCCTTTAAAAGGAACCATCCCAGCATTTGCTTGGAGCGATTCAGGAAAGTTACGGAAAACGTATCAGGATGGCCGGATGCGGATTTAAACGTCATCCTCCCGAATGCGAGTCTAGTGTACTAGTTGACAGCTCGTCGTGTAGAAGCTCGTCGTTGCTGGTGGTGGGATTCCGGGTTCGATTCACGGCTGGGTTGCTTTCTCCGCCCGGGAAGTAGGTGTCTGTGGTGTCATCATTTCATCATCATCCGTGAAGGTGGCGAAACTGGACTGTGTAAAGGTTGGGGCTTTGTACAGGCGCTGATAACCGTGCAGTTAAGCGCCCCAAAAACCAAACATCATCATCATCATCATCATACCATGGAATAACCACTGCGGCAGCTCGTTCGGAATACATTTAAATGAGCAGATTAAGTCAGCATTTTTAGTATATACATTGACTTCGTTCTTCATAAATGAAAGCAGGAACTACGACAAGACAAAGGAATTGGGATAACGAATGAGAAATACCTGATTGTGCTTCTGTTTGTAGATGACATGATTCAAGTTCACGAAATGACCTCCAAAGATCTATGTACCACCTGAACGAAATATGCAATGAATACAACTTTAAAATTTCTAGTAATAAAACGAAAATAAGTGCACTCCGAGGAAAATACTCAGTCAGTTTAAAACTAGTTTTGGATAATCCTGCTTTAGAACTGGTCTCTTAATCTTTCATTTAGGCTACGCTGTAAGATCTGATTTTTACTCTGATACTTAAAATAAATTACACAAATTCTAAGCTGTCTGTGACACTATTATCTGAATATTGGGCAATAAAGTACAAAAAGATTGTCCCGAAATTCTATAACGTGGTCGCGGTTCCTGTATTATGCTATGAAAGCGAAAACATGGTTAAAAAAAAAGCAAAAAAAATCACACGGCAGAGATGAGGTTCCTACGAAATTCGAAGAGCTGCACAACAAGAAATGATTAGGAATGAAGTTACTAGAGAAAAATTAAGTATTTTCAAAAGAAACTAAAAAATTCAAAAATATCGTGAAGACTGGTGAGAATGCTACGTCCCAGACTTCCCCAAAATATTCTGAACTACAAGCGGAATGGAAGACGTGATATTCAAAGGCCTCGGACGTGGGAGCAATTTCGTTTGAGAGACTATCCCGCGCGGCGACTACTGAAGTACTTATACATTATAGAATTCTTAAGTTATACAACCAAAATAAGTAAGTTTTAATGTAGTTTACGTTCACTGATGCAAAAAAAAATTTCTTGCTTGTTAAAGTGGGCTATGTTCTTTCTAAGGGTTCAAACTGTCTCCATGACAAATTTGAACAATATCTGTTAAGCTGTTTGGACTCTAAAACGAAACAGACTGTGTTACAAAGTAGAAAAGCAACTGAGAGAAAGAAGCGGCGTCGGTTTCTGCAGGAGGCGGCCATCATTTTGTAGGACAATGTTCGGGCACGCTCGGTTCAAGTCGTGACTGATTTGATCGGTATATAGGGATGGGGAGCGCCGCATCACGCACCACACTCATCTACATCTATATTTATACTCCGCAAGCCACCCAAAGGTGTGTGGCGGAAGGCACTTTACGTGCCACTGTCATTACCTCCCTTTCCTGTTCCAGTCGCGTATGGTTCGCGGGAGGAAAGACTGTCTGAAAGCCTCCGTGCGCTCTCTAATCTCTCTAATTTTACATTCGTGAACTCCTCGGGAGGTATAAGTAGGGGGAAGCAATATATTCGATACCTCATCCAGAAACGCACCCTCTCGAAATCTGGCGAGCAAGCTACACCGCGATGAAGAGCGGCTCTCTTGCAGAGTCTGGCACTTGAGTTTGTCAAACATCTCCGTAACGCTATCACGGTTACCAAATAACCCTGTGACGAAACGCGCCGCTCTTCTTTGAATCTTCTCTATCTCCTCCGCAAACCCGATCTGGTACGGATCCCACACTGATGAGCAATACTCAAGTATAGGTCGAACGAGTGTTTTTTAAGCCACCTTCTTTGTTGATGAACTACAGTTTCTAACGACTCTCCCAATGGATCTCAACGTGGTACGCGCCTTACCAACAGTTAATTTTATATGATCATTCCACTTCAAATCGTTCCGCACGCATACTCCGAGATATTTTACAGAAGTAACTGCTACCAGTGTTTGATCCGCTATCATATAATCATACAATAAAGGATCCTTCTTTCTATGTATTCGCAATACATTACATTTGTATATGTTAAGGGTCAGTTTCCACTCCCTGCACCAATGGCCTATCCGCTGCAGATCTTCCGGCATTTCGCTACAATTTTCTAATGCTGCAACTTCTGTGTATGCTACAGAATCATCCGCGAAAAACCGCATGGAACTTCCGACACTATCTACTACCTCATTTATATATATTGTGAAAAGTAATGGTCCCATAACACTCCCCTGTGGCACGCTAGAGATTATTTTAACGTCTGTAGACGTCTCTCCAGTGATAACAACATGCTGTGTTCTGTTTGTTAAAACTTTTCAATCCAACCAGAGAGCTGATCTGATATTCCGTGGGCTCTTACTTTATTTATCAGGCGACAGTGCGGAACTGTATCGAACGCCTTCCGGAAGTCGAGAAAAATAGCATCTACCTGGGAGCCTGTATCTAATATTTTCTGGGTCTCATGAACAAATAAAGTGAGTTGGGTCTCACACGATGGATGTTTCCGGAATCCATGTTGATTCCTACAGAGTAGATTCTGGGTTTCCAAAAACTACATGATACTCAAGCAAAAAACCTGTTCTAAAATTCTACAACAGATCGACGTCAGAGATATAGGTCTATAGTTTTGCGCATCTGCTCTACGACCCTTCTTGAAGACTCGGACTACCTGTGCTCTTTTCCAATCATTTGGAGCCTTCCGTTCCCCTAGAGACTTGCGGTACACGGCTGTTAAAAGGGAGGGCAAGTTCTTTCGCGTACTGTGTAGAATCGAATTGGTACCCCGTCAGGTTCAGTGGACTTTCCTCTGTTGAGTGATTCCAGTTGCTTTTCTACTCCTTGGACACTTATTTCGATGTCAGCCATTTTCTCGTTTGTGCTAGGATTTAGAGAAGGAACTGCAGTGCGGTCTTCCTCTATGAAACATCTTTGGAAAAATGTGTTTAGTATTTCAGCTTTACGCCTGTCATCCTCTGTTTCAATGCCATCATCACCCCGGAGTGTCTGGACATGCTGTTTCCAACCACTAACTGATTTAACGTGAGACCAGAACTTTCTAGGATATTCTGTCAAGTCGGTACATAGAATTTTACTTTCGAATTCACTGAACGCTTCACGCATAGCCCTCCTTACGCTAAGTTTGACATCGTTTAGCTTCTGTTTGTCTGAGAGGTTTTGGCTGCGTTTATACTTGGAGTGAAGCTGTCTTTGCTTTCGCAGTAGTTTCCTAACTTTGTTGTTGAACCACGGTGGGTTTATCCCGTCCCTCACAGTTTTACTCTACACGTACCTGTATAAAACGCATTTTACGATTGCCTTGAACTTTTTCCATAAATACTGAACATTGTCAGTGTCAGAACAGAAATTTTCGTTTTGATCTGTTAGGTAGACTGAAATATGCCTTCTATTACCCTTGCTAAACACGTAAGCCTTCCTCCCTCTTTTTATATTCCTATTAACTTCCATATTCAGGGATGTTGCAACAGCCTTATGATCACTAATCCCTGTTCTGCACT
This sequence comes from Schistocerca gregaria, assembly GCF_023897955.1. Taxonomy (NCBI): domain Eukaryota; kingdom Metazoa; phylum Arthropoda; class Insecta; order Orthoptera; family Acrididae; genus Schistocerca; species Schistocerca gregaria. The sequence continues at coordinate 114,048 of NW_026061982.1, forward strand.
ACAGAGTCGAAAAGTTCGGGTCTGTTTGTTATCAGTAGGTCCAAGATGTTGTCTCCACGAGTCGGTTCTCTGTTTAATTGCCTGAGGTAATTTTCGGATAGCGCACTCAGTATATTGTCATTCGACGCTCTGTCCCTACGACCCATCCTAAACATCTGAGTGTCCCAGTCTATATCTGGTAAATTGAAATCTCTACCTAAGACTATAACATGCTGAGAAAATTGATTTGAAATGTATTCCAAATTTTCTCTCAGTTGTTCTGCCACTAATGCAGCTGGGTCGGGAGGTCAGTAAAAGGAGCCAATTATTAACCTAGCTCGGCTGTTGCGTGTAACCTCCACCCATAATAATTCACAGGAACTATCCACTTCTACTTAACTACAGGATAAACTTCTACTAACAGCGACTAACTCTCCACCACCGGTTGCATGCAATCTATCATTTCTATCTGTCTGTACCTTTGTAAAAATTTCGGCAGAATTTCTCTCTGGTTTCAGCCAGCTTTCTGTACCTATAACGATTTCAGCTTCGGTACTTTCTATCAGCGCTTGAAGTTCCGGTACTTTACCAACGCAGCTTCGACAGTTTACCATTACAATACCGATTGCTGCTTGGTCCCCGCATGTCCTGCTTTGCCCCGAACTCGTTGAAGCTGCCGCCCTTTCTGTACTTGCCCAATGCCATCTAACCTAAAAAACCGCCCAGCTCACGCCACACAACCCCTGCTACCCGTGTAGCCGCTTGTTGCGTGTAGTGGACTCCTGACCTATCCAGCGGAACCCGAAACCCCACCACCCTATGGCTCAAGTCGAGGAATCTGCAGCCCACACGGTCGCAGAACAATCTCAGCCTCTGATTCAGACCCTTTACTCAGCTCTTTACCAAAGGCCCGCAGTCAGTCCTGTCGACGATGCTACAGATGGTGAGCGGTGAGCTCTGCTTTCATCCGGCTAGCGAGACTGGCAGTCTTCACCAAATCAGATAGCCAGGGAGGGTTTCCTCCGATCCATAGCGACACACATCATTGGTGCCGACATGAGCGACCACCTGCAAATGGGTGCAACCTGTACCCTTCATGGCATCCGGAAGGACCCTTTTTCACATCTGGAATAACTCACCCCGGTATGCACACGGATTGCACATTGGTTTTCTTCCCCTCTCTTCCCCTCTCTGCCCCATTACGCGCCTGACGTTAGAGCTCCCAACTACCAGTAAGACCACCCTCTGCGACTGCTTGGATCTTGCAGACTGAGGGGCAACACCTGGAACAGGACAAGCAGCCACGTCAGGCCGAAGATCAGTATCGGCCTGAGACAGACCCGGACTTGCGCCCTTCTGAGCTCAGCTTGATTCCTGACGTGAAGGTAGCGTTCTCGCTTTCCGCGTCTGGGTTCCCGGGTTCGATTCACGGCGGGGTCAGGGATTTTGTCTGCCTCGTGATGGCTGGGTGTTGTGTGATGTCCTTAGGTTAGTTAGGTTTACGTAGTTCTAAGTTCTAGGAGACTGATGACCATAGATGTTAAGACCCATAGTGCTCAGAGCCATTTGAACCATTTGTCGAACTTTGGGGTATTCGGTTCGGAGCTGTTATGGAGATACGTCAGACAATAGACCGCTCCATTCGAACTACCTAATCAACTGGCGTAGTTAGGGGTATCTTGCTCTTTCGACATCACTGGCGATGGCTTATATACATGAGCTGTTCAAAAAATATCCGACCTTTTTTAATTGTTGAAATCAACAATGGTATCAGGGCGCGCATGGGCTCATGTTTTCAGGCATATTTAGCACACATACCTGATTTTCTCCACTACTTCGGAACACTTGCAAGTCGTACACGTTGGATTTAGTATTCTGAGCAAAATGACGTCTTTACATCACATTTGGCTCCAAGCTTGGCGATTCTCAAGTTGAAACCATCGTGTGTTTGTGGACAAAGTAATGGGTACTGCAGGGCTAAAGGAGTGGTACAACCATTTCAAAGGTAGCCGCTAATCAATGAAGACAGAAGCCAGTTAAGGTACGCCCGCAATATCAACAAATCAGGTCGTTACTGATCCCGCAATATTGCTGGTGAAGCAGAATGGACTAATCACTATGAGAGAAGTTGCAGTCTAATCTAAAAGCCGTAAAGTCAACTAAATAACAAGGTATTACAATAACTAACGTCCGCCCCCGGTAGCTGAGTGGTCAGCACGACAGACTGTCAATCCTAAGATTCCTTCGATTCCCGGCTGGGTCGGAGATTTTCTCCGCCCAGGGACTGGGTGTTGTGTTGTACTAATCATCATTTCATCCCCATCGACGCGCAAGTCGCCGAAGTGGCGTCAAATCGAAAGACTTGCACCAGGCGAACGGTCTACCCGATGGGAGGCCCTCGTCACACACCATTATTATTATACAATAACGAACAACTTAAATTGGAAAGAACACATAGAAAATGTTGCGGTTAAGGCTAACCAAAGACTGCGTTTTATTGGCACAACACTTAGAAAACGTAACAGACCTAGAAAGGACACTGCCTACACTACGCTTGTCCGTCCTCTTTTAGAATACTGCTGGGAAATGTGGGATCCTTACAAGATAGGACTGACGGAGTAGATCTAAAAAGTCCAATGAAAGGCAGCACGTCCTCCTATTATCGCGAAATATGAGAGAGTGTGTCACACAAATGATACAGGATTTTGGCTGGACATCATTAAAAGAAAAGCGTTTTTCTTTGCGACGGAATCTTCTCACGAAATTCCAATCACCAACTTTTTCCTCCGAATGCGAAAATATTTTGTTGACACCGACCTACGTAGGGAGAAACGACCACAACGATAAAATAAGGGAAGTCAGAGCTCGTATGGAAAGACACAGGTGATCATTCTTTCCGGGTGCTATGCGAGATTGGAATAATAGAGACTTGTGAAGGTGGTTCGATGAACAATCTGCCAGGCACTTAAATGTGATTTGCAGAGTATCCATGTAGATGCAAGTATAGGTGGTCACATTTTTATTATCCCCTGTATGTGCATATCGCTTCACACGGACTTTGTTACCTCTATGTCGATATCTGCATCATTTTCGAAATATGTGAGCTTACTTATATTATCTGTAATGTTAATATACAACATGAACAGTAAGGCTACCAACACACTCCCTCTGGCACAAGTGGTTACATTTACACGTATAGATGAACTCTTCATTCAGGATGAGATGATGTGTCCTCCCTACAAAAATATTTTATTGGCCGTACTCTATACGGTGCAGGCAAACGGTCAACTACAATTGCTGTTTACTGTGCGGTAACCTCTAGCGTATCAGAAGCAGTTTAGGAACATTTTTTCAAATGAGTATACGCACTCGTATTTCGGCAGGTGCACAGTTTTGCCATTTCAATTTTTGCACGTTCCCCAGATACCTTTTCGAAAATTTCGAGCAAAACAAATAGAAATCTTTATTACATCATGAAACAATGAAGAAGCAAATTCGGATTTGTTCGCAAGCCCGAAGCAAAATCTAGTACAAGAATCATTGATTTTAACAAAGTAGCTGTCGATAGGGTTTTTTCGTTGCTAACAAATGTAACTGACAATCACAAACTAATGACTTCTCAAATAACTAATTGTGATGGAACAGGCGTCTCGGTTAATGCTAAAAACCAATCGAACATCGCAGCTTGCAAAGGGAACCGTCCAGTGCGATCGTTAACCTCTGCAAAAAGGGGCGAAACTGCAACCAGCCTCATTAGTACTTCAGCAAGCGGAGCTGACATTCCTCCTACGATTATTTTTCCACGAAAGAAGAAGCAGAAAGAATTTGAGTTAGGACTGGCAGCAGGAGGTTGCGCTGAGGTCCACAGCACCGCATTGATGGCCACAGAGTCATTCTTTGTATGGTTTCCACAATTTGTGGTATTTTCTAAGGCATCAAAGCACGTCCCAGTTCTCCTTATATCAGATGGCCACTCAGCTCATACCACGAACAATGACGTTATGGACAACGCGAGGGAGAGTGGCGTTTCTTCACCACCACATTGCTCTCACAGACTTCAGACGCTTGATGTTTGTTTTATAAATCCTCGTTATAGTGATCAGCTTCGAAAATGGCTGCGAAGCCACGCAGGGAAAGTCGTAACTGTCTTTCAAATTTCAACGCTTTTTGGTTCAGCTTTCGTCTAAAGCGCAAAAATGAAAACCGCTATTAAAGGTTTGAAGCTACTGCAATATGGCCCACGGACCCATCCATATACACGACGCACACTTCCTCCCGGCACACACAACTGACAGCGGACGTGATAGGCCGTCAGATAAAGGGGTTATTATATCTGAACAATTGTAATTGCCTCCACCTAGCACACCAGCTGAAAAAGACGACTCAAATGGGCTGGATAATCAAGCGGACGAGGTTTCAGCTATTTGTTACAATGAACTGCCGCCTAAGAATAACAAAGTTATTGGGGCTAATTGTTCTAATCTTGGGTGCTCTTGGATGACAACTGACAACACAACCTCCTCATTTCATATTTCACCTGAGATTCTGATTTTCTTGTCAAAAGTTAACGAAAGCAAGAAAAGAGCGAGACTGAAAATGGGGAAGAACGTTGTTTTAACTGATTCGCCGTACAAAAAAAGAGTTAAAAGTCATTAATGGGAGAAACAGAAAAAAGAACTTTGACAAAGAAGAAAGAGCAAACAGAAAACTTTTTGCGAAAGAGAATAAAGTTAAGAACTCAAAAAAGAGAGAAAGAATCTGAAGGTAAATGGAAAAAAGGAGAGAGAATACAATACTAACGAGAGTGATTACGAGGAAAGTTCTGACTGTCAATGTGTATATTGTGGTGGGTTATATTCAAAATCAGTTGGAGGTTGGGTAGCTTGTTCCACGTGCAAAAAATGGACACACGATTCTTGTGCAGGAATAGATAGCGAAGATGATGAGTGTCTCCCCGTGTGTGAATTTTGTAAACAGCCTCAAGAAAAGGATACGATACATGAAAACTGTAGTTTGACATTAATACTCACTTTGAACTAAAAAAAATTCCGAGCAAGCCAATATTTTCTGCATTTCCGATAATTTTATACGTTTTTGTAATCACTTGTATTTACCACCCCATTCTACCGCGTGCAAATGATATAAATTTCTGTTTTTGAGTCAGAAAATATTGTTGTTTTATTTTATGGCAATGTTCTTGTATTTTTCTGATTAATACATCATAATGTGTTCATATAAAAATTTGTAGCTCTCTTATTTATCAATTTTGTACATTTAATCAAAGTTTTCAACTGTGCACCCCATTATACCTTGGATACCCCAACGTGTCGGATAAGAAAGATAAAAATACAATCACTACTCGTTTCTTCAACGACAATTTAAGCTGTGTTCAGTGGTTCCTCCCAGAGTTCATCACGATATATTCCGAAAAAAAATCATAGTTAACGAACATTATAAATTGTTCTAGAAACGAAGGCAATCACAGTTAACATTTAATAAGGCCACTGGTATCCTTCGAAATGCAACTAATCAACGTCATGCAGAACGTCATGGGTCACAGTGGATGGGTGGAATCGAAATATGACATTTACCCACGATCGCTTCTTTTTGTCAATTTGTGCCATTAATTTCTCTTCTCCCTAATCTGATTTCGTATCTCCCCTTCAGCTATTCGATCAAAGCTTTTTTAGCATTCTTCTACACCACCACATTTCGGAAGTTTCTACTCGTCTCCTGTTTGGGGAACCAGGCATGTTAACTACTGATTCGCAATATATTTATTCCGAAAGGCAAAAGGAACCCCGAAAACAATGAAAATAATTTTGTTTATTGGTGATTGTACCAGTTTTATTTACACTTAGTGCGAATATGAAAGTATTTTAGTCCAAATCCTTATTTGAAGGTCCTAAATGTCGGTTTAAATGGCTGCTTGCTATGTAAGACATGCCCACTTGTTTCTCTGTGCCATCTCTTCTTTGAGACGATAAGCCTAGGGACATTTTACCCGTAGCTTTGAGCTTTCACCTATGAATACATTTTTTCTTGTCTCGTAGTCAGTTTACTATTAGCACATTAATATTGTTATTCCCTGTTGCATTTTGCCTACTCCTGCCTTGCCGCGTCTCAGGAGGCGTCTTGTCGGGTCTAGGGAGGGAATTCTCTAACCTAAAAAATACCCCATGTGCACTCCACACGTACTCCGCTACCCTCGTAGCCGCTTCCGGCGTGTAGTGCATGCCTGACCTATTCAGGGGGACCCTACATTTCTGCACCCTATTGCGGAGGTCGAGAAATTTGCACCCCAGCTCTCCGAAGAATCTTCTGAGCCTCTGGTTTAAGCCTTCCACTCGGCTCCAAACCAGAGGACCGCGATCGGTTCTGGGAACGATACTACAAATAGTTAGCTCTGATTCCACCCCGCGAGCGAGGCTTTCTGCCTTCATAAAATCCGCCAACCGCCTGTACGAAATGAGGATGACCTCTGAACCCAGACGGCAGGAGTCATTGGTGCCGACATCAGCAACAATTTGCAGTCGGGTGCACCCAGTGCTCTCTATCGCCGCCAGTAGGGCCCCCTCCACATCTCGAATGAGACCCCCCGGCAAGCAGACAGAGTGAACACTGGCCTTCTTCCCCGACCTTTCCGCTATTTCCCTAAGGGGCTCCATCACCAGCCTAACGTTGGAGCTCCCAATAACTAATAAACTCCCCCCCCCCCCCCCCCCCGTGTGCCTGCTCGGACCTTGCTGAAGGAGCAGCCACATGTCCATTCACAGGCAGAGCGGGCGATGCCACACGGCCAGCCTCCACATTGGCCCAACTGTGCCCGGTACCCGCGAAGATGTCTCGACAGCAGGGACAGTGGGTGAAGCATCTAACACCTGAGGTGCACCATGCGACGCACCAGACTCCCCACTGCCGCTACACTCCGAGGCAGCAGCCTGAAGATGGCTGACCGCGGCCATCAACACGCTCAGCTGTTCGCGAAGAGTGGCCAGCGTCCGTACACAGCAGTCACACATCCTATCCATCCTAAGGAATCAATTTACCGAAGAGACTTAATCAACTTTTAAGTATCCAGAATGAGATTTTCACTCTGCAGCGGAGTGTGCGCTGATATGAAACTTCCTGGCAGATTAAAACTGTGTGCCCGACCGAGACTCGAACTCGGGACCTTTGCCTTTCGCGGGCAAGTGCTCTACCAACTGAGCTACCGAAGCACGACTCACGTCCGGTACTCACAGCTTTACTTCTGCCAGTATCCGTCTCCTACCTTCCAAACTTTACAGAAGCTCTTCTGCGAAACGTGCAGAACTAGCACTCCTGAAAGAAAGGATACTGCCGAGACATGGCTTAGCCACAGCCTGGGGGATGTTTCCAGAATGAGATTTTCACTCTGCAGCGGAGTGTGCGCTGATATGAAACTTCCTGGCAGATTAAAACTGTGTGCCCGACCGAGACTCGAACTCGGGACCTTTGCCTTTCGCGGGCAAGTGGTCGGGCACACAGTTTTAATCTGCCAGGAAGTTTCATATCAGCGCACACTCCGCTGCAGAGTGAAAATCTCATTCTGGAAACATCCCCCAGGCTGTGGCTAAGCCATGTCTCCGCAGTATCCTTTCTTTCAGGAGTGCTAGTTCTGCACGTTTCGCAGAAGAGCTTCTGTAAAGTTTGGAAGGTAGGAGACGGATACTGGCAGAAGTAAAGCTGTGAGTACCGGACGTGAGTCGTGCTTCGGTAGCTCAGTTGGTAGAGCACTTGCCCGCGAAAGGCAAAGGTCCCGAGTTCGAGTCTCGGTCGGGCACACAGTTTTAATCTGCCAGGAAGTTTCATATCAGCGCACACTCCGCTGCAGAGTGAAAATCTCATTCTGGAAACATCCCCCAGGCTGTGGCTAAGCCATGTCTCCGCAGTATCCTTTCTTTCAGGAGTGCTAGTTCTGCACGTTTCGCAGAAGAGCTTCTGTAAAGTTTGGAAGGTAGGAGACGGATACTGGCAGAAGTAAAGCTGTGAGTACCGGACGTGAGTCGTGCTTCGGTAGCTCAGTTGGTAGAGCACTTGCCCCCGAAAGGCAAAGGTCCCGAGTTCGAGTCTCGGTCGGGCACACAGTTTTAATCTGCCAGGAAGTTTCATATCAGCGCACACTCCGCTGCAGAGTGAAAATCTCATTCTGGAAACATCCCCCAGGCTGTGGCTAAGCCATGTCTCCGCAGTATCCTTTCTTTCAGGAGTGCTAGTTCTGCACGTTTCGCAGAAGAGCTTCTGTAAAGTTTGGAAGGTAGGAGACGGATACTGGCAGAAGTAAAGCTGTGAGTACCGGACGTGAGTCGTGCTTCGGTAGCTCAGTTGGTAGAGCACTTGCCCGCAAAAGGCAAAGGTCCCGAGTTCGAGTCTCGGTCGGGCACACAGTTTTAATCTGCCAGGAAGTTTCATATCAGCGCACACTCCGCTGCAGAGTGAAAATCTCATTCTGGAAACATCCCCCAGGCTGTGGCTAAGCCATGTCTCCGCAGTATCCTTTCTTTCAGGAGTGCTAGTTCTGCACGTTTCGCAGAAGAGCTTCTGTAAAGTTTGGAAGGTAGGAGACGGATACTGGCAGAAGTAAAGCTGTGAGTACCGGACGTGAGTCGTGCTTCGGTAGCTCAGTTGGTAGAGCACTTGCCCGCGAAAGGCAAAGGTCCCGAGTTCGAGTCTCGGTCGGGCACACAGTTTTAATCTGCCAGGAAGTTTCATATCAGCGCACACTCCGCTGCAGAGTGAAAATCTCATTCTGGAAACATCCCCCAGGCTGTGGCTAAGCCATGTCTCCGCAGTATCCTTTCTTTCAGGAGTGCTAGTTCTGCACGTTTCGCAGAAGAGCTTCTGAAAAGTTTGGAAGGTAGAAGACGGATACTGGCAGAAGTAAAGCTGTGAGTACCGGACGTGAGTCGTGCTTCGGTAGCTCAGTTGGTAGAGCACTTGCCCGCGAAAGGCAAAGGTCCCGAGTTCGAGTCTCGGTCGGGCACACAGTTTTAATCTGCCAGGATGTTTCATATCAGCGCACACTCCGCTGCAGAGTGAAAATCTCATTCTGGAAACATCCCCCAGGCTGTGGCTAAGCCATGTCTCCGCAGTATCCTTTCTTTCAGGAGTGCTAGTTCTGCACGTTTCGCAGAAGAGCTTCTGTAAAGTTTGGAAGGTAGGAGACGGATACTGGCAGAAGTAAAGCTGTGAGTACCGGACGTGAGTCGTGCTTCGGTAGCTCAGTTGGTAGAGCACTTGCCCGCGAAAGGCAAAGGTCCCGAGTTCGATTCTCGGTCGGGCACACAGTTTTAATCTGCCAGGATGTTTCATATCAGCGCACACTCCGCTGCAGAGTGAAAATCTCATTCTGGAAACATCCCCCAGGCTGTGGCTAAGCCATGTCTCCGCAGTATCCTTTCTTTCAGGAGTGCTAGTTCTGCACGTTTCGCAGAAGAGCTTCTGTAAAGTTTGGAAGGTAGGAGACGGATACTGGCAGAAGTAAAGCTGTGAGTACCGGACGTGAGTCGTGCTTCGGTAGCTCAGTTGGTAGAGCACTTGCCCGCGAAAGGCAAAGGTCCCGAGTTCGAGTCTCGGTCGGGCACACAGTTTTAATCTGCCAGGAAGTTTCATATCAGCGCACACTCCGCTGCAGAGTGAAAATCTCATTCTGGAAACATCCCCCAGGCTGTGGCTAAGCCATGTCTCCGCAGTATCCTTTCTTTCAGGAGTGCTAGTTCTGCACGTTTCGCAGAAGAGCTTCTGTAAAGTTTGGAAGGTAGGAGACGGATACTGGCAGAAGTAAAGCTGTGAGTACCGGACGTGAGTCGTGCTTCGGTAGCTCAGTTGGTAGAGCACTTGCCCGCGAAAGGCAAAGGTCCCGAGTTCGAGTCTCGGTCGGGCACACAGTTTTAATCTGCCAGGAATTTTCAACTTTTAAGTAGACTGCTAATTCACTAAAGGTGGCTGATTACTGACTAAACTGTGATTGCTAACGACTTCTTGTAGAAAACAATGAAAATAGTACTACCTGTCTCTGGACTGTATTCAAAACAAACACTAGCATTACTGGCACTATGGCTGACTACAAGGACTCTCTCTGACTGTATTCAAAACAAACACGAAATCTATGTAACTCTATTACTAGCACTCGACAATTAAAGCTTCCTAAAAGCAAAAACACACGGAAGAAGAAGTGACAAGTAAGAAAAATACAGTTAATACTTAAATTAAGGTAGCTCGCTGAACAGCAGACGTGAAGCAGACGGCGGTTAGGGCGACACATGAACTTACAACATAAAAGTAATAACAGATAAAAATACATGTTCATGAACCTGAGAGAAAATCAGTCCATAAGTTTAAGCAAACGCTATCAGCAGTACAATGAGAATCAGCTTAATTTTTCAATTAACTCCTTGACAGGATAAAAGGAGTGACCCATGAGGAAACACTCCAGTTTCGATTTGAAAGCGCGTGGATTACTGCAAAGATTTTTGAATTCGAGTGGCAGCTTATTGAAAATGGATGCAGCAGTATACTGCACACATTTTTGCACAAGAATTAAGGAAGTCCGAACCAAATGTGAGTTTGACTTCTGCCGAGTATTAACCGAGTGAAAGCTGCTTATTGTTGGAAATAAACTAATATTGGTAACAAGAAACGACAATAAGGAATATACATATTGAGAGGCCAAGGTCAAAATACCCAGACTCCCTGAACAGAGGTCGACAAGTGGTTCGTGAACTCACACCACTTTTTGCCCGAACCTCCAGTTTCTGAGCCAAAAATATCCTTCTAGAATGGGAAGAGTTACCCAAAAACATAATACCATATGACATAAGTGAATGGAAATAGGCAAAGTAGACTAATTTACTTGTCGAAGTATCACTCACTTTCGGTACCGTTCGAATAGTGAAAATGGCAGTATTAAGTCTTTGAGCAAGATCCTGAACGTGGGCTTTCCACAACACCTTACTATTTATTTGAACACCTAGGAATTTGAACCGTTTAGTATCACTAATCATATGCCCATGCTGTGAGATTAAAACGTCAGGTTTTGTTGAATTGTGTGTTAGAAACTGTAAAAACTGAATCTTACTGTGATTTAACGTTAGTTTATTTTCTATAAGCCATTGACTGAGGTCATGTACTGCACTACTTGAAACGGAGTCAATGTTGCACACAACATCCTTTACTACCAAGCTAGTGTCATCAGCAAACAGAAATATTTTTGAGTTACCCGTAATACTTGAGGGCATATCATTTATATAAATAAGGAACAGGAGCGGCCCCAACACTGATCCCTGAGGAACCCCCTCCCCCTTGACAGTACACCACTCAGATCCCCCATCACACTGTATTACTTTCCCCCATTCCTGTAGATCGTTCCCTAATGCTCTTCCTGAAACACTGTACAACTTCTGATTCTGTCAGTTCTTTCGGGTCCCATCTCCTTAAATTCCCACCTTTTTCCAGTTTCTTCAGTTTTTATCTACAGTTCATAATCAATATACTGTGATCAGAGACCACATTTGCCCCTGGAAATGTCATACAATTTAAAATCTGGTTCCTAAATCTCTGTCTTACCATTATATAATCTATATGAAATATTGCAGTATCTCCAGGTCTTTTATGATTTTTGAACCAAGTGTTAGCTATGATTAAGTTATGCTCTGGGAAAAAACCTACCAGGCGGCTTCCTCTTTCATTTTTTACCCCCATTCCATATTCACCTACTACGTTTCCTTTTCTTCCATTTCCTACTGTCGAATTCCAGTCACCCATTAATATTAAATTTTCATCTCCCATCACTATCTGAATGATTTCTTTTATCTCATCACACATTCCATCAGTTTCATAATCATCTGCGGACTACTTTTACGACTTTGGTAGGCGTGGGATTCGTGGCTATCTTGGCCACAACAATGCGTTCACTATGATGTTTGTAGTATCTTACCCACATTTCTATTTTTATTAATTGTTAGACCTACTCATGCATTAGCTTCATATTAGCCTTCCTAATACTTAAATCTATATTCGATGTTAACAATGACGCCGGTGGATGGACTATCACGAAATTACTGACCGTCGAGAAAGTCACAAATATAACCGACAAGCTAATGGGCCCTTCACAGGAAAAGGTTTTTTGCCGTTAAAGGGGAAAACTGAAACCCAGCAAATGAGTAAAAAAATGTATATTCACTTACAAAAAAAAATACTGTACGCACACAACTTACACAACAATAGTCTGGGATTACTCTATTACGTAACACAGTTTTTGTGATTGTATCTTGCAGCTTTAGTTATTTTTAATTAAAAGAGGCTTTAAAAGGACAGAAAGAACGTGTTGGACTACGCTACAGATCGTTCTGTTAGCACAGTCTTTACTTTGTAATCACTTTCGTTGACTTCGGCAACTCTCAACAGAAATCTCCAACCTAACCGAGACAATGTGCTACGATACGGCCGAGATCATGACAAGAGAATGGGCTACATCACACTCGAAGTAAATTTATATAGGTAAGGATCCCCATGACCTGTGTACGTCTATTATAGAAAATCTCCAAGCCACTCTCCTCAAATATATCGCAATCTTCTCTTGACCTTCATCTGTTACTATTTCAGAATTAAAAACCAGATTCAAAGAACATTTGGCTACCAGTCACAAAACTAGAAAAATAAAAATAATAAAAGTGAGAACGTGAAACACGTTAGCAATAACCATAAACAGGAGATTTTACAGAAAATAAAATTGAGAAAGGAAATTATTAATATTATCGACCGTTTAGGAACTCTAGGCTACGAAAGGTATGAAACCACATATCGAATAACTGGTGGAAGAGTTAGTGTGTTTTAAGATTAAATCCAAACAAGAATTAGAGAAAAATATATCGAAGCAAGGCAACTATTACGAAAAATTGCTAAATCTCGAGACAAATTGTGTCCTTCTGTATTAGATGAAATGTTTTGGCCCCTAGTACGGATGAAACAGTATCTGCAGAATCAACAAGAACTTCGGACATGTGTTTCATATTTCATCCAAGCCTGCAGTCTATAAATATTTAAACAAAATACTAAAACAAAATACCACTACAGGGGAATTACTTACGAAGTAATTCTTGGTAAAGAAAAACAGGACACAATTACGTATGTAGGCTTAATACGAACTACAGCTGTGTTTATAAATCGCTATAGTTGCCTTGGACTAACGACGAGAGAATATCAATATAACCTATACGCTTTTCAAAGCTGTTATCCATGAAAAAGCTAAACTACGTATCGTAAACAAAATACAATTTAACACCGAAACAATGACATTAGCTGACAATGGGCACAGACTTTAGTCAATGGGCACTTGAAAATTTGTGCCAGACCAGGATTAGCACCCGAGTCCCCTGGTTACTAGGGAGAGGCCATAATCACTGTGTCCCAATTACACAGTGGTCAACAGAATAGCACGAACTGCCCGAGCATGCCGTTCGTTAGATCCAAATTCTCAATTTCTCCATAGACTGCTAATACACTGCTCCTTGAACATAATCCTCCTCCCCTTAATTATACAGTACATGGCCAAAAAAACAGACACAGAATATATGCAAACTTGGCTTTACGAACATTGCAGACGTCGTCTATGTAACACACGTCAAACTTTGAAGAATTTACCAGTTCGTTGCATTGTTTACTATAGACCACAAATCAAGTAACGTAAAAAAAGCACTGCGTCTATTGAAATCATGATTCATAGTTTTAAAAAAAACTAATAAGTCGCCTACATATTACAGTTGCTGCCGAAAGAGGAGAACCATTATTTTCCCACAAAAGGAAATATCGTTAAAATTACGCTTCTATTTCGGTTAGTTTCGGCGGTTACTAAAATTTGCAGTGAAAGTTACATAGTGGACTCTACCCTCCCCCCACAAGAAACGTAGTTATCGTTGCTGTTGTGAGACTTTTGTACACAGTTAGAGAATGTGTGTTAAATGTGGCGCGGGCGGAAACACTAGGCTACGCTACAGGGCAATCTGCTCGCACAACGTTTAGTCGGCATTCATAATCGTTGGCGTAAACAACTCTCAATCAAATTACCACCTTCCAACCTAACTTAGATCTCGGGCTACACTACCAATCGGCCTGTCATCACAACCAAAAATTCATTGAGGGGGGTGGAGGGATTTCCTGTATCTCTCTCTAATGTATCTCTAGGCCCAACTGCCAGTTTTGTCAGACTCAACAGCAAGATTTACCAATGGTAAACACTTCTGAGACGGCTCGTAATTTTAGAATAGTCCTCTTCGTCTTACTTGGCATAAATTGTTCGCTGGCGTCCCAGCAGCTAGCTCCCTCAGTGTCTGCTTCTGCCATCGCACCACGCTAGTCTGCTGTTGTCCTAGCAGACCGAACGCACCGCACATCCGATACCTTCGGAACCACTCACTGGCCAGTTAGCAACTGAGCGGAACACTGTTTACATCGTGAAAGGAAAACTATGCAAAGATGTACACTTAAATGGCACGACTGAGTAGCACACACACAGTAATATCTAAGGAACGTCCTTCGACACGCGCAGAACGAAAGTCTTCTCGCGAACGTACAGCATCTCTGAAAAAAAATCTCGTGACTATATTCCGGCGTTACGGCCAGGTTCTCATACAAATGAGCAAAAAAGGGTACATTTGAAATTTTTTTGAGACAATGAAAATACATTCGAAGGATCTGTTTGGGAATTATGAGTGATAATACTATGAGCTTAATTTTAGATTTTCAATAAAAAATGGCGCCCGTAATTATGATTTGATCAAGGGCCTGCGAGACTGGAGTACGTAGAGTGCGTGCAGTGTGGCACCTGAGATGTTACCTGAATTCAAAAATGGGTAACATCAGTTGATACTACATTATTTCTTTGAAATTGAAAATGGATAACATCAGTCGATAATACATAAAATTTATGGGAGCGCATACCTAACCGCAATGAAACAACCTTAAATTTAACGATACAGTGCTAATTCGAACTTTGAGTTCGATTTTGGGGGGTTTGTTTCACTCCTTATGCCTACACAAAAATTAGTTAATATTAACAAATGTCATATTATAGCTATAAGTTCCTAAGAAAAGTGTTTACTTTTAGGGGTCAGAGGTAGAAGTTAAGAGATCGAACCACTTTTAATTTATACTGCATGCCGTTCTGAGAAAATCGTTACTCGAAAAAAAAGTGTTCAAAGTTTAGGGAAAACATTTAGTTATATTATTACTTCGATTTGCATGAACTGAGTGTTACATATATATTCTTAATGTCGCTGAAAACGAATCTGAAGTCAGATTTTCAATATTCAAAACAGCTAATCCAATACGGAGGGCAAACGATTATTTTTGACAAATTTTTACCAAAAATGTATTTTCGTTATTTACGTTTAGTCTGCAATTCAAGGAGTATTTATCAACCCTTCCTGTACCTCTGATTGTTCCTAGACAGCAACTTCCTGTTCTTCTTGGCAGGAAGGTCGCAGTTCGCAGTAATAGACGGCAAATCATCGAGTAAAACTGAAGTGATATCAGGTGTTCCCCAGGGAAGCGTCCTGGGACCTCTACTGTTCCTGATCTATATAAATGACCTGGGTGACAATCTGAGCAGTTCTCTTAGGTTGTTCGCAGATGATGCTGTAATTTACCGTCTAGTAAGGTCATCCGAAGACCAGTATCAGCTGCAAAGCGATTTAGAAAAGATTGCTGTATGGTGTGTCAGGTGGCAGTTGACGCTAAATAACGAAAAGTGTGAGATGATCCACATGAGTTCCAAAAGAAATCCGTTGGAATTCGATTACTCGATAAATAGTACAATTCTCAAGGCAGTCAATTCAACTAAGTACCTGGGTGTTAAAATTACAAACAACTTCAGTTGGAAGGACCACATAGATAATATTGTCGGGAAGGCGAGCCAAAGGTTGCGTTTCATTGGCAGGACACTTAGAAGATGCAACAAGTCCACTAAAGAGACAGCTTACACTGCACTCGTTCGTCCTCTGTTAGAATATTGCTGCGCGGTGTGGGATCCTTACCAGGTGGGATTGACGGAGGACATCGAGAGGGTGCAAAGAAGGGCAGCTCGTTTTGTATTATCGCGTTATAGGGGAGAGAGTGTGGCAGATATGATACACGAGTTGGGATGGAAGTCATTACAGCATAGACGTTTTTCGTCGCGGCGAGACCTTTTTACGAAATTTCAGTCACCAACTTTCTGTTCCGAATGCGAAAATATTTTGTTGAGCCCAACCTACATAGGTAGGAATGATCATCAAAATAAAATAAGAGAAATCAGAGCTCGAACAGAAAGGTTTAGGTGTTCGTTTTTCCCGCTCGCTGTTCGGGAGTGGAATAGTAGAGGGATAGTATGATTGTGGTTCGATGAACCCTCTGCCAAGCACTTAAATGTGAATTGCAGAGTAGTCATGTAGATGTAGTCATGTAGATGTAGATGAAAAGCCGATCTGTCTAAGCTGGATATGCAGCACTCGGCAGCCTGCACCTGATATTCGTCCGTATTTTCGGTGAGTATGTTTGCATGCATTCTGCAGTATGAATCATTTTGAGCACGTGCGACACGGGACGAGTTATCATCTACATCTATATGGATACCCTGCAAAACACATTAAAGTTCCTGGCAAAGGGTTCATCGAATCACCTTCACAACTGATAATTAATTGAAACCCTCAGCTGCCAACAGGTGTTGTTGATATACTTCGATGGGGACAGCTGAAAAGTGTGCCCCTACTGGGACTCGAACCCAAGATCTCCTGCTTACATGGCAGACGCCCAATCCATCTGAGCCATCGAGGGCACAAATGAACATCAGGACTGCAGGAATTTATCCCTCGCACGCTTCCCGTGAGACTCACATCCTCAAACGTCCACAATCCGATTACGTAATGTACTTAATAGGTATTTGTCTATCCACTCATTACTGGCTCACACTAAGGTGAGTTCCGGCAACCTGTGCGCATTCGCACAGACGAACCATAGATATGAAGATAGTAACTCTTCTCGAAAGAACAGGCGCCACCGACGACCGTGCAGCTCTTCTAGAATACATGACAGACCGGCCGATGTGGCCGAGCGGTTGTAGAAGCTTCAGTCGGGAGCCACGCGCCCGCTACGGTCGCAGGTTCAAATCCTGCCTCGAGCATGGATGTGTGTGATGTCCTTAATTTAGTTAGGTTTAAGTCGTTCTAAGTTCTAGGAAACTGATGACCTCAGATGTTAAGTCCCAAAGTGCTCAGAACCATTTGAACCATCAGTCCCTATGTTTACACACTACTTACAGTAACTTATGCTAAGGACAACACACACACACAACCATGCCCGAGGGAGGACTCGAACCTCCAACGGGGGGAGCCGCGCGAACCGTGACAAGGCGTTGGAGACATGGCGGGTACCCCGCGCGGCTCATGGCAGCCGTGACACTGCTTCAAACAATGGACTGTAGAAACTTGTGTAAAGCACGGATTAAAAAAAAAAACCTTTCCGTTCCAAGAGTCTAGACAAGTACACCTTTAAAAAATGCAACTACAAAGAAATTGAATTTTCGAACGTTTTGAATGAGAACCTGTCCTTATGGAACACCGTTGATCAAATGTCACAGGGATTATATACTCAGGTTTCACCTGTGGATTAACACTTTCTAATCAATATCCGGAATGAGCAGGGCTTAAAACTTTGAAGAGTTAAATTTCAAGGGCCGTTCTCTTGTATGCAAATAGTTTCACAGTAGAAATTTCTCTAGTTTTGTTTATTAATTAATTTATTTATTTTTTGCTGTAGGTAAAGAAGGATAGCATTGTGAGGAGGGGGAAGGGGGAGGGAGGAATCTTGCATCTCCCACCTTGGAATTCTCAGTACAGAATTTTTATTCATTACGAGATTCTTAGCCACTTGCAGAAGTGATTTCGAGTGATTCTGCAAAACTTTTCCTTTAGCCAATCGTAGCAACTATAGGATTCCGTTCCTGCTGCATGACATGTCTCGGAACGTACACTGACCAACTCATTTGCATAAAGAGCTAGCTTATCATCCGCTTCTCTACTTGCGTAGACCGTTCATGGTCTGCAAAGAATTTTTTTCTTTAATCGTTTTTTTATGTCTTTTATAAACTGCAACACTTTCTAAACTTTCTAAACTTAGCACCGTTGAAGCATGGTCTTTTACTGAATGATCAAAAAGCAATGCTGACAGCTGGAGTCCAAGGTTTTTGTTAATCAAGCCGTTTGTATTCTTGTGGTGATATCTCCGTAGAGTCTTTCATTCCCTAACGCATATTTCTTTATATCTAATTGAGAAGTGAAATACCGGTTTTCATAGATGCAGATTTAAAATATTTTAATATAACGCAATAAATATTTCATTAAAATTTTCATCCCCTTATGCTCGAAGTTCCAAAACCAGAAAAACACGTAGTTTTTAAAAATTGTAACACATTAGCCGAATACGAATTGTCAGATATATTTAGCAATCCTTTCATAATGAACCATTTTCTGAAACATCTCACACCCTTTAGGGGTTGGGTTTTCAAAAACAATTAAACACATATTCTTCTATTTAGAGCCGAGGAGCCAAATTCAAATCTTCATCCATTTAATTCTAAAAATTCTTTCATAGTGAAATATTTCATAAAACATTTCATCCCCTATTTCACTCTGTTAGTGAGTTAAATTTCCAAAAGCAACGAAACACATTTATTTTACATCCAACCGAGATGTCAAATACCTATTTTCA
The DNA here is from genome assembly GCF_023897955.1 of Schistocerca gregaria. Lineage (NCBI taxonomy): Eukaryota > Metazoa > Arthropoda > Insecta > Orthoptera > Acrididae > Schistocerca > Schistocerca gregaria. The sequence continues at coordinate 132,789 of NW_026061982.1, forward strand.
TAGATGTAGCTATAGAAATGCTTCAGTAGTTCTTTAATAATTATTTATTTTCAAAAAACCTTCACTAATTATTTTATCCCCCAATGGAAGAATTTCGGAAAATGCTAAAAACTTGTTTCTTTTTTGTTTCTGACTGAGACACCAAATATCAATTTTCGTAGTTTTGTAGTTATAGCTTCAATAGGGACATAGGGACATATATTAAAAAAAACTTTCAACCCATATTTCACCCCCTTAGGAGTGAAATTTCGAACAATCTCTTCTTAAATGATGCTTTCAGCGTAAGATTTACACCTTCATCAAATTTCAAGTCCATATACTTTGCAGGTTGGGCTGGAAGGCTATGGGTCAGTGAAACCTGTGCTCCTATTGCACCTTCTTGGAGGTTGTAGTTCCAAAAACAGTGAAACACGTATTTTTCAATAACACAATTTTCATAGATTTCGCTTTAAAAATTCTTTCGCACTGAAATACTTTCATAAAACATTACATCCTATATTCCACCCCTCTTAATGGTTGAATGTATCAAAAACAGGTTTTCATATATTTCATGAAACATTTCATCCTCTATGAAATGGGGTATGGTAGTGACACACCAAAATCACAATAGTAATCCGTTGTAGTTGCTACATATTTTATTACAATCAAAAGCATTATAAAATCACAATCACAATAATAGAGGAGACTGCCTTACAAGGCCAGATCAGTTGGACAAATAATAAATAAGTGGAACGAGACCCGTAAAACTTGAAATTTGAATATGACTATGTAAATATACTTAGGTAAAGCTTTACTAAAATAGCACAAATGTCCATAAAATTCATAGCAGAACTCTCACTACTTGCAATCAGGGGAGAAACAGATTAAGCGTAAGAATACAGATATTTAACGTTCGGCTAGCCAACTTTCCTAAACAAAACTGTATAAAAATGAGTAAAACAATTAAGGGGGTCCTTTAATTTTGACCAAACGGACCTTCAAATTTACTTACTCAGTTGATTAATCAACAATATTCTTAGAATGATTACAACTAGAACATGACTATATGACAATACCCTTAAAATAAGGTTGCTTCAATATTTCGCGTGAATTGGCGATAGACGCGAGCAGACTAAGGATTCTAATCAATACAAGAGATCCACGAGGCAGAGAATGACATAGAAATATACTCAACTTGGCAATGCAATTGAACTTTGGATGCTATAGTTCAGCACCGGAAAGATGGAATCACGCAAAAGTGACAACATAACCCAGGATGTAAAGGAGAGGACATGGCCTTAAATATCTCTCTGCCGCCGTGGTGCTCTGCTCGCAGTATGTTAGCGTCGACCGCTGCCAATTATCTCTAACAAAACACACATCAAGGGCAGACACTTCTCTGAGACATAAACTACACAACCTTATCTGGAGAACAGGTGAGCAATACAACTGGACTGAAACCAATGAGCCTCCGTGAGTTACTTGGCCAGTGCCAGCCCTTAAACTTTGATTAATAAGATCGCTAAAAATCATACCGAAGTTAAGATGACAAGACTTATCTCCAGGTTCGGCATATTAGTGGAAGAGACAATGAATTGGCGACGCTCTCAGCCGTATGTTCGCGGTAAAGTCTAGGGAAGGCAAGGGCCACGTGGAGCCGGATCTTGGGGAGAATTTCCTTCTCTCCGAGACACCCGGCTTCTTCTGCGACTTAGCCGGCAAACAGGTTGAGGACCCCGGGTGGGGACCGATTCGGCAGCAGTTGGCGGATGGCGAGGTCTTCGGGGGGTGGGGGGGGGGGGGGTCTTGTGTAAAGGGGAAGACAACCGTGGTGAAGGGAAGGTCTGTATTCCACAGGAACGAGTTAGCATGGCACTCAGATATTTCCACTATTCGGCGGTAGGGGATCATTTGGGGTTCTACAAGTCCTTGAACCGAGTTCGGGAACACATGTTTTGGCCCAACCTATATGGTGATGGCAGGCGATTTGTTGGCAACTGTGTCCAGTGTAAGCGCGGTAAGCCCGATGTTGGGCCGCACAGGGAACTACTACAGTCGCTTAGGGAGCAGTGTCCTCTGGACCGCGACTCAAAGATCGAAACAACGATCGACGGAAACTGGCGCCAGAAACGCACCAGCTCACTCTATTTCATCCCCTTAGAGGTTGAACTTCCAAAAACACGAAAATACGTATTTTCTTATTTGTAACCTTGAAGTCAAATACCAATTTTCGTAGATGTAGCCTTAAAAATACTTCCATAGTTCTTCCATAATTTTTTATCTCAAAATAAAATGTTCATCCACTATTTCACCTCATAGAGGTTAAATTCCCAATAATACTGGAACACATATTTCTTTATTTCTGACCTAGAAACCACATACAAGTTTTCGTCTGCCAAGCTTCAAAATTACCTTAATAGCTACATGTTTCAAAAATCCTTTCATTTCCTGTGTATCCCCCTTAGAGGTGGAATTTCGAAATATGCAGCATAAGCGGTATAAGATCAACACCCTTTCCAAATCTCAAGGTTTATTTTCCTTGGCGGTCTGGACTGCGTGAATTTCATAGTAATGGCCTCCACACACACACGCACACACACACACACACACACACACACACACACCACTAACAATGCCACCACCACCTCCTGGGGAAATTTCTGCAGACGCCCTTGTTCCACTGCAGTCATATTTTGCCGACGACCTACATTTAGCAGCGTGGGAGGGATAGTGTCGTGCAACAGACAGTATACTCAGTAGACAACGAACTGTTAGTTGTGAAATCAGCGACATAGGAACCGAGACTGACACAGAAGGTGCTGTAGGTGAAGCACACTAGACTCGTGTCTACCACGGCTTCAAATAGTATCGATTTACTATGAACGGAAGTTCCGAAAAGTGAGCAAGTAATTTTACAGTGAATTCAGTACCGATTGTGAGGATATACAACGAAAAACATTTCTATAATATTTCAGAAATAATGAAACATTCCACTCAAGTCGCGCGGCAGAAAACGCAATGGATATGCTTGCACTTAAGACGGAAGGCCCCACGTGCTTACGCAGGCTTACGACAGATCGCAAAATTCGGCAGTAGGCGTAAGGCAACCTCTTGTGCTGCCATCTGTTATTGATGCCAGGAATCAAGGTCTCAGTAGTACGACCGTCCACTGGAGAGTAGTTTGCTTTGTAAGCACTCCGTCTTCAGGCCACGAGTGGCCTGCTGGGACGGGACCATCCGACCGCCGTGTCATCATCCGTGGAGGATGCGAACAGGAGGGGCGGGGGTCAGCACACTGTTCTCCCAGTCGTTATGATGGTTTTCTTTGACCGGAGCCGCTACTATTGGGTCGAGTAACTCCTCGATTGGCATCATGAGGCTTAGTGCACCCCGAAAAGTGGCAAGAGCGCATGGCGGACTGGATGATCACCCATCCAATTGCCTTCAACGCCCGACAACGCACTTAACTTCGGTGATCTCACGTGAACCGATGTAACCTCCGCGGCAAGTCCGTTGCTGCAGATATTTTAGAGTAGTTGTTACGTTTCATAATTATCTAGTTTACGGGGAAAATGTAAAAAAGGCGATTGTCACCGAAGCTACAACTAATCTGAATTTCTGGTTAGTTATCAAGTGGTCTTATGTGCAAGCCTGAATATTTCATCCTTTGCGGTGGGAATGATTCAAACCCGTCATGTTCTTCTTATGAGGTGTTCTATTTATTTTGCACACAATGATCGTTTGTAGTTGTGTTGAGTTACCACCTTGATAAATTTTTGGATGGCGCACGTATCATAACTGAGATCTGCGCTTGCGCTTAATGGCTGAAGGTCAATTAGCGTAATGAGTAGTAGCGAATGTTATAGTTACATGTTTGTAAATTACTTCAGGTAAATTACCTTAGTAGTGTAATATTATCAGTATACCAGTACAGTATGTGGGCCAATTACGTTAGTCATGGAATACTATCCGTATAAGACTATGTCACCTTGATGTCCCGGACTTGGCTTCAATTTTGGAATCCACGAAAGAACTGGAAATTTTCCTTTACACAGCTTTCCATATAATTTCTATTACAGTGATTCAGTCTTGTCTCTCACTCGACTTTTCTGACTGTGAAATAAATTCTATCGCTCAGGTGCTTATTACCACTTCGTGTTTCCATTTGCCGATATTGCGCATAAACACTTACATATCTCAAAGTTGCTATGGACATTGATGGAACGACACACTTTTCTGTGGCGACATTGCAGTTTAGAGATAGAAAAACCGATCAGTTATAACGACATGGGTATTTTAGTTCTGAATAACCGATGTCTTTCGGTATTTGTTTGCTCTCGGTTATAACAAGTATCTTTTTATTTTTTCCTGATAACCACGTAAAAACAGATATACCAATTAGCCACAGCTGTCGTAGTAAAATTTTTAGTTTTCAAATAAACCTTTTTTAAAAAAGACGAGTAATTTTTATTCGTAAGATTTCCATAGTTCTAAAATACTGCGTTATTACAGAAAAAATGGGTAAAGTGATGTATGCCGCTTTAATAACACTGCTGATAGAAACGAGCAACAAATGAATTGGTCCAACATTGCCGAGACAATACTGTGCGTGCCTGTTATACAAGCAGTTCGCGAGAATGGACGCAGTTTCGCGCTGTTGTCGAACGTCAGTTGTTACACAGAATGGCACCATCTGAAAGCCTGGAAGTATTTTACGATATGCAGTACGAGTGAAGCACAATGTTCGATTTGGTCACTTGCGACATCATACAAGGAAAAAAGTTAAAATTTTACAAATCATTCATAGTTCGGGATAAAAATAGAAAGTGCGTGATCTGCTGCCTGTGTCTACGTAGTATGCCGTTATCTGCTTTTAGCCCTTAAAAACAGAGAAATTAAAACGAAAAAGAGAGTTCTCCTGCCGCAGTTTTCACTCTTTACCGCTGGACTATACGTAATGCCCGCATAGTGCTGTGATAACCGATTTCAATATAATTTTTGATCAGAGTTCTAAAAACTAAAATCAGTAGGATAATACTGGCAGTTTTCTGTAGTATAGAAGCACTCGCTATATTTTGAGAGAAGCAGCGAACATCGGACAAAGTTTTATTGGACTATTTAATTGAAAGAAATTAGAATTATATTAATACCGTCAGTTGCTCAAGGGCGTTGATAAATATCAACGTGGACAAGTGAAAATGTGTGCCGCGATCGGGACTCGAACCCGGGATCTCTTGCTAAAATGACAGACGCTCTATCCATCTAGGCCACCGAGGGCACAGTGTATGGTTCGACTGCAGGGACTTTCTCGCGCACGCCTCCTGCGAGACTCACATTCTCACCTTGAATGTCCATACACTACAGTCGTAGAGTCCCACTCCAACACACTCATTCCTCGTGGAAGACATGTCCATATCCATATAAGTATATGGTTCTGGCAATACCAGCCATGACCTTCTTCTGTGAAGATGCACAAGTATTCCCCGAACTGCTACGGGACTTGGTAAGAATGTGTTCCACGAGTAATGAGTGTGTTGGTGTGGGACACTACGAATGTAGTGTGTGCATATGCAAGGTGAGAATGTGAGTCTCGCGGGAGGCGTGCGCGAGATAGTACCTGCAGTCACACTATCGTCTGTGCCCTCGGTGGCTCAGATGGGCAGAGCGCCTGCCACGTAAGCAGGATATCCCGGTTCGAGTCCCAGACGTGCACACATTGTCACCTGTCCCCGTTGATATTTATCGACACCCGTGAGCAGCTGACGGTATTAATATAATTCTAATTTCGTTCTGGACGGCTGCAGGTCGTCATAAATGTATTTGACGTTTTGATTCCATTTATCAATAAACTGAGAAAGTAAAATTTTTTTAATCTTTGTTTGATTTCTACGTTTACTAGAGGAAATAATGTAAATAAAAGACTGAAAATCGGTTATTACAAGAACTGGTATTGTGACGGGCTTTAACAATTAGGTTAAAGTGAGGCTGGGAAACTGATAAGAGCCGAAAACCAGTTGTTTCAGCGATAACCGACATTCCCACTGCTGCTCTGAGTGGTAAGATTGACGCGCAAGGACATCTAGAACAGTTTCTCAGAAAGGTTACTGCAACTCTGATGTTCTCAAAATGAACGGGCCAGCCATTGGCGTCCGCGAGGGGGAAGGGGAGGGGGAGGGGAGGAGGTGGGGAGGGGAGGATTGGCAAAAGGGCACTTTCACCCGTCGCCCCTAACCATCCTTGGAATCTGGAGTAAAGAGTTTTTATTCGTTACAGTATACTCATACTCTTCCAGATAAGAATTCTCCACAATACTGCTAAACCTTAGCTTTGACCAGTTGTAGCGCTTATACAGTTAGGGTCTTGTAGCTTGATGCACCTCGTAACTGACCAGCTGATTTGTACACAGAGTGCCAGTTTCAGAATCATGCATTCCAGCCCCGACGCGCCTTCCCCCCTCCCCACCACTGGAAATATTTCTGCAGACTCCAGTCTGCCACTGTGCATATATTTTGATAACATCCTGGTTTTAATAGCATCGAGGGAACAGCATTGTGGAGTAAGGGTAGACCTAGCACAGAACACACCATTCCCAATGAAACGCATCACTTAGTAGATGGTGAAGTACTCTGAAGCTAGCCAGATAGAAACAAAACCTCCTGGCACTGTATCTAACCCAAATTCTAATCTTACACTAATCTCTTGTATGTACCTACCACGCCCTCAAAGGGCCAACGATTTACTATTATCAGAAGTTCCGAAAAATGAGGAAGAAATTGACCCACACTTTTTTCCGTTGTTCATTATTTCGATTACCCCATAAAGGGAATGGACTTGTAGCCACAGGTTACACAAGCGATAGATGGTTTAAAATACATAAAAAGAGATGACAATAGGAAACGATTTTTAAAAACACAATGATGCTCGGCTTTTACGATTTTTACAGGAAAAAAATGGATGACAAAATAAAGGTTTTTCAAAAATACGCTGGTGGGCAATATTGGGGATTTTTTTATCTGTATAGATGACTAGCGGAAAAGCTTGCTGTTGACCAGGCATTTATTTACAGCTGTGCGTCCACGTCCGTACTATGCAGCGTCTGGCCTTGTCCTGAGTTTTTATGACGTATCTCCTGAAACATGTGTCGTACAATGATATAATTTTGTAGGTACATTCAGCGTCATATGCGGATACTGTCTGCAAAATTTATTGCGAATATAGTACCAAAGAAGTAACAAATTTAAATGTCACGAATGCTGTGATCCCCACACACATGGGTGCAACTAATGTACACAGAATGCTTGGCTCCATCATTATGGCTACCATCACCTGTGGTCGAAATTGGACCAGCTGTGTCGACGTAGTGAAAATATAAATGTGCATAACATGGTAAACGTCCATTCTTTCCAGCCATCAGACCTGATCTACGATCAAAAATATCATGTAAAAGTTGGAGGGGCAACGGCCTTGCCGCAGTGGATACACCGGTTCCCGTCAGATCACTGAAGTTTAGCACTTTCGGGCGTGGTCGGCACTTGGATGGGTGACCATCCGATCCGCTATGCGCTGTTTCCATTTTTCGGGTTGCACTCAGCCTTGCGATGCCAATTGAGGAACTACTCGACCGAATAGTAGCGGCTCAAGTCAAAGGAAACTACCACAACGAGTGGGAGAGCCAGCTCCTCCTCCACCCTCAGTGCGAATGACGTGGCGGTCGGATGGTCCTGATTGGCCACTTGTGGCCTGAACACGGAGTGCTTTCTTAAAGTAGTGCTCCCTACATAAAATTGACAGTCTTGGCTCAGGGACTGTCCACGGTAAATGCTGCATTGGACCTACGAATACTATTAAAATAACGGTTTGAGTTCTCTTTAATTGTCCAATCATCTGAAGTGAGTCCTTATTGAAGTGCGCTGAAAAATAGATTTTATGTTAATGGCGGATAAATTTTTTGTTAATGGCGGCAAATTAACTTTACCCTAATGACACACAAGGTCAATGCCGTTCTATCACGTAAAGTATTCTCAGATCGAAATGTTTTGCATTACCAAATCTCCAGTGTAGATTCATCATACCGCATTTATAATTCTCAAAATAATTTGGAGCTACGTTCAATGCATATTTAAATGCATCTTTCAAAACAATACCAGAATTCTCATTAGATCATCATTATCAGTGGCTAGAGTATTCCTATTATTTCGTCTACCAAAAACCGCGTTTCACTATGGCTTTTTCAGTACGCTGTTTTGTTTTCCACTGCTGACAATAGAAACGATCTGGCAGATGTGACATTGTAGATGTCCAGTATGCGTGTCTTAATGCAAATAAACCGTCTGGAACATTTACCCTTGAACCTCCCTAGAATGGGATTTCATGGAACGTTATTACTTTCCTGTGTCCATTTCTATCACACCAGCTGATCGCCACGACTGGGGAGAGTGAGGAGGGGTTGGGGTGAAAGTTGGCAGCACTTTGAGTGGCAGAAACCTCACGTTTCCGTCATTTGTTTTCATAATGACGTAGTGCCAATTCGTCACATTGGACGCTTTTCTCTCGGAAACGTTTACATTCATCGTCTGGATATCAATGTCGCCTTCTGAGGTATGCAGTCGCACCACTCTGTACGAAATAGGTTCTAAGCTGATGCAGTCGACAAGTAACGTCGAAATATATCGTCACATCGAAATATATCGACACCTCGAAATAAATCAACACCTAGAAATAAAAGGCCACCCCGAAATAAATCGCAACCTCGAAATAAATCGACACAATGAGAAAAATCGAAACTTCGAAATAAATCGACACCTCCAAAAGACTGCTACATCGAAATGATTCGATATCCCGAAATATATCGACATCTAGATGCATTCAGCTTACCATATAGAACGATATCTCGAAACTCAAGGAGCTCTCGAGAGAAATCGAGGTATAGAAACATATCGATATCTTGAAATATAATGGTACCTCGTAATATAAAGATATCTCTAAAAATACGATATCTAGAAATTTATGGATCCTTTGAGATATAGAGGTTCCTTGAAATATATCGATGTCTCGATATTAATTGATATCTGAAGTACACCGATACATTGAAATATATCGATACCTCGAAATATATAGACAACCCGATTGCGTCGGTATATCAAAATAAATCGATAACTCGACGTAAACGTGTACTTCGAAACCAATCGATACCTCGAAATAAATGGACTCCTCAGTATAGATAGATATCTCGAAATAAATCGACATCTCGATAAAATGTGTGCCTCGAAATAAGTCAATATACCGAAATAAATCGATAATGGGAAAAAACTGGACGTCTCGAAATAAATCTGTACCCCTAAGAAAACGATTCTCGAAATAAATAGATATATCGAAATATATCACTATCTCGATAAATACCGATATCTAGTGGTCGGATATATGTTTGAAGATGACATGACATATCAGTATAGTTCGATATACATGAAAATACTTTGGATTTTCAATATATTCGTAGATTTCTGGACCTCGGGGAAAAAATCGCCGATCCGACCTCGGTGCAAAAACGCAGACCTAGGGAAAAAACGCCGACCTCGGGGAAAAACGCAGACGTCGAGGGAAAAACGCCGACGTCGGGGTAAAACGCCGACCTCGGGGGAAAAACGCCGACCTCGGGGTAAACCGCCAGCCTCGGGGAAAAACGACGATATCGTGGGAAAACGCCGACCTTCGGAAAACTGCCGACCTCAGAAAAAATCCAGTTCCATTAATTTACACAGACACTAATGTATGTCACCATTAGGTTCTCAAAATGCAACAAAATTCCTGGTATTTATCACCTCACACAAAAAGTGGTCGCGACAGAAAAGTCTCGTTCTTTAGAAAGTTTAGAATGAGATGTTCTAAATATTGCAGTTTATCCATTTACAATAATCTACAAGCACTGCACAATGAGAAGAGACTGTCAACCACAGCACTTTGAAATAGTGGACAGCCAGGAAGACAGAGGTTGCATTGCTGTTTCTAATCCACTGGTGCTTGAGATTCAGAATCCAGGATTGCCTCGAATAAGAACAGCAGGAATGAATGTCCTGCACCAGTGTAGAACTTATTCTGGAACTCCACAGAAAATCACAAGGCACAATTATATCACATCATTCTCAGAAAACTACAGAAGCCTCTAATGGACGTAACAACGTCGTCAACTCCTTCACCAGTGAAAGATCTTAGTAGCTATTGAGTCAAGAGTAGGTGGCCAATTAATAATTTGTTGTTCAAAGCTAACTTCAGTGTATATGGGAATACTCAGTGGACATCTTTAACCATCATATTTTACTGTCTAAGATATGTCAACTTCCCAGACTATAAGTATAAGCTGAGCTTGGTCTTTCCCAATCCGAGATTGTTTAGAATGGGTATCACGGGAATCAGATCCACTGGGCATTTAGAGCAACCTGCTTTAAACAATATGAGCAGGCAATAGACACAGACACAGAATTTGAAATTTCTCTGTGAAGCGGTTACCTTCATCGTCTGCAAACTTATGTTTTGTGCTGCGGTATGCGGAGGCACTAATAGCAACACAGTAGAACATAGAAGAAGCTTCTAGGTTTATGTAAGTAGCCCGTAGGAAACAGTACAATTCAGGTTTTAGTTATCGATTATTGATTTATTAGCCGGCATGCCAGTAAAATGACCTACTACCTTAAGATTTGGCATTAAACAAGGTCTGGCAGCCACGTTACACGAGAGAATGTGAAAAGTGTTCATATGAACTAAAAACCTAACAAATCCGCCCGTTTTCACATCTGCTTTTGAATCCACGTAATGCGAGATCGTCACATTGGCCGTTTTCTCTCTGAAACGGTTACATTTATCGTTTGCAATGCTATGTAGCGTGCTGCGATTGCGGAGACACTAAAACCACCATAGTAGAACACAGAAGAAGCTTTTAATTTGGTGTAATAGCCAGTAAGAAGCAGTACAAATCAAGTTTTAGTTATCGATTATTGAATATTTAGCCAGCTTTGGTGCCTTGGACATGGGCTAGGACCTCAAGATTTGGCATGAGGGGACGTCTAGCAACCACGTTGCACGGGAGAATGTGAAAAGTTTTCATGTGCAGTAAAAACCTAAGAAACCCGCCCGTTTTCGTCATCTGCTTTCGAATCGACGTAATGCCAGATCATCACATTGGCCGTTTTCAACCTGAAACGGTTACATATATCATGTGCAAAGCTTTGTCGCGTGCTGCGGTATGCGGAGACACTGGAAGCACCATAGTAGAACACAGAAGAAGCTTTTAATTTGATGTAACAGCCACTAAGGAGCAGTACAACTCAAGTTTTGGTTATCGATTATTGATTTTTAGCCGGCTTTGGTGCCTTGGACATGGGCTACGACCTTAGGATTTTGCATGAAGGGAAGTCTAGAAGCCGCATTGCACGAGAGAATGTGAAAAGTGTTCATATGTAGTAAAAACCTGAGAAATCCGTCCGTTTTCGTCATTTGTTATCGAACCGACATATAGCCAGATAGTCACATTGGCCGCTCTTCTCTTTGAAACGGTTACATTTATCGTCTGGAAAGCTATGTCGCGTGCTGCGGTATGCGCGAGACACTAAAAGCACCATAGTAGAACACAGAAGAAGCTTCTAAGTTGATGTAATAGCCAGTAACAAACGGTGCAATTCAAGTTTTAGTTATCGATTATTGACCTTTTACCCTTCTTTGGTGCCTTGCACATGAGCTAGGACCTGAGGATTTTACATGAAGCTAGGTCTAGCAGCCGCCTTGCACGGGAGAATGTGAAAAGTGTTCATATGTAGTAAAAACCTGAGAAATCCGTCCGTTTTCGCCATTTGTTATTGAATCGACGTAAAGCCATATCGATACATTGGGCGCTCTTCTCTCTGAAACGGTTACATTTATCGTCTGCAAAGCTATGTCGCGCGCTGCGGTATGCGGAGACACTAGAAGCACTAAACTAGAACACAGAAGAAGCTTCTAAGTTGATGTAATAGCCAGTAAGAGGTAGTACAATTGAAGTTTTAGTTATTGGTTTTTGACTCTTTATTCGGCTATGTAATAGCCAGTAAGATGTAGTACAATTCAAGTTTTAATTATCGATTATTGAATTTTTAGCCTTCCTTGGTGCCTTGGATATGAGCTAGGACCTTACGATTTTGCATGAAAAGAGGATTAGCAGTCGCGTTGCTCGGGACAATGTGAAAAGTGCTCATATGTAGTAACAACCTGAGAAATCCGTCCGTTTTCGTCATTTGTTATTGAATCGACTTAAAGCAAGGACGTTACATTGGCCGCTCTTCTCTCTGAAGCGGTTACATTTATCGTCTGCAAAGCTATGTCGCGTGCTGCGGTATACGGAGACACTAAAAGCACCATAGTAGAACACAGAAGATGCTTCTAAGTTCATGTAATAGCCAGTAAGAAGTAGTACAAATCAAGTTTTTTGTTATCGATTATTCACTTTTTAGCCGGCATTGGAGCCTTGTACATGAGCTAGGACCTTACGATTTTGCATGAAAGGAGCACTAGCAGCCGCGTTGCACGGGAGAATGTGTTAAGTGTTCATTTGTAGTAAAAACCTTAGAAATCCGTTTGTTTTCGTCATTTGTTATCAAATCGACTTAAAGCCAGATCGTCACATTGGTCGCTCTTCTCTTAAAACGGTTACATTTATTGTCTGGAAAGCTATGTCGTGTGATGCGGTATGCGGAGACACTAAAAGCACCATAGCAGAACACAGAAGAAGCTTCTAAGTTGAAGTAATAGCCAGTAAGAAGTAGTACAATCCAAGTTTTAGTTATCGATTATTGACTTTTTAGCCCGCTTTGGTACCTTGGACATGAGCTAGGACCTTACGATATTGCAAGAATGGACGACTAGCAGCTGCGTTCATGGGAGAATGTGAAAATTGTTCTTATGTAGTAAACACCTGAGATATCCGTCCCTTTTCGTCATTTGTTACCAAATCGACTTAAAGCCAGATCGTTACATTGGCAGCACTTGTCTCTGAAACGGTTACATTTATCGTCTGCATGGCTATGTCGCGTGCTAAAGTATGCGGAGACCCTAAAAACACCATAGTAGAACACAGAAGAACCTTCTAAGTTGATGTAACAGCCAGTAAGCAGTAGTACAATCAAGTTTTAGTTATTGGTTTTTGACTTTTTATTCTGCTATGTAATAGCCAGTAAGATGTTGTACAATTCAAGTTTTAATTATCGATTATTGAATTTTTAGCTTTTTGGTGCCTTGGACATGAGGTAATACCTTACGATTTTGTATGAAAGGAGGATTAGCAGCCGCGATGCTCGGGACAATGTGAAAAGTGTTCATTTGTAGTAAAAACCTGAGAAATCCGTCCGTTTTCGTCATTTGTTATCAAATCGACTTTAAGCCAGTTCGTCACATTGGCCGCTCTTGTCTCTGAAACGGTTACATTTATCGTCTGGAAAGCTATGTCGCGTGCTGCGGTATGCGGAGACACTAAAAGCACCATAGTAGAGCACAGAAGATGCTTCTAAGTTCATGTAATAGCCAGTAAGAAGTAGTACAAATCAAGTTTTCGTTATCGATTATTCACTTTTCAGCCGGCTTTGGTGCCTTGTACATGAGCTAGGACCTTACGATTCTGCATGAAAGGAGGACTAGCAGCCGCGTTGCACGGGAGGAAAGTGTTCATATCTAGATAAAACCTGAGAAATCCTGCCGTTTTCGTCATTTGTTATGGAGTCGACTTAAAGTTAGATCGTCACATTATCTGCTCTTCCCTCTGAAACGGTTACATTTATAGTCTGAAAGGCTATGTCGCGTGCTGCGGTATGCGCAAGACACTAAAAGTACCATAGTTGAACACAGAAGAAGTTTCTGAGTTCATGTAATAGCCAGTAAGAAACATTACAATTCAAGTTTTAGTTATCGATTATTGACCTTTTACCCTTCCTGGGTGCCTTGGACATAAGCTAAGACCATAAGACTTTGCATGAAAGGAGCACTAGCAGCCGCGTTGCACGGGAGAATATGTTAAGTCTTCATTTGTAGTAAAAACCTTAGAAATCCGTTCGGTTTCGTCATTTGTTATCAAATCGACTTAAAGCCAGATCGTCACATTGGTCGCTCTTCTCACTGAAACGGTTACATTTATAGTCTGGAAAGCTATGTCGCGTGATGCGGTATGCAGAGACACTAAAAGCACCATAGCAGAACACAGAAGAAGCTTCTAAGTTGAAGTAATAGCCAGTAATAAGTAGTACAATGCAAGTTTTAGTTATCGATTATTGACTTTTTAGCCCGCTTTGGTATCTTGGACAGGAGCTAGGACCTTACGATATTGCAAAAATGGACGACTAGCAGCTGCGTTGCATGGCAGAATTTGAATATTTTTCTTATGTAGTAAACACCTGAGATATCCGTCCCTTTTCCTCATTTGTTATCAAATAGACTTAAAGCCAGATCGTTACATTGGCCACTCTTCTGTCTGAAACGGTTACATTTATCGTCTGCAAAGCTATGTCGCGTGCTGCCGTACGTGCAAGACACTAAAAGCACCACAGTTGAACTCAGAAGAAGCTTCTAAGTTCATGTAATAGTCAGTAAGAAACATTACAATTCAAGTTTTAGTTATCGATTATTGATCTTTTACCCTTCCTGTTTGCGTTGGACTTGATCTAGGACCTTAAGACTTTGCATGAAAGGACCACTAGCAGCCGCGTTGCAAGGGAGAATGTGTTAAGTGTTCATTTGTAGTAAAAACCTTAGAAATCCGTTCGGTTTCGTCATTTGTTATCAAATCGAATTAAAGCCAGATCGTCACATTGGTCGCTCTTCTCACTGAAACGGTTACATTTATAGTCTGGAAAGCTATGTCGCGTGATGCGGTATGCAGAGACACTAAAAGCACCATAGCAGAACACAGAAGAAGCTTCTAAGTTGAAGTAATAGCCAGTAATAAGTAGTACAATGCAAGTTTTAGTTATCGATTATTGACTTTTTAGCCCGCTTTGGTACCTTAGACAGGAGCTAGGACCTTACGATATTGCAAAAATGGACGACTAGCAGCTGCGTTGCATGGGAGAATTTGAATATTTTTCTTATGTAGCAAACACCTGAGATATCCGTCCCTTTTCCTCATTTGTTATCAAACCGACTTAAAGCCAGATCGTTACATTGGCAGCTCTTGTCTCTGAAACGGTTACATTTATCGTCTGTATAGCTATGTCGCGTGCTAAGGTATGCGGAGACACTAAAAGCACCATAGTAGAACACAGAAGAAGCTTCTAAGTTGATGTAATAGCCAGTAAGAAGTAGTACAATTCAAGTTTTCGTTAACGATTATTCACTTTTCAGCCGGCTTCGGTGCCTTGTACATGCTCTAGGACCTTAAGATTTTGCATGAAAGTAGGACTAGCAGCCGCATTGCATGGGAGAATGTGAAAATTGTTCTTATGTAGGAAACACCTGAGATATCCGTCCCTTTTCGTCATTTGTTATCAAATCGACTTAAAACCAGATCGTCACAGTGGTCGCTCTTCTCTCTGAAACGGTTACATTTATCGTCTGGAAAGCTATGTCGCGTGATGCGGTATGCAGAGACACTAAAAGCACCATAGCAGAACACAGAAGAAGATTCTAAGTTGAAGTAATAGCCAGTAATAAGTAGTACAATGCAAGTTTTAGTTATCGATTATTGACTTTTTAGCCTGCTTTGGTACGTTGGACAGGAGCTAGGACCTTACGATATTGCAAAAATGGACGACTAGCAGCTGCGTTGCATGGGAGAATTTGAATATTTTTCTTATGTAGTAAACACCTGAGATATCCGTCCCTTTTCCTCATTTGTTATCAAATCGACTTAAAGCCAGATCGTCACATTGGCAGCTCTTGTCTCTGAAACGGTTACATTTATCGTCTGCATAGCTATGTCGCGTGTTAAAGTATGCGGAGACACTAAAAGCACCATAGTAGAACACAGAAGAACCTTCTAAGTTGATGTAACAGCCAGTAAGCAGTAGTACAATCAAGTTTTAGTTATTGGTTTTTGACTTTTTATTCTGCTATGTAATAGCCAGTAAGATGTAGTAAAATTCAAGTTTTAATTATCGATTATTGAATTTTTAACCTTTTTTGGTGCCTTGGACATGAGCTAGGACCTTACGATTTTGTATGAAAGGAGGAGTAGCATACGCGTTGCTCGGGACAATGTGAAAAGTGTTCATATGTAGTAACAAACTGAGAAGTCCGTCCGTTTTCGTCATTTGTTATCGAATCGACTTAAGGCAAGGACGTTACATTGGCCGCTCTTCTCTCTGAACTGGTTAGATTTATCGTCTGCAAAGCTATGTCGCTGGGTGCGGTATGCGGAGACACTAAAAGCACCATAGTGGAACACAGAGGAAGCTTCTAAGTTTATGTTATAGCCAGTAAGAAGTAGTACAATTCAAGTTTTCGTTATCGATTATTCACTTTTCAGCCGGCTTAGGTGCCTTGTACATGATCTAGGACCTTAAGATTTTGCATGAAAGGAGGACTAGCAGCCGCGTTGCACGAGGGAACGTGAAAAGTGTTAATATAAAGTAAAAACCTGAGAATTCCGGCCGTTTTCGTCATTTGTTATCGAGTCGACTTAAACCCAGATCGTCACATTGGCCGCACTTCCCTCTGAAACGGTTACATTTTTCGCCTGCAAAGCTATGTCGCTGGGTGCGGTATGCGGAGACACTAAAGGCACCACAGTAGAAGCTTCTAAGTTGATGTAATAGCCAGTAAGAAGTGGTACAATTCAAGTTTTATTTATCTGTTTTTGACTTTTTATTCGGTTTTGTAATAGCCAGTAAGATTTAGTACAATTCAAGTTTTAACTATCGATTATTGAATTTCTAGCCTTCTTTGTTGCCTTGGACATGAGCTAGGACCTTACGATTTTGTATGAAAGGAGGATTAGCAGCCGCGTTGCTCGAGACAATGTGAAAAGTGTTCATATGTAGTAACAACCTTAGAAATCCGTCAGTTTTCTTCATTTGATATCGAATCGACTTAAAGCAAGGACGTTACATTGGCCGCTCTTCTCTCTGAAACGGTTACATTTATCGTCTGCAAAGCTATGTCGCGTGCTGCGGTATGGGCCAGACATTAAAAGCACCATGGGAGAACACAGAAAAAGCTTCTATGTTGACGTAATAGCCAGTAAGAGACAGTAAAATTCAAGTTTTAGTTATTGATTATTTACCTTTTACCTTCCTTTGGTGCCTTGGACATAAGCTAGAACCCTACGATTTTGCTTGATGGGAAGTCTAGCAGCCGCGTTGCACAGGAGAATCTGAAAAGTGTTTATATGTAGAAAAAACCTGAAAAATCCGGCCGTTTTCGTTATTTGTTATCTGTTCGACTTAAAACCAGATCGTCACACTGGCCGCTCTTCTCTCTGAAACGGTTACATTTATCGTCTGCAAAGCTATGTCGCGTGCTGTGGTATGCGGAGACACAAAAAGCACCATAGTAGCACACAGAAGAAGCTTCTAAGTTGATGTAATAGCCAGTAAGAAACACTACAATTCAAGTTTTACTTATCGAATATTGACCTTTTACCCTTCTTTGGTGCATTGGCATGAGGTAGTACCTTAAGATTTTGCATGAAATGAGGACCAGCAGCCGCGTTGCACGGGAGAATGGGAAAAAAGTTCATATGTAGTAAAAACCTGAGAAATTGGGCCGTTTTCGTCATTTCTTATCAAATCGACTTAAAGCCATATCGTCACATTGGTCGCCCTTCTCTCTGAAACAGTTACATTTATCATCTGCAAAGCTGTGTCGAGTGCTGCAGTATGCGGAGACACTACAAGCACCATAGTAGAACACAAAGAACCTTCTAAGTTGAAATAATAGCCAGTAAGAAGTAGTACAATGCAAGTTTTAGTTATCGATTACTGACTTTTTAGCCGGCTTTGGTACCTTGGACATGAGCTAGGACGTTACGATTTTGCATGAATGGAGGACTAGTAGCTGCGTTGCACGGGAGAATGTGAAAAGTGTTCATGTGTAGTAAAACCTGAGATATCCGTCCATTTTCGTCATTTGTTAACAAATCGATTTAAAGCCAAATCGTTACATTGGCCACTCTTCTGTCTGAAACGGTTACATTTATCGTCTGCAAAGCTATGTCGCGTGCTGCCGTATGCGCAAGACACTAAAAGCACCGCAGTTGAACACAGAAGAAGCTTCTAAGTTCATGTAATAGTCAGTAAGAAACATTACAATTAAAGTTTTAGTTATCGATTATTGACCTTTTACCCTTCCTGGGTGCGTTGGACGTGATCTAGGACCTTAAGACTTTGCATGAAAGGACCACTAGCAGCCGCGTTGCACGGGAGAATGTGTTAAGTGTTCATTTGTAGTAAAAACCTTAGAAATCCGTTCGGTTTCGTCATTTGTTATCAAATCGACTTAAAGCCAGATCGTCACATTGGTCGCTCTTCTCACTGAAACGGTTACATTTATAGTCTGGAAAGCTATGTCGCGTGATGCGGTATGCGTAGACACTAAAAGCACCATAGCAGAACACAGAAGAAGCTTCTAAGTTGAAGTAATAGCCAGTAATAAGTAGTACAATGCAAGTTTTAGTTATCGATTATTGACTTTTTAGCCCAGCTTGGTACCTTGGACAGGAGCTAGTACCTTACGATATTGCAAAAATGGACGACTAGCAGCTGCGTTGCATGGGAGAATTTGAATATTTTTCTTATGTAGTAAACACCTGAGACATCCGTCCCTTTATCTCATTTGTTATCAAATCGACTTAAAGCCAGATCGTTACATTGGCAGCTCTTGTCTCTGAAACGGTTACATTTATCGTCTGTATAGCTATGTCGCGTGATGCGGTATGCGTAGACACTAAAAGCACCATAGCAGAACACAGAAGAAGCTTCTAAGTTGAAGTAATAGCCAGTAAGAAGTAGTACAATTCACGTTAATTTATCGATTATTGACTTTTTAGCCTTTTTTGGTGCTTTGGGCATGAGCTAGGACCTTAAGATTTTGCATGAAAGGAGAACTAGCAGCAGCGTGGCACGGGAGAATGTGAAAAGTATTTATATGTAGTAAAAACTCTTAGAAATCCGTCCGTTTTCGTCATTTGTTATCGAATCGACTTAAAGCCAGATCGCACATTGGCCGCTCTTCTCTCTGAAACGGTTACATTTATCGTCTGCAAAGCTATGTCGCTGGGTGCGGTATGCCGAGACACTAAAAGCACCATAGTAGAACACAGAAGAAGCTTCTAAGTTGAAGCAATAGCCAGTAAGAAGTAGTACAATTCAAGTTTTAGTTATCGATTATAGACTTTTTAGCCGGCTTTGGTACCTTGGACATGAGCTATGACCTTACGATTTTGCATGAAAGGATAACTAGGAGCTGCGTTGCACGGGAGAATGTGAAAAGTGTTGATATGTAGTAAAAACCTAAGATATTCGCCCGTTTTCCTCATTTGTTATCAAACCGACTTTAAGCCAGATCGTCACTTTTGCCGCTCTTCTCTCTGAAACGGTAACATTTATCGTCTGCAGAACTATGTCGCGTGTTGCGGTATGCGGAGTCACTAAAAGCACCATAGTAGAACACAAAAGCAGGTTATAAGTTGATGTAATACCCAGTAAGATGCAGTACAATTCATGTTTTAGTTATCGATTATTGACTTTTTATAATTTTTTGGGGCCTAGGGCATGAGCTAGGACCTTAAGGTTTTGCATGAAAGGAGGTTTAGCAGCTACGTTGCAAGGGAGAATGTGAAAAGTGTTCATATGTAGTAAAAACCTGAGAAATCCGTCTCTTTTCGTCATATGTTATTGAATCGACTTAGAGCCAGATCGTCAAATTGGCCGCTCTTCTCTCTGAAACGGTTACATTTATCGTCTGCAAAGCTATGTCGCGTGCTGCGGAATGTGCGAGACACTAAAAGCACCATAGTAGAACACAGAAAAAGCTTCTAAGTTTATGTAATAGCCAGTAAGAAGTAGTACAGTTCACGTTTAAGTTTTCGATTATTGACTTTTAGGGGGCTATGGGGCATTGGACGTGAGCTAGGACCTTAAGATTTTGCATGAAAGGAGGACTAGAGGGTGCGTTGCACGGGATAATGTGAAAAGTGTTCATATGTAGTAAAAACCTGAGAAATGCGTCTGTTTTCGTCATTTGTCATCGAATCGACTTAGAGCCAGATCGTCACATTGGCCGCTCTTCTCTTTGAAACGGTTACATTTATCGTCTGCAAAGCAATGTCGCGTGCTGCGGCATGCGGAGACACTAAAAGCACCATAGTAGAACACAGAAGAAGCTTCTAAGTTGAAGCAATAGGCAGTAAGAAGTAGTACAATTTAAGTTTTAGTTGTCGATTATACACTTTTTAGCCGGCTTTGGTGCCTTGGACAAGACCTAGGACCTTAAGATTTTGCATGAAAGGAGGACTAGCAGCCGCGTTGCACGGAAGAATGTGAAAAGTGTTCACATGTAGTAAAAACCTGAGAAATCCCTCTGTTTTCGTCATTTGTTATCATATCGACTTAGAGCCAGATCGTCACATTGGCCGCTCTTCTCTCCGAAACGGTTACATTTATCGTCTGCAAAGCTATGTCGCGTGCTGCGGTATGCGGAGACACTAAAAGCACCATAGTAGAACATAGAAGAAGCTTCTAAGTTGAAGCAATATCCAGTAAGAAGTAGTACAATTCAAGTTTTAGTTGTCGATTATTCACTTTTTAGCCGGCTTTGGTGGCTTGGACATGACCTAGGACCTTAAGATTTTGCATGAAAGTAGGACTAGCTGCCGCGTTGCACGGGAGAATGTGAAAAGTGTTCATATGTAGTAAAAACTTGAGAAATCCGTCTGTTTTCGTCATTTGTTATCATATCGACTTAGAGCCAGATCGTCACATTGGCCGCTCTTCGCTCTGAAACGGTTACATTTATCGTCTGCAAAGCTATGTCGCGTGCTGCGGTATGCGGAGACACTAAAAGCACCATAGTAGAACACAGAAGAAGCTTCTATGTTGATGTAATAGCCAGTAAGAAGTAGTACACTTCACGTCTTATTTATCGATTATTGACTTTTTAGAAGGCTTTGGTGCCTTGGACATTGGCTAGGACCTTAAGATTTTGCATGAAAGGGCGACTAGCAGCTGCGTTGCACGGGAGAATGTGAAAAGTGTTCATATGTAGTAAAAACCTGAGAAATCCGTCTGTTTTCGTCATTTGTTATCATATCGACTTAGAGCCAGATCGTCACAAAGGCCGCTCTTCTCTCTGAGACAGTTACATTTATCGTCTGCAAAGCTATGTCGCGTGCTGCGGTATGCGGAGACACTAAAAGCACCATAGTAGAACGCAGAAGAAGCTTCTAAGTTGAAGTAATATCCAGTAAGATGTAGTACAAATCAAGTTTTAGGTGTCGATTATTCACTTTTTAGCCGGCTTTGGTGGCTTGGATATGACCTAGGACCTTAAGATTTTGCATGAAAGGAGGACTAGCAGCCGCGTTGCACGGGAGAATGTAAAAAGTGTTCATATGTAGTAAAAACCTGAGAAATCCGTCTGTTTTCGTCATTTGTTATCATATCGACTTCGAGCCAGATCGTCACATTGGCCGCTCTTCGCTCTGAAACCGTTACATTTATCGTCTGCAAAGCTATGTCGCGTGCTGCAGTATGCGGAGACACTAAAAGCACCATAGTAGAACACAGAAGAAGCTTCTATGTTGATGTAATAGCCAGTAAGAAGTAGTACAATTCACGTCTTAGTTATCGATTGTTGACTTTTTAGAAGGCTTTGGTGCCTTGGACATTGGCTAGGACCTTAAGATTTTGCATGAAAGGGCGACTAGCAGCAGCGTTGCCCGGGAGAATGTGAAAAGTGTTCATATGTAGTAAAAACCTGATAAATTCGCACGTTTTCGTCATTTGCTATCGAATCGATTTAAAGCCAGACCGTTACATTGGCCGCTCTTCTCTCTGAAACGGTTACATTTATCGTCTGCAAAGCTATGTCGTGTGCTGTGGTATGCGGAGACACTAAAAGCACAGTAGTAGAACACAGACGATGCTCCTAAGGCGAAGCAATAGCCAGTAAGAAGTAGTACAATTTAAGTTTTAGTTGTCGATTATACACTTTTTAGCCGGCTTTGGTGGCTTGGACATGACCTAGGACTTTACGATTTTGCATGAAACGGCGACTAGCAGCCGCGTTCCACGGGAGAATGTGAAAAGTGTTCATATGTAGAAGAAAAGCTGATAAATCCGCACGTTTTCGTCATTTGCTATCGAATCGATTTAAAGCCAGACCGTTACATTGGCCGCTCTTCTCTCTGAAACGGTAACATTTATCGTCTGCAAAGCAATGTCGCGTGCTGCGGTATGCGGAGACACTAAAAGCACCATAGTAGAACACAGAAGAAGCTTCTAAGAGAATGTAATAGGAAGTTAGAAGAAGTAGTATTCAAGTTTTAGTTATCGATTATTGACTTTTTTGCCGGCTTTGGTGTTTTGGCCATGAGCTAGGACCTTAAGATTTTGCATGAAAGGGCGACTAGCAGCCGCGTTGCACGGGAGAATGTGAAAAGTGTTCATATGTAGTACAAACCAGATAAATCCGTCCGTTTTCGTCATTTGTTATCGAATCGACTTTAAGCCAGATCGTCACATTGGCCGCTCTTCTCTCTGAAACGGTTACATGTATCGTCTGCAAAGCTATGTCGCGTGCTGCGGTATGCGGAGACACTAAAAGCACAATAGTAGAACACAGAAGAAGCTCCTAAGGCGAAGCAATAGCCAGTAAGAAGTAGTACAATCCAAGTTTTTGTTTTCGATTATTCACTTTTTAGCCGGCTTTGGTGGCTTGGACATGACCTAGGATCTTAAGATTTTGCATGATAGAAGGTCTAGCAGCCGCGTTGCACGGAAGAATGTGAAAAGATTTCATATGTAGTAAAAACTTGAGAAATCCGTACGTTTTCGTCAATTGTTATCGAATCGACTTAAACCCAGATCGTCACATTGGACGCTCTTCTCTCTGAAATGGTTACATTTATCGTCTGCAAAGCTATGTCGCGTGCTGCGGTATGCGGAGCCCCCTAAAGCACCATAGTAGAACACAGAAGAAGCTTCTAAGAGAATGTAATAGTAAGATAGAAGTAGTACAATTCAAGTTTTAGTTGTCGATTATTCGCTTTTTAGCCGGCTTTGGTGGCTTGGACATGACCTAGGACCTTAAGACTTTGCATGAAAGGAGGACTAGCAGCTGCGTTGCACGGGAGAATGTGAAAAGTGTTCATATGTAGTAAAAACCTGAGAAATCCGTCCGTTTTCGTCATTTCTTATCGAATCGACTTAAAGCCAGATCGTCACAATGGCCGCTTTTCTCTCTGAGACGGTTACATTTATCCCTATGCAAAGTTATGTCGCGTGCTGCGGTATGCGGAGACACTAAAAGCACCATAGTAGAACACAGAAGAAGCTTCTAAGAGAATGTAATAGTAAGTTAGAAGTAGTACTATTCAAGTTTTAGTTATCGATTATTGACCTTTTTGCCAGCTTTTGTGCCTTGGCCATGAGCTAGGACCTTACGATTTTGCATGAAAGGGCGACTAGCAGCCGCGTTGCACGGGAGAATGTGAAAAGTGTTCATATGTAGTAAAAACCTGAGAAATCCGTCTGTTTTCGTCATTTGTTATCATATCGACTTAGAGCCAGATCGTCACAAAGGCCGCTCTTCTCTCTGAGACAGTTACATTTATCGTCTGCAAAGCTATGTCGCGTGCTGCGGTATGCGGAGACACTAAAAGCACCATAGTAGAACGCAGAAGAAGCTTCTAAGTTGAAGTAATATCCAGTAAGATGTAGTACAAATCAAGTTTTAGTTGTCGATTATTCACTTTTTAGCCGGCTTTGGTGGCTTGGATATGACCTAGGACCTTAAGATTTTGCATGAAAGGAGGACTAGCAGCGGCGTTGCACGGGAGAATGTAAAAAGTGTTCATATGTAGTAAAAACCTGAGAAATCCGTCTGTTTTCGTCATTTGTTATCATATCGACTTAGTGCCAGATCGTCACATTGGCCGCTCTTCGCTCTGAAACCGTTACATTTATCGTCTGCAAAGCTATGTCGCGTGCTGCAGTATGCGGAGACACTAAAAGCACCATAGTAGAACACAGAAGAAGCTTCTATGTTGATGTAATAGCCAGTAAGAAGTAGTACAATTCACGTCTTAGTTATCGATTGTTGACTTTTTAGAAGGCTTTTGTGCCTTGGACATTGGCTAGGACCTTAAGATTTTGCATGAAAGGGCGACTAGCAGCAGCGTTGCCCGGGAGAATGTGAAAAGTGTTCATATGTAGTAAAAACCTGATAAATTCGCAAGTTTTCGTCATTTGCTATCGAATCGATTTAAAGCCAGACCGTTACATTGGCCGCTCTTCTCTCTGAAACGGTTACATTTATCGTCTGCAAAGCTATGTCGTGTGCTGTGGTATGCGGAGACACTAAAAGCACAATAGTAGAACACAGAAGATGCTCCTAAGGCGAAGCAATAGCCAGTAAGAAGTAGTACAATTTAAGTTTTAGTTGTCGATTATACACTTTTTAGCCGGCCTTGGTGGCTTGGACATGACCTATGACTTTACGATTTTGCATGAAACGGCGACTAGCAGCCGCGTTCCACGGGAGAATGTGAAAAGTGTTCATATGTAGTTCAAATGGTTCAAATGGCTCTGAGCACTATGGGACTCAACTGCTGTGGTCATCAGTCCCCTAGAACTTAGAACTACTTAAACCTAACTAACCTAAGGACATCACACACAGCCATGCCCGAGGCAGGATTCGTACCTGCGACCGTAGCAGTCTCACGGTTCAAGACTGCGCGCCTAGATTCATATGTAGTAGAAAACCTGATAAATCCGCACGTTTTCGTCATTTGCTATCGAATCGATTTAAAGCCAGACCGTTACATTGGCCGCTCTTCTCTCTGAAACGGTAACATTTATCGTCTGCAAAGCTATGTCGCGTGCTGCGGTATGCGGAGACACTAAAAGCACCATAGTAGAACACAGAAGAAGTTTCTAAGAGAATGTAATAGTAAGATAGAAGTAGTACTATTCAAGTTTTAGTTATCGATTATTGACTTTTTTGCCGGCTTTGGTGCCTTGGCCATGAGCTAGGACCTTAAGATTTTGCATGAAAGGGCGACTAGCAGCCGCGTTGCACGGGAGTATGTGAAAAGTGTTCATATATAGTAAAAACCTGATAAATCCCCACGTTTTCGTCATTTGCTATCAAATCGATTTAAAGCCAGACCGTTACATTGGCCGCTCTTCTCTCTGAAACGGTAACATTTATCGTCTGTAAAGCTATGTCGCGTGCTGCGGTATGCGGAGACACTAAAAGCACCATAGTAGAACACAGAAGAAGCTTCTAAGAGAATGTAATAGTAAGTTAGAAGTAGTACTATTCAAGTTTTAGTTATCGATTATTGACCTTTTTGCCAGCTTTTGTGCCTTGGCCATGAGCTAGGACCTTAAGATTTTGCATGAAAGGGCGACTAGCAGCCGCGTTGCACGGGAGAATGTGAAAAGTGTTCATATGTAGTACAAACCTGATAAATCCGTCCGTTTTCGTCACTTGTTATCGAATCGACTTAAAGCCAGATCGTCACATTGGCCGCTTTTCTCTCTGAGACGGTTACATTTATCGTCTGCAAAGCTATGTCGCGTTTTGCGGTATGCGGAGACACTAAAAGCACCATACTGGAACACAGGAGAAGCTTCTAAGTTGAAGCAATAGCCAGTAAAAAGTAGTAAAATTCAAGTTTCAGTTGTGGATTATTCACTTTTTAGCCGGCTTTGGTGGCTTGGATATGACCTAGGACCTTAAGATTTTGCATGAAAGGAGGACTAGCACCCGCGTTGCACTGGAGAATGTGAAATGTGTTCATATGTAGTAAAAACCTGAGATATCCGTCTGTTTTCGTCATTTGTTATCAAATCGACTTAGAGCCAGATCGTCACATTGGCCGCTCTTCGGTCTGAAACGGTTACATTTATCGTCTGCAAAGCTATGTCGCGTGCTGCGGTATGCGGAGACACTAAAAGCACCATAGTAGAACCCAGAAGAAGATTCTATGTTGATGTAATAGCCAGTAAGAAGTAGTACAATTCACGTCTTAGTTATCGATTATTGACTTTTTAAAAGACTATGGTGCCTTGGACATTGGCTAGGACCTTAAGATTTTGCATGAAAGGACGACTAGCAGCGGCGTTGCACGGGAGAATGTGAAAAGTGTTCATATGTAGTAAAAACCTGATAAATCCGCACATTTTCGTCATTTGCTATCGAATCGATTTAAAGCCAGACCGTTACATTGGCCGCTCTTCTCTCTGAAACGGTAACATTTATCGTCTGCAAAGCTATGTCGCGTGCTGCAGTATGCGGGGACACTAAAAGCACCATAGCAGAACACAGAAGAAGCTTCTAAGTTGAAGCAATAGCCAGTAAGAAGTAGTACAATTCAAGTTTTAGTTGTGGATTATTCACTTTTTAGCCGGCTTTTGTGGCTTGGATATGACCTAGGACCTTAAGATTTTGCATGAAAGGAGGACTAGCAGCCGCGTTGCACGGGAGAATGTGAAAAGGGTTCATATGTAGTAAAAGCCTGAGAAATCCGTCCGTTTTCGTAATTTGTTATCGAATCGACTTAAAGCCAGATCGTCACATTGGCCGCTTTTCTCTCTGAGACGGTTACATTTTTCGTCTGCAAAGCTATGTCGCGTGCTGCGGTATGCGGAGACACTAAAAGCACCATAGTAGAACACAGAAGAATCTTCGAAGTTGAAGCAATAGCCAGTAAGAAGCAGTACAATTCAAGTTTTGGTTATCTATTATTGATTTTTCGCCGGCCTTGGTGCCTTGGACATGAGGTGGAACCTTAAGATTTTGCATGAAGGGAGGACCAGCAGCCGCGTTGCACGGGAGAATGTAAAAAGGGTTCATATGTAGTAAAAACCTGAGAAATCCGTCCGTTTTCGTCATTTGTTATCGAATCGACTTAAAGCAAGATCGTCACATTGGCCGCTTTTCTCTCTGAGACGGTTACATTTATCGTCTGCAAAGCTACGTCGCGTGCTGCGGTATGCGGAGACACTAAAAGCACCATAGTAGAAGACATAAGAGGCTTCTAAGTTGAAGTAATAGCCAGTAAGAAGTAGTACAATTGAAGTTTTAGTTGTCGATTATTCACTTTTTAGCCGGCTTTGGTGGCTTGGACATGACCTAAGACCTCGCGATTTTGCATGAAAGGAGGACTAGCAGCCGCGTTGCACGGGAGAATGTGAAAAGTGTTCATATGTAGTAAAAACCTGTGAAATCCGTCCGTTTTCGTCATTTGTTATCGAATCGACTTAAAGCCAGATCGTCACATTGGCCGCTTTTCTCTCTGAGACGGTTACATTTATCGTCTGCAAAGCTATGTCGCGTGCTGCGGTATGCGGAGACACTAAAAGCACCATAGTAGAACACAGAGGAAGCTTCTAAGTTGAAGCAATAGCCAGTAAGAAGCAGTACAATTCACGTTTTGGTTATCGATTATTGATTTTTAGACGGCTTTGGTGCCTTGGACATGAGGTGGAACATTAAGATTTTGCATGAAAGGAAAACTAGCAGCCGCGTTGCACGCGAGAATGTGAAAAGTGTTCATATGTAGTAAAAACCTGAGAAATCCGTCCGTTTTCGTCATTTGTTATCGAATCGATTTAAAGCCAGATCGTCTCATTGGCCGCTCTTCTCTCTGAAACGGTTACTTTTATTGTGTGAACAGCTATGTCGCGTGCTGCGGAATGCGGAGACATCAAAAGCACCATAGTAGAACACAGAAGAAGCTTCGAAGTTGAAGCAATACCCAGTAAGGAGGAGTACAATTCAAGTTTTGGTTATCGATTATTGATTTTTAGGCGGCTTTGGTGCCTTGGACATGAGGTGGAACATTAAGATTTTGC
The DNA here is from genome assembly GCF_023897955.1 of Schistocerca gregaria. Lineage (NCBI taxonomy): Eukaryota > Metazoa > Arthropoda > Insecta > Orthoptera > Acrididae > Schistocerca > Schistocerca gregaria. Next base: position 160,796 of record NW_026061982.1, read on the forward strand.
ATGAAAGGAGGACTAGCAGCCGCGTTGCACGGGAGAATGTGAAAAGTGTTCTTATGTAGTAAAAAGCTGAGAAATCCGTCCGTTTTCGTCATTTGTTATCGAATCGACTTAGAGCCAGATCGTCACATTGGCCGCTTTTCTCTCTGAGACGGTTACATTTTTCGTCTGCAAAGGTATGTCGCGTGCTGCAGTATGCGGAGACACTAAAGGCACCACAGTAGAACCCAGAAGAATCTTCTAAGTTGAAGCAATAGCCAGTAAGAAGCAGTACAATTCACGTTTTGGTTATCGATTACTGATTTTTAGACGGCTTTGGTGCCTTGGACATGAGGTGGAACCTTAAGATTTTGCATGAAAGGAGGACTAGCAGTCCCGTTGCACGGGAGAATGAGAGAAGTAAAAACCTGAGAAATCCGTCCGTTTTCGTCATTTGTTATCGAATCGACTTAAAGCCAGATCGTCACATTGGCCGCTTTTCTCTCTGAGACTGTTACATTTATCGTCAGCAAAGCTATGTCGCGTGCTGCAGTATGCGGAGACACTAAAGGCACCATAGTAGAACCCAGAAGATTCTTCTAAGTTGAAGCAATAGCCAGTAAGAAGCAGTACAATTCACGTTTTGGTTATCGATTACTGATTTTTAGACGGCTTTGGTGCCTTGGACATGAGGTGGAACCTTAAGATTTTGCATGAAAGGAGGACTAGCAGTCCCGTTGCACGGGAGAATGAGAGAAGTAAAAACCTGAGAAATCCGTCCGTTTTCGTCATTTGTTACCGAATCGACTTAAAGCCAGGTCGTCACATTGGGCACGCTTCTTTCTGAATCGGTTACATTTATCGTCTGCAAAGCTATGTCGCGTGCTGCGGTATGCGGAGACACTAAAAGCACCATAGTAGAACACAGAAGAAGCTTCGAAGTTGAAGCAATAGCCAGTAAGAAGCAGTCCAATTCAAGTTTTGGTTATCGATTATTGATTTTTGGCCGGCTTTGGTGCCTTGGACATAAGGTGGAATCTTAAGATTTCTCATGAAAGGAGGACTAGCAGCCGCGTTGCACGGGAGAATGTGAAAAGGGTTCATATGTAGTAAAAACCTGAGAAATCCGTCCGTTTTCGTCATTTGTTATCGAATCGACTTAAAGCCAGATCGTCACATTGGCCACTCTTCTCTCTGAATCGGTTGCATTTATCGTCTGCAAAGGTATGTCGCGTGCTGCGGTATGCGGAGACACTAAAAGCACCATAGTAGAACACAGAAGAAGCTTCTAAGTTGAAGCAATAGCCAGTAAGAAGTAGTACAATTCAAGTTGTAGTTGTCGAATATTTACTCTTTAGCCGGCTTTGGTGGCTTGGACATGACCTAGGACCTTAACATTTCGCATGAAAGGAGGACTAGCAGCCGCGTTGCACGGGAGAATGTGTAAAGGATTCATATGTAGTAAAAACCTGAGAAATCCGTCCGTTATCGTCATTTGTTATCGAATCAACTTAAAGCCAGATCGTCACTTTGACCGCTTTTCTCTATGAGACGGTTACATTTATCGTCTGCAAAGCTATGTCGCCTGCTGCGGTATGCAGAGACACTAAAAGCACCATTGTAGAACACAGAAGAAGCTTCTAAGTTGATGTAATAGCCAGTAAGAAGTAGTACAATTCAATTTTTAGTTGTCGATTATTCACTTTTTAGCCGGCTTTGGTGGCTTGGACATGACCTAGGACCTTAAGATTTTGCATGGAAGGAGGACTAGCAGCCGCGTTGCACGGGAGAATGTGAAAAGTGTTCATATATAGTAAACACCTGAGAAATCCGTCCGTTTTCGTCATTTGTTATCGATTCGACTTAAAGCCAGATCGTCACATTGGCCGCTTTTCTCTCTGAGACGGTTACGTTTATAGTCTGCAAAGCTATGTCGCGTGCTGCGGTATGCGGAAACACTAAAAGCACCATAGTAGAAGACATAAGAAGCTTCTAAGTTGAAGCAATATTCAGTAAGAAGCAGTACAATTCAAGTTTTGGTTATCGATTATTGACTTTTACCCGGCTTTGGTGGCTTGCACATGACCTAGGACCTTAAGATTTTGCATGAAAGGAGGACTAGCAGCCGCGTTGCACGGGAGAATGTGAAAAGGGTTCATATGTAGTAAAAACCTGAGAAATCCGTCCGTTTTCGTCATTTGTTATCGAATCGACTCAAAGCCAGATCGTGACATTGGCCGCTTTTCTCTCTGAGACGGTTACATTTATCGTCTGCAAAGATATGTCGCGTGCTGCGGTATGCGGAAACACTAAAAGCACCATAGTAGAACACAGAAGAAGCTTCTAAGTTGAAGCAATAGCCAGTAAGAAGAAGTACAATTCAAGTTCTGGTTATCGATTATTGATATGTAGCCGGCTTTGGTGCCTTGGACATGAGGTGGAACCTTAAGATTTTGCATGAAAGGAGGACTAGCAGTCCCGTTGCACGGGAGAATGAGAGAAGTAAAAACCTGAGAAATCCGTCCGTTTTCGTCATTTGTTATCGAATCGACTTAAAGCCAGATCGTCACATTGGCCGCTCTTCTCTCTGAAACGGTTACTTTTATTGTGTGAACAGCTATGTCGCGTGCTGCGGAATGCGGAGACATCAAAAGCACCATAGTAGAACACAGAAGAAGCTTCGAAGTTGAAGCAATACCCAGTAAGGAGGAGTACAATTCAAGTTTTGGTTATCGATTATTGATTTTTACGCGGCTTTGGTGCCTTGGACATGAGGTGGAACATTAAGATTTTGCATGAAAGGAGGACTAGCAGCCGCGTTGCACGGGAGAATGTGAAAAGTGTTCTTATGTAGTAAAAAGCTGAGAAATCCGTCCGTTTTCGTCATTTGTTATCGAATCGACTTAGAGCCAGATCGTCACATTGGCCGCTTTTCTCTCTGAGACGGTTACATTTTTCGTCTGCAAAGGTATGTCGCGTGCTGCAGTATGCGGAGACACTAAAGGCACCACAGTAGAACCCAGAAGAATCTTCTAAGTTGAAGCAATAGCCAGTAAGAAGCAGTACAATTCACGTTTTGGTTATCGATTACTGATTTTTAGACGGCTTTGGTGCCTTGGACATGAGGTGGAACCTTAAGATTTTGCATGAAAGGAGGACTAGCAGTCCCGTTGCACGGGAGAATGAGAGAAGTAAAAACCTGAGAAATTCCGTCCGTTTTCGTCATTTGTTATCGAATCGACTTAAAGCCAGATCGTCACATTGGCCGCTTTTCTCTCTGAGACGGTTACATTTATCGTCAGCAAAGCTATGTCGCGTGCTGCAGTATGCGGAGACACTAAAGGCACCATAGTAGAACCCAGAAGATTCTTCTAAGTTGAAGCAATAGCCAGTAAGAAGCAGTACAATTCACGTTTTGGTTATCGATTACTGATTTTTAGACGGCTTTGGTGCCTTGGACATGAGGTGGAACCTTAAGATTTTGCATGAAAGGAGGACTAGCAGTCCCGTTGCACGGGAGAATGAGAGAAGTAAAAACCTGAGAAATCCGTCCGTTTTCGTCATTTGTTACCGAATCGACTTAAAGCCAGGTCGTCACATTGGGCACGCTTCTTTCTGAATCGGTTACATTTATCGTCTGCAAAGCTATGTCGCGTGCTGCGGTATGCGGAGACACTAATAGCACCATAGTAGAACACAGAAGAAGCTTCTAAGTTGAAGTAATAGCCAGTAAGAAATAGTACAATTGAAGTTTTAGTTGTCGATTATTCACTTTTTAGCCGGCTTTGGTGGCTTGGACATGACCTAGGACCTTCAGATTTTGCATGAAAGGAGGACTAGCAGCCGCGTTGCACGGGAGATTGTGAAAAGTGTTCATATGTAGTAAAAACCTGAGAAATCTGTCCGTTTTCGTCATTTGTTATCGAATCGACTTAAAGCCACGTCGTCACATTGGGCACGCTTCTTTCTGAATCGGTTACATTTATCGTCTGCAAAGCTATGTCGCGTGCTGCGGTATGCGGAGACACTAAAAGCACCATAGTAGAACACAGAAGAAGCTTCGAAGTTGAAGCAATAGCCAGTAAGAAGCAGTCCAATTCAAGTTTTGGTTATCGATTATTGATTTTTGGCCGGCTTTGGTGCCTTGGACATAAGGTGGAATCTTAAGATTTCTCATGAAAGGAGGACTAGCAGCCGCGTTGCACGGGAGAATGTGAAAAGGGTTCATATGTAGTAAAAACCTGAGAAATCCGTCCGTTTTCGTCATTTGTTATCGAATCGACTTAAAGCCAGATCGTCACATTGGCCGCTCTTCTCTCTGAATCGGTTGCATTTATCGTCTGCAAAGCTATGTCGCGTGCTGCGGTATGCGGAGACACTAAAAGCACCATAGTAGAACACAGAAGAAGCTTCTAAGTTGAAGCAATAGCCAGTAAGAAGTAGTACAATTCAAGTTTTAGTTGTCGAATATTCACTCTTTAGCCGGCTTTGGTGGCTTGGACATGACCTAGGACCTTAACATTTTGCATGAAAGGAGGACTAGCAGCCGCGTTGCACGGGAGAATGTGTAAAGGGTTCATATGTAGTAAAAACCTGAGAAATCCGTCCGTTATCGTCATTTGTTATCGAATCAACTTAAAGCCAGATCGTCACTTTGGCCGCTTTTCTCTATGAGACGGTTACATTTATCGTCTGCAAAGCTATGTCGCCTGCTGCGGTATGCAGAGACACTAAAAGCACCATAGTAGAACACAGAAGAAGCTTCTAAGTTGATGTAATAGCCAGTAAGAAGTAGTACAATTCAATTTTTAGTTGTCGATTATTCACTTTTTAGCCGGCTTTGGTGGCTTGGACATGACCTAGGACCTTAAGATTTTGCATGGAAGGAGGACTAGCAGCCGCGTTGCACGGGAGAATGTGAAAAGTGTTCATATATTGTAAACACCTGAGAAATCCGTCCGTTTTCGTCATTTGTTATCGATTCGACTTAAAGCCAGATCGTCACATTGGCCGCTTTTCTCTCTGAGACGGTTACGTTTATAGTCTGCAAAGCTATGTCGCGTGCTGCGGTATGCGGAAACACTAAAAGCACCATAGTAGAAGACATAAGAAGCTTCTAAGTTGAAGCAATATTCAGTAAGAAGCAGTACAATTCAAGTTTTGGTTATCGATTATTGACTTTTACCCGGCTTTGGTGGCTTGCACATGACCTAGGACCTTAAGATTTTGCATGAAAGGAGGACTAGCAGCCGCGTTGCACGGGAGAATGTGAAAAGGGTTCATATGTAGTAAAAACCTGAGAAATCCGTCCGTTTTCGTCATTTGTTATCGAATCGACTCAAAGCCAAATCGTGACATTGGCCGCTTTTCTCTCTGAGACGGTTACATTTATCGTCTGCAAAGATATGTCGCGTGCTGCGGTATGCGGAAACACTAAAAGCACCATAGTAGAACACAGAAGAAGCTTCTAAGTTGAAGCAATAGCCAGTAAGAAGAAGTACAATTCAAGTTCTGGTTATCGATTATTGATATGTAGCCGGCTTTGGTGCCTTGGACATGAGGTGGAACCTTAAGATTTTGCATGAAAGGAGGACTAGCAGCCGCGTTGCACGGGAGAATGTGAAAAGTGTTCATATGTAGTAAAAACCTAAGAAATCCGTTCGTTTTCGTCATTTGTTATCGAATCGACTTAAAGCCAGATCGTCACATTGGCCGCTTTTCTCTCCGAGACGGTTACATTTATCGTCTGCAAAGCTATGTCGCGTGCTGCGGTATGCGGAGACAACTAAAAGCACCATAGTAGAACACAGAAGAAGCTTCTAAGTTGAAGCAATAGCCAGTAAGAAGCAGTCCAATTCAAGTTTTGGTTATCGATTATTGATTTTTGGCCGTCTATGGTGCCTTAGACATAAGGTGGAATCTTAAGATTTTGCATGATAGGAGGACTAGCAGCCGCGTTGCACGGGAGAATGTAAAAAGGGTTCATATGTAGTAAAAACCTGAGAAATCCGTCCGTTTTCGTCATTTGTTATCGAATCGACTTAAAGCCAGATCGTAACATTGGCCGCTCTTCTCTCTGAATCGGTTACATTTATCGTCTGCAAAGCTATGTCGCGTGCTGCGGTATGCTGAGACACTAAAAGCACCATAGTATAACACAGAAGAAGCTTCTAAGTTGAAGCAATAGCCAGTAAGATGTAGTAGAATTCAAGTTTTAGTTGTCGATTATTCACTCTTTAGCCGGCTTTGGTGGCTTGGACATGACCTAGGACCTTAAGATTTTGCATGAAAGGAGGACTAGCAGCCGCGTTGCACGGGAGTATGTGAAAAGGGTTCATATGTAGTAAAAACCAGAGAAATCCGCCCGTTATCGTCATTTGTTATCGAATCGACTTAAAGCCAGATAGTCACATTGGCCGCTTTTCTCTATGAGACGGTTACATTTATCGTCTGCAAAGCTATGTCGCCTGCTGCGGTATGCAGAGACTCTAAAAGCACCATAGTGGAATACAGAAGAAGCTTCTAAGTTGAAGTAATAGTCAGTAAGAAGTAGTACAATTCAAGTTTTAGTTGTCGATTGTTCACTTTTTAGCCGGCTTTGGTGGCTTGGACATGACCTAGGACCTTACGATTTTGCATGAAAGGAGGACTAGCAGCCGCGTTGCACGGGAGAATGTGAAAAGGGTTCATATGTAGTAAAAACCTGAGAAATCCGTCCGTTTTCGTCATTTGTTATCGAATCGACTCAAAGCCAGATCGTGACATTGGCCGCTTTTCTCTCTGAGACGGTTACATTTATCGTCTGCAAAGATATGTCGCGTGCTGCGGTATGCGGAAACACTAAAAGCACCATAGTAGAACACAGAAGAAGCTTCTAAGTTGAAGCAATAGCCAGTAAGAAGAAGTACAATTCAAGTTCTGGTTATCGATTATTGATATGTAGCCGGCTTTGGTGCCTTGGACATGAGGTGGAACCTTAAGATTTTGCATGAAAGGAGGACTAGCAGTCCCGTTGCACGGGAGAATGAGAGAAGTAAAAACCTGAGAAATCCGTCCGTTTTCGTAATTTGTTATCGAATCGACTTAAAGCCAGATCGTCACATTGGCCGCTCTTCTCTCTGAAACGGTTACTTTTATTGTGTGAACAGCTATGTCGCGTGCTGCGGAATGCGGAGACATCAAAAGCACCATAGTAGAACACAGAAGAAGCTTCGAAGTTGAAGCAATACCCAGTAAGGAGGAGTACAATTCAAGTTTTAGTTATCGATTATTGATTTTTACGCGGCTTTGGTGCCTTGGACATGAGGTGGAACATTAAGATTTTGCATGAAAGGAGGACTAGCAGCCGCGTTGCACGGGAGAATGTGAAAAGTGTTCTTATGTAGTAAAAAGCTGAGAAATCCGTCCGTTTTCGTCATTTGTTATCGAATCGACTTAGAGCCAGATCGTCACATTGGCCGCTTTTCTCTCTGAGACGGTTACATTTTTCGTCTGCAAAGGTATGTCGCGTGCTGCAGTATGCGGAGACACTAAAGGCACCACAGTAGAACCCAGAAGAATCTTCTAAGTTGAAGCAATAGCCAGTAAGAAGCAGTACAATTCACGTTTTGGTTATCGATTACTGATTTTTAGACGGCTTTGGTGCCTTGGACATGAGGTGGAACCTTAAGATTTTGCATGAAAGGAGGACTAGCAGTCCCGTTGCACGGGAGAATGAGAGAAGTAAAAACCTGAGAAATTCCGTCCGTTTTCGTCATTTGTTATCGAATCGACTTAAAGCCAGATCGTCACATTGGCCGCTTTTCTCTCTGAGACGGTTACATTTATCGTCAGCAAAGCTATGTCGCGTGCTGCAGTATGCGGAGACACTAAAGGCACCATAGTAGAACCCAGAAGATTCTTCTAAGTTGAAGCAATAGCCAGTAAGAAGCAGTACAATTCACGTTTTGGTTATCGATTACTGATTTTTAGACGGCTTTGGTGCCTTGGACATGAGGTGGAACCTTAAGATTTTGCATGAAAGGAGGACTAGCAGTCCCGTTGCACGGGAGAATGAGAGAAGTAAAAACCTGAGAAATCCGTCCGTTTTCGTCATTTGTTACCGAATCGACTTAAAGCCAGGTCGTCACATTGGGCACGCTTCTTTCTGAATCGGTTACATTTATCGTCTGCAAAGCTATGTCGCGTGCTGCGGTATGCGGAGACACTAAAAGCACCATAGTAGAACACAGAAGAAGCTTCTAAGTTGAAGTAATAGCCAGTAAGAAATAGTACAATTGAAGTTTTAGTTGTCGATTATTCACTTTTTAGCCGGCTTTGGTGGCTTGGACATGACCTAGGACCTTCAGATTTTGCATGAAAGGAGGACTAGCAGCCGCGTTGCACGGGAGATTGTGAAAAGTGTTCATATGTAGTAAAAACCTGAGAAATCTGTCCGTTTTCGTCATTTGTTATCGAATCGACTTAAAGCCACGTCGTCACATTGGGCACGCTTCTTTCTGAATCGGTTACATTTATCGTCTGCAAAGCTATGTCGCGTGCTGCGGTATGCGGAGACACTAAAAGCACCATAGTAGAACACAGAAGAAGCTTCGAAGTTGAAGCAATAGCCAGTAAGAAGCAGTCCAATTCAAGTTTTGGTTATCGATTATTGATTTTTGGCCGGCTTTGGTGCCTTGGACATAAGGTGGAATCTTAAGATTTCTCATGAAAGGAGGACTAGCAGCCGCGTTGCACGGGAGAATGTGAAAAGGGTTCATATGTAGTAAAAACCTGAGAAATCCGTCCGTTTTCGTCATTTGTTATCGAATCGACTTAAAGCCAGATCGTCACATTGGCCGCTCTTCTCTCTGAATCGGTTGCATTTATCGTCTGCAAAGCTATGTCGCGTGCTGCGGTATGCGGAGACACTAAAAGCACCATAGTAGAACACAGAAGAAGCTTCTAAGTTGAAGCAATAGCCAGTAAGAAGTAGTACAATTCAAGTTTTAGTTGTCGAATATTCACTCTTTAGCCGGCTTTGGTGGCTTGGACATGACCTAGGACCTTAACATTTTGCATGAAAGGAGGACTAGCAGCCGCGTTGCACGGGAGAATGTGTAAAGGGTTCATATGTAGTAAAAACCTGAGAAATCCGTCCGTTATCGTCATTTGTTATCGAATCAACTTAAAGCCAGATCGTCACTTTGGCCGCTTTTCTCTATGAGACGGTTACATTTATCGTCTGCAAAGCTATGTCGCCTGCTGCGGTATGCAGAGACACTAAAAGCACCATAGTAGAACACAGAAGAAGCTTCTAAGTTGATGTAATAGCCAGTAAGAAGTAGTACAATTCAATTTTTAGTTGTCGATTATTCACTTTTTAGCCGGCTTTGGTGGCTTGGACATGACCTAGGACCTTAAGATTTTGCATGGAAGGAGGACTAGCAGCCGCGTTGCACGGGAGAATGTGAAAAGTGTTCATATATTGTAAACACCTGAGAAATCCGTCCGTTTTCGTCATTTGTTATCGATTCGACTTAAAGCCAGATCGTCACATTGGCCGCTTTTCTCTCTGAGACGGTTACGTTTATAGTCTGCAAAGCTATGTCGCGTGCTGCGGTATGCGGAAACACTAAAAGCACCATAGTAGAAGACATAAGAAGCTTCTAAGTTGAAGCAATATTCAGTAAGAAGCAGTACAATTCAAGTTTTGGTTATCGATTATTGACTTTTACCCGGCTTTGGTGGCTTGCACATGACCTAGGACCTTAAGATTTTGCATGAAAGGAGGACTAGCAGCCGCGTTGCACGGGAGAATGTGAAAAGGGTTCATATGTAGTAAAAACCTCAGAAATCCGTCCGTTTTCGTCATTTGTTATCGAATCGACTCAAAGCCAAATCGTGACATTGGCCGCTTTTCTCTCTGAGACGGTTACATTTATCGTCTGCAAAGATATGTCGCGTGCTGCGGTATGCGGAAACACTAAAAGCACCATAGTAGAACACAGAAGAAGCTTCTAAGTTGAAGCAATAGCCAGTAAGAAGAAGTACAATTCAAGTTCTGGTTATCGATTATTGATATGTAGCCGGCTTTGGTGCCTTGGACATGAGGTGGAACCTTAAGATTTTGCATGAAAGGAGGACTAGCAGCCGCGTTGCACGGGAGAATGTGAAAAGTGTTCATATGTAGTAAAAACCTAAGAAATCCGTTCGTTTTCGTCATTTGTTATCGAATCGACTTAAAGCCAGATCGTCACATTGGCCGCTTTTCTCTCCGAGACGGTTACATTTATCGTCTGCAAAGCTATGTCGCGTGCTGCGGTATGCGGAGACAACTAAAAGCACCATAGTAGAACACAGAAGAAGCTTCTAAGTTGAAGCAATAGCCAGTAAGAAGCAGTCCAATTCAAGTTTTGGTTATCGATTATTGATTTTTGGCCGTCTATGGTGCCTTAGACATAAGGTGGAATCTTAAGATTTTGCATGATAGGAGGACTAGCAGCCGCGTTGCACGGGAGAATGTAAAAAGGGTTCATATGTAGTAAAAACCTGAGAAATCCGTCCGTTTTCGTCATTTGTTATCGAATCGACTTAAAGCCAGATCGTAACATTGGCCGCTCTTCTCTCTGAATCGGTTACATTTATCGTCTGCAAAGCTATGTCGCGTGCTGCGGTATGCTGAGACACTAAAAGCACCATAGTATAACACAGAAGAAGCTTCTAAGTTGAAGCAATAGCCAGTAAGATGTAGTAGAATTCAAGTTTTAGTTGTCGATTATTCACTCTTTAGCCGGCTTTGGTGGCTTGGACATGACCTAGGACCTTAAGATTTTGCATGAAAGGAGGACTAGCAGCCGCGTTGCACGGGAGTATGTGAAAAGGGTTCATATGTAGTAAAAACCAGAGAAATCCGCCCGTTATCGTCATTTGTTATCGAATCGACTTAAAGCCAGATAGTCACATTGGCCGCTTTTCTCTATGAGACGGTTACATTTATCGTCTGCAAAGCTATGTCGCCTGCTGCGGTATGCAGAGACTCTAAAAGCACCATAGTGGAATACAGAAGAAGCTTCTAAGTTGAAGTAATAGCCAGTAAGAAGTAGTACAATTCAAGTTTTAGTTGTCGATTGTTCACTTTTTAGCCGGCTTTGGTGGCTTGGACATGACCTAGGACCTTACGATTTTGCATGAAAGGAGGACTAGCAGCCGCGTTGCACGGGAGAATGTGAAAAGTGTTCATATGTAGTAAAAACCTGAGAAATCCGTCCGTTTTCGTCATTTGTTATCGAATCGACTTAAAGCCAAATCGTCACATTGGCCGCTCTTCTCTCTGAATCGGTTGCATTTATCGTCTGCAAAGCTATGTCGCGTGCTGCGGTATGCGGAGACACTAAAAGCACCATAGTAGAACACAGAAGAAGCTTCTAAGTTGAAGCAATAGCCAGTAAGAAGTAGTTCAATTCAAGTTTTAGTTGTCGAATATTCACTCTTTAGCCGGCTTTGGTGGCTTGGACATGACCTAGGACCTTAACATTTTGCATGAAAGGAGGACTAGCAGCCGCGTTGCCCGGGAGAATGTGTAAATGGTTCATATGTAGTAAAAACCTGAGAAATCCGTCCGTTACCGTAATTTGTTATCGAATCAACTTAAAGCCAGATCGTCACTTTGGCCGCTTTTCTCTATGAGACGGTTACATTTATCGTCTGCAAAGCTATGTCGCCGGCTGCGGTATGCAGAGACACTAAAAGCACCATAGTAGAACACAGAAGAAGCTTCTAAGTTGATGTAATAGCCAGTAAGAAGTAGTACAATTCAATTTTTAGTTGTCGATTATTCACTTTTTAGCCGGCTTTGGTGGCTTGGACATGACCTAAGACCTTCAGATTTTGCATGAAAGGAGGAATAGCAGCCGCGTTGCACGGGAGATTGTGAAAAGTGTTCATATGTAGTAAAATCCTGAGAAATCTGTCCGATTTCGTCATTTGTTATCGAATCGACTTAAAGCCAGATCGTCACATTGGCCGCTTTTCTCTCTGAGACGGTCACATTTATCGTCTGCAAAGCTATGTCGCGTGCTGCGGTATGCGGAAACACTAAAAGCACCATAGTAGAACACAGAAGAAGCTTCTAAGTTGAAGCAATAGTCAGTAAGAAGCAGTACAATTCTAGTTTTGGTTATCGATTATTGATTTTTAGACGGCTTTGGTGACGTGGACATGAGGTGGAACATTAAGATTTTGCATCAAAGAAAACTAGCAGCCACGTTGCACGCGAGAATGTGAAAAGTGTTCATATGTTGTAAAAACCTGAGAAATCCGTCCGTTTTCGTCATTTGTTACCGAATCGACTTAAAGCCAGGTCGTCACATTGGGCACGCTTCTTTCTGAATCGGTTACATTTATCGTCTGCAAAGCTATGTCGCGTGCTGCGGTATGCGGAGACACTAAAAGCACCATAGTAGAACACAGAAGAAGCTTCGAAGTTGAAGCAATAGCCAGTAAGAAGCAGTCCAATTCAAGTTTTGGTTATCGATTATTGATTTTTGGCCGGCTTTGGTGCCTTGGACATAAGGTGGAATCTTAAGATTTCTCATGAAAGGAGGACTAGCAGCCGCGTTGCACGGGAGAATGTGAAAAGGGTTCATATGTAGTAAAAACCTGAGAAATCCGTCCGTTTTCGTCATTTGTTATCGAATCGACTTAAAGCCAGATCGTCACATTGGCCGCTCTTCTCTCTGAATCGGTTGCATTTATCGTCTGCAAAGTTATGTCGCGTGCTGCGGTATGCGGAGACACTAAAAGCACCATAGTAGAACACAGAAGAAGCTTCTAAGTTGAAGCAATAGCCAGTAAGAAGTAGTACAATTCAAGTTTTAGTTGTCGAATATTCACTCTTTAGCCGGCTTTGGTGGCTTGGACATGACCTAGGACCTTAAGATTTTGCATGAAAGGAGGACTAGCAGCCGCGTTGCACGGGAGTATGTGAAAAGGGTTCATATGTAGTAAAAACCAGAGAAATCCGCCCGTTATCGTCATTTGTTATCGAATCGACTTAAAGCCAGATAGTCACATTGGCCGCTTTTCTCTATGAGACGGTTACATTTATCGTCTGCAAAGCTATGTCGCCTGCTGCGGTATGCAGAGACTCTAAAAGCACCATAGTGGAATACAGAAGAAGCTTCTAAGTTGAAGTAATAGCCAGTAAGAAGTAGTACAATTCAAGTTTTAGTTGTCGATTGTTCACTTTTTAGCCGGCTTTGGTGGCTTGGACATGACCTAGGACCTTACGATTTTGCATGAAAGGAGGACTAGCAGCCGCGTTGCACGGGAGAATGTGAAAAGTGTTCATATGTAGTAAAAACCTGAGAAATCCGTCCGTTTTCGTCATTTGTTATCGAATCGACTTAAAGCCAAATCGTCACATTGGCCGCTCTTCTCTCTGAATCGGTTGCATTTATCGTCTGCAAAGCTATGTCGCGTGCTGCGGTATGCGGAGACACTAAAAGCACCATAGTAGAACACAGAAGAAGCTTCTAAGTTGAAGCAATAGCCAGTAAGAAGTAGTTCAATTCAAGTTTTAGTTGTCGAATATTCACTCTTTAGCCGGCTTTGGTGGCTTGGACATGACCTAGGACCTTAACATTTTGCATGAAAGGAGGACTAGCAGCCGCGTTGCCCGGGAGAATGTGTAAATGGTTCATATGTAGTAAAAACCTGAGAAATCCGTCCGTTACCGTAATTTGTTATCGAATCAACTTAAAGCCAGATCGTCACTTTGGCCGCTTTTCTCTATGAGACGGTTACATTTATCGTCTGCAAAGCTATGTCGCCGGCTGCGGTATGCAGAGACACTAAAAGCACCATAGTAGAACACAGAAGAAGCTTCTAAGTTGATGTAATAGCCAGTAAGAAGTAGTACAATTCAATTTTTAGTTGTCGATTATTCACTTTTTAGCCGGCTTTGGTGGCTTGGACATGACCTAGGACCTTAAGATTTTGCATGAAAGGATGACTAGCAGCCGCGTTGCACGGGAGAATGTGAAATGTGTTCATATGTAGTAAAAACCTGATAAATCCGTCCGTTTTCGTCATATGTTATCGAATCAAAGCCAGATCGTCACGTTGGCCGCTTTTCTCTCTGAGACGGTTACATTTATCGTCTGCAGAGCTATGTCGCGTGCTGCGGTATGCGGAGACTCTAAAAGCACCATAGTAGAACACAGAAGAAGCTTCTAAGTTGAAGCAATAGCCAGTAATAAGCAGTACATTTCAAGTTTTGGTTATCGATTATTGACTTTTACCCGGCTTTGGTGGCTTGCACATGACATAGGACCTTAAGATTTTGCATGAAAGGAGGACTAGCAGCCGCGTTGCACGGGAGAATGTAAAAAGGGTTCATATGTAGTAAAAACCTGAGAAATCCGTCCGTTTTCGTCACTTGTTATCGAATCGACTTAAAGCCAGATCGCCACATTGGCCGCTTATCTCTATGAGACGGTTACATTTATCGTCTGCAAAGCTATGTCGAATGCTGCGGTATGCAGAGACACTAAAAGCACCATAGTGGAACACAGAAGAAGCTTCTAAGTTGAAGTAATAGCCAGTAAGAAGTAGTACAATTCAAGTTTTAGTTGTCAAGTGTTCACTTTTTAGCCGGCTTTGGAGGCTTGGACATGACCTAGTACCTTGAGATTTTGCCTGAAAAGAGGACAAGCAGCCCCGTTGCACGGGAGAATGTGAAAAGTGTTCATATGTAGTAAAAACCTGAGAACTCAGTCCGTTTTCGTCATTTGTTATCGAATCGATTTAAAGCCAGATCGTCACATTGGCCGCTCTTCTCTCTAAAACGGTTACATTTATCGTCTGCAAAGCTATGTCGCGTGCTGCGGTATGCGGAGACACTAAAAGCACCATAGTAGAACACAGAAGAAGCTTCTAAGTTGAAGTAATAGCCAGTAAGAAATAGTACAATTGAAGTTTTAGTTGTCGATTATTTACTTTTTAGCCGGCTTTGGTGGCTTGGACATGACCTAAGACCTTCAGATTTTGCATGAAAGGAGGAATAGCAGCCGCGTTGCACGGGAGATTGTGAAAAGTGTTCATATGTGTTAAAATCCTGAGAAATCTGTCCGTTTTCGTCATTTGTTATCGAATCGACTTAAAGCCAGATCGTCACATTGGCCGCTTTTCTCTCTGAGACGGTCACATTTATCGTCTGCAAAGCTATGTCGCGTGCTGCGGTATGCGGAAACACTAAAAGCACCATAGTAGAACACAGAAGACACTTCTAAGTTGAAGCAATAGTCAGTAAGAAGCAGTACAATTCTAGTTTTGGTTATCGATTATTGATTTTTAGACGGCTTTGGTGACGTGGACATGAGGTGGAACATTAAGATTTTGCATCAAAGAAAACTAGCAGCCACGTTGCACGCGAGAATAAGAAAAGTGTTCATATGTTGTAAAAACCTGAGATATCCGTCCGTTTTCGTCATTTGTTACCGAATCGACTTAAAGCCAGGTCGTCACATTGGGCACGCTTCTTTCTGAATCGGTTACATTTATCGTCTGCAAAGCTATGTCGCGTGCTGCGGTATGCGGAGACACTAAAAGCACCATAGTAGAACACAGAAGAAGCTTCGAAGTTGAAGCAATAGCCAGTAAGAAGCAGTCCAATTCAAGTTTTGGTTATCGATTATTGATTTTTGGCCGGCTTTGGTGCCTTGGACATAAGGTGGAATCTTAAGATTTCTCATGAAAGGAGGACTAGCAGCCGCGTTGCACGGGAGAATGTGAAAAGGGTTCATATGTAGTAAAAACCTGAGAAATCCGTCCGTTTTCGTCATTTGTTATCGAATCGACTTAAAGCCAGATCGTCACATTGGCCGCTCTTCTCTCTGAATCGGTTGCATTTATCGTCTGCAAAGCTATGTCGCGTGCTGCGGTATGCGGAGACACTAAAAGCACCATAGTAGAACACAGAAGAAGCTTCTAAGTTGAAGCAATAGCCAGTAAGAAGTAGTACAATTCAAGTTTTAGTTGTCGAATATTCACTCTTTAGCCGGCTTTGGTGGCTTGGACATGACCTAGGACCTTAACATTTTGCATGAAAGGAGGACTAGCAGCCGCGTTGCACGGGAGAATGTGTAAAGGGTTCATATGTAGTAAAAACCTGAGAAATCCGTCCGTTATCGTCATTTGTTATCGAATCAACTTAAAGCCAGATCGTCACTTTGGCCGCTTTTCTCTATGAGACGGTTACATTTATCGTCTGCAAAGCTATGTCGCCTGCTGCGGTATGCAGAGACACTAAAAGCACCATAGTAGAACACAGAAGAAGCTTTTAAGTTGATGTAATAGCCAGTAAGAAGTAGTACAATTCAATTTTTAGTTGTCGATTATTCACTTTTTAGCCGGCTTTGGTGGCTTGGACATGACCTAGGACCTTAAGATTTTGCATGAAAGGAGGACTAGCAGCCGCGTTGCACGGGAGAATGTGAAGAGGGTTCATATGTAGTAAAAACCTGAGAAATCCGTCCGTTTTCGTCATTTGTTATCGAATCGACTCAAAGCCAGATCGTGACATTGGCCGCTTTTCTCTCTGAGACGGTTACATTTATCGTCTGCAAAGATATGTCGCGTGCTGCGGTATGCGGAAACACTAAAAGCACCATAGTAGAACACAGAAGAAACTTCTAAGTTGAAGCAATAGTCAGTAAGAAGAAGTACAATTCAAGTTCTGGTTATCGATTATTGATATGTAGCCGGCTTTGGTGCCTTGGACATGAGGTGGAACCTTAAGATTTTGCATGAAAGGTGGACTAGCAGCCGCGTTGCACGGGAGAATGTGAAAAGTGTTCATATGTAGTAAAAACCTGAGAAATCCGTTCGTTTTCGTCATTTGTTATCGAATCGACTTAAAGCCAGATCGTCACATTGGCCGCTTTTCTCTCCGAGACGGTTACATTTATCGTCTGCAAAGCTATGTCGCGTGCTGCGGTATGCGGAGACAACTAAAAGCACCATAGTAGAACACAGAAGAAGCTTCTAAGTTGAAGCAATAGCCAGTAAGAAGCAGTCCAATTCAAGTTTTGGTTATCGATTATTGATTTTTGGCCGTCTATGGTGCCTTAGACATAAGGTGGAATCTTAAGATTTTGCATGATAGGAGGACTAGCAGCCGCGTTGCACGGGAGAATGTAAAAAGGGTTCATATGTAGTAAAAACCTGAGAAATCCGTCCGTTTTCGTCATTTGTTATTGAATCGACTTAAAGCCAGATCGTAACATTGGCCGCTCTTCTCTCTGAATCGGTTACATTTATCGTCTGCAAAGCTATGTCGCGTGCTGCGGTATGCTGAGACACTAAAAGCACCATAGTATAACACAGAAGAAGCTTCTAAGTTGAAGCAATAGCCAGTAAGATGTAGTAGAATTCAAGTTTTAGTTGTCGATTATTCACTCTTTAGCCGGCTTTGGTGGCTTGGACATGACCTAGGACCTTAAGATTTTGCATGAAAGGAGGACTAGCAGCCGCGTTGCACGGGAGTATGTGAAAAGGGTTCATATGTAGTAAAAACCAGAGAAATCCGCCCGTTATCGTCATTTGTTATCGAATCGACTTAAAGCCAGATAGTCACATTGGCCGCTTTTCTCTATGAGACGGTTACATTTATCGTCTGCAAAGCTATGTCGCCTGCTGCGGTATGCAGAGACTCTAAAAGCACCATAGTGGAATACAGAAGAAGCTTCTAAGTTGAAGTAATAGCCAGTAAGAAGTAGTACAATTCAAGTTTTAGTTGTCGATTGTTCAATTTTTAGCCGGCTTTGGTGGCTTGGACATGACCTAGGACCTTACGATTTTGCATGAAAGGAGGACTAGCAGCCGCGTTGCACGGGAGAATGTGAAAAGTGTTCATATGTAGTAAAAACCTGCGAAATCCGTCCGTTTTCGTCTTTTGTTATCGAATCGACTTAAAGCCAGATCGTCACATTGGCCGCTCTTCTCTCTGAATCGGTTGCATTTATCGTCTGCAAAGCTATGTCGCGTGCTGCGGTATGCGGAGACACTAAAAGCACCATAGTAGAACACAGAAGAAGCTTCTAAGTTGAAGCAATAGCCAGTAAGAAGTAGTTCAATTCAAGTTTTAGTTGTCGAATATTCACTCTTTAGCCGGCTTTGGTGGCTTGGACATGACCTAGGACCTTAACATTTTGCATGAAAGGAGGACTAGCAGCCGCGTTGCCCGGGAGAATGTGTAAAGGGTTCATATGTAGTAAAAACCTGAGAAATCCGTCCGTTACCGTAATTTGTTATCGAATCAACTTAAAGCCAGATCGTCACTTTGGCCGCTTTTCTCTATGAGACGGTTACATTTATCGTCTGCAAAGCTGTGTCGCCGGCTGCGGTATGCAGAGACACTAAAAGCACCATAGTAGAACACAGAAGAAGCTTCTAAGTTGATGTAATAGCCAGTAAGAAGTAGTACAATTCAATTTTTAGTTGTCGATTATTCGCTTTTTAGCCGGCTTTGGTGGCTTGGACATGACCTAGGGCCTTAAGATTTTGCATGAAAGGATGACTAGCAGCCGCGTTGCACGGGAGAATGTGAAATGTGTTCATATGTAGTAAAAACCTGAGAAATCCGTCCGTTTTCGTCATATGTTATCGAATCAAAGCCAGATCGTCACATTGGCCGCTTTTCTCTCTGAGACGGTTACATTTATCGTCTGCAAAGCTATGTCGCGTGCTGCGGTATGCGGAGACTCTAAAAGCACCATAGTAGAACACAGAAGAAGCTTCTAAGTTGAAGCAATAGCCAGTAATAAGCAGTACATTTCAAGTTTTGGTTATCGATTATTGACTTTTACCCGGCTTTGGTGGCTTGCACATAACATAGGACCTTAAGATTTTGCATGAAAGGAGGACTAGCAGCCGCGTTGCACGGGAGAATGTAAAAAGGGTTCATATGTAGTAAAAACCTGAGAAATCCGTCCGTTTTCGACATTTGTTATCGAATCGACTTACAGCCGGATCGTCACATTGGCCGCTCTTTTCTCTGAATCGGTTACATTTATCGTCTGCAAAGCTATGTCGCGTGCTGCGGTATGCGGAGACACTAAAAGCACAATAGTAGAACACAGAAGAAGCTTCTAAGTTCAAGCAATAGCCAGTAAGAAGTAGTACAATTCAAGTTTTAGTGTTCGATTATTCACTCTTTAGCCGGCTTTGGTGGCTTGGACATGACCTAGGACCTTAAGATTTTGCATGAAAGGAGGACTAGCAGCCGCGTTGCACGGGAGTATGTGAAAAGGGTTTATATGTAGTAAAAACCTGAGAAATCCGTCCGTTTTCGTCATTTGTTATCGAATCGACTTAAAGCCAGATCGTCACATTGGCCGCTTATCTCTATGAGACGGTTACATTTATCGTCTGCAAAGCTATGTCGAATGCTGCGGTATGCAGAGACACTAAAAGCACCATAGTGGAACACAGAAGAAGCTTCTAAGTTGAAGTAATAGCCAGTAAGAAGTAGTACAATTCAAGTTTTAGTTGTCGAGTGTTCACTTTTTAGCCGGCTTTGGAGGCTTGGACATGACCTAGTACCTTGAGATTTTGCCTGAAAAGAGGACAAGCAGCCCCGTTGCACGGGAGAATGTGAAAAGTGTTCATATGTAGTAAAAACCTGAGAACTCAGTCCGTTTTCGTCATTTGTTATCGAATCGACATACAGCCAGATCGTCACATTGGTCGCTTTCCTCTCTGAGACGGTAACATTTATCGTCTGCAAAGCTATGTCGCGTGCTGCGGTATGCGGAGATTCTAAAAGCATCATAGTAGAACACAGAAGAAGCTTCAAAGTTGAAGCAATTGCCAGTAAGAAGCAGTACAATTCAAGTTTTGGTTATCGATTATTGATTTTTAGACGGCTTTGGTGCCTTGGACATGAGGTGGAACCTTAAGATTTTGCATGAAAGGAGGACTAGCAGCCGCGTTGCACGGGAGAATGTGAAAAAAGTTCATATGTAGTAAAAACCTGAGAAATCCGTCCGTTTTCGTCATTTGTTATCGAATCGACTTAAAGCCAGATCGTCACATTGGCCGCTTTTCTCTCTGAGACGGTCACATTTATCGTCTGCAAAGCTATGTCGCGTGCTGCGGTATGCGGAAACACTAAAAGCACCATAGTAGAACACAGAAGACACTTCTAAGTTGAAGCAATAGTCAGTAAGAAGCAGTACAATTCTAGTTTTGGTTATCGATTATTGATTTTTAGACGGCTTTGGTGACGTGGACATGAGGTGGAACATTAAGATTTTGCATCAAAGAAAACTAGCAGCCACGTTGCACGCGAGAATAAGAAAAGTGTTCATATGTTGTAAAAACCTGAGATATCCGTCCGTTTTCGTCATTTGTTACCGAATCGACTTAAAGCCAGGTCGTCACATTGGGCACGCTTCTTTCTGAATCGGTTACATTTATCGTCTGCAAAGCTATGTCGCGTGCTGCGGTATGCGGAGACACTAAAAGCACCATAGTAGAACACAGAAGAAGCTTCGAAGTTGAAGCAATAGCCAGTAAGAAGCAGTCCAATTCAAGTTTTGGTTATCGATTATTGATTTTTGGCCGGCTTTGGTGCCTTGGACATAAGGTGGAATCTTAAGATTTCTCATGAAAGGAGGACTAGCAGCCGCGTTGCACGGGAGAATGTGAAAAGGGTTCATATGTAGTAAAAACCTGAGAAATCCGTCCGTTTTCGTCATTTGTTATCGAATCGACTTAAAGCCAGATCGTCACATTGGCCGCTCTTCTCTCTGAATCGGTTGCATTTATCGTCTGCAAAGCTATGTCGCGTGCTGCGGTATGCGGAGACACTAAAAGCACCATAGTAGAACACAGAAGAAGCTTCTAAGTTGAAGCAATAGCCAGTAAGAAGTAGTACAATTCAAGTTTTAGTTGTCGAATATTCACTCTTTAGCCGGCTTTGGTGGCTTGGACATGACCTAGGACCTTAACATTTTGCATGAAAGGAGGACTAGCAGCCGCGTTGCACGGGAGAATGTGTAAAGGGTTCATATGTAGTAAAAACCTGAGAAATCCGTCCGTTATCGTCATTTGTTATCGAATCAACTTAAAGCCAGATCGTCACTTTGGCCGCTTTTCTCTATGAGACGGTTACATTTATCGTCTGCAAAGCTATGTCGCCTGCTGCGGTATGCAGAGACACTAAAAGCACCATAGTAGAACACAGAAGAAGCTTTTAAGTTGATGTAATAGCCAGTAAGAAGTAGTACAATTCAATTTTTAGTTGTCGATTATTCACTTTTTAGCCGGCTTTGGTGGCTTGGACATGACCTAGGACCTTAAGATTTTGCATGAAAGGAGGACTAGCAGCCGCGTTGCACGGGAGAATGTGAAAAGGGTTCATATGTAGTAAAAACCTGAGAAATCCGTCCGTTTTCGTCATTTGTTATCGAATCGACTCAAAGCCAGATCGTGACATTGGCCGCTTTTCTCTCTGAGACGGTTACATTTATCGTCTGCAAAGATATGTCGCGTGCTGCGGTATGCGGAAACACTAAAAGCACCATAGTAGAACACAGAAGAAACTTCTAAGTTGAAGCAATAGTCAGTAAGAAGAAGTACAATTCAAGTTCTGGTTATCGATTATTGATATGTAGCCGGCTTTGGTGCCTTGGACATGAGGTGGAACCTTAAGATTTTGCATGAAAGGTGGACTAGCAGCCGCGTTGCACGGGAGAATGTGAAAAGTGTTCATATGTAGTAAAAACCTGAGAAATCCGTTCGTTTTCGTCATTTGTTATCGAATCGACTTAAAGCCAGATCGTCACATTGGCCGCTTTTCTCTCCGAGACGGTTACATTTATCGTCTGCAAAGCTATGTCGCGTGCTGCGGTATGCGGAGACAACTAAAAGCACCATAGTAGAACACAGAAGAAGCTTCTAAGTTGAAGCAATAGCCAGTAAGAAGCAGTCCAATTCAAGTTTTGGTTATCGATTATTGATTTTTGGCCGTCTATGGTGCCTTAGACATAAGGTGGAATCTTAAGATTTTGCATGATAGGAGGACTAGCAGCCGCGTTGCACGGGAGAATGTAAAAAGGGTTCATATGTAGTAAAAACCTGAGAAATCCGTCCGTTTTCGTCATTTGTTATTGAATCGACTTAAAGCCAGATCGTAACATTGGCCGCTCTTCTCTCTGAATCGGTTACATTTATCGTCTGCAAAGCTATGTCGCGTGCTGCGGTATGCTGAGACACTAAAAGCACCATAGTATAACACAGAAGAAGCTTCTAAGTTGAAGCAATAGCCAGTAAGATGTAGTAGAATTCAAGTTTTAGTTGTCGATTATTCACTCTTTAGCCGGCTTTGGTGGCTTGGACATGACCTAGGACCTTAAGATTTTGCATGAAAGGAGGACTAGCAGCCGCGTTGCACGGGAGTATGTGAAAAGGGTTCATATGTAGTAAAAACCAGAGAAATCCGCCCGTTATCGTCATTTGTTATCGAATCGACTTAAAGCCAGATAGTCACATTGGCCGCTTTTCTCTATGAGACGGTTACATTTATCGTCTGCAAAGCTATGTCGCCTGCTGCGGTATGCAGAGACTCTAAAAGCACCATAGTGGAATACAGAAGAAGCTTCTAAGTTGAAGTAATAGCCAGTAAGAAGTAGTACAATTCAAGTTTTAGTTGTCGATTGTTCAATTTTTAGCCGGCTTTGGTGGCTTGGACATGACCTAGGACCTTACGATTTTGCATGAAAGGAGGACTAGCAGCCGCGTTGCACGGGAGAATGTGAAAAGTGTTCATATGTAGTAAAAACCTGCGAAATCCGTCCGTTTTCGTCTTTTGTTATCGAATCGACTTAAAGCCAGATCGTCACATTGGCCGCTCTTCTCTCTGAATCGGTTGCATTTATCGTCTGCAAAGCTATGTCGCGTGCTGCGGTATGCGGAGACACTAAAAGCACCATAGTAGAACACAGAAGAAGCTTCTAAGTTGAAGCAATAGCCAGTAAGAAGTAGTTCAATTCAAGTTTTAGTTGTCGAATATTCACTCTTTAGCCGGCTTTGGTGGCTTGGACATGACCTAGGACCTTAACATTTTGCATGAAAGGAGGACTAGCAGCCGCGTTGCCCGGGAGAATGTGTAAAGGGTTCATATGTAGTAAAAACCTGAGAAATCCGTCCGTTACCGTAATTTGTTATCGAATCAACTTAAAGCCAGATCGTCACTTTGGCCGCTTTTCTCTATGAGACGGTTACATTTATCGTCTGCAAAGCTGTGTCGCCGGCTGCGGTATGCAGAGACACTAAAAGCACCATAGTAGAACACAGAAGAAGCTTCTAAGTTGATGTAATAGCCAGTAAGAAGTAGTACAATTCAATTTTTAGTTGTCGATTATTCGCTTTTTAGCCGGCTTTGGTGGCTTGGACATGACCTAGGGCCTTAAGATTTTGCATGAAAGGATGACTAGCAGCCGCGTTGCACGGGAGAATGTGAAATGTGTTCATATGTAGTAAAAACCTGAGAAATCCGTCCGTTTTCGTCATATGTTATCGAATCAAAGCCAGATCGTCACATTGGCCGCTTTTCTCTCTGAGACGGTTACATTTATCGTCTGCAAAGCTATGTCGCGTGCTGCGGTATGCGGAGACTCTAAAAGCACCATAGTAGAACACAGAAGAAGCTTCTAAGTTGAAGCAATAGCCAGTAATAAGCAGTACATTTCAAGTTTTGGTTATCGATTATTGACTTTTACCCGGCTTTGGTGGCTTGCACATAACATAGGACCTTAAGATTTTGCATGAAAGGAGGACTAGCAGCCGCGTTGCACGGGAGAATGTAAAAAGGGTTCATATGTAGTAAAAACCTGAGAAATCCGTCCGTTTTCGACATTTGTTATCGAATCGACTTACAGCCAGATCGTCACATTGGCCGCTCTTTTCTCTGAATCGGTTACATTTATCGTCTGCAAAGCTATGTCGCGTGCTGCGGTATGCGGAGACACTAAAAGCACAATAGTAGAACACAGAAGAAGCTTCTAAGTTCAAGCAATAGCCAGTAAGAAGTAGTACAATTCAAGTTTTAGTGTTCGATTATTCACTCTTTAGCCGGCTTTGGTGGCTTGGACATGACCTAGGACCTTAAGATTTTGCATGAAAGGAGGACTAGCAGCCGCGTTGCACGGGAGTATGTGAAAAGGGTTTATATGTAGTAAAAACCTGAGAAATCCGTCCGTTTTCGTCATTTGTTATCGAATCGACTTAAAGCCAGATCGTCACATTGGCCGCTTATCTCTATGAGACGGTTACATTTATCGTCTGCAAAGCTATGTCGAATGCTGCGGTATGCAGAGACACTAAAAGCA
The DNA here is from genome assembly GCF_023897955.1 of Schistocerca gregaria. Classification (NCBI taxonomy): domain Eukaryota; kingdom Metazoa; phylum Arthropoda; class Insecta; order Orthoptera; family Acrididae; genus Schistocerca; species Schistocerca gregaria. Next base: position 185,146 of record NW_026061982.1, read on the forward strand.
CCATAGTGGAACACAGAAGAAGCTTCTAAGTTGAAGTAATAGCCAGTAAGAAGTAGTACAATTCAAGTTTTAGTTGTCGAGTGTTCACTTTTTAGCCGGCTTTGGAGGCTTGGACATGACCTAGTACCTTGAGATTTTGCCTGAAAAGAGGACAAGCAGCCCCGTTGCACGGGAGAATGTGAAAAGTGTTCATATGTAGTAAAAACCTGAGAACTCAGTCCGTTTTCGTCATTTGTTATCGAATCGACATACAGCCAGATCGTCACATTGGTCGCTTTCCTCTCTGAGACGGTAACATTTATCGTCTGCAAAGCTATGTCGCGTGCTGCGGTATGCGGAGATTCTAAAAGCATCATAGTAGAACACAGAAGAAGCTTCAAAGTTGAAGCAATTGCCAGTAAGAAGCAGTACAATTCAAGTTTTGGTTATCGATTATTGATTTTTAGACGGCTTTGGTGCCTTGGACATGAGGTGGAACCTTAAGATTTTGCATGAAAGGAGGACTAGCAGCCGCGTTGCACGGGAGAATGTGAAAAAAGTTCATATGTAGTAAAAACCTGAGAAATCCGTCCGTTTTCGTCATTTGTTATCGAATCGACTTAAAGCCAGATCGTCACATTGGCCGCTCTTCTCTCTGAATCGGTTGCATTTATCGTCTGCAAAGCTATGTCGCGTGCTGCGGTATGCGGAGACACTAAAAGCACCATAGTAGAACACAGAAGAAGCTTCTAAGTTGAAGCAATAGCCAGTAAGAAGTAGTACAATTCAAGTTTTAGTTGTCGAATATTCACTCTTTAGCCGGCTTTGGTGGCTTGGACATGACCTAGGACCTTAACATTTTGCATGAAAGGAGGACTAGCAGCCGCGTTGCACGGGAGAATGTGTAAAGGGTTCATATGTAGTAAAAACCTGAGAAATCCGTCCGTTATCGTCATTTGTTATCGAATCAACTTAAAGCCAGATCGTCACTTTGGCCGCTTTTCTCTATGAGACGGTTACATTTATCGTCTGCAAAGCTATGTCGCCTGCTGCGGTATGCAGAGACACTAAAAGCACCATAGTAGAACACAGAAGAAGCTTCTAAGTTGATGTAATAGCCAGTAAGAAGTAGTACAATTCAATTTTTAGTTGTCGATTATTCACTTTTTAGCCGGCTTTGGTGGCTTGGACATGACCTAGGACCTTAAGATTTTGCATGGAAGGAGGACTAGCAGCCGCGTTGCACGGGAGAATGTGAAAAGTGTTCATATATAGTAAACACCTGAGAAATCCGTCCGTTTTCGTCATTTGTTATCGATTCGACTTAAAGCCAGATCGTCACATTGGCCGCTTTTCTCTCTGAGACGGTTACGTTTATAGTCTGCAAAGCTATGTCGCGTGCTGCGGTATGCGGAAACACTAAAAGCACCATAGTAGAAGACATAAGAAGCTTCTAAGTTGAAGCAATATTCAGTAAGAAGCAGTACAATTCAAGTTTTGGTTATCGATTATTGACTTTTACCCGGCTTTGGTGGCTTGCACATGACCTAGGACCTTAAGATTTTGCATGAAAGGAGGACTAGCAGCCGCGTTGCACGGGAGAATGTGAAAAGGGTTCATATGTAGTAAAAACCTGAGAAATCCGTCCGTTTTCGTCATTTGTTATCGAATCGACTCAAAGCCAGATCGTGACATTGGCCGCTTTTCTCTCTGAGACGGTTACATTTATCGTCTGCAAAGATATGTCGCGTGCTGCGGTATGCGGAAACACTAAAAGCACCATAGTAGAACACAGAAGAAACTTCTAAGTTGAAGCAATAGCCAGTAAGAAGAAGTACAATTCAAGTTCTGGTTATCGATTATTGATACGTAGCCGGCTTTGGTGCCTTGGACATGAGGTGGAACCTTAAGATTTTGCATGAAAGGAGGACTAGCAGCCGCGTTGCACGGGAGAATGTGAAAAGTGTTCATATGTAGTAAAAACCTGAGAAATCCGTTCGTTTTCGTCATTTGTTATCGAATCGACTTAAAGCCAGATCGTCACATTGGCCGCTTTTCTCTCCGAGACGGTTACATTTATCGTCTGCAAAGCTATGTCGCGTGCTGCGGTATGCGGAGACAACTAAAAGCACCATAGTAGAACACAGAAGAAGCTTCTAAGTTGAAGCAATAGCCAGTAAGAAGCAGTCCAATTCAAGTTTTGGTTATCGATTATTGATTTTTGGCCGTCTATGGTGCCTTAGACATAAGGTGGAATCTTAAGATTTTGCATGATAGGAGGACTAGCAGCTGCGTTGCACGGGAGAATGTAAAAAGGGTTCATATGTAGTAAAAACCTGAGAAATCCGTCCGTTTTCGTCATTTGTTATCGAATCGACTTAAAGCCAGATCGTAACATTGGCCGCTCTTCTCTCTGAATCGGTTACATTTATCGTCTGCAAAGCTATGTCGCGTGCTGCGGTATGCTGAGACACTAAAAGCACCATAGTATAACACAGAAGAAGCTTCTAAGTTGAAGCAATAGCCAGTAAGATGTAGTAGAATTCAAGTTTTAGTTGTCGATTATTCACTCTTTAGCCGGCTTTGGTGGCTTGAACATGACCTAGGACCTTAAGATTTTGCATGAAAGGAGGACTAGCAGCCGCGTTGCACGGGAGTATGTGAAAAGGGTTCATATGTAGTAAAAACCAGAGAAATCCGCCCGTTATCGTCATTTGTTATCGAATCGACTTAAAGCCAGATAGTCACATTGGCCGCTTTTCTCTATGAGACGGTTACATTTATCGTCTGCAAAGCTATGTCGCCTGCTGCGGTATGCAGAGACTCTAAAAGCACCATAGTGGAATACAGAAGAAGCTTCTAAGTTGAAGTAATAGCCAGTAAGAAGTAGTACAATTCAAATTTTAGTTGTCGATTGTTCAATTTTTAGCCGGCTTTGGTGGCTTGGACATGACCTAGGACCTTACGATTTTGCATGAAAGGAGGACTAGCAGCCGCGTTGCACGGGAGAATGTGAAAAGTGTTCATATGTAGTAAAAACCTGAGAAATCCGTCCGTTTTCGTCATTTGTTATCGAATCGACATACAGCCAGATCGTCACATTGGCCGCTCTTCTCTCTGAATCGGTTTCATTTATCGTCTGCAAAGCTATGTCGCGTGCTGCGGTATGCGGAGACACTAAAAGCACCATAGTAGAACACAGAAGAAGCTTCTAAGTTGAAGCAATAGCCAGTAAGAAGTAGTTCAATTCAAGTTTTAGTTGTCGAATATTCACTCTTTAGCCGGCTTGGTGGCTTGGACATGACCTAGGACCTTAACATTTTGCATGAAAGGAGGACTAGCAGCCGCGTTGCCCGGGAGAATGTGTAAAGGGTTCATATGTAGTAAAAACCTGAGAAATCCGTCCGTTACCGTAATTTGTTATCGAATCAACTTAAAGCCAGATCGTCACTTTGGCCGCTTTTCTCTATGAGACGGTTACATTTATCGTCTGCAAAGCTATGTCGCCGGCTGCGGTATGCAGAGACACTAAAAGCACCATAGTAGAACACAGAAGAAGCTTCTAAGTTGATGTAATAGCCAGTAAGAAGTAGTACCATTCAATTTTTAGTTGTCGATTATTCACTTTTTAGCCGGCTTTGGTGGCTTGGACATGACCTAGGACCTTAAGATTTTGCATGAAAGGATGACTAGCAGCCGCGTTGCACGGGAGAATGTGAAATGTGTTCATATGTAGTAAAAACCTGAGAAATCCGTCCGTTTTCGTCATATGTTATCGAATCAAAGCCAGATCGTCACATTGGCCGCTTTTCTCTCTGAGACGGTTACATTTATCGTCTGCAAAGCTATGTCGCGTGCTGCGGTATGCGGAGACTCTAAAAGCACCATAGTAGAACACAGAAGAAGCTTCTAAGTTGAAGCAATAGCCAGTAATAAGCAGTACATTTCAAGTTTTGGTTATCGATTATTGACTTTTACCCGGCTTTGGTGGCTTGCACATGACATAGGACCTTAAGATTTTGCATGAAAGGAGGACTAGCAGCCGCGTTGCACGGGAGAATGTAAAAAGGGTTCATATGTAGTAAAAACCTGAGAAATCCGTCCGTTTTCGACATTTGTTATCGAATCGACTTACAGCCAGATCGTCACATTGGCCGCTCTTTTCTCTGAATCGGTTACATTTATCGTCTGCAAAGCTATGTCGCGTGCTGCGGTATGCGGAGACACTAAAAGCACAATAGTAGAACACAGAAGAAGCTTCTAAGTTCAAGCAATAGCCAGTAAGAAGTAGTACAATTCAAGTTTTAGTGTTCGATTATTCACTCTTTAGCCGGCTTTGGTGGCTTGGACATGACCTAGGACCTTAAGATTTTGCATGAAAGGAGGACTAGCAGCCGCGTTGCACGGAAGTATGTGAAAAGGGTTTATATGTAGTAAAAACCTGAGAAATCCGTCCGTTTTCGTCATTTGTTATCGAATCGACTTAAAGCCAGATCGTCACATTGGCCGCTTATCTCTATGAGACGGTTACATTTATCGTCTGCAAAGCTATGTCGAATGCTGCGGTATGCAGAGACACTAAAAGCACCATAGTGGAACACAGAAGAAGCTTCTAAGTTGAAGTAATAGCCAGTAAGATGTAGTACAATTCAAGTTTTAGTTGTCGAGTGTTCACTTTTTAGCCGGCTTTGGAGGCTTGGACATGACCTAGTACCTTGAGATTTTGCCTGAAAAGAGGACAAGCAGCCCCGTTGCACGGGAGAATGTGAAAAGTGTTCATATGTAGTAAAAACCTGAGAACTCAGTCCGTTTTCGTCATTTGTTATCGAATCGACATACAGCCAGATCGTCACATTGGTCGCTTTCCTCTCTGAGACGGTAACATTTATCGTCTGCAAAGCTATGTCGCGTGCTGCGGAGACACTAAAAGCACCATAGTAGAACACAGAAGAAGCTTCTAAGTTGAAGCAAAAGCCAGTAAGAAGCAGTCCAATTCACGTTTTGGTTGTAGATTGTTCACTTTTTAGGCGGCTTTGGTGGCTTGGACATGACCTAGGACCTTAAGATTTTGCATGAAAGGAGGACTAGCAGCCGCGTTGCACGGGAGAATATGAAAAGGGTTCATATGTAGTAAAAACCTGAGAAATCCGTCCGTTTTCGGCATTTGTTATCGAATCGACGTAAAGCCAGATCGTCAAATTGGCCGCTCTTCTCTCTAAAACGGTTACATTTATCGTGTGCAAAGCTATGTCGCGTCCTGCGGCATGCGGAGACACTAAAAGCACCATAGTAGAACACAGAAGAAGCTTCTAAGTTGAAGTAATAGCCAGTAAGAAGTAGTACAATTGAAGTTTTAGTTGTCGATTATTCACTTTTTAGCCGGCTTTGGTGGCTTGGACATGACCTAGGACCTTAGGATTTTGCATGAAAGGAGGACTAGCAGCCCCGTTGCACGGCAGAATGTGAAAAGTGTTCATATATAGTAAACACCTGAGAAATCCGTCCGTTTTCGTCATTTGTTATCGAATCGACTTAAAGCCAGATCGTCACATTGGCCGCTTTGCTCTCTGAGACGGTTACATTTTTCGTCTGCAAAGCTATGTCGCGTGCTGCGGTATGCGGAGACACTAAAAGCACCATAGTAGAACACAGAAGAACTTCTAAGTTGAAGCAATAGCCAGTAAGAAGCAGTACAATTCAAGTTTTGGTTATCGATTATTGATTTTTAGGGGGCTTTGGTGTCTTGGACATAAGGTGGAATCTTAAGATATTGCTTGAAAGGAGGACTAGCAGCCTCGTTGCACGGGAGAATGTGAAAAGTGTTCATATGTAGTAAAAACCTGAGAAATCCGTCCGTTTTCGTCATTTGTTATCGAATCGTCTTAAAGCCAGATCGTCACATTGGCCGCTTTTCTCTCTGAGACGGTTACATTTATCGTCTGCAAAGCTATGTCGCGTGCTGCGGTATGCGAAGACACTAAAAGCACCATAGTAGAACACAGAAGATGCTTCTAAGTTGAAGCAATAGCCAGTAAGAAGTAGTAGAATTCAAGTTTTAGTTGTCGATTATTCACTCGGTAGCCGGCTTTGGTGGCTTGGACATGACCTAGGACCTTAAGATTTTGCATGAAAGGAGGACTAGCAGCCGCGTTGCACGGGAGAATGTGAAAAGGGTTCATATGTAGTAAAAACCTGAGAAATCCGTCCGTTATCGTCATTTAATATCGAAACAACTTAAAGCCAGATCGTCACATTGGCCGCTTTTCTCTATGAGACGGTTACATTTATCGTCTGCAAAGCTATGTCGCGTGCTGCGGTATGTGGAGACTCTAAAAGCACCATAGTAGAACACAGAAGAAGCTTCTAAGTTGAAGCAATTGCCAGTAATAAGCAGTACATTTCAAGTTTTGGTTATCGATTATTGACTTTTACCCGGCTTTGGTGGCTTGCACATGACATAGGACCTTAAGATTTTGCATGAAAGGAGGACTAGCAGCCGCGTTGCACGGGAGAATGTAAAAAGGGTTCATATGTAGTAAAAACCTGAGAAATCCGTCCGTTTTCGACATTTGTTATCGAATCGACTTACAGCCAGATCGTCACATTGGCCGCTCTTTTCTCTGAATCGGTTACATTTATCGTCTGCAAAGCTATGTCGCGTGCTGCGGTATGCGGAGACACTAAAAGCACAATAGTAGAACACAGAAGAAGCTTCTAAGTTCAAGCAATAGCCAGTAAGAAGTAGTACAATTCAAGTTTTAGTGTTCGATTATTCACTCTTTAGCCGGCTTTGGTGGCTTGGACATGACCTAGGACCTTAAGATTTTGCATGAAAGGAGGACTAGCAGCCGCGTTGCACGGAAGTATGTGAAAAGGGTTTATATGTAGTAAAAACCTGAGAAATCCGTCCGTTTTCGTCATTTGTTATCGAATCGACTTAAAGCCAGATCGTCACATTGGCCGCTTATCTCTATGAGACGGTTACATTTATCGTCTGCAAAGCTATGTCGAATGCTGCGGTATGCAGAGACACTAAAAGCACCATAGTGGAACACAGAAGAAGCTTCTAAGTTGAAGTAATAGCCAGTAAGATGTAGTACAATTCAAGTTTTAGTTGTCGAGTGTTCACTTTTTAGCCGGCTTTGGAGGCTTGGACATGACCTAGTACCTTGAGATTTTGCCTGAAAAGAGGACAAGCAGCCCCGTTGCACGGGAGAATGTGAAAAGTGTTCATATGTAGTAAAAACCTGAGAACTCAGTCCGTTTTCGTCATTTGTTATCGAATCGACATACAGCCAGATCGTCACATTGGTCGCTTTCCTCTCTGAGACGGTAACATTTATCGTCTGCAAAGCTATGTCGCGTGCTGCGGAGACACTAAAAGCACCATAGTAGAACACAGAAGAAGCTTCTAAGTTGAAGCAATAGCCAGTAAGAAGCAGTCCAATTCACGTTTTGGTTGTAGATTGTTCACTTTTTAGCCGGCTTTGGTGGCTTGGACATGACCTAGGACCTTAAGATTTTGCATGAAAGGAGGACTAGCAGCCGCGTTGCACGGGAGAATATGAAAAGGGTTCATATGTAGTAAAAACCTGAGAAATCCGTCCGTTTTCGGCATTTGTTATCGAATCGACGTAAAGCCAGATCGTCAAATTGGCCGCTCTTCTCTCTGAAACGGTTACATTTATCGTGTGCAAAGCTATGTCGCGTCCTGCGGCATGCGGAGACACTAAAAGCACCATAGTAGAACACAGAAGAAGCTTCTAAGTTGAAGTAATAGCCAGTAAGAAGTAGTACAATTGAAGTTTTAGTTGTCGATTATTCACTTTTTAGCCGGCTTTGGTGGCTTGGACATGACCTAGGACCTTAGGATTTTGCATGAAAGGAGGACTAGCAGCCCCGTTGCACGGCAGAATGTGAAAAGTGTTCATATATAGTAAACACCTGAGAAATCCGTCCGTTTTCGTCATTTGTTATCGAATCGACTTAAAGCCAGATCGTCACATTGGCCGCTTTGCTCTCTGAGACGGTTACATTTTTCGTCTGCAAAGCTATGTCGCGTGCTGCGGTATGCGGAGACACTAAAAGCACCATAGTAGAACACAGAAGAACTTCTAAGTTGAAGCAATAGCCAGTAAGAAGCAGTACAATTCAAGTTTTGGTTATCGATTATTGATTTTTAGGGGGCTTTGGTGTCTTGGACATAAGGTGGAATCTTAAGATATTGCTTGAAAGGAGGACTAGCAGCCGCGTTGCACGGGAGAATGTGAAAAGTGTTCATATGTAGTAAAAACCTGAGAAATCCGTCCGTTTTCGTCATTTGTTATCGAATCGTCTTAAAGCCAGATCGTCACATTGGCCGCTTTTCTCTCTGAGACGGTTACATTTATCGTCTGCAAAGCTATGTCGCGTGCTGCGGTATGCGAAGACACTAAAAGCACCATAGTAGAACACAGAAGATGCTTCTAAGTTGAAGCAATAGCCAGTAAGAAGTAGTAGAATTCAAGTTTTAGTTGTCGATTATTCACTCGGTAGCCGGCTTTGGTGGCTTGGACATGACCTAGGACCTTAAGATTTTGCATGAAAGGAGGACTAGCAGCCGCGTTGCACGGGAGAATGTGAAAAGGGTTCATATGTAGTAAAAACCTGAGAAATCCGTCCGTTATCGTCATTTAATATCGAAACAACTTAAAGCCAGATCGTCACATTGGCCGCTTTTCTCTATGAGACGGTTACATTTATCGTCTGCAAAGCTATGTCGCGTGCCGCGGTATGCGGAAACACTAAAAGCACCATAGTAGAACACATAAGAAGCTTCTAAGTTGAAGCAATACTCAGTAAGAAGCAGTACAATTCAAGTTTTGGTTATCGATTATTGACTTTTACCCGTCTTTGCTGGCTTGCACATGACCTAGGACCTTAAGATTTTGCATGAAAGGAGGACTAGCAGCCGCGTTGCACGGGGGAATGTGAAAAGGGTTCATATGTAGTAAAAACCTGAGAAATCCGTCCGTTTTCGTCATTTGTTATCGAATCGACTTAAAGCCAGATCGTCACATTGGCCGCTTTTCTCACTGAGACGGTTACATTTATCGTCTGCAAAGCTATGTCGCGTGCTGCGGTATGCGGAGACTTTAAAAGCACCATAGTAGAACACAGAAGAAGCTTCTAAGTTGAAGGAATCGCCAGTAAGAAGCAGTACAATTCAAGTTTTGGTCATCGATTATTGATTTTTAGTCGGCTTTGGTGCTTTGGACATGAGGTGGAACCTTAAGATTTTGCATGAAAGGAGGACTAGCAGCCGCGTTGCACGGGAGAATGAGAAAAGGTTTCATATGTAGTAAAAACCTGAGAAATCCGTCCGTTTTCGTCATTTGTTATCGAATCGACTTAAAGCCAGATCGTCACATTGGCCGCTTTTCTCTCTGAGACGGTTACATTTATAGTCTGCAAAGCTATGTCGCGTGCTGCGGTATGCGGAAACTCTAAAAGCACCATAGTAGAACATATAAGAAGCTTCTAAGTTGAAGCAATAGTCAGTAAGAAGCAGTACAATTCAAGTTTTGGTTATCGATTATTGATTTTTAGCCGGCTTTGGTGGCTTGGACATGACCTAGGACCTTAAGATTTTGCCTGAAAGGAGGACTAGAAGCCGCGTTGCATGGGAGAATGTGAAAAGGGTTCATATGTAGTAAAAACCTGAGATATACGTCCGTTTTCGTCATTTGTTATCGAAACGACTTAAAGCCAGATCGTCACATTGGCCGCTCTTCTCTCTGATTCGGTTACATTTATCGTCTGCAAAGCTATGTCGCGTGCTGCGGTATGCGGAGACACTAAAAGCACCATAGTAGAACACAGAAGAAGCTTCTAAGTTGAACCAATAGCCAGTAAGAAGCAGTCCAATTCAAGTTTTGGTTATCGATTATTGAACTTTGGCCGTCTTTGATGCCTTGGACATAAGGTGGAATCTTAAGATTTTGCATTATAGGAGGACTAGCAGCCGCGTTGCACGGGAGAATGTGAAAAGGGTTCATATGTAGTAAAAACCTGAGAAATCCGTCCGTTTCCGTCATTTGTTATCGAATCGACTTAAAGCCAGATCGTCACATTGGCCGCTCTTCTCTCTGAATCGGTTACATTTATCGTCTGCAAAGCGATGTCGCGTGCTGCGGTATGCTGAGACACTAAATGCACCATAGTAGAACACAGAAGAAGCTTCTAAGTTGAGGCAATAGCCAGTAAGATGTAGTAGAATTCAAGTTTTAGTTGTCGATTATTCACTCTTTAGCCGGCTTCGGTGGCTTGGACATGACCTAGGACCTTAAGATTTTGCATTAAAGGAGGACTAGCAGCCGCGTTGCACGGGAGTATGTGAAAAGGGTTCATATGTAGTAAAAACCTGAGAAATCCGTCCGTTATCGTCATTTGTTATCGAATCGACTTAAAGCCAGATCGTCACATTGGCCGCTTTTCTCTCTGAGACGGTTACATATATCGTCTGCAAAGCTATGTCGCGTGATGCGGTATGCGGAGATTCTAAAAGCACCATAGTAGAACACAGAAGAAGCTTCTAAGTTGAAGTAATAGCCAGTAAGAGGTAGTACAATTCAAGTTTTAGTTGTAGATTGTTCACTTTTTAGCCGGCTTTGGTGGCTAGGACATGACCTAGGACCTTAAGATTTAGCATGATAGGAGGACTAGCAGCCACGTTGCACGGGAGAATGTGAAAAGTTTTCATATTTAGCAAAAACCTGAGAAATCCGTCCGTTTTCGTCATTTGTTATCGAATCGACTTAAAGCCAGATCGTCACATTGGCCGCTTTTATCTCTGAGACGGTTACATTTATCGTCTGCAAAGCTATGTCGCGTGCTGGGGTATGCGGAGACACTAAAAGCACCATAGTAGAACACAGAAGAACTTCTAAGTTGAAGCAATAGCCAGTAAGAAGCAGTCCAATTAAAGTTTTGGTTATCGATTATTGACTTTTAGCCGGCTTTGGTGGCTTGGACATGACCTAGGACCTTAAGATTTTGCATGAAAGGAGGACTAGCAGCCGCGTTGCACGGGAGAATATGAAAAGGGTTCATATGTAGCAAAAACCTGAGAAATCCGTCCGTTTTCGGCATTTGTTATCGAATCGACGTAAAGCCAGATCGTCACATTGGCCGCTCTTCTCTCTGAAACGGTTACATTTATCGTGTGCAAAGCTATGTCGCGTGCTGCGCCATACGGAGACACTAAAAGCACCATAGTAGAACACAGAAGAAGCTTCTAAGTTGAAGTAATAGCTAGTAAGAAGTAGTACAATTGAAGTTTTAGTTGTCGATTATTCACTTTTTAGCCGGCTTTGGTGGCTTGGACATGACCTAGGACCTTAGGATTTTGCATGAAAGGAGGACTAGCAGCCCCGTTGCACGCGAGAATGTGAAAAGTGTTCATATATAGTAAACACCTGAGAAATCCGTCCGTTTTCGTCATTTGTTATCGATTCGACTTAAAGCCAGATCGTCACATTGGCCGCTTTTCTCTCTGAGACGGTTACATTTATAGTCTGCAAAGCTATGTCGCGTGCTGCGGTATGCGGAAACACTAAAAGCACCATAGTAGAAGACATAAGAAACTTCTAAGTTGAAGCAATAGTCAGTAAGAAGCTGTACAATTCAGGTTTTGGTTATCGATTATTGACTTTTACCCGGCTTTGGTGGCTTGTACACGACATAGGACCTTAAGATTTTGCATGAAAGGAGGACTAGCAGCCGCGTTGCACGGGCGAATGTGAAAAGGGTTCATATGTAGTAAAAACCTGAGAAATCCGTCCGTTTTCGTCATTTGTTATCGAATCGACTTAAAGCCAGATCGTCACATTGGCCGCTTTTCTCTCTGAGACGGTTACATTTATCGTCTGCAAAGCTATGTCGCGTGCTGCGGTATGCGGAGACTCTAAAAGCACCATAGTAGAACACAGAAGAAGCTTCTAAGTTGAAGGAATCGCCAGTAAGAAGCAGTACAATTCAAGTTTTTGTCATCGATTATTGATTTTTAGTCGGCTTTGGTGCCTTGGACATGAGGTGGAACCTTAAGATTTTGCATGAAAGGAGGACTAGCAGCCGCGTTGCACGGGAGAATGGGAAAAGGTTTCATATGTAGTAAAAACCTGAGAAATCCGTCCGTTTTCGTCATTTGTTATCGAATCGACTTAAAGCCAGATCGTCACATTGGCCGCTTTTCTCTCTGAGACGGTTACATTTATAGTCTGCAAAGCTATGTCGCGTGCTGCGGTATGCGGAAACTCTAAAAGCACCATAGTAGAACATATAAGAAGCTTCTAAGTTGAAGCAATAGTCAGTAAGAAGCAGAACAATTCAAGTTTTGGTTATCGATTATTGATTTTTAGCCGGCTTTGGTGGCTTGGACATGACCTAGGACCTTAAGATTTTGCCTGAAAGGAGGACTAGAAGCCGCGTTGCACGGGAGAATGTGAAAAGGGTTCATATGTAGTAAAAACCTGAGATATCCGTCCGTTTTCGTCATTTGTTATCGAATCGACTTAAAGCCAGATCGTCACATTGGCCGCTCTTCTCTCTGAGTCGGTTACATTTATCGTCTGCAAAGCTATGTCGCGTGCTGCGGTATGCGGAGACACTAAAAGCACAATAGTAGAACACAGAAGAAGCTTCTAAGTTCAAGCAATAGCCAGTAAGAAGTAGTACAATTCAAGTTTTAGTGTTCGATTATTCACTCTTTAGCCGGCTTTGGTGGCTTGGACATGACCTAGGACCTTAAGATTTTGCATGAAAGGAGGACTAGCAGCCGCGTTGCACGGGAGTATGTGAAAAGTGTTTATATGTAGTAATAACCTGAGAAATCCGTCCGTTTTCGTCATTTGTTATCGAATCGACTTAAAGCCAGATCGTCACATTGGCCGCTTTTCTCTATGAGACGGTTACATTTATCGTCTGCAAAGCTATGTCGAATGCTGCGGTATGCAGAGACACTAAAAGCACCATAGTGGAACACAGAAGAAGCTTCAAAGTTGAAGTAATAGCCAGTAAGAAGTAGTACAATTCAAGTTTTAGTTGTCGAGTGTTCACTTTTTAGCCGGCTTTGGAGGCTTGGACATGACCTAGTACCTTGAGATTTTGCCTGAAAAGAGGACAAGCAGCCCCGTTGCACGGGAGAATGTGAAAAGTGTTCATATGTAGTAAAAACCTGAGAACTCAGTCCGTTTTCGTCATTTGTTATCGAATCGACATACAGCCAGATCGTCACATTGGTCGCTTTTCTCTCTGAGACGGTAACATTTATCGTCTGCAAAGCTATGTCGCGTGCTGCGGTATGCGGAGATTCTAAAAGCATCATAGTAGAACACAGAAGAAGCTTCTAAGTTGAAGCAATTGCCAGTAAGAAGCAGTACAATTCAAGTTTTGGTTATCGATTATTGATTTTTAGACGGCTTTGGTGCCTTGGACATGAGGTGGAACCTTAAGATTTTGCATGAAAGGAGGACTAGCAGCCGCGTTGCACGGGAGAATGTGAAAAAAGTTCATATGTAGTAAAAACCTGAGAAATCCGTCCGTTTAATTCATTTGTTATCGATTCGACTTAAAGCTAGATCGTCACATTGGCCGCTTTTCTCTCTGAGACGGTTACATTTATCGTCTGCATAGCTATGTCGCGTGCTGCGGAGACACTAAAAGCACCATAGTAGAACACAGAAGAAGCTTCTAAGTTGAAGCAATAGCCAGTAAGAAGCAGTCCAATTCACGTTTTATTTGTAGATTGTTCACTTTTTAGCCGGCTTTGGTGGCTTGGACATGACCTAGGACCTTAAGATTTTGCATGAAAGGAGGACTAGCAGCCGCGTTGCACGGGAGAATATGAAAAGGGTTCATATGTAGTAAAAACCTGAGAAATACGTCCGTTTTCGGCATTTGTTATCGAATCGACGTAAAGCCAGATCTTCAAATTGGCCGCTCTTCTCTCTAAAACGGTTACATTTATCGTGTGCAAAGCTATGTCGCGTGCTGCGGCATGCGGAGACACTAAAAGCACCATAGTATAACACAGAAGAAGCTTCTAAGTTGAAGTAATAGCCAGTAAGAAGTAGTACAATTGAAGTTTTAGTTGTCGATTATTCACTTTTTAGCCGGCTTTGGTGGCTTGGACATGACCTAGGACCTTAGGATTTTGCATGAAAGGAGGACTAGCAGCCCCGTTGCACGGCAGAATGTGAAAACTGTTCATATATAGTAAACACCTGAGAAATCCGTCCGTTTTCGTCATTTGTTATCGAATCGACTTAAAGCCAGATCGTCACATTGGCCGCTTTTCTCTCTGAGACGGTTACATTTTTCGTCTGCAAAGCTATGTCGCGTGCTGCGGTATGCGGAGACACTAAAAGCACCATAGTAGAACACAGAAGAACTTCTAAGTTGAAGCAATAGCCAGTAAGAAGCAGTACAATTCAAGTTTTGGTTATCGATTATTGATTTTTAGGGGGCTTTGGTGTCTTGGACATAAGGTGGAATCTTAAGATATTGCTTGAAAGGAGGACTAGCAGCCGCGTTGCACGGGAGAATGTGAAAAGTGTTCATATGTAGTAAAAACCTGAGAAATCCGTCCGTTTTCGTCATTTGTTATCGAATCGACTTAAAGCCAGATCGTCACATTGGCCGCTTTTCTCTCTGAGACGGTTACATTTATCGTGTGCAAAGCTATGTCGCGTGCTGCGGTATGCGAAGACACTAAAAGCACCATAGTAGAACACAGAAGATGCTTCTAAGTTGAAGCAATAGCCAGTAAGAAGTAGTAGAATTCAAGTTTTAGTTGTCGATTATTCACTCGTTAGCCGGCTTTGGTGGCTTGGACATGACCTAGGACCTTAAGATTTTGCATGAAAGGAGGACTAGCAGCCGCGTTGCACGGGAGAATGTGAAAAGGGTTCATATGTAGTAAAAACCTGAGAAATCCGTCCGTTATCGTCATTTAATATCGAAACAACTTAAAGCCAGATCGTCACATTGGCCGCTTTTCTCTATGAGACGGTTACATTTATCGTCTGCAAAGCTATGTCGCGTGCCGCGGTATGCGGAGACACTAAAAGCACCATAGTAGAACACATAAGAAGCTTCTAAGTTGAAGCAATACTCAGTAAGAAGCAGTACAATTCAAGTTTTGGTTATCGATTATTGACTTTTACCCGGCTTTGCTGGCTTGCACATGACCTAGGACCTTAAGATTTTGCATGAAAGGAGGACTAGCAGCCGCGTTGCACGGGAGAATGTGAAAAGGGTTCATATGTAGTAAAAACCTGAGAAATCCGTCCGTTTTCGTCATTTGTTATCGAATCGACTTAAAGCCAGATCGTCACATTGGCCGCTTTTCTCTCTGAGACGGTTACATTTATCGTCTGCAAAGCTATGTCGCGTGCTGCGGTATGCGGAGACTTTAAAAGCACCATAGTAGAACACAGAAGATGCTTCTAAGTTGAAGGAATCGCCAGTAAGAAGCAGTACAATTCAAGTTTTGGTCATCGATTATTGATTTTTAGTCGGCTTTGGT
This sequence comes from Schistocerca gregaria, assembly GCF_023897955.1. Lineage (NCBI taxonomy): Eukaryota > Metazoa > Arthropoda > Insecta > Orthoptera > Acrididae > Schistocerca > Schistocerca gregaria. The sequence continues at coordinate 200,690 of NW_026061982.1, forward strand.
GCTTTGGACATGAGGTGGAACCTTAAGATTTTGCATGAAAGGAGGACTAGCAGCCGCGTTGCACGGGAGAATGAGAAAAGGTTTCATATGTAGTAAAAACCTGAGAAATCCGTCCGTTTTCGTCATTTGTTATCGAATCGACTTAAAGAAAGATCGTCACATTGGCCGCTTTTCTCTCTGAGACGGTTACATTTATAGTCTGCAAAGCTATGTCGCGTGCTGCGGTATGCGGAAACTCTAAAAGCACCATAGTAGAACATATAAGAAGCTTCTAAGTTGAAGCAATAGTCAGTTAGAAGCAGTACAATTCAAGTTTTGGTTATCGATTATTGATTTTTAGCCGGCTTTGGTGGCTTGGACATGACCTAGGACCTTAAGATTTTGCCTGAAAGGAGGACTAGAAGCCGCGTTGCACGGGAGAATATGAAAGGGGTTCATATGTAGTAACAACCTGAGAAATCCGTCCGTTTTCGTCATTTGTTATCGAATCGAAATAAAGCCAGATCGTCACATTGGCCGCTTTTCTCTCTGAGACGGTTACATTTTTCGTCTGCAAAGCTATGTCGCGTGCTGCGGTATGCGGAGACACTAAAAGCACCATAGTGGAACACAGAAGAAGCTTCTAAGTTGAAGCAATAGCCAGTAAGAAGCAGTCCAATTCAAGTTTTGGTTATCGATTATTGATTTTTGGCCGGCTTTGGTGCCTTGGACATAAGGTGGAATCTTAAGATTTTGCATGAAAGGATGACTAGCAGCCGCGTTGCACGGGAGAATGTGAAAAGGGTTCATATGTAGTAAAAACCTGAGATATCCGTCCGTTTTCGTCATTTGTTATCGAAACGACTTAAAGCCAGATCGTCACATTGGCCGCTCTTCTCTCTGAGTCGGTTACATTTATCGTCTGCAAAGCTATGTCGCGTGCTGCGGTATTCGGAGACACTAAAAGCACCATAGTAGAACACAGAAGAAGCTTCTAAGTTGAACCAATAGCCAGTAAGAAGCAGTCCAATTCAAGTTTTGGTTATCGATTATTGAACTTTGGCCGTCTTTGATGCCTTGGACATAAGGTGGAATCTTAAGATTTTGCATTATAGGAGGACTAGCAGCCGCGTTGCACGGGAGAATGTGAAAAGGGTTCATATGTAGTAAAAACCTGAGAAATCCGTCCGTTTCCGTCATTTTTTATCGAATCGACTTAAAGCCAGATCGTCACATTGGCCGCTCTTCTCTCTGAATCGGTTACATTTATCGTCTGCAAAGCGATGTCGCGTGCTGCGGTATGCTGAGACACTAAATGCACCATAGTAGAACACAGAAGAAGCTTCTAAGTTGAGGTAATAGCCAGTAAGATGTAGTAGAATTCAAGTTTTAGTTGTCGATTATTCACTCTTTAGCCGGCTTCGGTGGCTTGGACATGACCTAGGACCTTAAGATTTTGCATGAAAGGAGGACTAGCAGCCGCGTTGCACGGGAGTATGTGAAAAGGGTTCATATGTATTAAAAACCTGAGAAATCCGTCCGTTATCGTCATTTGTTATCGAATCGACTTAAAGCCAGATCGTCACATTGGCCGCTTTTCTCTCTGAGACGGTTACATATATCGTCTGCAAACCTATGTCGCGTGATGCGGTATGCGGAGACTCTAAAAGCACCATAGTAGAACACAGAAGAAGCTTCTAAGTTGAAGTAATAGCCAGTAAGAGGTAGTACAATTCAAGTTTTAGTTGTAGATTGTTCACTTTTTAACCGGCTTTGGTGGCTAGGACATGACCTAGGACCTTAAGATTTAGCATGAAAGGAGGACTAGCAGCCGCGTTGCACGGGAGAATGTGAAAAGTTTTCATATTTAGCAAAAACCTGAGAAATCCGTCCGTTTTCGTCATTTGTTATCGAATCGACTTAAAGCCAGATCGTCACATTGGCCGCTTTTATCTCTGAGACGGTTACATTTATCGTCTGCAAAGCTATGTCGCGTGCTGGGGTATGCAGAGACACTAAAAGCACCATAGTAGAACACAGAAGAACTTCTAAGTTGAAGCAATAGCCAGTAAGAAGCAGTCCAATTAAAGTTTTGGTTATCAATTATTGACTTTTAGCCGGCTTTGGTGGCTTGGACATGACCTAGGACCTTAAGATTTTGCATGAAAGGAGGACTAGCAGCCGCGTTGCACGGGAGAATATGAAAAGGGTTCATTTGAAGTAAAAACCTGAGAAATCCGTCCGTTTTCGGCATTTGTTATCGAATCGACGTAAAGCCAGATCGTCACATTGGCCGCTCTTCTCTCTGAAACGGTTACATTTATCGTGTGCAAAGCTATGTCGCGTGCTGCGCCATACGGAGACACTACAAGCACCATAGTAGAACACAGAAGAAGCTTCTAAGTTGAAGTAATAGCCAGTAAGAAGTAGTACAATTGAAGTTTTAGTTGTCGATTATTCACTTTTTAGCCGGCTTTGGTGGCTTGGACATGACCTAGGACCTTAGGATTTTGCATGAAAGGAGGACTAGCAGCCCCGTTGCACGGCAGAATGTGAAAACTGTTCATATATAGTAAACACCTGAGAAATCCGTCCGTTTTCGTCATTTGTTATCGAATCGACTTAAAGCCAGATCGTCACATTGGCCGCTTTTCTCTCTGAGACGGTTACATTTTTCGTCTGCAAAGCTATGTCGCGTGCTGCGGTATGCGGAGACACTAAAAGCACCATAGTAGAACACAGAAGAACTTCTAAGTTGAAGCAATAGCCAGTAAGAAGCAGTACAATTCAAGTTTTGGTTATCGATTATTGATTTTTAGGGGGCTTTGGTGTCTTGGACATAAGGTGGAATCTTAAGATATTGCTTGAAAGGAGGACTAGCAGCCGCGTTGCACGGGAGAATGTGAAAAGTGTTCATATGTAGTAAAAACCTGAGAAATCCGTCCGTTTTCGTCATTTGTTATCGAATCGACTTAAAGCCAGATCGTCACATTGGCCGCTTTTCTCTCTGAGACGGTTACATTTATCGTGTGCAAAGCTATGTCGCGTGCTGCGGTATGCGAAGACACTAAAAGCACCATAGTAGAACACAGAAGATGCTTCTAAGTTGAAGCAATAGCCAGTAAGAAGTAGTAGAATTCAAGTTTTAGTTGTCGATTATTCACTCGTTAGCCGGCTTTGGTGGCTTGGACATGACCTAGGACCTTAAGATTTTGCATGAAAGGAGGACTAGCAGCCGCGTTGCACGGGAGAATGTGAAAAGGGTTCATATGTAGTAAAAACCTGAGAAATCCGTCCGTTATCGTCATTTAATATCGAAACAACTTAAAGCCAGATCGTCACATTGGCCGCTTTTCTCTATGAGACGGTTACATTTATCGTCTGCAAAGCTATGTCGCGTGCCGCGGTATGCGGAAACACTAAAAGCACCATAGTAGAACACATAAGAAGCTTCTAAGTTGAAGCAATACTCAGTAAGAAGCAGTACAATTCAAGTTTTGGTTATCGATTATTGACTTTTACCCGGCTTTGCTGGCTTGCACATGACCTAGGACCTTAAGATTTTGCATGAAAGGAGGACTAGCAGCCGCGTTGCACGGGAGAATGTGAAAAGGGTTCATATGTAGTAAAAACCTGAGAAATCCGTCCGTTTTCGTCATTTGTTATCGAATCGACTTAAAGCCAGATCGTCACATTGGCCGCTTTTCTCTCTGAGACGGTTACATTTATCGTCTGCAAAGCTATGTCGCGTGCTGCGGTATGCGGAGACTTTAAAAGCACCATAGTAGAACACAGAAGATGCTTCTAAGTTGAAGGAATCGCCAGTAAGAAGCAGTACAATTCAAGTTTTGGTCATCGATTATTGATTTTTAGTCGGATTTGGTGCTTTGGACATGAGGTGGAACCTTAAGATTTTGCATGAAAGGAGGACTAGCAGCCGCGTTGCACGGGAGAATGAGAAAAGGTTTCATATGTAGTAAAAACCTGAGAAATCCGTCCGTTTTCGTCATTTGTTATCGAATCGACTTAAAGCCAGATCGTCACATTGGCCGCTTTTCTCTCTGAGACGGTTACATTTATAGTCTGCAAAGCTATGTCGCGTGCTGCGGTATGCGGAAACTCTAAAAGCACCATAGTAGAACATATAAGAAGCTTCTAAGTTGAAGCAATAGTCAGTTAGAAGCAGTACAATTCAAGTTTTGGTTATCGATTATTGATTTTTAGCCGGCTTTGGTGGCTTGGACATGACCTAGGACCTTAAGATTTTGCCTGAAAGGAGGACTAGAAGCCGCGTTGCACGGGAGAATATGAAAGGGGTTCATATGTAGTAACAACCTGAGAAATCCGTCCGTTTTCGTCATTTGTTATCGAATCGAAATAAAGCCAGATCGTCACATTGGCCGCTTTTCTCTCTGAGACGGTTACATTTTTCGTCTGCAAAGCTATGTCGCGTGCTGCGGTATGCGGAGACACTAAAAGCACCATAGTGGAACACAGAAGAAGCTTCTAAGTTGAAGCAATAGCCAGTAAGAAGCAGTCCAATTCAAGTTTTGGTTATCGATTATTGATTTTTGGCCGGCTTTGGTGCCTTGGACATAAGGTGGAATCTTAAGATTTTGCATGAAAGGATGACTAGCAGCCGCGTTGCACGGGAGAATGTGAAAAGGGTTCATATGTAGTAAAAACCTGAGATATCCGTCCGTTTTCGTCATTTGTTATCGAAACGACTTAAAGCCAGATCGTCACATTGGCCGCTCTTCTCTCTGAGTCGGTTACATTTATCGTCTGCAAAGCTATGTCGCGTGCTGCGGTATTCGGAGACACTAAAAGCACCATAGTAGAACACAGAAGAAGCTTCTAAGTTGAACCAATAGCCAGTAAGAAGCAGTCCAATTCAAGTTTTGGTTACCGATTATTGAACTTTGGCCGTCTTTGATGCCTTGGACATAAGGTGGAATCTTAAGATTTTGCATTATAGGAGGACTAGCAGCCGCGTTGCACGGGAGAATGTGAAAAGGGTTCATATGTAGTAAAAACCTGAGAAATCCGTCCGTTTCCGTCATTTTTTATCGAATCGACTTAAAGCCAGATCGTCACATTGGCCGCTCTTCTCTCTGAATCGGTTACATTTATCGTCTGCAAAGCGATGTCGCGTGCTGCGGTATGCTGAGACACTAAATGCACCATAGTAGAACACAGAAGAAGCTTCTAAGTTGAGGTAATAGCCAGTAAGATGTAGTAGAATTCAAGTTTTAGTTGTCGATTATTCACTCTTTAGCCGGCTTCGGTGGCTTGGACATGACCTAGGACCTTAAGATTTTGCATGAAAGGAGGACTAGCAGCCGCGTTGCACGGGAGTATGTGAAAAGGGTTCATATGTATTAAAAACCTGAGAAATCCGTCCGTTATCGTCATTTGTTATCGAATCGACTTAAAGCCAGATCGTCACATTGGCCGCTTTTCTCTCTGAGACGGTTACATATATCGTCTGCAAACCTATGTCGCGTGATGCGGTATGCGGAGACTCTAAAAGCACCATAGTAGAACACAGAAGAAGCTTCTAAGTTGAAGTAATAGCCAGTAAGAGGTAGTATAATTCAAGTTTTAGTTGTAGATTGTTCACTTTTTAACCGGCTTTGGTGGCTAGGACATGACCTAGGACCTTAAGATTTAGCATGAAAGGAGGACTAGCAGCCGCGTTGCACGGGAGAATGTGAAAAGTTTTCATATTTAGCAAAAACCTGAGAAATCCGTCCGTTTTCGTCATTTGTTATCGAATCGACTTAAAGCCAGATCGTCACATTGGCCGCTTTTATCTCTGAGACGGTTACATTTATCGTCTGCAAAGCTATGTCGCGTGCTGGGGTATGCAGAGACACTAAAAGCACCATAGTAGAACACAGAAGAACTTCTAAGTTGAAGCAATAGCCAGTAAGAAGCAGTCCAATTAAAGTTTTGGTTATCAATTATTGACTTTTAGCCGGCTTTGGTGGCTTGGACATGACCTAGGACCTTAAGATTTTGCATGAAAGGAGGACTAGCAGCCGCGTTGCACGGGAGAATATGAAAAGGGTTCATTTGAAGTAAAAACCTGAGAAATCCGTCCGTTTTCGGCATTTGTTATCGAATCGACGTAAAGCCAGATCATCACATTGGCCGCTCTTCTCTCTGAAACGGTTACATTTATCGTGTGCAAAGCTATGTCGCGTGCTGCGCCATACGGAGACACTAAAAGCACCATAGTAGAACACAGAAGAAGCTTCTAAGTTGAAGTAATAGCCAGTAAGAAGTAGTACAATTGAAGTTTTAGTTGTCGATTATTCACTTTTTAGCCGGCTTTGGTGGCTTGGACATGACCTAGGACCTTAGGATTTTGCATGAAAGGAGGACTAGCAGCCCCGTTGCACGGGAGAATGTGAAAAGTGTTCATATATAGTAAACACCTGAGAAATCCGTCCGTTTTCGTCATTTGTTATCGATTCGACTTAAAGCCAGTTCGTCACATTGGCCGCTTTTCTCTCTGAGACGGTTACATTTATAGTCTGCAAAGCTATGTCGCGTGCTGCGGTATGCGGAAACACTAAAAGCACCATAGTAGAAGACATAAGAAGCTTCTAAGTTGAAGCAATAGTCAGTAAGAAGCAGTACAATTCAAGTTTTGGTTATCGATTATTGACTTTTACCCGGCTTTGGTGGCTTGTACACGACATAGGACCTTAAGATTTTGCATGAAAGGAGGACTAGCAGCCGCGTTGCACGGGAGAATGTGAAAAGGGTTCATATGTAGTAAAAACCTGAGAAATCCGTCCGTTTTCGTCATTTGTTATCGAATCGACTTAAAGCCAGATCGTCACATTGGCCGCTTTTCTCTCTGAGACGGTTACATTTATCGTCTGCAAAGCTATGTCGCGTGCTGCGGTATGCGGAGACTCTAAAAGCACCATAGTAGAACACAGAAGAAGCTTCTAAGTTGAAGGAATCGCCAGTAAGAAGCAGTACAATTCAAGTTTTGGTCATCGATTATTGATTTTTAGTCGGCTTTGGTGCCTTGGACATGAGGTGGAACCTTAAGATTTTGCATGAAAGGAGGACTAGCAGCCGCGTTGCACGGGAGAATGGGAAAAGGTTTCATATGTAGTAAAAACCTGAGAAATCCGTCCGTTTTCGTCATTTGTTATCGAATCGACTTAAAGCCAGATCGTCACATTGGCCGCTTTTCTCTCTGAGACGGTTACATTTATAGTCTGCAAAGCTATGTCGCGTGCTGCGGTATGCGGAAACTCTAAAAGCACCATAGTAGAACATATAAGAAGCTTCTAAGTTGAAGCAATAGTCAGTAAGAAGCAGTACAATTCAAGTTTTGGTTATCGATTATTGATTTTTAGCCGGCTTTGGTGGCTTGGACATGACCTAGGACCTTAAGATTTTGCCTGAAAGGAGGACTAGAAGCCGCGTTGCACGGGAGAATATGAAAAGGGTTCATATGTAGTAAAAACCTGAGAAATCCGTCCGTTTTCGTCATTTGTTATCGAATCGACATAAAGCCAGATCGTCACATTGGCCGCTCTTCTCTCTGAGTCGGTTACATTTATCGTCTGCAAAGCTATGTCGCGTGCTGCGGTATGCGGAGACACTAAAAGCACCATAGTATAACACAGAAGAAGCTTCTAAGTTGAAGCAATAGCCAGTAAGAAGCAGTCCAATTCAAGTTTTGGTTATCGATTATTGATTTTTGGCCGGCTTTGGTGCCTTGGACATAAGGTGGAATCTTAAGATTTTGCATGAAAGGAGGACTAGCAGCCGCGTTGCACGGGAGAATGTGAAAAGGGTTCATATGTAGTAAAAACCTGAGATATCCGTCCGTTTTCGTCATTTGTTATCGAATCGACTTAAAGCCAGATCGTCACATTGGCCGCTCTTCTCTCTGAGTCGGTTACATTTATCGTCTGCAAAGCTATGTCGCGTGCTGCGGTATGCGGAGACACTAAAAGCACCACAGTAGAACACAGAAGAAGCTTCTAAGTTGAAGCAATAGCCAGTAAGAAGTAGTAGAATTCAAGTTTTAGTTGTCGATTATTCACTCTTTAGCCGGCTTTGGTGGCTTGGACATGACCTAGGACCTTAAGATTTTGCATAAAAGGAGGACTAACAGCCGCGTTGCACGGGAGAATGTGAAAAGGGTTCATATGTAGCAAAAACCTGAGAAATCCGTCCGTTATCGTCATTTGTTATCGAATCGACTTAAAGCCAGATCGTCACATTGGCCGCTTTACTCTATGAGACGGTTACATTTATCGTCTGCAAAGCTATGTCGCGTGCTGCGGTATGCGGAAACTCTAAAAGCACCATAGTAGAACACAGAAGAAGCTTCTAAGTCGAAGAAATAGTCAGTAAGAAGCAGTACAATTCAAGTTTTGGTTATCGATTATTGATTTTTAGCCGGATTTGGTGGCTTGGACATGACCTAGGACCTTAAGATTTTGCATGAAAGGAGGACTAGAAGCCGCGTTGCACGGGAGAATATGAAAAGGGTTCATATGTAGTAAAAACCTCAGAAATCCGTCCGTTTTCGTCATTTGTTATCGAATCGACTTCAAGCCAGATCGTCACATTGGCCGCTCTTCTCTCTGAATCGGTTACATTTATCGTGTGCAAAGCTATGTCGCGTGCTGCGGTATGCGGAGACACTAAAAGCACCATAGTAGAACACAGAAGAACTTCTAAGTTGAACTAATAGCCAGTAAGAAGTAGTTCAATTGAAGTTTTAGTTGTCGATTATTCACTTTTTAGCCGGCTTTGGTGGCTTGGACATGACCTAGGACCTTAAGATTTTGCATGAAAGGAGGACTAGCAGCCACGTTGCAAGGGAGAATGTGAAAAGTGTTCATAAATAGTAGACACCTGAGAAATCCGTCCGTTTTCGTCATTTGTTATCGATTCGACTTAAAGCCAGATCGTCACATTGGCCGCTTTTCTCTCTGAGACGGTTACTTTTATCGTCTGCAAAGCAATGTCGCGTGCTGCGGTATGCGGAGACACTAAAAGCACCATAGTAGAACACAGAAGAAGCTTCTAAGTTGAAGCAATAGCCTTAACAAGCAGTACAATTCAAGTTTTGGTTATCGATTATTGATTTTTAGCCAGCTTTGGTGCCTTGGACATGAGGTGGAACCTTAAGATTTTGCATGAAAGGAGGACTAGCAGTCGCGTTGCACGGGAGAATATGAAAAGGGTTCATATGTAGTAAAAACCTGAGAAATCCGTCCGTTTTCGGCATTTGTTATCGAATCGACGTAAAGCCAGATCGTCACATTGGCCGCTCTTCTCTCTGAAACGGTTACATTTATCGTCTGCAAAGCTATGTCGCGTGCTGCTGTATGCGGAGTCACTAGAAGCACCATAGTAGAACACAGATGAAGCTTCTAAGTTGATGTAATACCCAGTAAGAAGTAGTACAATTCACGTTAATTTATCGATTATTGACTTTTTAGCCTTTTTTGTGCTTTGGGCATGAGCTAGGACCTTAAGATTTTGCATGAAAGGAGAACTAGCAGCAGCGTGGCACGGGAGAATGTGAAAAGTATTCATATGTAGTAAAAACCTGAGAAATCCGTCCGTTTTCGTCATTTGTTATCGAATCGACTTAAAGCCAGATCGTCACATTGGCCGCTTTTCTCTCTGAGACGGTTACATTTATCGTCTGCAAAGCTATGTCGCTGGGTGCGGTATGCCGAGACACTAAAAGCACCATAGTAGAACACAGAAGAAGCTTCTAAGTTGAAGCAATAGCCAGTAAGAAGTAGTACAATTCAAGTTTTAGTTGTCGATTATTCACATTTTAGCCGGCTTTGGTTGCTTGGATATGACTTAGGACCTTAAGATTTTGCATGAAAGGAGGACTAGCAGCCGCGTTGCACGGGAGAATGTGAAAAGTGTACATATATAGAAAACACCTGAGAAATCCGTCCGTTATCGTCATTTGTTATCGATTCGACTTAAAGCCAGATCGACACACTGGCCGCTTTTCTCTCTGAGACGGTTACATTTATAGTCTGCAAAGCTATGTCGCGTGCTGCGGTATGCGGAAACACTAAAAGCACCATAGTAGAAGACATAAGAAGCTTCTAAGTTGAAGCAATAGTCAGTAAGAAGCAGTACAATTCAAGTTTTGGTTATCGATTATTGACTTTTACCCGGCTTTGGTGGCTTGCACATGACCTAGGACCTTAAGATTTTGCATGAAAGGAGGACTAGCAGCCGCGTTGCACGGGAGAATGTGAAAAGGGTTCATATGTAGTAAAAACCTGAGAAATCCGTCCGTTTTCATCATTTGTTATCGAATCGACTTAAAGCCAGATCGTCACATTGGCCGCTTTTCTCTCTGAGACGGTTACATATATCGTCTGCAAAGCTATGTCGCGTGATGCGGTATGTGGAGACTCTAAAAGCACCATAGTAGAACACAGAAGAAGCTTCTAAGTTGAAGGAATCGCCAGTAAGAAGCAGTACAATTTAAGTTTTGGTTATCGATTATTGATTTTTAGTCGGCTTTGGTGCCTTGGACATGAGTGGAACCTTAACATTTTGCATGAAAGGAGGACTAGCAGCACCGTTGCACGGGAGAATGAGAAAAGGTTTCATATGTAGTAAAAACCTGAGAAATCCGTCCGTTTTCGTCATTTGTTATCGAATCGACTTAAAGCCAGATCGTCACATTGGCCGCTTTTCTCTCTGAGACGGTTACATTTATAGTCTGCAAAGCTATGTCGCGTGCTGCGGTATGCGGAAACTCTAAAAGCACCATAGTAGAACACATAAGAAGCTTCTAAGTTGAAGCAATAGTCAGTAAGAAGCAGTACAATTCAATTTTTGGTTATCAATTATTGATTTTTACCCGGCTTTGGTGGCTTGGACATGACCTAGGACCTTAAGATTTTGCCTGAAAGGAGGACTAGAAGCCGCGTTGCACGGGAGAATATGAAAAGGGTTCATATGTAGTAAAAACCTGAGAAATCCGTCCGTTTTCGTCATCTGTTATCGAATCGACATAAAGCCAGATCGTCACATTGGCCGCTTTTCTCTCTGAGACGGTTACATTTTTCGTCTGCAAAGCTATGTCGCGTGCTGCGGTATGCGGAGACACTAAAAGCACCATAGTAGAACACAGAAGAAGCTTCTAAGTTGAAGCAATAGGCAGTAAGAAGCAGAACAATTCAAGTTTTGGTTATCGATTATTGACTTTTGGCCGGCTTTGGTGCCTTGGACATAAAGTGGAATCTTAAGGTTTTGCATGAAAGGAGGACTAGCAGCCGCGTTGCACGGGAGAATGTGAAAAGGGTTCATATGTAGTAAAAACCTGAGAAATCTGTCCGTTTTCGTCATTTGTTATGGAATCGACTTCAAGCCAGATCGTCACATTGGCCGCTCTTCTCTCTGAATCGGTTACATTTATCGTGTGCAAAGCTATGTCGGGTGCTGCGGTATGCGGAGGCACTAAAAGCACCATAGTAGAACACAGAAGAACTTCTAAGTTGAACTAATAGCCAGTAAGAAGTAGTACAATTGGAGTTTTAGTTGTCGATTATTCACTTTTTAGCCGGCTTTGGTGGCTTGGACATGACCTTAGACCTTAAGATTTTGCATGAAAGGAGGACTAGCAGCCGCGTTGCAAGGGAGAATGTGAAAAGTGATCATATATAGTAAACACCTGAGAAATGAGTCCGTTTTCGTCATTTGTTATCGATTCGACTTAAAGCCAGATCGTCACATTGGCCGCTTTTCTCTCTGAGACGGTTACTTTTATCGTCTGCAAAGCAATGTCGCGTGCTGCGGTATGCGGAGACACTAAAAGCACCATAGTAGAACACAGAAGAAGCTTCTAAGTTGAAGCAATAGCCTTAACAAGCAGTACAATTCAAGTTTTGGTTATCGATTATTGATTTTTAGCCGACTTTGGTGCCTTGGACATGAGGTGGAACCTTAAGATATTGCATGAAAGGAGGACTAGCAGCTGCGTTGCACGGGAGTATGTGAAATGGGTTCATATGTAGTAAAAACCTGAGAAATCCGTCCGTTTTCGTCATTTGTTATCGAATCGACTTAAAGCCAGATTGTCACATTGGCCGCTTTTCTCTCTGAGACGGTTACATTTATCGTCTGCAAAGCTATGTCGCGTGCTGCGGTATGCGGAGACACTAAAAGCACCATAGTAGAACACAGAAGAAGCTTCTAAGTTGAAGTAATAGCTAGTAAGAAGTAGTACAATTCAAGTTTTAGGCGTCGATTATTCACTTTTTAGCCGGCTTTGGTGGCTTGGACATGACCTATGACCTTAAGATTTTGCCTGAAAGGAGGACTTGCAGCCGTGTTGCACGGGAGAATGTGAAAAGTGTTCATATGTAAAAAAAACCTGAGAAATCCGTCCGTTTTCGTCATTTGTTATCGAATCGACTTAAAGCCAGATCGTCCCATTGGCCGCTTTTCTCTCAGAGACGGTTACATTTATCATCTGCAAAGCTATGTCGCGTGCTGCGGTATGCGGAGACACTAAAAGCACCATAGTAGAACACATAAGAAGCTTCTATGTTGAAGCAATAGTCAATAAGAAGCAGTACCATTCAAGTTTTGGTAATCGATTATTGATTTTTAGCCGGCTTTGGTGGCTTGGACATGACCTAGGACCTTAAAATTTTGCATGAAAGGAGGACTTGCAGCCGTGCTGCACGGGAGAATGTGAAAAGTAAAAACCTGAGAAATCCGTCCGTTTTCGTCATTTGTTATCGAATCGACTGAAAGCCAGATCGTTACATTGGCCGCTTTTCTCTCTGAGACGGTTACATTTATCGTCTGCAAAGCTATGTCGCGTGCTGCGGTATGCGGAGACTCTAAAAGCACCATAGTAGAACACAGAAGAAGCTTCTAAGTTGGAGGAATCGCCAGTAAGAAGCAGTACAATTCAAGTTTTGGTTATCGATTAGAGATATTTTGCCGGCTTTGTTGCCTTGGACATGAGGTGGAACCTTAAGATTTTGCATGAAAGGAGGACTAGCAGCCGCGTTGCACGGGAGAATGAGAAAAGGTTTCATATGTAGTAAAAACCTGATAAATCCGTCCGTTTTCGTCATTTGTTATCGAATCGACTTAAAGCCAGATCGTCACATTGGCCGCTTTTCTCTCTGAGACGGTTACATTTATCGTCTGCAAAGCTATGTCGCGTGCTGCGGTATGCGGAAACTCTAAAAGCACCATAGTAGAACACATAAGAATCTTCTAAGTTAAAGCAATAGTCAGTAAGAAGCAGTACAGTTCAAGTTTTGTTTATCGATTATTGATTTTTAGCCGGCTTTAGTGGCTTGGACATGACCTAGGACCTTATGATTATGCCTGAAAGTAGGACTAGAAGCCGCGTTGCACGGGAGAATATGAAAAGGGTTCATATGTAGTAAAAACCTGAGAAATCCGTCCGTTTTCGTCATTTGTTATTGAATCGACTTAAAGCCAGATCGTCACATTGGCCGCTTTTCTCTCTGAGACTTTCACATTTTTCGTCTGCAAAGCTATGTCGCGTGCTGCGGTATGCGGAGACACTAAAAGCACCATAGTAGAACACAGAAGATTCTTCTAAGTTGAAGCAATAGCCAGTAAGAAGCAGTACAGTTCAAGTTTTGGTTATCGATTATTGACTTTTAGGGGGCTTTGGTGCCTTGGACATGAGGTGGAACGTTAAGATTTCGCATAAAAGGAGGACTAGCAGCCGCGTTGCACGGGAGAATGTGATAAAGGGTTCATATGTAGTAAAAACCTGAGAAATCCGTCCGTTATTGTCATTTGTTATCGAATCGGCTTAAAGCCAGATCGTAACATTGGCCGCTTTTCTCTCTGAGGCCATTACATTTATCGTCTGCAAAGCTATGTCGCGTGCTGCGGTATGCAGAGACACTAAATGCACCATAGTAGAACACAGAGGAAGCTTCTAAGTTGAAGTAATAGCCTGTAAGAAGTAGTACAATTCAAGTTTTAGTTGTCGATTACTCACTTTTTAGCCGGCTTTGGTGGCTTGGACATGACCTAGGACCTTAATATTTTGCATGAAAGGAGGACTTGCAGCCGTGTTGCACGGGAGAATGTGAAAAGTGATCATATATAGTAAACACCTGAGAAATCCGTCCGTTTTCGTCATTTGTTATGGAATCGACTTCAAGCCAGATCGTCACATTGGCCGCTTTTCTCTCTGAGACGGTTACTTTTATCGTCTGCAAAGCAATGTCGCGTGCTGCGGTATGCGGAGACACTAAAAGCACCATAGTAGAACACAGAAGAAGCTTCTAAGTTGAAGTAATAGCCAGTAAGAAGTAGTACAATACAAGTTTTAGGCGTCGATTATTCACTTTTTAGCCGGCTTTGGTGGCTTGGACATGACCTATGACCTTAAGATTTTGCCTGAAAGGAGGACTTGCAGCCGTGTTGCACGGGAGAGTGTGAAAAGTGTTCATATGTAAAAAAAACCTGAGAAATCCGTCCGTTTTCGTCATTTGTTATCGAATCGACTTAAAGCCAGATCGTCCCATTGGCCGCTTTTCTCTCAGAGACGGTTACATTTATCATCTGCAAAGCTATGTCGCGTGCTGCGGTATGCGGAGACACTAAAAGCACCATAGTAGAACACATAAGAAGCTTCTATGTTGAAGCAATAGTCAGTAAGAAGCAGTACAATTCAAGTTTTGGTTATCGATTATTGATTTTTAGCCGGCTTTGGTGGCTTGGACATGACCTAGGACCTTAAAATTTTGCATGAAAGGAGGACTTTCAGCCGTGTTGCACGGGAGAATGTGAAAAGTGTTCATATGTAGTAAAAACCTGAGAATTCCGTCCGTTTTCGTCATTTGTTATCGAATCGACTTAAAGCCAGATCGTCACATTGGCCGCTTTTCTCTCTGAGACGGTTACATTTATCGTCTGCAAAGCTATGTCGCGTGCTGCGGTATGCGGAGACACTAAAAGCACCATAGTAGAACACAGAAGAAGCTTCTAAGTTGAAGCAATAGCCAGTAAGAAACAGTACAATTCAAGTTTTGGTTATCGATTATTGATTTTTGGCCGGCTTTAGTGCCTTAGACATAAGGTGGAATCTTAAGATTTTGCATGAAAGGAGGACTAGCAGTCGCGTGGAACGGGAGAATGTGAAAAGCGTTCATATGTAGTAAAAACCTGACAAATCCGTCCGTTTTCGTCATTTGTTATCGAATCGACTTAAAGCCAGATCGTCACATTGGCCGCTCTTCTCTCCGAATCGGTTACATTTATCGTCTGCAAAGCTATGTCGCGTGCTGCGGTATGCGGAGACTCTAAAAGCACCATAGTAGAAAACAAAAGAAGCTTCTAAGTTGAAGAAATAGCCAGTAATAAGCAGTACAATTCAAGTTTTGGTTATCGATTATTGATTTTTAGGCGGCTTTTGTGCCTTGGATATGGGGTGGCACATTAAGATTCTGCATGAAAAGAGGATTAGCAGCCGAGTTGCACGGGAGAATGTGAAAAATGTTCATATGTAGTAAAAACCTGAGAAATCCGTCCGTTTTCGTCATTTGTTATCGAATCGACTTAAAGCCAGATCTTCACATTGGCCGCTTTTCTCTCTGAGACGGTTACATTTATCGTCTGCAAAGCTATGTCGCGTGCTGCGGTATGCGGAGACACTAAAAGCACCATAGTAGAACACAGAAGAAGCTTCTAAGTTGAAGCAATAGCCAGTAAGAAGCAGTACAATTCAATTTTTGGTTATCGATTATTGATTTTTAGCCGGCCTTGTTACTTTGGACATAAGGTGGAACCTTAAGATTTTGCATGAAAGGAGGACTAGCAGCCCCGTTGCACGGGAGAATGTGAAAAGTAAAAACCTAAGAAATCAGTCCGTTTTCGTCATTTGTTATCGAATCGACTTAAAGCCAGATCGTTACATTGGCCGCTTTTCTCTCTGAGACGGTTACATTTATCGTCTGCAAAGCTATGTCGCGTGCTGCGGTATGCGGAGACTCTAAAAGCACCATAGTAGAACACAGAAGAAGCTTCAAAGTTGGAGGAATGGCCAGGAAGAAGCAGTACAATTCAAGTTTTGGTTATCGATTATTGATATTTTGCCGGCTTTGTTGCCTTGGACATGAGGTGGAACCTTAAGATTTTGCATGAAAGGAGGACTAGCAGCCGCGTTGCACGGGAGAATGAGAAAAGGTTTCATATGTAGTAAAAACCTGAGAAATCCGTCCGTTTTCGTCTTTTGTTATCGAATCGACTTAAAGCCAGATCGTCACATTGGCCGCTTTTCTCTCTGAGACGGTTACATTTATAGTCTGCAAAGCTATGTCGCGTGCTGCGGTATGCAGAAACTCTAAAAGAACCATAGTAGAACACATAAGAATCTTCTAAGTTGAAGCAATAGTCAGTAAGAAGCAGTACAGTTCAAGTTTTGGTTATCGATTATTGATTTTTAGCCGGCTTTGGTGGCTTGGACATGACCTAGGACCTTATGATTATGCCTGAAAGTAGGACTAGAAGCCGCGTTGCACGGGAGAATATGAAAAGGTTTCATATGTAGTAAAAACCTGAGAAATCCGTCCGTTTTCGTCATTTGTTATTGAATCGACTTAAAGCCAGATCGTCATATTGGCCGCTTTTCTCTCTGAGACGTTTACATTTTTCGTCTGCAAAGCTATGTCGCGTGCTGCGGTATGCGGAGACACTAAAAGCACCATAGTAGAACACAGAAGATTCTTCTAAGTTGAAGAAATAGCCAGTAAGAGGCAGTACAATTCAAGTTTTGGTTATCGATTATTGATTTTTAGGGGGCTTTGGTGCCTTGGACATGAGGTGGAACGTTAAGATTTCGCATAAAAGGAGGACTAGCAGCCGCGTTGCACGGGAGAATGTGATAAAGGGTTCATATGTAGTAAAAACCTGAGAAATCCGTCCGTTATTGTCATTTGTTATCGAATCGACTTAAAGCCAGATCGTCACATTGGCCGGTTTTCCCTCTGAGGCCATTACATTTATCGTCTGCAAAGCTATGTCGCGTGCTGCGGTATGCAGAGACACTAAATGCACCATAGTAGAACACAGAAGAAGCTTCTAAGTTGAAGTAATAGCCAGTAAGAAGTAGTACAATTCAAGTTTTAGTTGTCGATTACTCACTTTTTAGCCGGCTTTGGTGGCTTGGACATGACCTAGGACCTTAAAATTTTGCATGAAAGGAGGACTTGCAGCCGTGTTGCACGGGAGAATGTGAAAAGTGTTCATATGTAGTAAAAACCTGAGAACTCCGTCCGTTTTCGTCATTTGTTATCGAATCGACTTAAAGTCAGATCGTCACATTGGCCGCTTTTCTCTCTGAGACGGTTACATTTATCGCCTGTAAAGCTATGTCGCGTGCTGCGGTATGCGGAGACACTAAAAGCACAATATTAGAACACAGAAGAAGCTTCTAAGTTGAAGCAATAGCCAGTAAGAAGCAGTACAATTCTAGTTTTGGTTATCGATTATTGATTTTTGGCCGGCTTTGGTGCTTTAGACATAAGGTGGAATCTTAAGATTTTGCATGAAAGGAGGACTAGCAGCCGCGTGGAACGGGAGAATGTGAAAAGCGTTCATATGTAGTAAGAACCTGACAAATCCGTCCGTTTTCGTCATTTGTTATCGAATCGACTTAAAGCCAGATCGTCACATTGGCCGCTCTTCTCTCTGAGACGGTTACTTTTATCGTCTGCAAAGCTATGTCGCGTGCTGCGGTATGCGGAGACACTAAAAGCACCATAGTAAAACACAGAAGAAGCTTCTAAGTTGAAGCAATAGCCAGTAAGAAGCAGTTTAATTCAAGTTTTGGTTATCGATTATTGATTTTTAGCCGACCTTGTTACTATGGACATAAGGTGGAAACTTAAGATTTTGCATGAAAGGAGGACTAGCAGCCCCGTTGCACGGGAGAATGTGAAAAGTAAAAACCTGAGAAATCAGTCCGTTTTCGTCATTTGTTATCGAATCGACTTAAAGCCAGATCGTCACATTGGCCGCTTTTCTCTCTGAGACGGTTACATTTATAGTCTGCAAAGCTATGTCGCGTGCTGCGGTATGCGGAAACTCTAAAAGAACCATAGTAGAACACATAAGAAGCTTCTAAGTTGAAGCAATAGTCAGTAAGAAGCAGTACAATACAAGTTTTGGTTATCGATTATTGATTTTTACCCGGCTTTGGTGGCTTGGACATGACCTAGGACCTTAAGATTTTACATGAAAGGAGGACTAGCAGCCGCGTTGCACGGGAGAATATGAAAAGGTTTCATATGTAGTAAAAACCTGAGAAATCCGTCCGTTTTCGTCATTTGTTATCGAATCGACTTAAAGCCAGATCGTCACATTGGCCGCTTTTCTCTCTGAGACGGATACATTTTTCGTCTGCAAAGCTATGTCGCGTGCTGCGGTATGCGGAGACACTAAAAGCACCATAGTAGAACACAGAAGAATCTTCTAAGTTGAAGCAATAGTAAGTAAGAAGCAGTACAATTCAAGTTTAGGTTATCGATTATTGAATTTTAGGGGGCTTTGGTGCCTTGGACATGAGGTGGAACGTTAAGATTTTGCATGAAAGGAGGACTAGCAGTCCGGTTGCACGGGAGAATGTGAAAAGTAAAAACCTGAGAAATCAGTCCGTTTTCGTCATTCGTTATCGAATCGACTTAAAGCCAGATCGTTACATTGGCCGCTTTTCTCTCTGAGACGGTTACATTTATCGTCTGCAAAACTATGTCGCGTGCTGCGGTATGCGGAGATTCTAAAAGCACCATAGCAGAACACAGAAGAAGCTTCTAATTTGAAGCAATAGCCAGTAAGAAGCCGTACAATTCAAGTTTTGGTTATCGAAAATTGATTTTTAGCCGGCTTTGGTGCCATAGACATGAGGTGGAACGTTAAGATTATGCATGAAAGGAGGACTAGCAGCCGCGTTGCACGGGAGAATGTGAAAAGGGTTCATATGTAGTAAAAATCTGAGAAATCCGTCCGTTTTCGTCATTTGTTTTGGAATCGACTTAAAGCCAGATCGTCACATTGGCGGCTCTTCTCTCTGAATCGGTTACATTTATCGTATGCAAAGCTATGTCGCGTGCTGCGGTATACGGAGACACTAATAGCACCATAGTAGAACACAGAATAAGCTTCTAAGTTGAAGCAATAGCCAGTAAGAAGTAGTACAATTCAAGTTTTAGTTGTCGATTATTCACTTTTTAGCCAGCTTTGGTGGCTTGGACATAACCTAGGACCATAAGATTTTGCATGAAAGGAGGACTAGCAGCCGCGTTGCACGGGAGAATGTGATAAAGGGTTCATATGTAGTAAAAACCTGAGAAATCCGTCCGTTATCGTCATTCGTTATCGAATCGACTTAAAGCCAGATCGTCACATTGGCCGCTTTTCTCTCTGAGACGGATACATTTATCGTCTGCAGAGCTATGTCGCGTGGTGCGGTATGCGGAGACCCTAAAAGCACCATAGTAGAACACAGAAGAAGCTTCTAAGTTGAAGCAATAGCCAGTAAGAAGTAGTACAATTCAAGTTTTAGTTGTCGATTATTCACTTTTTAGACGGCTTTGGTGGCTTGGACATGACCTAGGACCGTAAGATTTTGCATGAAAGGATGATTAGCAGCCGCGTTGCACGGGAGAATGTGATAAAGGGTTCATATGTAGTAAAAACATGAGAAATCCGTCCGTTATCGTCTTTTGTTATCGAATCGACTTAAAGCCAGATCGTCACATTGGCCGCTTTTTTCTCTGAGACGGTTACATTTATCGTCTGCAAAGCTATGTCGCGTGCTGCGGTATGCGGAGACACTAAAAGCACCATAGTAGAACACAGAAGAAGCTTCTAAGTTGAAGCAATAGCCAGTAAGAAGCAGTACAATTCAAGTTTTGTTTATCGATTATTGATTTGTAGCCGGCCTTGGTGCTTTGGACATAAGGTGGAAACTTAAGATTTTGCATGAAAGGAGGACTAGCAGCCCCGTTGCACGGGAGAATGTGAAAAGTAAAAACCTGAGAAATCAGTCCGTTTTCGTCATTTGTTATCGAATCGACTTAAAGCCAGATCGTCACATTGGCCGCTTTTCTCTCTGAGACGGTTACATTTATCGTCTGCAAAGCTATGTCCCGTGCTGCGGTATGCGGAGACTCTAAAAGCATCATAGTAGAACACAGAAGAAGCTTCTAAGTTGAAGGAATCGCCAGTAAGAAGCAGTACAATTCAAGTTTTGGTTATCGATTATTGATTTTTAGCCGACTTTGGTGCCTTGGACATGAGGTAGAATCCTTAAGATTTTGCATGAAAGGAGGACTAGCAGCCGCGTTGCACGGGAGAATGAGAAAAGGTTTCATGTGTAGTAAAAACCTGAGAAATCCGTCCGTTTTCGTCATTTGTTATCGAATCGACTTAAAGCCAGATCGTCACATTGGCCGCTTTTCTCTCTGAGACGGTTACATTTATCGTCTGCAAAGCTATGTCGCGTGCTGCGGTATGCGGAAACTCTAAAAGCACCATAGTAGAACACATAAGAAGCTTTTAAGCTGAAGCAATAGTCAGTAAGAAGCAGTACAATTCAAGTTTTGGTTATCGATTATTGATTTTTAGCCGGCTTTGGTGGCTTGGACATGACCTAGGACGTTAAGATTTTGCCTGAAAGGAGGATTAGAAGCCGCGTTGCACGGGAGAATATGAAAAGGGTTCAGATGTAGTAAAAACCTGAGAAATCCGTCCGTTTTCGTCATTTGTTATCGAATCGACTTAAAGCCAGATCGTCACATTGGCCGCTTTTCTCTCTGAGACGGTTACATTTTTCGTCTGCAAAGCTATGTCGCGTGCTGCGGTATGCGGAGACACTAAAAGCACCATAGTAGAACACAGAAGAATCTTCTAAGTTGAAGCAATAGCCAGTAAGAAGCAGTACAATTCAAGTTTTGGTTATCGATTATTGATTTTTAGGGGGCTTTGGTGCCTTGGACATGAGGTGGAACGTTAAGATTTTGCATGAAAGGGGGACTAGCAGCCCCGTTGCACGGGAGAATATCGAAAAGTAAAAACCTGAGAAATCCGTCCGTTTTCGTCATTTGTTATCGAATCGACTTAAAGCCAGATCGTCACATTGGCCGCTTTTCTCTCTGAGACGGTTACATTTTTCGTCTGCAAAGCTATGTCGCGTGCTGCGGTATGCGGAGACACTAAAAGCACCATAGTAGAACACAGAAGAATCTTCTAAGTTGAAGCAATAGCCAGTAAGAGTCAGTACAATTCATGTTTCTGTTATCGATTATTGATTTTTAGGGGGCTTTGGTGCCTTGGACATGAGGTAGAACGTTAAGATTTTGCATGAAAGGAGGACTAGCAGCCGCGTGGAACGGGAGAATGTGAAAAGTAAAAACCCGAGAAATCAGTCCGTTTTCGTCATTTGTTATCGAATCGACTTAAAGCCAGATCGTCACATTGGCCGCTCTTCTCTCTGAGACGGTTACATTTTTCGTCTGCAAAGCTATGTCCCGTTCTGCGGTATGCGGAGACTCTAAAAGCACCATAGTTGAACACAGAAGAAGCTTCTAAGTTGAAGTAATAGCCAGTAAGAAGTAGTACAATTCAAGTTTTAGTTGTCGATAGCTCACTTTTTAGCCGGCTTTGGTGGCTTGGACATGACCTAGGACCTTAAGATTTTACATGAAAGGAGGACTTGCAGCCGTGTTGCACGGGAGAATGTGAAAAGTGTTCATATGTAGTAAAAACCTGAGAAATCCGTCCGTTTTCGTCATTTGTTACCGAATCGACTTAAAGCCAGATCGTCACATTGGCCGCTTTTCTCTCTGAGACGGTTACATTTATCGTCTGCAAAGCTATGTCGCGTGGTGCGGTATGCGGAGACACTAAAAGCACCATAGTAGAACACAGAAGAAGCTTCTAAGTTGAAGCAATAGCGAGTCAGAAGTAGTAAAATTCAAGTTTTAGTTGACGAGTATTCACATTTTAGCCGGCTTTGGTGGCTTCGACATGACCTAGGACCTTAGGATTATCCCTGAAAGTAGGACTAGAAGCCGCGTTGCACGGGAGAATATGAAAAGGGTTCATATGTAGTAAAAGCCTGAGAAATCCGTCCGTTTTCGTCATTTGTTATCGAATCGACTTAAAGCCAGATCGTCACATTGGTCGCTTTTCTCTCTGAGACGGATACATTTTTCGTCTGCAAAGCTATGTCGCGTGCTGCGGTATGCGGAGACACAAAAAGCACCATAGTAGAACACAGAAGAATCTTCTAAGTTGAAGCAATAGCCAGTAAGAAGCAGTACAATTCAAGTTTTGGTTATCGATTATTGATTTTTAGGGGGTTTTGGTGCCTTGGACATGAGGTGGAACGATAAGATTTTGCATGAAAGGAGGACTAGCAGCCCCGTTGCACGGGAGAATGTGAAAAGTAAAAACCTGAGAAATCAGTCCGTTTTCGTCATTTGTTATCGAATCGACTTAAAGCCAGATCGTCACATTGGCCGCTTTTCTCTCTGAGACGGTTACATTTATCGTCTGCAAAGCTATGTCGCGTGCTGCGGTATGCGGAGATTCTAAAAGCACCAAAGCAGAACACAGAAGAAGCTTCTAATTTGAAGCAATAGCCAGTAAGAAGCCGTACAATTCAAGTTTTGGTTATCGAAAATTGATTTTTAGCCGGCTTTGGTGCCATGGACATGAGGTGGAACCTTAAGATTATGCATGAAAGGAGGACTAGCAGCCGCGTTGCACGGGAGAATGTGAAGAGGTTTCATATCTAGTAAAAACCTGAGAAATCCGTCCGTTTTCGTCATTTGTTATCGAATCGACTTAAAGCCAGATCGTCACATTGGCCGCTTTTCTCTCTGAGACGGTTACATTTATCGTCTGCAAAGCTATGTCGCGTGCTGCGGTATGCGGAGACACTAAAAGCACTATAGTAGAACACAGAAGAAGCTTCTAAGTTGAAGCAATAGCCAGTAAGAAGCAGTACAATTCAAGTTTTGGTTATCGATTATTGATTTTTGGCCGGCTTTGGTGCCTTGGACATAAGGTGGAATCTTAAGATTTTGCATGAAAGGAGGACTAGCAGCCGCGTTGCACGGGAGAATGTGAAAAGGGTTCATATGTAGTAAAAACCTGAGAAATCCGTCAGTTTTCGTCATTTGTTATGGAATCGACTTAAAGCCAAATCGTCACATTGGCCGCTCTTCTCTCTGAATCGGTTACATTTATCGTCTGCAAAGCTATGTCGCGTGCTGCGGTATACGGAGACACTAAAAGCACCATAGTAGAACACAGAAGAAGCTTCTAAGTTGAAGCAATAGCCAGTAAGAAGTAGTACAATTCAAGTTTTAGTTGTCGATTATTCACTTGTTAGCCAGCTTTGGTGGCTTGGACATAACCTAGGACCTTAAGATTTTGCATGGAAGGAGGACTAGCAGCCGCGTTGCACGGGAAAATGTGATAAAGGGTTCATATGTAGTAAAAACCTGATAAATCCGTCCGTTTTCGTCATTTGTTATCGAATCGACTTAAAGCCAGATCGTCACATTGGCCGCTTTTCTCTCTGAGACCATTACATTTATCGTCTGCAAAGCTATGTCGCGTGCTGCGGTATGCAGAGACACTAAATGCACCATAGTAGAACACAGAAGAAGCTTCTAAGTTGAAGTAATAGCCAGTAAGAAGTAGTACAATTCAAGTTTTAATGGTCGATTACTCACTTTTTAGCCGGCTTTGGTGGCTTGGACATGACCTAGGACCTTAAGATTTTACATGAAAGGAGGACTTGCAGCCGTGTTGCACGGGAGAATGTGAAAAGTGTTCATAAGTAGTAAAAACCTGAGAAATCCGTCCGTTTTCGTCATTTGTTACCGAATCGACTTAAAGCCAGATCGTCACATTGGCCGCTTTTCGCTCTGAGACGGTTACATTTATCGTCTGCAAAGCTATGTCGCGTGGTGCGGTATGCGGAGACACTAAAAGCACCATAGTAGAACACAGAAGAAGCTTCTAAGTTGAAGCAATAGCCAGTAAGAAGTAGTACAATTCAAGTTTTAGTTGTCGATTATTCACTTTTTAGCCGGCTTTGGTGGCTTGGACATGACCTAGGACCTTAAGATTTTGCATGAAAGGATGACTAGCAGCCGCGTTGCACGGGAGAATGTGATAAAGGGTTCATATGTAGTAAAAACATGAGAAATCCGTCCGTTATCGTCTTTTGTCATCGAATCGACTTAAAGCCAGATCGTCACATTGGCCGCTTTTCTCTCTGAGACGGTTACATTTTTCGTCTGCAAAGCTATGTCGCGTGCTGCGGTATGCGGAGACACTAAAAGCACCATAGTAGATCACAGAACAAGCTTCTAAGTTGAAGCAATAGCCAGTAAGAAGCAGTACAATTCAAGTTTTGTTTATCGATTATTGATTTTTAGCCGGCCTTGGTGCTTTGGACATAAAGTGGAACCTTAAGATTTCGCATGAAAGGAGGACTAGCAGCCCCGTTGCACGGGAGAATGTGAAAAGTAAAAACCTGAGAAATCCGTCCGTTTTCGTCATATGTTATCGAATCGACTTAAAGCCAGATCGTCACATTGGCCGCTTTTCTCTCTGAGACGGTTACATTTATCGTCTACAAAGCTACGTCGCGTGCTGCAGTATGCGGAGACACTAAAAGCACCATAGTAGAACACAGAAGAAGTTTCTAAGTTGAAGTAATAGCCAGTAAGAAGTAGTACAACTCAAGTTTTAGTTGTCGATTATTCACTTTTTAGCCGGGTTTGGTGGCTTGGACGTGACCTAGGACCTTAAGATTTTGCATGAAAAGAGGACTAGCAGCCGTGTTGCACGGGAGAATGTGAAAAGTGTTGATATGTAGTAAAAACCTGAGAAATCCGTTCGTTTTCGTCATTTGTTATCGAATCGACTTAAAGCCAGATCGTCACATTGGCCGCTTTTCTCTCTGAGACGGTTACATTTGTCGTCTGCAAAGCTATGTCTCGTGCTGCGGTATGCGGAGACACTAAAAGCACCATAGTAGAACACAGAAGAAGCTTCTAAGTTGAAGTAATAGCCAGTAAGAAGTAGTACAATTCAAGTTTTAGTTGTCGATTATTCACTTATAAGCCGGCTTTGGTGGCTTTGACATGGCCTAGGACCTTAAGATTTTGCATGAAAGGAGGACTAGCAGCCGCGTTGCACGGGAGAATGTGATAAAGGGTTCATATGTAGTAAAAACCTGAGAAATCCGTCCGTTTTCGTCATTTGTTACTGAATCGACTTAAAGCCAGATCGTCACATTGGCCGCTTTTCTCTCTGAGACGGTTACATTTATCGTCTGCAAAGCTATGTCACGTGCTGCGGTATGCGGAGACTCAAAAAGCACCATAGTAGAGCACAGAAGAAGCTTCTAAGTTGAAGCAATAGCCAGTAAGAAGCAGCACAATTCAAGTTTTGGTTATCGAATATTGATTTTTAGGGGGCTTTAGTGCCATGGACATGAGGTGGAACCTTAAGATTTTGCATGAAAGGAGGACTAGCAGCCGCGTACCACGGTAGAATGTGAAAAGTGTTCAAATATAATAAACACCTGAGAAATCCGTCCGTTTTCGTCATTTGTTATCGAATCGACTTAAAGCCAGATCGTCACATTGGCCGCTTTTCTCTCTGAGACGGTTACATTTATCGTCTGCAAAGCTACGTTGCGTGCTGCGGTATGCGGAGACACTAAAAGCACCATAGTAGAACACAGAAGAAGCTTCTAAGTTGAAGCAATAGCCAGTAAGAAGTAGTACAATTCAAGTTTAAGTTGTCGATTATTCACTTTTTAGCCGGCTTTGGTGGCTTGGACATGACCTAGGACCTTAAGATTTTGCATGAAAGGAGGACTAGCAGCCCCGTTGCACGGGAGAATGTGAAAAGTAAAAACCTGAGAAATCCGTCCGTTTTCGTCATTTGTTATCGTATCGACTTAAAGCCAGATCGTCACATTGGCCGCTTTTCTCTCTGAGACGGTTACATTTATCGACTGCAAAGCTATGTCGCGTGCTGCGGTATGCGGAGATTCTAAAAGCACCATAGCAGAACACAGAAGAAGCTTCTAATTTGAAGCAATAGCCAGTAAGAAGCCGTACAACTCAAGTTTTGGTTATCGAAAATTGATTGTTAGCCGGCTTTGGTGCCATGGACATGAGGTGGAACCTTAAGATTATGCATGAAAGGAGGACTAGCAGCCGCGTTGCACGGGAGAATGTGAAAAGGGTTCATATCTAGTAAAAACCTGAGAAATCCGTCCGTTTTGTCATTTGTTACCGAATCGACTTAAAGCCAGATCGTCACATTGGCCGCTTTTCTCTCTGAGACGGTTACATTTATCGTCTGCAAAGCTATGTCGCGTGGTGCGGTATGCGGACACACTAAAAGCACCATAGTAGATCACAGAAGAAGCTTCTAAGTTGAAGCAATAGCCAGTAAGAAGCAGCACAATTCAAGTTTTGTTTATTGATTATTGATTTTTAGCCGGCCTTGGTGCTTTGGACATAAAGTGGAACCTTAAGATTTTGCATGAAAGGAGGACTAGCAGCCCCGTTGCACGGGAGAATGTGAAAAGTAAAAACCTGAGAAATCAGTCCGTTTTCGTCATATGTTATCGAATCGACTTAAAGTCAGATCGTCACATTGGCCGCTTTTCTCTCTGAGACGGATACATTTATAGTCTGCAAAGCTATGTCGCGTGCTGCGGTATGCGTAAACTCTAAAAGCACCATAGTAGAACACATAAGAAGCTTCTAAGTTGAAGCAATAGTCAGTAAGAAGCATTACAATTCAAGTTTTGGTTATCGATTATTGATTTTTAGCCGGCTTTGGTGGCTTGGACATGACCTAGGACGTAAAGATTTTGCATGAAAGGAGGACTAGCAGCCGCGTTGCACGGGAGAATGTGAAAAGGGTTCATATGTAGTAAAAACCTGAAAAATCCGTCCGTTTTCGTCATTTGTTATCGAATCGACTTAAAGCCATATCGTCACATTGGCCGCTTTTCTCTCTGAGACGGTTACATTTATCGTCTGCAAAGCCACGTTGCGTGCTGCGGTATGCGGTGACACTAAAAGCACCATAGTAGAACACAGAAGAAGTTTCCAAGTTGAAGTAATAGCCAGTAAGAAGTAGTACAACTCAAGTTTTAATTGTCGATTATTCACTTTTTAGCCGGGTTTGGTGGCTTGGACATGACCTAGGACCTTAAGATTTTGCATGAAAGGAGGACTAGCAGCCGCGTTGCACGGGAGAATGTGAAAAGTGTTGATACGTAGTAAAAACCTGAGAAATCCGTCCGTTTTCGTCATTTGTTATCGAATCGACTTAAAGCCAGATCGTCACATTGGCCGCTTTTCTCTCTGAGACGGTTACATTTGTCGTCTGCAAAGCTATGTCTCGTGCTGCGGTATGCGGAGACACTAAAAGCACCATAGTAGAACACAGAAGAAGCTTCTAAGTTGAAGCAATAGCCAGTAAGAAGTAGTACAATTCAAGTTTTAGTTGTCGATTATTCACTTATAAGCCGGCTTTGGTATCTTGGACATGGCCTAGGACCTTAAGATTTTGCATGAAAGGAGGACTAGCAGCCGCGTTGCACGGGAGAATGTGATAAAGGGTTCATATGTAGTAAAAACCTGAGAAATCCGTCCGTTTTCGTCATTTGTTACTGAATCGACTTACAGCCAGATCGTCACATTGGCCGCTTTTCCCTCTGAGACGGTTACATTTATCGTCTGCAAAGCTATGTCGCATGCTGCGGATTGCGGAAACACTAAAAGCACCATAGTAGAACACAGAAGAATCTTCTAAGTTGAAGCAATAGTCAGTAAGAAGCAGTACAATTCAAGTTTTGGTTATCGATTATTGATTTTTAGCCGGCTTTGGAGCCTTGGACATGAGGTGGAACCTTAAGATTTTGCATGAAAGGAGGACTAGCAGCCGCGTTGCACGGGAGAATGAGAAAAGGGTTCATATGTAGTAAAAACCTAAGAAATCCGTCCGTTTTCGTCATTTGTTATCGAATCGACTTAAAGCCAGATCGTCACATTGGCCACCCTTCTTTCTGAATCGGTTACATTTATCGTCTGCAAAGCTATGTCGCGTGCTGCGGTATGCGGAGACACTAAAAGCACCATAGTAGAACACAGAAGAAGCTTGTAAGTTGAAGCAATAACCAGTAATAAGCAGTACAATTCAAGTTTTGGTTATCGATTATTGATTTTTAGGAGGCTCTGGTGCCTTGGACATGATGTGGAACATTAAGATTCTGCATGAAAAGAGGATTAGCAGCCGAGTTGCACGGGAAAATGTGAAAAGTGTTCATATGTAGTAAAAACCTGAGAAATCCGTCCATTTTCGTCATTTGTTATCGAATCGACTTAAAGCCAGATCGTCACATTGGCCGCTTTTCTCTCTGAGACGGTTACATTTATCGTCTGCAAAGCTATGTCGCGTGGTGCGGTATGCGGAGACACTAAAAGCACCATAGTAGAACACAGAAGAAGCTTCTAAGTTGAAGCAATAGCCAGTAAGAAGTAGTACAATTCAAGTTTTAGTTGTCGATTATTCACTTTTTAGCCGGCTTTGGTGGCTTGGACATGACCTAGGACCTTAAGATTTTGCATGAAAGGATGACTAGCAGCCGCGTTGCACGGGAGAATGTGATAAAGGGTTCACATGTAGTAAAAACATGAGAAATCCGTCCGTTATCGTCTTTTGTTATCGAATCGACTTAAAGCCAGATCGTCACATTGGCCGCTTTTCTCTCTGAGACGGTTACATTTGTCGTCTGCAAAGCTATGTCTCGTGCTGCGGTATGCGGAGACACTAAAAGCACCATAGTAGAACACAGAAGAAGCTTCTAAGTTGAAGCAATAGCCAGTAAGAAGTAGTACAATTCAAGTTTTAGTTGTCGATTATTCACTTATAAGCCGGCTTTGGTGGCTTGGACATGGCCTAGGACCTTAAGATTTTGCATGAAAGGAGGACTAGCAGCCGCGTTGCACGGGAGAATGTGATAAAGGGTTCATATGTAGTAAAAACCTGAGAAATCCGTCCGTTTTCGTCATTTGTTACTGAATCGACTTACAGCCAGATCGTCACATTGGCCGCTTTTCCCTCTGAGACGGTTACATTTATCGTCTGCAAAGCTATGTCGCATGCTGCGGATTGCGGAAACACTAAAAGCACCATAGTAGAACACAGAAGAATCTTCTAAGTTGAAGCAATAGTCAGTAAGAAGCAGTACAATTCAAGTTTTGGTTATCGATTATTGATTTTTAGCCGGCTTTGGAGCCTTGGACATGAGGTGGAACCTTAAGATTTTGCATGAAAGGAGGACTAGCAGCCGCGTTGCACGGGAGAATGAGAAAAGGGTTCATATGTAGTAAAAACCTAAGAAATCCGTCCGTTTTCGTCATTTGTTATCGAATCGACTTAAAGCCAGATCGTCACATTGGCCACTCTTCTTTCTGAATCGGTTACATTTATCGTCTGCAAAGCTATGTCGCGTGCTGCGGTATGCGGAGACACTAAAAGCACCATAGTAGAACACAGAAGAAGCTTCTAAGTTGAAGCAATAACCAGTAATAAGCAGTACAATTCAAGTTTTGGTTATCGATTATTGATTTTTAGGAGGCTCTGGTGCCTTGGACATGATGTGGAACATTAAGATTCTGCATGAAAAGAGGATTAGCAGCCGAGTTGCACGGGAAAATGTGAAAAGTGTTCATATGTAGTAAAAACCTGAGAAATCCGTCCATTTTCGTCATTTGTTATCGAATCGACTTAAAGCCAGATCGTCACATTGGCCGCTTTTCTCTCTGAGACGGTTACATTTATCGTCTGCAAAACTATGTCGCGTGGTGCGGTATGCATAGACACTAAAAGCACCATAGTAGAACACAGAAGAAGCTTCTAAGTTGAAGCAATAGCCAGTAAGAAGTAGTACAATTCAAGTTTTAGTTGTCGATTATTCACTTTTTAGCCGGCTTTGGTGGCTTGGACATGACCTAGGACCTTAAGATTTTGCATGAAAGGATGACTAGCAGCCGCGTTGCACGGGAGAATGTGATAAAGGGTTCATATGTAGTAAAAACATGAGAAATCCGTCCGTTATCGTCTTATGTTATCGAATCGACTTAAAGCCAGATCGTCACATTGGCCGCTTTTCTCTCTGAGACGGTTACATTTATCGTCTGCAAAGCTATGTCCCGTGCTGCGGTATGCGGAGACTATAAAAGCACCATATTAGAACACAGAAGAAGCTTCTAAGTTGAAGGAATCGCCAGTAAAAAGCAGTACAATTCAAGTTTTGGTTATCGATTATTGATTTTTAGCCGACTTTGGTGCCTTGGACATGAGGTGGAACCTTAAGATTTTGCATCAAAGGAGGACTAGCAGCCGCGTTGCACGGGAGAATGAGAAATGGTTTCATATGTAGTAAAACCTGAGAAAGCCGTCCGTTTTCGTCATTTGTTATCGAATCGACTTAAAGCCAGATCGTCACATTGGCCGCTTTTCTCACTGAGACGGATACATTTATAGTCTGCAAAGCTATGTCGCGTGCTGCGGTATGCGTAAACTCTAAAAGCACCATAGTAGAACACATAAGAAGCTTCTAAGTTGAAGCAATAGTCAGTAAGAAGCAGTACAATTCAAGTTTTGGTTATCGATTATTGATTTTTAGCCGGCTTTGGTGGCTTGGACATGACCTAGGACGTTAAGATTTTGCATGAAAGGAGGACTAGCAGCCGCGTTGCACGGGAGAATGTGAAATGGGTTCATATGTAGTAAAAACCTGAAAAATCCGTCCGTTTTCGTCATTTGTTATCGAATCGACTTAAAGCCAGATCGTCACATTGGCCGCTTTTCTCTCTGAGACGGTTACATTTATCGTCTGCAAAGCTACGTTGCGTGCTGCGGTATGCGGAGACACTAAAAGCACCATAGTAGAACACCGAAGAAGCTTCTAAGTTGAAGCAATTGCCAGTAAGAAGTAGTACAATTGAAGTTTTAGTTGTCGATTATTCACTTTTTAGCCGGCTTTGGTGGCTTGGACATGACCTAGGACCTTAAGATTTTGCATGAAAAGAGGACTAGCAGCCGCGTTGCAAGGGAGAATGAGAAAAGGGTTCATATGTAGTAAAAACCTAAGAAATCCGTCCGTTTTCGTCATTTGTTATCGAATCGACTTAAAGCCAGATCGTCACGTTGGCCACCCTTCTTTCTGAATCGGTTACATTTATCGTCTGCAAAGCTATGTCGCGTGCTGCGGTATGCGGAGACACTAAAAGCACCATAGTAGAACACAGAAGAAGCTTCTAAGTTGAAGCAATAACCAGTAATAAGCAGTACAATTCAAGTTTTGGTTATCGATTATTGATTTTTAGGAGGCTCTGGTGCCTTGGACATGATGTGGAACATTAAGATTCTGCATGAAAAGAGGATTAGCAGCCGAGTTGCACGGGAAAATGTGAAAAGTGTTCATATGTAGTAAAAACCTGAGAAATCCGTCCATTTTCGTCATTTGTTATCGAATCGACTTAAAGCCAGATCGTCACATTGGCCGCTTTTCTCTCTGAGACGGTTACATTTATCGTCTGCAAAGCTATGTCGCGTGCTGCGGTATGCGGAGACACTAAAAGCACCATAGTAGAACACAGAAGAAGCTTCTAAGTTGAAGCAATAGCCAGTAAGAAGTAGTACAATTCAAGTTTTAGTTGTCGATTATTCACTTTTTAGCCGGCTTTGGTGGCTTGGACATGACCTAGGACCTTAAGATTTTGCATGAAAGGATGACTAGCAGCCGCGTTGCACGGGAGAATGTGATAAAGGGTTCACATGTAGTAAAAACATGAGAAATCCGTCCGTTATCGTCTTTTGTTATCGAATCGACTTAAAGCCAGATCGTCACATTGGCCGCTTTTCTCTCTGAGACGGTTACATTTTTCGTCTGCAAAGCTATGTCGCGTGCTGCGGTATGCGGAGACACTAAAAGCACCATAGTAGATCACAGAAGAAGCTTCTAAGTTGAAGCAATAGCCAGTAAGAAGCAGTACAATTCAAGTTTTGTTTATCGATTATTGATTTTTAGCCGACTTTGGTGCCTTGGACATGAGGTGGAACCTTAAGATTTTGCATGAAAGGAGGACTAGCAGCCGCGTTGCACGGGAGAATGAGAAATGGTTTCATATGTAGTAAAACCTGAGAAAGCCGTCCGTTTTCGTCATTTGTTATCGAATCGACTTAAAGCCAGATCGTCACATTGGCCGCTTTTCTCACTGAGACGGATACATTTATAGTCTGCAAAGCTATGTCGCGTGCTGCGGTATGCGTAAACTCTAAAAGCACCATAGTAGAACACATAAGAAGCTTCTAAGTTGAAGCAATAGTCAGTAAGAAGCAGTACAATTCAAGTTTTGGTTATCGATTATTGATTTTTAGCCGGCTTTGGTGGCTTGGACATGACCTAGGACCTTAAGATTTTGCATGAAAAGAGGACTAGCAGCCGCGTTGCAAGGGAGAATGAGAAAAGGGTTCATATGTAGTAAAAACCTAAGAAATCCGTCCGTTTTCGTCATTTGTTATCGAATCGACTTAAAGCCAGATCGTCACATTGGCCACTCTTCTTTCTGAATCGGTTACATTTATCGTCCGCAAAGCTATGTCGCGTGCTGCGGTATGCGGAGACACTAAAAGCACCATAGTAGAACACAGAAGAAGCTTCTAAGTTGAAGCAATAACCAGTAATAAGCAGTACAATTCAAGTTTTGGTTATCGATTATTGATTTTTAGGAGGCTCTGGTGCCTTGGACACGATGTGGAACATTAAGATTCTGCATGAAAAGAGGATTAGCAGCCGCGTTGCAAGGGAGAATGTGAAAAGTGTTCATATGTAGTAAAAACCTGAGAAATCCGTCCGTTTTCGTCATTTGTTATCGAATCGACTTAAAGCCAGATAGTCACATTGGCCGCTTTTCTCTCTGAGACGGTTACATTTATCGTCTGCAAAGCTATGTCGCATGCTGCGGAATGCGGAAACACTAAAAGCACCATAGTAGAACACAGAAGAATCTTCTAAGTTGAAGCAATAGTCAGTAAGAAGCAGTACAATTCAAGTTTTGGTTATCGATTATTGATTTTTAGCCGGCTTTGGTGCCTTGGACATGAGGTGGAACCTTAAGATTTTGCATGAAAGGAGGACTAGCAGCCGCGTCGCACGGGAGAATGAGAAAAGGGTTCATATGTAGTAAAAACCTAAGAAATCCGTCCGTTTTCGTCATTTGTTATCGAATCGACTTAAAGCCAGATCGTCACATTGGCCACTCTTCTTTCTGAATCGGTTACATTTATCGTCTGCAAAGCTATGTCGCGTGCTGCGGTATGCGGAGACACTAAAAGCACCATAGTAGAACACAGAAGAAGCTTCTAAGTTGAAGCAATAACCAGTAATAAGCAGTACAATTCAAGTTTTGGTTATCGATTATTGATTTTTAGGAGGCTCTGGTGCCTTGGACATGAGGTGGAACATTAAGATTCTGCATGAAAAGAGGATTAGCAGCCGAGGTTGCACGGGAAAATGTGAAAAGTGTTCATATGTAGTAAAAACCTGAGAAATCCGTCCATTTTCGTCATTTGTTATCGAATCAACTTAAAGCCAGATCGTCACATTGGCCGCTTTTCTCTCTGAGACGGTTACATTTATAGTCTGCAAAGATATGTCGCGTGCTGCGGTATGCGGAAACTCTAAAAGCACCATAGTAGAACACATAAGAAGCTTCTAAGATTAAGCAATAGCCAGGAAGAAGCAGTACAATTCAAGTTTTGGTTATCGATTATTGATTTTTAGAGGGCCTTGGTGCTTTGGACATTAGGTGGGACCTTACGATTTTGCATGAAAGGAGGAATAGCAGCCGCGTTGCACGGGAGAATGTGAAAAGTGTTCATATGTAGTAAAAACCTGAGAAATCCGTCCATTTTCGTCATTTGTTATCGAATCGACTTAAAGCCAGATCGTCACATTGGCCGCTTTTCTCTCTGAGACGGTTTCATTTATCGTCTGCAAAGCTATGTCGCGTGCTGCGGTATGCGGAGACACTACAAGCACCATAGTAGAACGCAGAAGAAGCTTCTAAGTTGACGTAATAGCCAGTAAGAAGTAGTACAATTCAAGTTTTAGTTGTCGATTATTCCCTTTTAAGCCGGCTTTGGTGGCTTGGACATGACCTAGGACCTTAAGATTTTGCATGAAAGGAGGACTAGCAGCCGCGTTACACGGGAGAATATGAAAAGTGTTCATATGTAGTAAAAAAATGAGAAATCCGTCCGTTATCGTCTTTTGTTATCGAATCGACTTAAAGCCAGATCGTCACATTGGCCGCTTTTCTCTCTGAGACGGTTACATTTTTCGTCTGCAAAGCTATGTCGCGTGCTGCGGTATGCGGAGACACTAAAAGCACCATAGTAGATCACAGAAGAAGCTTCTAAGTTGAAGCAATAGCCAGTAAGAAGCAGTACAATTCAAGTTTTGTTTATCGATTATTGATTTTTAGCCGGCCTTGGTGCTTTGGACATAAAGTGGAACCTTAAGATTTTGCATGAAAGGAGGACTAGCAGCCCCGTTGCACGGGAGAATGTGAAAAGTAAAAACCTGAGAAATCAGTCCGTTTTCGTCATATGTTATCGAATCGACTTAAAGCCAGATCGTCACATTGGCCGCTTTTCTCTCTGAGACGGTTACATTTATCGTCTGCATAGCTATGTCGCGTGGTGCGGTATGCGGAGACACTAAAAGCACCATATTAGAACACAGATGAAGCTTTTAAGTTGAAGCAATAGCCAGTAAGAAGCAGTACAATTCAAGTTTTGGTTATCGATTATTAATTTTAGGCGGCTTTGGTGCCTTGGACATGAGGTGGAACATTAAGATTTTGCATGAAAGGAGGACTAGCAGCCGCATTGCAGGGGAGAATGTGAAAAGGGCTCATATGTAGTAAAAACCTGAGAAATCCGTCCGTTTTCGTCATTTGTTATCGAATCGACTTAAAGCCAGATCGTCACATTGGCCGCTTTTCTCTCTGAGACGGTTACATTTATAGTCTGCAAAGCTATGTCGCGTGCTGCGGTATGCGGAGACACTAAATGCACCATAGTAGAACACAAAAGAAGCTTCTAAGTTGAAGCAATAGCCAGTAAGAAGCTGTACAATTCAAGTTTTGGTTGTCGATTATTGATTTTTAGCCGGCCTTGGTGCTTTGGACATGAGGTGGAACCTTAAGATTTTGCATGAAAGGAGGAATAGCAGCCCCGTTTCACGGGAGAATGTGAAAAGTAAAAACCTGAGAAATCAGTCCGTTTTCGTCATATGTTATCGAATCGACTTAAAGCCAGATCGTCACATTGGCCGCTTTTCTCTCTGAGACGGTTACATTTATCGTCTGCAAAGCTATGTCCCGTGCTGCGGTATGCGGAGACTATAAAAGCACCATATTAGAACACAGAAGAAGCTTCTAAGTTGAAGGAATCGCCAGTAAAAAGCAGTACAATTCAAGTTTTGGTTATCGATTATTGATTTTTAGCCGACTTTGGTGCCTTGGACATGAGGTGGAACCTTAAGATTTTGCATGAAAGGAGGACTAGCAGCCGCGTTGCACGGGAGAATGAGAAATGGTTTCATATGTAGTAAAACCTGAGAAAGCCGTCCGTTTTCGTCATTTGTTATCGAATCGACTTAAAGCCAGATCGTCACATTGGCCGCTTTTCTCACTGAGACGGATACATTTATAGTCTGCAAAGCTATGTCGCGTGCTGCGGTATGCGTAAACTCTAAAAGCACCATAGTAGAACACATAAGAAGCTTCTAAGTTGAAGCAATAGTCAGTAAGAAACAGTACAATTCAAGTTTTGGTTATCGATTATTGATTTTTAGCCGGCTTTGGTGGCTTGGACATGACCTAGGAACATAAGATTTTGCATGAAAGGAGGACTAGCAGCCGCGTTGCACGGGAGAATGTGAAAAGTGTTCATATATAGTAAACACCTGAGAAATCCGTCCGTTTTCGTCATTTGTTATCGAATCGACTTAAAGCCAGATCGTCACATTGGCCGCTTTTCTCTCTGAGACGGTTACATTTATCGTCTGCATAGCTATGTCGCGTGGTGCGGTATGCGGAGACACTAAAAGCACCATATTAGAACACAGATGAAGCTTTTAAGTTGAAGCAATAGCCAGTAAGAAGCAGTACAATTCAAGTTTTGGTTATCGATTATTAATTTTAGGCGGCTTTGGTGCCTTGGACATGAGGTGGAACATTAAGATTTTGCATGAAAGGAGGACTAGCAGCCGCATTGCAGGGGAGAATGTGAAAAGGGCTCATATGTAGTAAAAACCTGAGAAATCCGTCCGTTTTCGTCATTTGTTATCGAATCGACTTAAAGCCAGATCGTCACATTGGCCGCTTTTCTCTCTGAGACGGTTACATTTATAGTCTGCAAAGCTATGTCGCGTGCTGCGGTATGCGGAGACACTAAATGCACCATAGTAGAACACAAAAGAAGCTTCTAAGTTGAAGCAATAGCCAGTAAGAAGCTGTACAATTCAAGTTTTGGTTGTCGATTATTGATTTTTAGCCGGCCTTGGTGCTTTGGACATGAGGTGGAACCTTAAGATTTTGCATGAAAGGAGGAATAGCAGCCCCGTTTCACGGGAGAATGTGAAAAGTAAAAACCTGAGAAATCAGTCCGTTTTCGTCATATGTTATCGAATCGACTTAAAGCCAGATCGTCACATTGGCCGCTTTTCTCTCTGAGACGGTTACATTTATCGTCTGCAAAGCTATGTCCCGTACTGCGGTATGCGGAGACTCTAAAAGCACCATATTAGAACACAGAAGAAGCTTCTAAGTTGAAGGAATCGCCAGTAATAAGCAGTACAATTCAAGTTTTGGTTATCGATTATTGATTTTTAGCCGACTTTGGTGCCTTGGACATGAGGTGGAACCTTAAGATTTTGCATGAAAGGAGGACTAGCAGCCGCGTTGCACGGGAGAATGAGAAAAGGTTTCATATGTAGTAAAAACCTGAGAAATCCGTCCGTTTTCGTCATTTGTTATCGAATCGACTTAAAGCCAGATCGTCACATTGGCCGCTTTTCTCTCTGAGACGGATACATTTATAGTCTGCAAAGCTATGTCGCGTGCTGCGGTATGCGTAAACTCTAAAAGCACCATAGTAGAACACATAAGAAGCTTCTAAGTTGAAGCAATAGTCAGTAAGAAGCAGTACAATTCAAGTTTTGGTTATCGATTATTGATTTTTAGCCGGCTTTGGTGGCTTGGACATGACCTAGGACGTTAAGATTTTGCATGAAAGGAGGACTAGCAGCCGCGTTGCACGGGAGAATGTGAAAAGGGTTCGTATGTAGTAAAAACCTGAAAAATCCGTCCGTTCTCGTCATTTGTTATCGAATCGACTTAAAGCCAGATCGTCACATTGGCCGCTTTTCTCTCTGAGACGGTTACATTTATCGTCTGCAAAGCTACGTCGCGTGCTGCGGTATGGGGAGACACTAAAAGCACCATAGTAGAACACAGAAGAAGTTTCTAAGTTGAAGTAATAGCCAGTAAGAAGTAGTACAACTCAAGTTTTAGTTGTCGATTATTCACTTTTTAGCCGGGTTTGGTGGCTTGGACATGACCTAGGACCTTAAGATTTTGCATGAAAGGAGGCCTAGCAGCCGCGTACCACGGTAAATGTGAAAAGTGTTCAAATATAATAAACACCTGAGAAATCCGTCCGTTTTCGTCATTTGTTATCGAATCGACTTAAAGCCAGATAGTCACATTGGCCGCTTTTCTCTCTGAGACGGTTACATTTATCGTCTGC
Source organism: Schistocerca gregaria (assembly GCF_023897955.1). Classification (NCBI taxonomy): domain Eukaryota; kingdom Metazoa; phylum Arthropoda; class Insecta; order Orthoptera; family Acrididae; genus Schistocerca; species Schistocerca gregaria. The sequence continues at coordinate 238,652 of NW_026061982.1, forward strand.
AAAGCTACGTTGCGTGCTGCGGTATGCGGAGACACTAAAAGCACCATAGTAGAACACAGAAGAAGTTTCTAAGTTGAAGCAATTGCCAGTAAGAAGTAGTACAATTGAAGTTTTAGTTGTCGATTATTCACTTTTTAGCCGGCTTTGGTGGCTTGGACATGACCTAGGACCTTAAGATTTTGCATGAAAAGAGGACTAGCAGCCGCGTTGCAAGGGAGAATGTGAAAAGTGTTCATATGTAGTAAAAACGTGAGAAATCCGTCCGTTTTCGTCATTTGTTATCGAATCGACTTAAAGCCAGATAGTCACATTGGCCGCTTTTCTCTCTGAGACGGTTACATTTATCGTCTGCAAAGCTATATCGCATGCTGCGGAATGCGGAAACACTAAAAGCACCATAGTAGAACACAGAAGAAGCTTCTAAGTTGAAGCAATAACCAGTAATAAGCAGTACAATTCAAGTTTTGGTTATCGATTATTGATTTTTAGGAGGCTCTGGTGCCTTGGACATGAGGTGGAACATTAAGATTCTGCATGAAAAGAGGATTAGCAGCCGAGTTGCACGGGAAAATGTGAAAAGTGTTCATATGTAGTAAAAACCTGAAAAATCCGTCCATTTTCGTCATTTGTTATCGAATCGACTTAAAGCCAGATCGTCACATTGGCCGCTTTTCTCTCTGAGACGGTTACATTTATAGTCTGCAAAGATATGTCGCGTGCTGCGGTATGCGGAAACTCTAAAAGCACCATAGTAGAACACATAAGAAGCTTCTAAGATTAAGCAATAGCCAGTAAGAAGCAGTACAATTCAAGTTTTGGTTATCGATTATTGATTTTTAGCCGGCCTTGGTGCTTTGGACATTAGGTGGAACCTTAAGATTTTGCATGAAAGGAGGAATAGCAGCCGCATTGCACGGGAGAATGTGAAATGTGTTCATATATAGTAAACACCTGAGAAATCCGTCCGTTTTCGTCATTTGTTATCGAATCGACTTAAAGCCAGATCGTCACATTGGCCGCTTTTCTCTCTGAGACGGTTACATTTATCGTCTGCAAAGCTATGTCGCGTGCTGCGGTATGCGGAGACACTACAAGCACCATAGTAGAACACAGAAGAAGCTTCTAAGTTGACGTAATAGCCAGTAAGAAGTAGTACAATTCAAGTTTTAGTTGTCGATTATTCCCTTTTAAGCCGGCTTTGGTGGCTTGGACATGACCTAGGACCTTAAGATTTTGCCTGAAAGGAGGACTAGCAGCCGCGTTGCACGGGAGAATATGAAAAGTGTTCATATGTAGTAAAAAAATGAGAAATCCGTCCGTTTTCGTAATGTGTTATCGAATCGACTTAAAGCCAGATCGTCACATTGGCCGCTTTTCTCTCTGAGACGGTTACATTTATCGTCTGCAAAGCTATGTCGCGTGCTGCGGTATGCGGAGACACTAAAAGCACCATAGTAGAACACAAAAGAAGCTTCTAAGTTGAAGCAATAGCCAGTAAGAAGCTGTACAATTCAAGTTTTGGTTGTCGATTATTGATTTTTAGCCGGCCTTGGTGCTTTGGACATGAGGTGGAACCTTAAGATTTTGCATGAAAGGAGGACTAGCAGCCCCGTTTCACGGGAGAATGTGAAAAGTAAAAACCTAAGAAATCAGTCCGTTTTCGTCATTTGTTATCGAATCGACTTAAAGCCAGATCGTCACATTGGCCGCTTTTCTCTCTGAGACGGTTACATTTATCGTCTGCAAAGCTATGTCGCCTGCTGCGGTATGCGGAGACTCTAAAAGCACCATAGTAGAACACAGAAGAAGCTTCTAAGTTGAAGCAATAGCCAGTAAGAAGCAGTACAATTCAAGTTTTGGTTTTCGAATATTGATTTTTAGCCGGCTTTGGTGCCATGGGCATGAGGTGGAACCATAAGATTTTGCATGAAAGGAGGACTAGCAGCCGCGTTGCACGGGAGAATGTGAAAAGGGTTCAGATGTAGTAAAAACCTGAGAAATCCGTCCGTTTTCGTCATTTGTTATCGACTCGACTTAAAGCCAGATCGTCACATTGGCCGCTTTTCTCTCTGAGACGGTTACATTTATCGTCTGCAAAGCTATGTCGCGTGCTGCGGTATGCGGAAACACTAAAAGCACCGTAGTAGAACACTGAAGAAGCTTCTAAGTTGAAGTAATAGCCAGTAAGAAGTAGTACAATTCAAGTTTTAGTTGTCAAGTATTCACCTTTTAGTCGGCTTTGGTGGCTTGGACATGACCTAGGAACATAAGATTTTGCATGAAAGGAGGACTAGCAGCCGCGTTGCACGGGAGAATGTGAAAAGTGTTCATATATAGTAAACACCTGAGAAATCCGTCCGTTTTCGTCATTTGTTATCGAATCGACTTAAAGCCAGATCGTCACATTGGCAGCTTTTCTCTCTGAGACGGTTACATTTATCGTCTGCAAAGCTACGTCGCGTGCTGCGGTATGGGGAGACACTAAAAGCACCATAGTAGAACACAGAAGAAGTTTCTAAGTTGAAGTAATAGCCAGTAAGAAGTAGTACAACTCAAGTTTTAGTTGTCGATTATTCACTTTTTAGCCGGGTTTGGTGGCTTAGACATGACCTAGGACGTTAAGATTTTGCATGAAAGGAGGCCTAGCAGCCGCGTACCACGGTAAATGTGAAAAGTGTTCAAATATAATAAACACCTGAGAAATCCGTCCGTTTTCGTCATTTGTTATCGAATCGACTTAAAGCCAGATCGTCACATTGGCCGCTTTTCTCTCTGAGACGGTTACATTTATCGTCTGCAAAGCTACGTTGCGTGCTGCGGTATGCGGAGACACTAAAAGCACCATAGTAGAACACAGAAGAAGCTTCTAAGTTGAAGCAATTGCCAGTAAGAAGTAGTACAATTGAAGTTTTAGTTGTCGATTATTCACTTTTTAGCCGGCTTTGGTGGCTTGGACATGACCTAGGACCTTAAGATTTTGCATGAAAAGAGGACTAGCAGCCGCGTTGCAAGGGAGAATGAGAAAAGGTTTCATATGTAGTAAAAACCTGAGAAATCCGTCCGTTTTCGTCATTTGTTATCGAATCGACTTAAAGCCAGATCGTCACATTGGCCGCTTTTCTCTCTGAGACGGATACATTTATAGTCTGCAAAGCTATGTCGCGTGCTGCGGTATGCGTAAACTCTAAAAGCACCATAGTAGAACACATAAGAAGCTTCTAAGTTGAAGCAATAGTCAGTAAGAAGCAGTACAATTCAAGTTTTGGTTATCGATTATTGATTTTTAGCCGGCTTTGGTGGCTTGGACATGACCTAGGACGTTAAGATTTTGCATGAAAGGAGGAGTAGCAGCCGCGTTGCACGGGAGAATGTGAAAAGGGTTCATATGTAGTAAAAACCTGAAAAATCCGTCCGTTTTCGTCATTTGTTATCGAATCGACTTAAAGCCAGATCGTCACATTGGCCGCTTTTCTCTCTGAGACGGTTACATTTATCGTCTGCAAAGCTACGTCGCGTGCTGCGGTATGGGGAGACACTAAAAGCACCATAGTAGAACACAGAAGAAGTTTCTAAGTTGAAGTAATAGCCAGTAAGAAGTAGTACAACTCAAGTTTTAGTTGTCGATTATTCACTTCTTAGCCGGGTTTGGTGGCTTGGACATGACCTAGGACCTTAAGATTTTGCATGAAAGGAGGCCTAGCAGCCGCGTTCCACGGTAAATGTGAAAAGTGTTCAAATATAATAAACACCTGAGAAATCCGTCCGTTTTCGTCATTTGTTATCGAATCGACTTAAAGCCAGATCGTCACATTGGCCGCTTTTCTCTCTGAGACGGTTACATTTATCGTCTGCAAAGCTACGTTGCGTGCTGCGGTATGCGGAGACACTAAAAGCACCATAGTAGAACACAGAAGAAGCTTCTAAGTTGAAGCAATTGCCAGTAAGAAGTAGTACAATTGAAGTTTTAGTTGTCGATTATTCACTTTTTAGCCGGCTTTGGTGGCTTGGACATGACGTAGGACCTTAAGATTTTGCATGAAAAGAGGACTAGCAGCCGCGTTGCAAGGGAGAATGTGAAAAGTGTTCATATGTAGTAAAAACCTGAGAAATCCGTCCGTTTTCGTCATTTGTTATCGAATCGACTTAAAGCCAGATAGTCACATTGGCCGCTTTTCTCTCTGAGACGGTTACATTTATCGTCTGCAAAGCTATGTCGCATGCTGCGGAATGCGGAAACACTAAAAGCACCATAGTAGAACACAGAAGAAGCTTCTAAGTTGAAGCAATAACCAGTAATAAGCAGTACAATTCAAGTTTTGGTTATCGATTATTGATTTTTAGGAGGCTCTGGTGCCTTGGACATGAGGTGGAACATTAAGATTCTGCATGAAAAGAGGATTAGCAGCCGCGTTGCACGGGAAAATGTGAAAAGTGTTCATATGTAGTAAAAACCTGAGAAATCCGTCCGTTTTCGTCATTTGTTATCGAATCGACTTAAAGCCAGATCGTCACATTGGCCGCTTTTCTCTCTGAGACGCTTACATTTATAGTCTGCAAAGATATGTCGCGTGCTGCGGTATGCGGAAACTCTAAAAGCACCATAGTAGAACACATAAGAAGCTTCTAAGATTAAGCAATAGCTAGTAAGAAGTAGTACAATTGAAGTTTTAGTTGTCAATTATTCACTTTTTTAGCCGGCTTTGGTGGCTTGGACATGACCTAGGACCTTAAGATTTTGCATGAAAGGAGGACTAGCAGCCCCGTTGCACGGGAGAATGTAAAAAGTGTTCATATGTAGTAAAAACCTGATAAATCCGTCCATTTTCGTCATTTGTTATCGAATCGACTTAAAGCCAGATCGTCACATTGGCCGCTTTTCTCCCTGAGACGGTTACATTTATCGTCTGCAAAGATATGTCGCGTGCTGCGGTACGCGGAAACAATAAAAGCATCATAGTAGAACACAGAAGAAACTTCTAAGTTGAAGCAATAGTCAGTAAGAAGCAGTAAAATTCTTGTTTAGGTTATCGATAATTGATTTTTAGCCGGCTTTGGTGTATTGGACATGAGGTGGAACCTTAAGATTTTGCATGAAAGGAGGACTGGCAGCCGCGTTGCACGGGAGAATGTGAAAAGTGTTCATATGTAGTAAAAACCTGAGAAATCCGTCCGTTTTCGTCATTTGTTATCGAATCGACTTAAAGCCAGATCGTCACATTGGCCGCTTTTCTCTCTGAGACGGTTACATTTATCGTCTGCAAAGCTATGTCGCGTGCTGCGGTATGCGGAGACACTACAAGCACCATAGTAGAACACAGAAGAAGCTTCTAAGTTGACGTAATAGCCAGTAAGAAGTAGTACAATTCAAGTTTTAGTTGTCGATTATTCCCTTTTAAGCCGGCTTTGGTGGCTTGGACATGACCTAGGACCTTAAGATTTTGCCTGAAAGGAGGACTAGCAGCCGCGTTGCACGGGAGAATATGAAAAGTGTTCATATGTAGTAAAAAAATGAGAAATCCGTCCGTTTTCGTAATGTGTTATCGAATCGACTTAAAGCCAGATCGTCACATTGGCCGCTTTTCTCTCTGAGACGGTTACATTTATCGTCTGCAAAGCTATGTCGCGTGCTGCGGTATGCGGAGACACTAAAAGCACCATAGTAGAACACAGAAAAATCTTCTAAGTTGAAGCAATAGCCAGTAAGAAGCAGTACAATTTAAGTTTTGGTTATCCATTATCGATTTTTAGCCGACTTTGGTGCCTTGGACATGAGGTGGAACATTAAGATTTTGCATGAAAGGAGGACTAGCAGCCGCGTTGCACGGGAGAATGTAAAAAGGGTTCATATGTAGTAAAAACCTGAGAAATCCGTCCGTTTTCGTCATTTGTTATCGAATCGACTTAAAGCCAGATCGTCACATTGGCCGCTTTTCTCTCTGAGACGGTTACATTTATCGTCTGCAAAGCTATGTCGCGTGCTGCGGTATGCGGAGACACTAAAAGCACCATAGTAGAACACAGAAAAATCTTCTAAGTTGAAGCAATAGCCAGTAAGAAGCAGTACAATTCAAGTTTTGGTTATCGATTATTAATTTTTTGCCGGCTTTGGTGTCTTGGACATGAGGTGGAACATTAAGATTTTGCATGAAAGGAGGACTAGCTGCCGCGTTGCAAGGGAGAATGTGAAAAGTGTTCATATGTAGTAAAAAGCTGAGAAATCCGTCCGGTTTCGTCATTTGTTATCGAATCGACTTAAAGCCAGATCGTCACATTGGCCGCTTTTCTCTCTGAGACGGTTACATTTATCGTCTGCATAGCTATGTCTGGTGCTGCGGTATGCGGAGACACTAAAAGCACCATATTAGAACACAGATGAAGCTTTTAAGTTGAAGCAATAGCCAGTAAGAAGCAGTACAATTCAAGTTTTGGTTATCGATTATTAATTTTAGGCGGCTTTGGTGCCTTGGACATGAGGTGGAACATTAAGATTTTGCATGAAAGGAGGACTAGCAGCCGCGTTGCAGGGGAGAATGTGAAAAGGGTTCATATGTAGTAAAAACCTGAGAAATCCGTCCGTTTTCGTCATTTGTTATCGAATCGACTTAAAGCCAGATCGTCACATTGGCCGCTTTTCTCTCTGAGACGGTTACATTTATAGTCTGCAAAGCTATGTCGCGTGCTGCGGTATGCGGAGACACTAAATGCACCATAGTAGAACACAAAAGAAGCTTCTAAGTTGAAGCAATAGCCAGTAAGAAGCTGTACAATTCAAGTTTTGGTTGTCAATTATTGATTTTTAGCCGGCCTTGGTGCTTTGGACATGAGGTGGAACCTTAAGAGTTTGCATGAAAGGAGGACTAGCAGCCCCGTTTCACGGGAGAATGTGAAAAGTAAAAACCTAAGAAATCAGTCCGTTTTCGTCATTTGTTATCGAATCGACTTAAAGCCAGATCGTCACATTGGCCGCTTTTCTCTCTGAGACGGTTACATTTATCGTCTGAAAAGCTATGTCGCCTGCAGCGGTATGCGGAGACTCTAAAAGCACCATAGTAGAACACAGAAGAAGCTTCTAAGTTGAAGTAATAGCCAGTAAGAAGTAGTACAATTCAAGTTTTAGTTGTCAAGTATTCACTTTTTAGCCGGCTTTGGTGGCTTGGACATGACCTAGGAACATAAGATTTTGCATGGAAGGAGGACTAGCAGCCGCGTTGCACGGGAGAATGTGAAAAGTGTTCATATATAGTAAACACCTGAGAAATCCGTCCGTTTTCGTCATTTCTTATCGAATCGACTTAAAGCCAGATCGTCACATTGGCCGCTTTTCTCTCTGAGACGGTTACATTTATCGTCTGCATAGCTATGTCTCGTGCTGCGGTATGCGGAGACACTAAAAGCCCCATATTAGAACACAGATGAAGCTTTTAAGTTGAAGCAATAGCCAGTAAGAAGCAGTACAATTCAAGTTTTGGTTATCGATTATTGATTTTAGGCGGCTTTGGTGCCTTGGACATGAGGTGGAACATTAAGATATTGCATGAAAGGAGGACTAGCAGCCGCGTTGCACGGGAGAATGTGAAAAGTGTTCATATGTAGTAAAAACCTGAGAAATCCGTCCGTTTTCGTAATTTGTTATCGAATCGACTTAAAGCCAGATCGTCACATTGGCCGCTTTTCTCTCTGAGATGGTTACATTTTTCGTCTGCAAAGCTATGTCGCGTGCTGCGGTATGCGGAGACCCCAAATGCACCATAGTAGAACACAGAAGAATCTTCTAAGTTGAAGCAATAGCCAGTAAGAAGCAGTACAATTCAAGTTTTGGTAATCGATTATTAATTTTTTGCCGGCTTTGGTGTCTTGGACATAAGGTGGAATCTTAAGATTCTGCATGAAAGGAGGACTAGCAGCCGCGTTGCACGGGAGAATGTAAAAAGGGTTCATATGTAGTAAAAACCTGAGAAATCAGTCCGTTTTCGTCATTTGTTATCGAATCGACTTAAAGCCAGATCGTCACATTGGCCGCTTTTCTCTCTGAGACGGTTACATTTATCGTCTGCAAAACTATGTCGCGTGCTGCAGTATGCGGAGACACTAAAAGCACCATAGTAGAACACAGAAAAATCTTCTAAGTTGAAGCAATAGCCAGTAGGAAGCAGTACAATTTAAGTTTTGGTTATCCATTATCGATTTTTAGCCGGCTTTGGTGCCTTGGACATGAGGTGGAACATTAAGATTTTGCATGAAAGGAGGACTAGCAGCCGCGTTGCACGGGAGAATGAGAAAAGGGTTCATATGTAGTAAAAACCTAAGAAATCCGTCCGTTTTCGTCATTTGTTATCGAATCGACTTAAAGCCAGATCGTCACTTTGGCCGCTTTTCTCTCTGAGACGGTTACATTTATCGTCTGCAAAGCTATGTCGCGTGCTGCGGTATGCGGAGACACTAAGAGCACCATAGTAGAATACAGAAGAAGCTTCTAAGTTGAAGCAATAGCCAGTAAGAAGCAGTACAATTCAAGTTTTGGTTATCGATTATTAATTTTTTGCCGGCTTTGGTGTCTTGGACATAAGGTGGTATCTTAAGATTTTGCATGAAAGAAGGACTAGCAGCCGCGTTGCAGGGGAGAATGTGAAAAGGGTTCATATGTAGTAAAAACCTGAGAAATCCGTCCGTTTTCGTCATTTGTTATCGAATCGACTTAAAGCCAGATCGTCACATTGGCCGCTTTTCTCTCTGAGACGGTTACATTTATAGTCTGCAAAGCTATGTCGCGTGCTTCGGTATGCGGAAACACTAAAAGCACCATAGTAGAACACAGAAGAAGCTTCTAAGTTGAAGCAATAGTCAGTAAAATGTAGTACAATTCAAGACATAGTTGTCGATTATTCACTTTTTAGCCGGCTTTGGTGGCTTGGACATGACTTAGGACCTTAAGATTTTGCATGGAAGGAGGACTAGCAGCCGCGTTGCACGGGAGAATGTGAAAAGGGTTCACATGTAGTAAAATCCTGAGAAATGCGTCCGTTTTCGTCATTTGTTATCGAATCGACTTAAAGTCAGATCGTCACATTGGCCGCTTTTATCTCTGAGACGGTTACATTTTTCGTCTGCAAAGATATGTCGCGTGCTGCGGTATGCGAAAACACTAAAAGCACCAGAGCAGAACACTGAAGAAGCTTCTAAGTTGAAGTAATAGCCAGTAAGAAGTAGTACAATTCAAGTTTTAGTTGTCGATTATTCACTTTTTAGCAGGCTTTGGTGGCTTGGACATGATCTAGGAACTTAAGATTTTGCATGAAAGGAGGACTAGCAGCCGCGTTGCACGGGAGAATGTGAAATGTGTTCATATATAGTAAACACCTGAGAAATCCGTCCGTTTTCGTCATTTGCTATCGAATCGACTTAAAGCCTGATCGTCACATTGGCCGCTTTTCTCTCTGAGACGGTTACATTTATCGTCTGCAAAGCTACGTCGCGTGCTGCGGTATGCGGAGACCCCAAATGCACCATAGTAGAACACAGAAGAATCTTCTAAGTTGAAGCAATAGCCAGTAAGAAGCAGTACAATTCAAGTTTTGGTAATCGATTATTAATTTTTTGCCGGCTTTGGTGTCTTGGACATAAGGTGGAATCTTAAGATTTTGCATGAAAGGAGGACTAGCAGCCGCGTTGCACGGGAGAATGTAAAAAGGGTTCATATGTAGTAAAAACCTGAGAAATCCGTCCGTTTTCGTCATTTGTTATCGAATCGACTTAAAGCCAGATCGTCACATTGGCCGCTTTTCTCTCTGAGACGGTTACATTTATCGTCTGCAAAGCTATGTCGCGTGCTGCGGTATGCGGAGACACTAAAAGCACCATAGTAGAACACAGAAAAATCTTCTAAGTTGAAGCAATAGCCAGTAAGAAGCAGTACAATTTAAGTTTTGGTTATCGAGTATCGATTTTTAGCCGGCTTTGGTGCCTTGGACATGAGGTGGAACCTTAAGATTTTGCATGAAAGGAGGACTAGCAGCCGCGTTGCACGGGAGAATGAGAAAAGGGTTCATATGTAGTAAAAACCTGAGAAATACGTCCGTTTTCGTCATTTGTTATCGAATCGACTTAAAGCCAGATCGTCACTTTGGCCACTCTTCTTTCTGAAACGGTTACATTTGTCGTCTGCAAAGCTATGTCGCGTGCTGCGGTATGCGGAGACACTAAAAGCACCATAGTAAAACACAGAAGAAGCTTCTAAGTTGAAGCAATAGCCAGTAATAAGCAGTACAATTCAAGTTTTGGTTATCGATTATTGATTTTTAGGAGGCTTTGGTGCCTTGAACATGAGGTGGAACATTAAGAATCTGCATGAAAAGAGGATTAGCAGCCGAGTTGCACGGGAGAATGTGAAAAGTGTTCATATGTAGTAAAAACCTGAGAAATCCGTCCATTTTCGTTATTTGTTATCGAATCGACTTAAAGCCAGATCGTCACATTGGCCGCTTTTCTCTCTGAGACGGTTACATTTATCGTCTGCAAAGCTATGTCGCGTGCTGCGGTATGCGGAGACACTAAAAGCACCATAGTAGAACACAGAAAAATCTTCTAAGTTGAAGCAATAGCCAGTAAGAAGCAGTACAATTCAAGTTTTGGTTATCGATTATTGATTTTTAGCCGGCTTTGGTGCCTTGGACATGAGGTGGAACCTTAGGATTTTGCTTGAAAGGAGGACTAGCAGCCGCGTTGCACGGGAGAATGTAAAAAGTGTTCATATGTAGTAAAAACCTGAGAAATCCGTCCATTTTCGTCATTTGTTATCGAATCGACTTAAAGCCAGATCGTCACATTGGCCGCTTTTCTCTCTGACACGGTTACATTTATCGTCTGCAAAGCTATGTCGCGTGCTGCGGTATGCAGAGACACTAAAAGCACCATAGTAGAACACAGAAGAAGCTTCTAAGTTGAAGCAATAGCCAGTAAGAAGTAGTACAATTGAAGTTTTAGTTGTCAATTATTCACTTTTTTAGCCGGCTTTGGTGGCTTGGACATGACCTAGGACCTTAAGATTTTGCATGAAAGGAGGACTAGTAGCCCCGTTGCACGGGAGAATGTAAAAAGTGTTCATATGTAGTAAAAACCTGATAAATCCGTCCATTTTCGTCATTTGTTATCGAATCGACTTAAAGTCAGATCGTCACGTTGGCCGCTTTTCTCTCTGAGACGGTTACATTTATCGTCTGCAAAGATATGTCGCGTGCTGCGGTACGCGGAAACAATAAAAGCATCATAGTAGAACACAGAAGAAACTTCTAAGTTGAAGCAATAGTCAGTAAGAAGCAGTAAAATTCTTGTTTAGTTTATCGATAATTGATTTTTAGCCGGCTTTGGTGTATTGGACATGAGGTGGAACCTTAAGATTTTGCATGAAAGGAGGACTGGCAGCCGCGTTGGACGGGAGAATGTGAAAAGTGTTCATATGTAGTAAAAACCTGAGAAATCCGTCCGTTTTCGTCATTTGTTATCGAATCGACTTAAAGCCAGATCGTCACATTGGCCGCTTTTCTCTCTGAGACGGTTACATTTATCGTCTGCAAAGCTATGTCGCGTGCTGCGGTATGCGGAGACACTAAATGCACCATAGTAGAACACAAAAGAAGCTTCTAAGTTGAAGCAATAGCCAGTAAGAAGCTGTACAATTCAAGTTTTGGTTGTCGATTATTCCCTTTTAAGCCGGCTTTGGTGGCTTGGACATGACCTAGGACCTTAAGATTTTGCCTGAAAGGAGGACTAGCAGCCGCGTTGCACGGGAGAATATGAAAAGTGTTCATATGTAGTAAAAAAATGAGAAATCCGTCCGTTTTCGTAATGTGTTATCGAATCGACTTAAAGCCAGATCGTCACATTGGCCGCTTTTCTCTCTGAGACGGTTACATTTATCGTCTGCAAAGCTATGTCGCGTGCTGCGGTATGCGGAGACACTAAAAGCACCATAGTAGAACACAAAAGAAGCTTCTAAGTTGAAGCAATAGCCAGTAAGAAGCTGTACAATTCAAGTTTTGGTTGTCGATTATTGATTTTTAGGCGGCCTTGGTGCTTTGGACATGAGGTGGAACCTTAAGATTTTGCATGAAAGGAGGACTAGCAGCCCCGTTTCACGGGAGAATGTGAAAAGTAAAAACCTAAGAAATCAGTCCGTTTTCGTCATTTGTTATCGAATCGACTTAAAGCCAGATCGTCACATTGGCCGCTTTTCTCTCTGAGACGGTTACATTTATCGTCTGCAAAGCTATGTCGCGTGCTGCGGTATGCGGAGACCCCAAATGCACCATAGTAGAACACAGAAGAATCTTCTAAGTTGAAGCAATAGCCAGTAAGAAGCAGTACAATTCAAGTTTTGGTAATCGATTATTAATTTTTTGCCGGCTTTGGTGTCTTGGACATAAGGTGGAATCTTAAGATTTTGCATGAAAGGAGGACTAGCAGCCACGTTGCACGGGAGAATGTAAAAAGGGTTCATATGTAGTAAAAACCTGAGAAGTCAGTCCGTTTTCGTCATTTGTTATCGAATCGACTTAAAGCCAGATCGTCACATTGGCCGCTTTTCTCTCTGAGACGGTTACATTTATTGTCTGCAAAGCTATGTCGCATGCTGCGGTATGCGGAGACACTAAAAGCACCATAGTAGAACACAGAAAAATCTTCTAAGTTGAAGCAATAGCCAGTAAGAAGCAGTACAATTTAAGTTTTGGTTATCCATTATCGATTTTTAGCCGACTTTGGTGCCTTGGACATGAGGTGGAACATTAAGATTTTGCATGAAAGGAGGACTAGCAGCCGCGTTGCACGGCAGAATGTGAAAAGTGTTCATATGTAGTAAAAACCTGAGAAATCCGTCCGTTTTCGTCATTTGTTATCGAATCGACTTAAAGCCAGATCGTCACATTGGCCACTTTTCTCTCTGAGACGGTTACATTTATCGTCTGCAAAGCTATGTCGCGTGCTGCGGTATGCGGAGACACTAAGAGCACCATAGTAGAACACAGAAGAAGCTTCTAAGTTGAAGCAATAGCCAGTAAGAAGCAGTACAATTCAAGTTTTGGTTATCGATTATTGATTTTTAGCCGGCTTTGGTGCCTTGGACATGAGGTGGAACCTTAGGATTTTGCTTGAAAGGAGGACTAGCAGCCGCGTTGCACGGGAGAATGTAAAAAGTGTTCATATGTAGTAAAAACCTGAGAAATCCGTCCATTTTCGTCATTTGTTATCGAATCGACTTAAAGCCAGATCGTCACATTGGCCGCTTTTCTCTCTGACACGGTTACATTTATCGTCTGCAAAGCTATGTCGCCTGCTGCGGTATGCAGAGACACTAAAAGCACCATAGTAGAACACAGAAGAAGCTTCTAAGTTGAAGCAATAGCCAGTAAGAAGTAGTACAATTGAAGTTTTAGTTGTCAATTATTCACTTTTTTAGCCGGCTTTGGTGGCTTGGACATGACCTAGGACCTTAAGATTTTGCATGAAAGGAGGACTAGTAGCCCCGTTGCACGGGAGAATGTAAAAAGTGTTCATATGTAGTAAAAACCTGATAAATCCGTCCATTTTCGTCATTTGTTATCGAATCGACTTAAAGTCAGATCGTCACGTTGGCCGCTTTTCTCTCTGAGACGGTTACATTTATCGTCTGCAAAGATATGTCGCGTGCTGCGGTACGCGGAAACAATAAAAGCATCATAGTAGAACACAGAAGAAACTTCTAAGTTGAAGCAATAGTCAGTAAGAAGCAGTAAAATTCTTGTTTAGTTTATCGATAATTGATTTTTAGCCGGCTTTGGTGTATTGGACATGAGGTGGAACCTTAAGATTTTGCATGAAAGGAGGACTGGCAGCCGCGTTGGACGGGAGAATGTGAAAAGTGTTCATATGTAGTAAAAACCTGAGAAATCCGTCCGTTTTCGTCATTTGTTATCGAATCGACTTAAAGCCAGATCGTCACATTGGCCGCTTTTCTCTCTGAGACGGTTACATTTATCGTCTGCAAAGCTATGTCGCGTGCTGCGGTATGCGGAGACACTACAAGCACCATAGTAGAACACAGAAAAAGTTTCTAAGTTGACGTAATAGCCAGTAAGAAGTAGTACAATTCAAGTTTTAGTTGTCGATTATTCCCTTTTAAGCCGGCTTTGGTGGCTTGGACATGACCTAGGACCTTAAGATTTTGCCTGAAAGGAGGACTAGCAGCCGCGTTGCACGGGAGAATATGAAAAGTGTTCATATGTAGTAAAAAAATGAGAAATCCGTCCGTTTTCGTAATGTGTTATCGAATCGACTTAAAGCCAGATCGTCACATTGGCCGCTTTTCTCTCTGAGACGGTTACATTTATCGTCTGCAAAGCTATGTCGCGTGCTGCGGTATGCGGAGACACTAAAAGCACCATAGTAGAACACAAAAGAAGCTTCTAAGTTGAAGCAATAGCCAGTAAGAAGCTGTACAATTCAAGTTTTGGTTGTCGATTATTGATTTTTTGGCGGCCTTGGTGCTTTGGACATGAGGTGGAACCTTAAGATTTTGCATGAAAGGAGGACTAGCAGCCCCGTTTCACGGGAGAATGTGAAAAGTAAAAACCTAAGAAATCAGTCCGTTTTCGTCATTTGTTATCGAATCGACTTAAAGCCAGATCGTCACATTGGCCGCTTTTCTCTCTGAGACGGTTACATTTATCGTCTGCAAAGCTATGTCGCGTGCTGCGGTATGCGGAGACCCCAAATGCACCATAGTAGAACACAGAAGAATCTTCTAAGTTGAAGCAATAGCCAGTAAGAAGCAGTACAATTCAAGTTTTGGTTATCGATTATTAATTTTTTGCCGGCTTTGGTGTCTTGGACATAAGGTGGAATCTTAAGATTTTGCATGAAAGGAGGACTAGCAGCCGCGTTGCACGGCAGAATGTGAAAAGTGTTCATATGTAGTAAAATTCTGAGAAATCCGTCCGTTTTCGTCATTTGTTATCGAATCGACTTAAAGCCAGATCGTCACTTTGGCCACTTTTCTCTCTGAGACGGTTACATTTATCGTCTGCAAAGCTATGTCGCATGCTGCGGTATGCGGAGACACTAAGAGCACCATAGTAGAACACAGAAGAAGCTTCTAAGTTGAAGCAATAGCCAGTAAGAAGCAGTACAATTCAGGTTTTGGTTATCGATTATTAATTTTTTGCCGGCTTTGGTGTCTTGGACATAAGGTGGAATCTTAAGATTTTGCATGAAAGGAGGACTAGCAGCCGCGTTGCACGGGAGAATGTAAAAAGGGTTCATATGTAGTAAAAACCTGAGAAATCCGTCCGTTTTCGTCATTTGTTATCGAATCGACTTAAAGCCAGATCGTCACATTGGCCGCTTTTCTCTCTGAGACGGTTACATTTATCGTCTGCAAAGCTATGTCGCGTGCTGCGGTATGCGGAGACACTAAAAGCACCATAGTAGAACACAGAAAAATCTTCTAAGTTGAAGCAATAGCCAGTAAGAAGCAGTACAATTCAAGTTTTGGTTATCGATTATTAATTTTTTGCCGGCTTTGGTGTCTTGGACATGAGGTGGAACATTAAGATTTTGCATGAAAGGAGGACTAGCAGCCGCGTTGCAAGGGAGAATGTGAAAAGTGTTCATATGTAGTAAAAAGCTGAGAAATCCGTCCGGTTTCGTCATTTGTTATCGAATCGACTTAAAGCCAGATCGTCACATTGGCCGCTTTTCTCTCTGAGACGGTTACATTTATCGTCTGCATAGCTATGTCTCGTGCTGCGGTATGCGGAGACACTAAAAGCACCATATTAGAACACAGATGAAGCTTTTAAGTTGAAGCAATAGCCAGTATGAAGCAGTACAATTCAAGTTTTGGTTATCGATTATTAATTTTAGGCGGCTTTGGTGCCTTGGACATGAGGTGGAACATTAAGATTTTGCATGAAAGGAGGACTAGCAGCCGCGTTGCAGGGGAGAATGTGAAAAGGTTTCATATGTAGTAAAAACCTGAGAAATCCGTCCGTTTTCGTCATTTGTTATCGAATCGACTTAAAGCCAGATCGTCACATTGGCCGCTTTTCTCTCTGAGACGGTTACATTTATAGTCTGCAAAGCTATGTCGCGTGCTGCGGTATGCGGAGACACTAAATGCACCATAGTAGAACACAAAAGAAGCTTCTAAGTTGAAGCAATAGCCAGTAAGAAGCTGTACAATTCAAGTTTTGGTTGTCGATTATTGATTTTTAGCCGGCCTTGGTGCTTTGGACATGAGGTGGAACCTTAAGAGTTTGCATGAAAGGAGGACTAGCAGCCCCGTTTCACGGGAGAATGTAAAAAGTAAAAACCTAAGAAATCAGTTCGTTTTCGTCATTTGTTATCGAATCGACTTAAAGCCTGATCGTCACATTGGCCGCTTTTCTCTCTGAGACGGTTACATTTATCGTCTGCAAAGCTATGTCGCCTGCTGCGGTATGCGGAGACTCTAAAAGCACCATAGTAGAACACAGAAGAAGCTTCTAAGTTGAAGCAATAGCCAGTAAGAAGCAGTACAATTCAAGTTTTGGTTATCGAATATTGATTTTTAGCCGGCTTTGGTGCCATTTACATGAGGTGGAACCATAAGATTTTGCATGAAAGGAGGACTAGCAGCCGCGTTGCAGGGGAGAATGTGAAAAGGGTTCATATGTAGTAAAAACCTGAGAAATCCGTCCGTTTTCGTCATTTGTTATCGAATCGACTTAAAGCCAGATCGTCACATTGGCCGCTTTTCTCTCTGAGACGGTTACATTTATCGTCTGCAAAGCTATGTCGCGTGCTGCGGTATGCGGAAACACTAAAAGCACCATAGTAGAACACAGAAGAAGCTTCTAAGTTGAAGCAATAGTCAGTAAAATGTAGTACAATTCAAGATTTAGTTGTCGATTATTCACTTTTTAGCCGGCTTTGGTGGCTTGGACATGACGTAGGACCTTAAGATTTTGCATGGAAGGAGGACTAGCAGCCGCGTTGCACGGGAGAATGTGAAAAGGGTTCACATGTAGTAAAATAATGAGAAATGCGTCCGTTTTCGTCATTTGTTATCGAATCGACTTAAAGCCAGATCGTCACATTGGCCGCTTTTCTCTCTGAGACGGTTACATTTTTCGTCTGCAAAGATATGTCGCGTGCTGCGGTATGCGAAAACACTAAAAGCACCAGAGTAGAACACAGAAGAAGCTTCTAAGTTGAAGTAATAGCCAGTAAGAAGTAGTACAATTCAAGTTTTAGTTGTCGATTATTCACTTTTTAGCAGGCTTTGGTGGCTTAGACATGATCTAGGAACTTAAGATTTTGCATGAAAGGAGGACTAGCAGCCGCGTTGCACGGGAGAATGTGAAATGTGTTCATATATAGTAAACACCTGAGAAATCCGTCCGTTTTCGTCATTTGCTATCGAATCGACTTAAAGCCTGATCGTCACATTGGCCGCTTTTCTCTCTGAGACGGTTACATTTATCGTCTGCAAAGCTACGTCGCGTGCTGCGGTATGCGGAGACCCCAAACGCACCATAGTATAACACAGAAGAATCTTCTAAGTTGAAGCAATAGCCAGTAAGAAGCAGTACAATTCAAGTTTTGGTAATCGATTATTAATTTTTTGCCGGCTTTGGTGTCTTGGACATAAGGTGGAATCTTAAGATTTTGCATGAAAGGAGGACTAGCAGCCGCGTTGCACGGGAGAATGTAAAAAGGGTTCATATGTAGTAAAAACCTGAGAAATCCGTCCGTTTTCGTCATGTGTTATCGAATCGACTTAAAGGCAGATCGTCACATTGGCCGCTTTTCTCTCTGAGACGGTTACATTTATCGTCTGCAAAGCTATGTCGCGTGCTGCGGTATGCGGAGACACTAAGAGCACCATAGTAGAACACAGAAGAAGCTTCTAAGTTGAAGCAATAGCCAGTAAGAAGCAGTACAATTTAAGTTTTGGTTATCCATTATCGATTTTTAGCCGACTTTGGTGCCTTGGACATGAGGTGGAACATTAAGATTTTGCATGAAAGGAGGACTAGCAGCCGCGTTGCACGGCAGAATGTGAAAAGTGTTCATATGTAGTAAAAACCTGAGAAATCCGTCCGTTTTCGTCATTTGTTATCGAATCGACTTAAAGCCAGATCGTCACATTGGCCACTTTTCTCTCTGAGACGGTTACATTTATCGTCTGCAAAGCTATGTCGCGTGCTGCGGTATGCGGAGACACTAAGAGCACCATAGTAGAACACAGAAGAAGCTTCTAAGTTGAAGCAATAGCCAGTAAGAAGCAGTACAATTCAAGTTTTGGTTATCGATTATTGATTTTTAGCCGGCTTTGGTGCCTTGGACATGAGGTGGAACCTTAGGATTTTGCTTGAAAGGAGGACTAGCAGCCGCGTTGCACGGGAGAATGTAAAAAGTGTTCATATGTAGTAAAAACCTGAGAAATCCGTCCATTTTCGTCATTTGTTATCGAATCGACTTAAAGCCAGATCGTCACATTGGCCGCTTTTCTCTCTGACACGGTTACATTTATCGTCTGCAAAGCTATGTCGCCTGCTGCGGTATGCAGAGACACTAAAAGCACCATAGTAGAACACAGAAGAAGCTTCTAAGTTGAAGCAATAGCCAGTAAGAAGTAGTACAATTGAAGTTTTAGTTGTCAATTATTCACTTTTTTAGCCGGCTTTGGTGGCTTGGACATGACCTAGGACCTTAAGATTTTGCATGAAAGGAGGACTAGTAGCCCCGTTGCACGGGAGAATGTAAAAAGTGTTCATATGTAGTAAAAACCTGATAAATCCGTCCATTTTCGTCATTTGTTATCGAATCGACTTAAAGTCAGATCGTCACGTTGGCCGCTTTTCTCTCTGAGACGGTTACATTTATCGTCTGCAAAGATATGTCGCGTGCTGCGGTACGCGGAAACAATAAAAGCATCATAGTAGAACACAGAAGAAACTTCTAAGTTGAAGCAATAGTCAGTAAGAAGCAGTAAAATTCTTGTTTAGTTTATCGATAATTGATTTTTAGCCGGCTTTGGTGTATTGGACATGAGGTGGAACCTTAAGATTTTGCATGAAAGGAGGACTGGCAGCCGCGTTGGACGGGAGAATGTGAAAAGTGTTCATATGTAGTAAAAACCTGAGAAATCCGTCCGTTTTCGTCATTTGTTATCGAATCGACTTAAAGCCAGATCGTCACATTGGCCGCTTTTCTCTCTGAGACGGTTACATTTATCGTCTGCAAAGCTATGTCGCGTGCTGCGGTATGCGGAGACACTACAAGCACCATAGTAGAACACAGAAAAAGTTTCTAAGTTGACGTAATAGCCAGTAAGAAGTAGTACAATTCAAGTTTTAGTTGTCGATTATTCCCTTTTAAGCCGGCTTTGGTGGCTTGGACATGACCTAGGACCTTAAGATTTTGCCTGAAAGGAGGACTAGCAGCCGCGTTGCACGGGAGAATATGAAAAGTGTTCATATGTAGTAAAAAAATGAGAAATCCGTCCGTTTTCGTAATGTGTTATCGAATCGACTTAAAGCCAGATCGTCACATTGGCCGCTTTTCTCTCTGAGACGGTTACATTTATCGTCTGCAAAGCTATGTCGCGTGCTGCGGTATGCGGAGACACTAAAAGCACCATAGTAGAACACAAAAGAAGCTTCTAAGTTGAAGCAATAGCCAGTAAGAAGCTGTACAATTCAAGTTTTGGTTGTCGATTATTGATTTTTTGGCGGCCTTGGTGCTTTGGACATGAGGTGGAACCTTAAGATTTTGCATGAAAGGAGGACTAGCAGCCCCGTTTCACGGGAGAATGTGAAAAGTAAAAACCTAAGAAATCAGTCCGTTTTCGTCATTTGTTATCGAATCGACTTAAAGCCAGATCGTCACATTGGCCGCTTTTCTCTCTGAGACGGTTACATTTATCGTCTGCAAAGCTATGTCGCGTGCTGCGGTATGCGGAGACCCCAAATGCACCATAGTAGAACACAGAAGAATCTTCTAAGTTGAAGCAATAGCCAGTAAGAAGCAGTACAATTCAAGTTTTGGTAATCGATTATTAATTTTTTGCCGGCTTTGGTGTCTTGGACATAAGGTGGAATCTTAAGATTTTGCATGAAAGGAGGACTAGCAGCCACGTTGCACGGGAGAATGTAAAAAGGGTTCATATGTAGTAAAAACCTGAGAAGTCAGTCCGTTTTCGTCATTTGTTATCGAATCGACTTAAAGCCAGATCGTCACATTGGCCGTTTTTCTCTCTGAGACGGTTACATTTATTGTCTGCAAAGCTATGTCGCATGCTGCGGTATGCGGAGACACTAAAAGCACCATAGTAGAACACAGAAAAATCTTCTAAGTTGAAGCAATAGCCAGTAAGAAGCAGTACAATTTAAGTTTTGGTTATCCATTATCGATTTTTAGCCGACTTTGGTGCCTTGGACATGAGGTGGAACATTAAGATTTTGCATGAAAGGAGGACTAGCAGCCGCGTTGCACGGCAGAATGTGAAAAGTGTTCATATGTAGTAAAATTCTGAGAAATCCGTCCGTTTTCGTCATTTGTTATCGAATCGACTTAAAGCCAGATCGTCACTTTGGCCACTTTTCTCTCTGAGACGGTTACATTTATCGTCTGCAAAGCTATGTCGCATGCTGCGGTATGCGGAGACACTAAGAGCACCATAGTAGAACACAGAAGAAGCTTCTAAGTTGAAGCAATAGCCAGTAAGAAGCAGTACAATTCAAGTTTTGGTTATCGATTATTAATTTTTTGCCGGCTTTGGTGTCTTGGACATAAGGTGGAATCTTAAGATTTTGCATGAAAGGAGGACTAGCAGCCGCGTTGCACGGGAGAATGTAAAAAGGGTTCATATGTAGTAAAAACCTGAGAAATCCGTCCGTTTTCGTCATTTGTTATCGAATCGACTTAAAGCCAGATCGTCACATTGGCCGCTTTTCTCTCTGAGACGGTTACATTTATCGTCTGCAAAGCTATGTCGCGTGCTGCGGTATGCGGAGACACTAAAAGCACCATAGTAGAACACAGAAAAATCTTCTAAGTTGAAGCAATAGCCAGTAAGAAGCAGTACAATTCAAGTTTTGGTTATCGATTATTAATTTTTTGCCGGCTTTGGTGTCTTGGACATGAGGTGGAACATTAAGATTTTGCATGAAAGGAGGACTAGCAGCCGCGTTGCAAGGGAGAATGTGAAAAGTGTTCATATGTAGTAAAAAGCTGAGAAATCCGTCCGGTTTCGTCATTTGTTATCGAATCGACTTAAAGCCAGATCGTCACATTGGCCGCTTTTCTCTCTGAGACGGTTACATTTATCGTCTGCATAGCTATGTCTCGTGCTGCGGTATGCGGAGACACTAAAAGCACCATATTAGAACACAGATGAAGCTTTTAAGTTGAAGCAATAGCCAGTATGAAGCAGTACAATTCAAGTTTTGGTTATCGATTATTAATTTTAGGCGGCTTTGGTGCCTTGGACATGAGGTGGAACATTAAGATTTTGCATGAAAGGAGGACTAGCAGCCGCGTTGCAGGGGAGAATGTGAAAAGGTTTCATATGTAGTAAAAACCTGAGAAATCCGTCCGTTTTCGTCATTTGTTATCGAATCGACTTAAAGCCAGATCGTCACATTGGCCGCTTTTCTCTCTGAGACGGTTACATTTATAGTCTGCAAAGCTATGTCGCGTGCTGCGGTATGCGGAGACACTAAATGCACCATAGTAGAACACAAAAGAAGCTTCTAAGTTGAAGCAATAGCCAGTAAGAAGCTGTACAATTCAAGTTTTGGTTGTCGATTATTGATTTTTAGCCGGCCTTGGTGCTTTGGACATGAGGTGGAACCTTAAGAGTTTGCATGAAAGGAGGACTAGCAGCCCCGTTTCACGGGAGAATGTAAAAAGTAAAAACCTAAGAAATCAGTTCGTTTTCGTCATTTGTTATCGAATCGACTTAAAGCCTGATCGTCACATTGGCCGCTTTTCTCTCTGAGACGGTTACATTTATCGTCTGCAAAGCTATGTCGCCTGCTGCGGTATGCGGAGACTCTAAAAGCACCATAGTAGAACACAGAAGAAGCTTCTAAGTTGAAGCAATAGCCAGTAAGAAGCAGTACAATTCAAGTTTTGGTTATCGAATATTGATTTTTAGCCGGCTTTGGTGCCATTTACATGAGGTGGAACCATAAGATTTTGCATGAAAGGAGGACTAGCAGCCGCGTTGCAGGGGAGAATGTGAAAAGGGTTCATATGTAGTAAAAACCTGAGAAATCCGTCCGTTTTCGTCATTTGTTATCGAATCGACTTAAAGCCAGATCGTCACATTGGCCGCTTTTCTCTCTGAGACGGTTACATTTATCGTCTGCAAAGCTATGTCGCGTGCTGCGGTATGCGGAAACACTAAAAGCACCATAGTAGAACACAGAAGAAGCTTCTAAGTTGAAGCAATAGTCAGTAAAATGTAGTACAATTCAAGATTTAGTTGTCGATTATTCACTTTTTAGCCGGCTTTGGTGGCTTGGACATGACGTAGGACCTTAAGATTTTGCATGGAAGGAGGACTAGCAGCCGCGTTGCACGGGAGAATGTGAAAAGGGTTCACATGTAGTAAAATAATGAGAAATGCGTCCGTTTTCGTCATTTGTTATCGAATCGACTTAAAGCCAGATCGTCACATTGGCCGCTTTTCTCTCTGAGACGGTTACATTTTTCGTCTGCAAAGATATGTCGCGTGCTGCGGTATGCGAAAACACTAAAAGCACCAGAGTAGAACACAGAAGAAGCTTCTAAGTTGAAGTAATAGCCAGTAAGAAGTAGTACAATTCAAGTTTTAGTTGTCGATTATTCACTTTTTAGCAGGCTTTGGTGGCTTAGACATGATCTAGGAACTTAAGATTTTGCATGAAAGGAGGACTAGCAGCCGCGTTGCACGGGAGAATGTGAAATGTGTTCATATATAGTAAACACCTGAGAAATCCGTCCGTTTTCGTCATTTGCTATCGAATCGACTTAAAGCCTGATCGTCACATTGGCCGCTTTTCTCTCTGAGACGGTTACATTTATCGTCTGCAAAGCTACGTCGCGTGCTGCGGTATGCGGAGACCCCAAACGCACCATAGTATAACACAGAAGAATCTTCTAAGTTGAAGCAATAGCCAGTAAGAAGCAGTACAATTCAAGTTTTGGTAATCGATTATTAATTTTTTGCCGGCTTTGGTGTCTTGGACATAAGGTGGAATCTTAAGATTTTGCATGAAAGGAGGACTAGCAGCCGCGTTGCACGGGAGAATGTAAAAAGGGTTCATATGTAGTAAAAACCTGAGAAATCCGTCCGTTTTCGTCATGTGTTATCGAATCGACTTAAAGGCAGATCGTCACATTGGCCGCTTTTCTCTCTGAGACGGTTACATTTATCGTCTGCAAAGCTATGTCGCGTGATGCGGTATGCGGAGACACTAAAAGCACCATAGTAGAACACAGAAAAATCTTCTAAGTTGAAGCAATAGCTAGTAAGAAGCAGTACAATTTAAGTTTTGGTTATCGAGTATCGATTTTTAGCCGGCTTTGGTGCCTTGGACATGAGGTGGAACCTTAAGATTTTGCATGAAAGGAGGACTAGCAGCCGCGTTGCACGGGAGAATGAGAAAAGGGTTCATATGTAGTAAAAACCTGAAAAATACGTCCGTTTTCGTCATTTGTTATCGAATCGACTTATAGCCAGATCGTCACTTTGGCCACTCTTCTTTCTGAAACGGTTACATTTGTCGTCTGCAAAGCTATGTCGCGTGCTGCGGTATGCGGAGACACTAAAAGCACCATAGTAAAACACAGAAGAAGCTTCTAAGTTGAAGTAATAGCCAGTAAGAAGTAGTACAATTCAAGTTTTAGTTTTCGATTATTCACTTTTTAGCCGGCTTTGCTGGCTTGGACATGATGTAGGAATTTAAGACTTTGCATGAAAGGAGGACTAGCAGCCGCGTTGCACGGGAGAATGTGAAAAGTGCTCATATATAGTAAACACCTGAGAAATCCGTCCGTTTTCGTTATTTGTTATCGAATCGACTTAAAGCCAGATCGTCACATTGGCCGCTCTTCTCTCTGAGACGGTTATATTTATCGTCTGCAAAGCTACGTCGCGTGCTGCGGTATGCGGAGACACTAAAAGCACCATAGTAGAACACAGAAGAAGCTTCTAAGTTGAAGTAATAGCCAGTAAGAAGTAGTACAATTGAAGTTTTAGTTGTCGATTATTCACTTTTTAGCCGGCTTTGGTGGTTTGGACATGACCTAGGACCTCAAGATTTTGCATGAAAGGAGGACTAGCAGCCCCTTTGCACGGGAGAATGTAAAAAGTTTTCATATGTAGTAAAAACCTGAGAAATCCGTCCGTTTTCGTCATTTGTTATCGAATCGACTTAATGCCAGATCGTCACATTGGCCGCTTTTCTCTCTGAGACGGTTACATTTATCGTCTGCAAAGCTATGTCGCGTGCTGCGGTATGCGGAAACACTAAAAGCACCATAGTAGAACACAGAAGAAACTTCTAAGTTGAAGCAATAGTCAGTAAGAAGCAGTACAATTCTTGTTTTGTTTATCGACAATTGATTTGTAGCCGGCTTTGGTGCCTTGGACATGAGGTGGAACGTTAAGATTTTGCATGAAAGGAGGACTAGCAGCCGCGTTGGCGGGAGAATGTAAAAAGGGTTCATATGTAGTAAAATCCTGAGAAATCCGTCCGTTATCGTCATTTGTTATCGAATCGACTTAAAACCAGATCGTCACATTGGCCGCTTTTCTCTCTGAGACGGTTACATTTATCGTCTGCAAAGATATGTCGTGTGCTGCGGTATGCGGAAACACTAAAAGCACCATAGTAGAACACAGAAGAAGCTTCTAAGTTGAAGTAATAGTCAGTAAGAAGTAGTACAATTCAAGGTTTAGTTGTCGATTATTCATTTTTTAGCCGGCTTTGGTGGCTTGGACATGATGTAGGAACTTAAGATTTTGCATGAAAGTAGGACTTGCAGCCGCGTTGCACGGGAGAATGTGAAAAGTGTTCATATGTAGTAAAAACCTGAGAAATCCGTCCGTTTTCGTCATGTGTTATCGAATCGACTTAAAGCCAGATCGTCACATTGGCCGCTTTTCTCCCTGAAACGGTTAGATTTACGTCTGCAAAGCTATGTCACGTGCTGCGGTATGCGGAGACACTAAATGCACCATAGTAGAACACAGAAGAAGCTTCTAAGTTGAAGCAATAACCAGTAACAAGTAGTACAATTCAAGTTCTAGTTGTCGATTATTCACTTTTTAGCCGGCTATGGTGGCTTGGACATAACCTAGGACCTTAAGATTTTGCATGAAAAGAGGACTAGAAGCCGCGTTGCACGGGAGAATATGAAAAGGGTTCATATGTAGTAAAAACCTGAGAAATCCGTCCGTTTTCGTCATTTGTTATCGAAACGACTTAAAGCCAGATCGTCAAATTGGCCGCTCTTCTCTCTGGAACGGTTACATTTATCGTCTGCAAAGCTATGTCGCGTGCTGCGGTATGCGGAAACACTAAAAGCACCATAGTAGAACACAGAAGAAGCTTCTAAGTTGAAGCAATAGTCAGTAAGAAGCAGTACAATTCAAGTTTTGGTTATCGATAATTGATTTTTAGCCGGCTTTGGTGCCTTGGACATGAGGTGGAACCTTAAGATTTTGCATGAAAGGAGGACTAGCAGCCCCGTTGCACGGAAGAATGTGAAAAGGGTTCATATGTAGTGAAAACCTGAGAAATCCGTCCGTTTTCGTACTTCTTATCGAATCGACTTAAAGCCAGATCGTCAAATTAGCCGCTCTTCTCTCTGAAACGGTTACATTTATGGTGTGCAATGCTATGTCGCGTGCTGCGGTATGCGGAGACATTAAAAGCACAATAGTAGAACACAGAAGAAGAATCTAAGTTGAAGCAGTAGCCAGTAAGAAGTAGTACAATTCAAGTTTTAGTTGTCGATTATCACTTTTTAGAAGCGTTATTGGCTTCTACATGACCTAGTACCTTAAGATTTTGCATGAAAGGAGGACTAACAGCCGCGTTGTACGGGAGAATGTGAAATGTGTTCATATGTAGTAAAAACCTGAGAAATCCGTCCGTTTTCGTCATTTGTTATCGAATCGACTTAAAGCCAGATCGTCACATTGGCCGCTTTTCTCTCTGAGATGGTTACATTTATCTTCTGCAAAGCTATGTCGCGTTCTGCGGTATGCAGAGACAAAGCACCAAAGTACAACACAGAAGAAGCTTGTAAGTTGAAGTAATAGGCGGTAAGAAGTAGTACAATTCAAGTTTTAGTTGTCGATTATTCGCTTTTTATCCGGCTTTGGTGACTTGGACATGACCTAGGACCTTAAGACTTTGCATGAAAGGAGGACTAGCAGCTGCGTTGCACGGGAGAATGTGAAAAGTGTTCATATGTAGTAAAAACGTGAGAAATCCGTTCGTTTTCGTCATTTGTTATCGAATCGACTCAAAGCCAGATCGTCACATTGGCCGCTTTTCTCTCTGAGACGGTTACATTTATCATCTGCAAACCTATGTCCCGTGCTGCGGTATGCAGAGACACTAAAAGCACCATAGTAGATCACAGAAGAAGCTTCTAAGTTGAAGCAATAGCCAGTAAGAAGGAGTACAATTCAAGTTTTGGTTGTCGATTATTCACTTTTTAGACGGCTTTGGTGGCTTGGAAATGACCTAGGACCTAAGGATTTTGCATGAAAGGAGGACTAGCAGCCCCGTTGCACGGGAGAATGTGAAAAGTGTTCATATGTAGTAAAAACCTGAGAAATCCGTCCGTTTTCGTCATTTGTTATCGAATCGACTTAAAGCCAGATCGTCACATTGGCCGCTTTTCTCTCTGAGACGGTTACATTTATCGTCTGCAAAGCTATGTCGCGTGCTGCGGTATGCGGAGACACTAAAAGCACCAAAGTAGAACACAGAAGAAGCTTCTAAGTTGAAGCAATAGTCAGTAAAATGTAGTACAATTCAAGATTTAGCTGTCGATTATTCACTTTTTAGCCGGCTTTGGTGGCTTGAACATGACCTAGGACCTTAAGACTTTGCATGAAAGGAGGACTAACAGCCGCGTTGTACGGGAGAATGTGAAATGTGTTCATATGTAGTAAAAACCTGAGAAATCCGTCCGTTTTCGTCATTTGTTATCGAATCGACTTAAAGCCAGATCGTCACATTGGCCGCTCTTCTCTCTGAATCGGTTACATTTATCGTCTGCAAAGCTATGTCGCGTGCTGCGGTATGCGGAGACACTAAAAGCACCATAGTAGAACACAGAAGAAGCTTCTAAGTTGAAGCAATAGCCATAGGAAGCAGTACAATTCAAGTTTTGGTTATCGATTATTGATTTTTAGCCGGCTTTGGTGCCTTGGACATGAGGTGGAACCTTATGATTTTGCATGAAAGGAGGACTAGCAGCTGCGTTGCACGGGAGAATGTGAAAAGGGTTCATATTTAGAAAAAACCTGAGGAATCCATCCGTTTTCGTCATTTGTTATAGAATCGACTTAAAGCCAGATCGTCACATTCTCCGCTTTTCTCTCAGAGACTGTTACATTTATCGTCTGCAAAGCTATGTCGCGTGCTGCGGTATGCGGAGACACTAAAAGCACCTTAGTAGAACACAGAAGAAGCTTCTAAGTTGAAGCAATGGCCAGTAAGAAGTAGTACAATTCAAGTTTTGGTTATCGATTATTGATTTTTAGCCGACTTTGGTGCCTTGGACATGAGGTGGAACCTTAAGATTTTGCATGAAAGGAGGACTAGCAGCTGCGTTGCACGGGAGAATGTGAAAAGGTTTCATATGTAGTAAAAACCTGAGAAATCCGTCCGTTTTCGTCATTTGTTATCGAATCGACTTAAAGCCAGATCGTCACATTGGCCGCTTTTCTCTCTGAAACGGTTACGTTTATTGTCTGCAAAGCTATGTCACGTGCTGCGGTATGCGGAGACACTAAAAGCACCATAGTAGAACACAGAAGAAGCTTCTAAGTTGAAGCAATAGCCAGTAAGAAGTAGTACAATTCAAGTTTTAGTTGTGGATTATTCACATTTTAGCCGGCTTTGGTGGCTTGGACATGACCTAGGACCTTAGTATTTTGCATGAAAGGAGGACTAGCAGCCGCGGTACACGGGAGAATGTGAAAAGTGTTCATATGTAGTAAAAACCTGAGAAATCCGTCCGTTTTCGTAATTTCTTATCGAATCGACTTAAAGCCAGATCGTCACATTGGCCGCTTTTCTCTCTGAAACGGTTACATTTATCGTCTGCAAAGCTATGTCGCGTGCTGCGGTATGCGGAGACACTAAATGCACCATAGTAGAACACAGAAGAAGCTTCTAAGTTGAAGTAATAGCCAATAAGATGTAGTACAATTCAAGTTTTAGGCATCGATTATTCACTTTTTAGCCAGTTTTGGTAGCTTGGACATAACCTCGGACCTTAAGATTTTGCATGAAAGGAGGACTAGTAGCCGCGTTACACGGGAGAATGTGAAAAGTGTTCATATGTAGTAAAAACCTGAGAAATCCGTCCGTTTTCGTAATTTGTTATCGAATCGCCTTAATGCCAGATCGTCACATTGGCCGCTTTTCTCTCTGAAACGGTTACATTTATCGTCTGCAAAGCTATGTCGCGTGCTGCGGTATGCGGAGACACTAAAAGCACCATAGTAGAACACAGAAGAAGCTTCTAAGTTGAAGCAATAGCCATAAGAAGCAGTACAATTCAAGGTTTGGTTATCGATTATTGATTTTTAGCCGGCTTTGGTGCCTTGGACATGAGGTGGAACCTTAACATTTTGCATGAAAGGAGGACTAGCAGCTGCGTTGCACGGGAGAATGTGAAAAGGGTTCATATGTAGCAAAAACCTGAGAAATCCGCCCGTTTTCGTCATTTGTTATCCAATCAACTTAAAGCTAGATCGTTACATTGGCCGCTCTTCTCTCTGAATCGGTTACATTTATCGTCTGCAAAGCTATGTCGCGTGCTGCGGTATGCGGAGACACTAAAAGCACCATAGTAGAACACAGAAGAAGCTTCTAAGTTGAAGCAATAGCCAGTAAGAAGTAGTACAATTCAAGTTTTAGTTGTCGAGTATTCACATTTTAGCCGGCTTTGGTGGCTTGGACATGACCTAGGACCTTAATATTTTCCATGAAAGGAGGACTAGCAGCCGCGGTGCACGGGAGAATGTGAAAAGTGTTCATATGTAGTAAAAACATGAGATATCTGTCCGTTTTCGTAATTTGTTATCGAATCGACTTAAAGCCAGATCGTCAAATTGGCCGCTTTTCCCTCTGAGACGGTTACATTTATCGTCTGCAAAGCTATGTCGCGTGCTGCGCTTTGCGGAGACACTAAAAGCACCATAGCAGAACACAGAAGAAGCTTCTAAGTTAAAGCAATGGCCAGTAAGAAGTAGTACAATTCAAGTTTTGGTTATCGATTATTGATTTTTAGCCGGCTTTGGTGCCTTGGACATGATGTGGAACCTTAAGATTTTGCATGAAAGGAGGACTAGCAGCTGCGTTGCACGGGAGAATGTGAAAAGGTTTCATATGCAGTAAAAACCTGAGAAATCCGTCCGTTTTCGTCATTTGTTATCGAATCGACTTATAGCCAGATCGTCACATTGGCCGCTTTTCTCTCTGAAACGGTTACGTTTATTGTCTGCAAACCTATGTCACGTGCTGCGGTATGCGGAGACACTAAAAGCACCATAGTAGAACACAGAAGAAGCTTCTAAGTTGAACCAATAACCAGTACGAAGTAGTACAATTCAAGTTTTAGTTGTCGATTATTCACTTTTTAGCCGGCTTTATTGGCTTGCACATGACCTAGTACCTTAAGATTTTGCTTGAAAAGAGGACTAGCAGCCGCGTTGCACGGGAGAATGTGAAAAGTGTTCATATGTACTAAAAACTTGAGAAATCCGTCCGTTTTCGTCATATGTTATCAAATCGACTTAAAGCCAGATCGTCACATTGGCCGCTTTTCTCTCTGAGACGGTTACATTTATCGTCTGCAAAGCTATGTCGCGTGCTGCGGTATGCGGAGACACTAAAAGCACCATAGTAGAACACAGAAGAAGCTTCTAAGTTGAAGCAATAGCCATAAGAAGCAGTACAATTCAAGTTTTGGTTATCGATTATTGATTTTTAGCCGGCTTTGGTGCCTTGGACATTAGGTGGAACCTTATGATTTTGCATGAAAGGAGGACTAGCAGCTGCGTTGCACGGGAGAATGTGAAAAGGGTTCATATGTAGCAAGAACCTGAGAAATACGCCCGTTTTCGTCATTTGTTATCGAATCTACTTAAAGCCATATCGTCACATTGGCCGCTCTTCTCTCTGAATCGGTTACATTTATCGTCTGCAAAGCTATGTCGCGTGCTGCGGTATGCGGAGACACTAAAAGCACCATAGTAGAACACAGAAGAAGCTTCTCAGTTGAAGTAATAGCCAGTAAGAAGTAGTACGATTCAAGTTTTAGTTATCGATTATTCACTTTTTAGCCGGCTTTGGTGGCTTTTACATGACCTAGGACCTTAAGATTTTGCATGAAAGGAGGTCTAGCAGCCGCGTTGCATGGGAGAATGTGAAAAGTGTTCATATGTAGTAAAAAACCTGAGAAATCCGTCCGTTTTCGTCATTTGTTATCGAATCGACTTAAAGCCAGATCGTCACATTGGCCGCTTTTCTCTCTGAGACGGTTACATTTATCGTCTGCAAAGCTATGTCGCGTGCTGCGGTATGCGGAGACACTGAAAGTACCATAGTAGAACACAGAAGAAGCTTCTAAGTTGAAGTAATAGCCAGTAAGAAGTTATACGATTCAAGTTTTAGTAGTCGATTATTCACATTTTAGCCGGCTTTGGTGGCTTGGACATGACCTAGGACGTTAAGATTTTGCATGAAAGGAGGACTAGCAGCCGCGTTGCACGGGAGAATGTGAAAAGTGTTCATATGTAGTAAAAACCTGAGAAATCCGTCTGTTTTCGTCATTTATTATCGAATCGACTTAAAGCCAGTTCGTCACATTGGCCGCTTTTCTCTCTGAGACGCTTTCATTTATCGTCTGCAAAGCTATGTCGCGTGCTGCGGTATGCGGAGACACTAAAAGCACCATAGTAGAACACAGAAGAAGCTTCTAAGTTGAAGCAATAGCCATAAGAAGCAGTACAATTCAAGTTTTGTTTATCGTTTATTGATTTTTAGCGGCTTTGGTGAATTGGGCAAGAGGTGGAACCTTAAGATTTTGCATGAAAGGAGGACTAGCAGCTGCGTTGCACGGGAGAATGTGAAAAGGGTTCATATGTAGTAAAAACCTGAAAAATCCGCCCGTTTTCGTCATTTGTTATCGAATCGACTTAAAGCCAGATCGTCACATTGGCCGCTCTTCTCTCTGAATTGGTTACATTTATCGTCTGCAAAGCTATGTCGCGTGCTGCGCTATGCGGAGACACTAAAAGCTCCATAGTAGAACACAGAAGAAGCTTCTAAGTTGAAGCAATAGCCAGTAAGAAGTAGTACAATTCAAGTTTTAGTTGTCGATTATTCACATTTTAGCCAGCTTTGGTGGCTTGGACATGACCTAGGACCTTAATATTTTGCATGAAAGGAGGACTAGCAGCCGCGGTGCACGGGAGAATGTGAAAAGTGTTCATATGTAGTAAAAACCTGAGAAATCAATATGTTTTCGTCATTTGTTATCGAATCGACTTAAAGCCAGATCGTCACATTGGCCGCTTTTCTCTCTGAGACGGTTACATTTATCGTCTGCAAAGCTATGTCACGTGCTGCGGTATGCGGAGACACTAAAAGCACCATAGTAGAACACAGAATAAGCTTCTAAGTTGAAGCAATGGCCAGTAAGAAGTAGTACAATTCTAGTTTTGGTTATCGATTATTGAGTTTTAGCCGGCTTTGGTGCCTTGGGCATGAGGTGGAACCTTAAGATTTTGCATGAAAGGAGGACTAGCAGCTGCGTTGCACGGGAGAATGTGAAAAGGGTTCATATGTAGTAAAAACCTGAGAAATCCGTCTGTTTTCGTCATTTGTTATCGAATCGACTTAAAGCCAGATCGTCACATTGGCCGCTTTTCTCACTGAAACGGTTACGTTTATCGTCTGCAAAGCAATGTCACGTGCTGCGGTATGCGGAGACACTAAAAGCACCATAGTAGAACACAGAAGAAGCTTCAAAGTTGAAGCAATAACCAGTATGAAGTAGTACAATTCAAGTTTTAGGCGTCGATTATTCACTTTTTAGCCGGCTTTGGTGGCTTGGACATGACCTAGGACCTTAAGATTTTGCATGAAAGGAGGACTAGCAGCCGCGTTGCACGGGAGAATGAGAAAAGTGTTCATATGTAGTAAAAACCTGAGAAATCCGTCCGTTTTCGTCTTTTGTTATCGAATCGACTTAAAGCCAGATCGTCACATTGGCCGCTTTTCTCTCTGAGACGGTTACATTTATCGTCTGCAAAGCTATGTCGCGTGCTGCGGTATGCGGAGACACTAAAAGCACCATAGTAGAACACAGAAGAAGCTTCTAAGTTGAAGCAATAGCCATAAGAAGCAGTACAATTCAAGTTTTGGTTATCGATTATTGATTTTTAGCGGCTTTGGTGCCTTGGACAAGAGGTGGAACCTTTAGATTTTGCATAAAAGGAGGACTAACAGCCGCGTTGAACGGGAGAATGTGAAAAGTGTTCATATGTACTAAAAACCTGAGAAATCCGTCCGTTTTTGTCATTTGTTATCGAACCGACTTAAAGCCAGATCGTCACATTGGCCGCTTTTCTCTCTGAGACGGTTACATTTATCGTCTGCAAAGCTATGTCGCGTGCTGCCATATGCGGAGACACTAAAAGCACCATAGTGGAACACAGAATAAGCTTCTAAGTTGAAGCAATGGCCAGTAAGAAGTAGTACAATTCAAGTCTTGGCTATCGATTATTGATCTTTTGCCGGCTTTGGTGCCTTGGACATGAGGTCGATCCTTAAGATTTTGCTTGAAAGGAGGACTAGAAGCTGCGTTGCACGGGAGAATGTAAAAAGGGTTCATATGTAGTAAAAACCTGAGAAATCCGTCCGTTTTCGTCATTTGTTATCGAATCGACTTAAAGCCAGATCGTCACTTTGGCCGCTTTTCTCTCTGAAATGGTTACGTTTATCGTCTGCAAGGCTATGTCACGTGCTGCGGTATGCGGAGACACTAAAAGCACCATAGTAGAACACAGAAGAGGCTTCTAAGTTGAAGCAATAAAAAGTAACGAGTAGTACAATTCAAGTATTAGTTGTCGATTATTCACTTTTTAGCCGGCTTTATTGGCTTGGACATGACCTAGTACCTTAAGATTTTGCATGAAAGGAGCATTAGCAGCCGCGTTGCACGGGAGAATGTGAAAAGTGTTCATATGTACTAAAAACCTGAGAAATCCGTCCGTTTTCGTCATTTGTTCTCGAATCGACTTAAAGCCAGATCGCCACATTGGCCGCTTTTCTCTCTGAGACGGTTACATTTATCGTCTGCAAAGCTATGTCGCGTGCTGCGGTATGCGGAGACACTAAAAGCACCATAGTAGAACACAGAAGAAGCTTCTAAGTTGAAGCAATAACCAGTACGAAGTAGTACAATTCAAGTATTAGTTGTCGATTATTCACTTTTTAGCCGGCTTTATTGACTTGGACATGACCTAGTACCTTAAGATTTTGCTTGAAAGGAGGACTAGCAGCCGCGTTGCACGGGAGAATGTGAAAAGTGTTCAGATGTACTAAAAACCTGAGAAATCCGTCCGTTTTCATCATTTGTTATCGAATCGACCTAAAGCCAGATCGTCACATAAGCCGCTTTTCTCTCTGAGACGGTTACATTTATCGTCTGCAAAGCTATGTCGCGTGCTGCGGTATGCGGAGACACTAAAAGCAGCATAGTAGAACACAGAAGAAGCTTCTAAGTTGAAGTAATAGATAGTAAGAAGTAGTACAATTCAAGTTTTAGGCGTCGATTATTCACTTTTTAGCCAGTTTTGGTGGCTTGGACATGACCTAGGACCTTACGATTTTGCATGAAAGGAGGACTGGTAGCCGCGTTGCACGGGAAAATGTGAAAGGTGTTCATATGTAGTAAAAACCTGAGATATCCGTCCGTTTTCGTCATTTGTTATCGAATCGACTTAAAGCCAGATCGTCACATTGGCCGCTTTTCTCTCTGAGACGGTTACATTTATCGTCTGCAAAGCTATGTCGCGTGCTGTGGTATGCGGAGACACTAAAAGCACCATAGTAGAACACAGAAGAAGCTTCTAAAATGAAGTAATAGCCAGTAAGAAGTAGTACAATTCAAGTTTTAGGCGTCGATTATTCACTTTGTAGCCGGCTTAGGTGGCTTGGACATGACCTAGGACTTTAAGATTTTGCATGAAAGTAGGACTAGCAGCCGCGTTGCACGGGAGAATGTGAAAAGTGTTCATATGTAGTAAAATGCTGAGAAATCCGTCCGTTTTCGTCATTTGTTATCGAATCGACTTAAAGCCAGATCGTCACACTGGCCGCTTTTCTCTCTGAGACGGTTACATTTATCGTCTGCAAAGCTATGTCGCGTGCTGCGGTATGCGGAGACACTAAAAGCACCATAGTGGAACAATGAATAAGCTTCTAAGTTGAAGCAATGGCCAGTAAGAAGTAGTACAATTCAAGTTTTGGCTATAGATTATTGATCTTTAGCCGGCTTTGGTGCCTTGGACATGAGGTCGAACCTTAAGATTTTGCTTGAAAGAAGGACTAGCAGCTGCGTTGCACGGGAGTATGTGAAAAGGGTTCATATGTAGTAAAAACCTGAGAAATCCGTCCGTCTTCGTCATTCGTTATCGAATCGACTTAGAGCCAGATCGTCACTATGGCCGCTTTTCTCTCTGAAATGGTTACGTTTATCGTCTGCAAAGCTATGTCGCGTG
The DNA here is from genome assembly GCF_023897955.1 of Schistocerca gregaria. Lineage (NCBI taxonomy): Eukaryota > Metazoa > Arthropoda > Insecta > Orthoptera > Acrididae > Schistocerca > Schistocerca gregaria. The sequence continues at coordinate 273,702 of NW_026061982.1, forward strand.
CTGCGGTATGCGGAGACACTAAAAGCACCAAAGTAGAACACAGAAGAAGCTTCTAAGTTGAAGCAATAGTCAGTAAAATGTAGTACAATTCAAGATTTAGCTGTCGATTATTCACTTTTTAGCCGGCTTTGGTGGCTTGAACATGACCTAGGACCTTAAGACTTTGCATGAAAGGAGGACTAACAGCCGCGTTGTACGGGAGAATGTGAAATGTGTTCATATGTACTAAAAACCTGAGAAATCCGTCCGTTTTCGTGATTTGTTATCGAATCGACTTAAAGCCAGATCGTCACATTGGCCGCTTTTCTCTCTGAGACGGTTACATTTATCGTCTGCAAAGCTATGTCGCGTGCTGCGGTATGCGGAGACACTAAAAGCACCGTAGTAGAACACAGAAGAAGCTTCTAAGTTGAAGCAATAGCCATAAGAAGCAGTACAATTCAAGTTTTGGTTATCGATTATTGATTTTTAGCGGCTTTGGTGCCTTGGACAAGAGTTGGAACCTTTAGATTTTGCATGAAAGGAGGACTAACAGCCGCGTTGCACGGGAGAATGTGAAAAGTGTTCATATGTAGTAAAAACCTGAGAAATCCGTCCGTTTTCGTCATTTGTTATCGAACCGACTTAAAGCCAGATCGTCACATTGGCCGCTTTTCTCTCTGAGACGGTTACATTTATCGTCTGCAAAGCTATGTCGCGTGCTGCCGTATGCGGAGACACTAAAAGCACCATAGTGGAACACAGAATAAGCTTCTAAGTTGAAGCAATGGCCAGTAAGAAGTAGTACAATTCAAGTCTTGGCTATCGATTATTGATCTTTAGCCGGCTTTGGTGCCTTGGACATGAGGTCGATCCTTAAGATTTTGCTTGAAAGGAGGACTAGAAGCAGCGTTGCACGAGAGAATGTGAAATGTGTTCATATGTACTAAAAACATGAGAAATCCGTACGTTTTCGTCATTTGTTATCGAATCGACTTAAAGCCAGATCGCCACATTGGCCGCTTTTCTCTCTGAGACGGTTACATTTATCGTCTGCAAAGCTATGTCGCGTGCTGCGGTATGCGGAGACACTAAAAGCACCATAGTAGAACACAGAAGAAGCTTCTAAGTTGAAGCAATAACCAGTACGAAGTAGTACAATTCAAGTTTTAGTTGTCGATTATTCACTTTTTAGCCGGCTTTATTGACTTGGACATGACCTAGTACCTTAAGATTTTGCTTGAAAGGAGGACTAGCAGCCGCGTTGCACGGGAGAATGTGAAAAGTGTTCATATGTACTAAAAACCTGAGAAATCCGTCCGTTTTCGTCATTTGTTATCGAATCGACTTAAAGCCAGATCGTCACATTGGCCGCTTTTCTCTCTGAGACGGTTACATTTATCGTCTGCAAAGCTATGTCGCGTGCTGCCGTATGCGGAGACACTAAAAGCAGCATAGTAGAACACAGAAGAAGCTTCTAAGTTGAAGCAATGGCCAGTAAGAAGTAGTACAATTCAAGTTTTGGCTATCGATTATTGATCTTTAGCCGGCTTTGGTGCCTTGGACATGAGGTCGAACCTTACGATTTTGCTTGAAAGAAGGACTAGCAGCTGCGTTGCACGGGAGTATGTGAAAAGGGTTCATATGTAGTAAAAACCTGAGAAATCCGTCCGTTTTCGTCATTTGTTATTGAATCGACTTAGAGCCAGACCGTCACTATGGCCGCTTTTCTCTCTGAAATGGTTACGTTTATCGTCTGCAAAGCTATGTCACGTGCTGCGGTATGCGGAGACACTAAAAGCACCATAGTAGAACACAGAAGAAGCTTCTAAGTTGAAGCAATAAAAAGTAACAAGTAGTACAATTCAAGTATTAGTTGTCGATTATTCACTTTTTAGCCGGCATTATTGGCTTGGACATGACCTAGTACCTAAAGAATTTGCATGAAAGGAGGACTTGCAGCCGCGTTGCACGGGAGAATGTGAAAAGTGTTCATATGTACTAAAAACCTGAGAAATAAGTCCGTTTTCGTCATTTGTTATCGAATCGACTTAAAGCCAGATCGTCACATTGGCCGCTTTTTTCTCTGAGACGGTTACATTTATCGTCTGCGAAGCTATGTCGCGTGCTGCGGTATGCGGAGACACTAAAAGCACCATAGTAGAACACAGAAGAAGCTTCTAAGTTGAAGCAATAGCCATAAGAAGCAGTACAATTCAAGTTTTGGTTATCGATTATTGATTTTTAGCGGCTTTGGTGCCTTGGACAAGAGTTGGAACCTTTAGATTTTGCATGAAAGGAGGACTAACAGCCGCGTTGCACGGGAGAATGTGAAAAGTGTTCATATGTACTAAAAACCTGAGAAATCCGTCCGTTTTCGTCATTTGTTATCGAATCGACTTAAAGCCAGATCGCCACATTGGCCGCTTTTCTCTCTGAGACGGTTACATTTATCGTCTGCAAAGCTATGTCGCGTGCTGCGGTATGCGGAGACACTAAAAGCACCATAGTAGAACACAGAAGGAGCTTCTAAGTTGAAGCAATAACCAGTACGAAGTAGTACAATTCAAGTTTTACGCGTCGATTATTCACTTTTTAGCCAGTTTTGGTGGCTTGGACATGACCTAGGACCTTAAGATTTTGCATGAAAGGAGGACTGGTAGCCGCGTTGCACGGGAGAATGTGAAAGGTGTTCATATGTAGTAAAAACCTGAGTTATCCGTCCGTTTTCGTCATTTGTTATCGAATCGACTTAATGCCAGATCGTCACATTGGCCGCTTTTCTCTCTGAGACGGTTACATTTATCGTCTGCAAAGCTATGTCGCGTGCTGCGGTATGCGGAGACACTAAAAGCACCATAGTGGAACAATGAATAAGCTTCTAAGTTGAAGCAATGGCCAGTAAGAAGTAGTACAATTCAAGTTTTGGCTATCGATTATTGATCTTTAGCCGGCTTTGGTGCCTTGGACATGAGGTCGAGCCTTAAGATTTTGCTTGAAAGAAGGACTAGCAGCTGCGTTGCACGGGAGTATGTGAAAAGGGTTCATATGTAGTAAAAACCTGAGATATCCGTCCGTTTTCGTCATTTGTTATCGAATCGACTTAAAGCCAGATCGTCACTATGGCCGCTTTTCTCTCTGAAATTGTTACGTTTATCGTCTGCAAAGCTATGTCACGTGCTGCGGTATGCGGAGACACTAAAAGCACCATAGTAGAACACAGAAGAAGCTTCTAAGTTGAAGCAATAAAAAGTAACAAGTAGTACAATTCAAGTTTTAGTTGTCGAGTATTCACATTTTAGCCGGCTTTGGTGGCTTGGACATGACCTAGGACCTTAATATTTTCCATGAAAGGAGGACTAGCAGCCGCGGTGCACGGGAGAATGTGAAAAGTGTTCATATGTAGTAAAAACATGAGATATCTGTCCGTTTTCGTAATTTGTTATCGAATCGACTTAAAGCCAGATCGTCAAATTGGCCGCTTTTCCCTCTGAGACGGTTACATTTATCGTCTGCAAAGCTATGTCGCGTGCTGCGCTTTGCGGAGACACTAAAAGCACCATAGCAGAACACAGAAGAAGCTTCTAAGTTAAAGCAATGGCCAGTAAGAAGTAGTACAATTCAAGTTTTGGTTATCGATTATTGATTTTTAGCCGGCTTTGGTGCCTTGGACATGATGTGGAACCTTAAGATTTTGCATGAAAGGAGGACTAGCAGCTGCGTTGCACGGGAGAATGTGAAAAGGTTTCATATGCAGTAAAAACCTGAGAAATCCGTCCGTTTTCGTCATTTGTTATCGAATCGACTTATAGCCAGATCGTCACATTGGCCGCTTTTCTCTCTGAAACGGTTACGTTTATTGTCTGCAAACCTATGTCACGTGCTGCGGTATGCGGAGACACTAAAAGCACCATAGTAGAACACAGAAGAAGCTTCTAAGTTGAACCAATAACCAGTACGAAGTAGTACAATTCAAGTTTTAGTTGTCGATTATTCACTTTTTAGCCGGCTTTATTGGCTTGCACATGACCTAGTACCTTAAGATTTTGCTTGAAAAGAGGACTAGCAGCCGCGTTGCACGGGAGAATGTGAAAAGTGTTCATATGTACTAAAAACTTGAGAAATCAGTCCGTTTTCGTCATATGTTATCAAATCGACTTAAAGCCAGATCGTCACATTGGCCGCTTTTCTCTCTGAGACGGTTACATTTATCGTCTGCAAAGCTATGTCGCGTGCTGCGGTATGCGGAGACACTAAAAGCACCATAGTAGAACACAGAAGAAGCTTCTAAGTTGAAGCAATAGCCATAAGAAGCAGTACAATTCAAGTTTTGGTTATCGATTATTGATTTTTAGCCGGCTTTGGTGCCTTGGACATTAGGTGGAACCTTATGATTTTGCATGAAAGGAGGACTAGCAGCTGCGTTGCACGGGAGAATGTGAAAAGGGTTCATATGTAGCAAGAACCTGAGAAATACGCCCGTTTTCGTCATTTGTTATCGAATCTACTTAAAGCCATATCGTCACATTGGCCGCTCTTCTCTCTGAATCGGTTACATTTATCGTCTGCAAAGCTATGTCGCGTGCTGCGGTATGCGGAGACACTAAAAGCACCATAGTAGAACACAGAAGAAGCTTCTCAGTTGAAGTAATAGCCAGTAAGAAGTAGTACGATTCAAGTTTTAGTTATCGATTATTCACTTTTTAGCCGGCTTTGGTGGCTTTTACATGACCTAGGACCTTAAGATTTTGCATGAAAGGAGGTCTAGCAGCCGCGTTGCATGGGAGAATGTGAAAAGTGTTCATATGTAGTAAAAAACCTGAGAAATCCGTCCGTTTTCGTCATTTGTTATCGAATCGACTTAAAGCCAGATCGTCACATTGGCCGCTTTTCTCTCTGAGACGGTTACATTTATCGTCTGCAAAGCTATGTCGCGTGCTGCGGTATGCGGAGACACTGAAAGTACCATAGTAGAACACAGAAGAAGCTTCTAAGTTGAAGTAATAGCCAGTAAGAAGTTATACGATTCAAGTTTTAGTAGTCGATTATTCACATTTTAGCCGGCTTTGGTGGCTTGGACATGACCTAGGACGTTAAGATTTTGCATGAAAGGAGGACTAGCAGCCGCGTTGCACGGGAGAATGTGAAAAGTGTTCATATGTAGTAAAAACCTGAGAAATCCGTCTGTTTTCGTCATTTATTATCGAATCGACTTAAAGCCAGTTCGTCACATTGGCCGCTTTTCTCTCTGAGACGCTTTCATTTATCGTCTGCAAAGCTATGTCGCGTGCTGCGGTATGCGGAGACACTAAAAGCACCATAGTAGAACACAGAAGAAGCTTCTAAGTTGAAGCAATAGCCATAAGAAGCAGTACAATTCAAGTTTTGTTTATCGTTTATTGATTTTTAGCGGCTTTGGTGAATTGGGCAAGAGGTGGAACCTTAAGATTTTGCATGAAAGGAGGACTAGCAGCTGCGTTGCACGGGAGAATGTGAAAAGGGTTCATATGTAGTAAAAACCTGAAAAATCCGCCCGTTTTCGTCATTTGTTATCGAATCGACTTAAAGCCAGATCGTCACATTGGCCGCTCTTCTCTCTGAATTGGTTACATTTATCGTCTGCAAAGCTATGTCGCGTGCTGCGCTATGCGGAGACACTAAAAGCTCCATAGTAGAACACAGAAGAAGCTTCTAAGTTGAAGCAATAGCCAGTAAGAAGTAGTACAATTCAAGTTTTAGTTGTCGATTATTCACATTTTAGCCAGCTTTGGTGGCTTGGACATGACCTAGGACCTTAATATTTTGCATGAAAGGAGGACTAGCAGCCGCGGTGCACGGGAGAATGTGAAAAGTGTTCATATGTAGTAAAAACCTGAGAAATCAATATGTTTTCGTCATTTGTTATCGAATCGACTTAAAGCCAGATCGTCACATTGGCCGCTTTTCTCTCTGAGACGGTTACATTTATCGTCTGCAAAGCTATGTCACGTGCTGCGGTATGCGGAGACACTAAAAGCACCATAGTAGAACACAGAATAAGCTTCTAAGTTGAAGCAATGGCCAGTAAGAAGTAGTACAATTCTAGTTTTGGTTATCGATTATTGAGTTTTAGCCGGCTTTGGTGCCTTGGGCATGAGGTGGAACCTTAAGATTTTGCATGAAAGGAGGACTAGCAGCTGCGTTGCACGGGAGAATGTGAAAAGGGTTCATATGTAGTAAAAACCTGAGAAATCCGTCTGTTTTCGTCATTTGTTATCGAATCGACTTAAAGCCAGATCGTCACATTGGCCGCTTTTCTCACTGAAACGGTTACGTTTATCGTCTGCAAAGCAATGTCACGTGCTGCGGTATGCGGAGACACTAAAAGCACCATAGTAGAACACAGAAGAAGCTTCAAAGTTGAAGCAATAACCAGTATGAAGTAGTACAATTCAAGTTTTAGGCGTCGATTATTCACTTTTTAGCCGGCTTTGGTGGCTTGGACATGACCTAGGACCTTAAGATTTTGCATGAAAGGAGGACTAGCAGCCGCGTTGCACGGGAGAATGAGAAAAGTGTTCATATGTAGTAAAAACCTGAGAAATCCGTCCGTTTTCGTCTTTTGTTATCGAATCGACTTAAAGCCAGATCGTCACATTGGCCGCTTTTCTCTCTGAGACGGTTACATTTATCGTCTGCAAAGCTATGTCGCGTGCTGCGGTATGCGGAGACACTAAAAGCACCATAGTAGAACACAGAAGAAGCTTCTAAGTTGAAGCAATAGCCATAAGAAGCAGTACAATTCAAGTTTTGGTTATCGATTATTGATTTTTAGCGGCTTTGGTGCCTTGGACAAGAGGTGGAACCTTTAGATTTTGCATAAAAGGAGGACTAACAGCCGCGTTGAACGGGAGAATGTGAAAAGTGTTCATATGTACTAAAAACCTGAGAAATCCGTCCGTTTTTGTCATTTGTTATCGAACCGACTTAAAGCCAGATCGTCACATTGGCCGCTTTTCTCTCTGAGACGGTTACATTTATCGTCTGCAAAGCTATGTCGCGTGCTGCCATATGCGGAGACACTAAAAGCACCATAGTGGAACACAGAATAAGCTTCTAAGTTGAAGCAATGGCCAGTAAGAAGTAGTACAATTCAAGTCTTGGCTATCGATTATTGATCTTTTGCCGGCTTTGGTGCCTTGGACATGAGGTCGATCCTTAAGATTTTGCTTGAAAGGAGGACTAGAAGCTGCGTTGCACGGGAGAATGTAAAAAGGGTTCATATGTATTAAAAACCTGAGAAATCCGTCCGTTTTCGTCATTTGTTATCGAATCGACTTAAAGCCAGATCGTCACTTTGGCCGCTTTTCTCTCTGAAATGGTTACGTTTATCGTCTGCAAGGCTATGTCACGTGCTGCGGTATGCGGAGACACTAAAAGCACCATAGTAGAACACAGAAGAGGCTTCTAAGTTGAAGCAATAAAAAGTAACGAGTAGTACAATTCAAGTATTAGTTGTCGATTATTCACTTTTTAGCCGGCTTTATTGGCTTGGACATGACCTAGTACCTTAAGATTTTGCATGAAAGGAGCATTAGCAGCCGCGTTGCACGGGAGAATGTGAAAAGTGTTCATATGTACTAAAAACCTGAGAAATCCGTCCGTTTTCGTCATTTGTTCTCGAATCGACTTAAAGCCAGATCGCCACATTGGCCGCTTTTCTCTCTGAGACGGTTACATTTATCGTCTGCAAAGCTATGTCGCGTGCTGCGGTATGCGGAGACACTAAAAGCACCATAGTAGAACACAGAAGAAGCTTCTAAGTTGAAGCAATAACCAGTACGAAGTAGTACAATTCAAGTATTAGTTGTCGATTATTCACTTTTTAGCCGGCTTTATTGACTTGGACATGACCTAGTACCTTAAGATTTTGCTTGAAAGGAGGACTAGCAGCCGCGTTGCACGGGAGAATGTGAAAAGTGTTCAGATGTACTAAAAACCTGAGAAATCCGTCCGTTTTCATCATTTGTTATCGAATCGACTTAAAGCCAGATCGTCACATAAGCCGCTTTTCTCTCTGAGACGGTTACATTTATCGTCTGCAAAGCTATGTCGCGTGCTGCGGTATGCGGAGACACTAAAAGCAGCATAGTAGAACACAGAAGAAGCTTCTAAGTTGAAGTAATAGATAGTAAGAAGTAGTACAATTCAAGTTTTAGGCGTCGATTATTCACTTTTTAGCCAGTTTTGGTGGCTTGGACATGACCTAGGACCTTACGATTTTGCATGAAAGGAGGACTGGTAGCCGCGTTGCACGGGAAAATGTGAAAGGTGTTCATATGTAGTAAAAACCTGAGATATCCGTCCGTTTTCGTCATTTGTTATCGAATCGACTTAAAGCCAGATCGTCACATTGGCCGCTTTTCTCTCTGAGACGGTTACATTTATCGTCTGCAAAGCTATGTCGCGTGCTGTGGTATGCGGAGACACTAAAAGCACCATAGTAGAACACAGAAGAAGCTTCTAAAATGAAGTAATAGCCAGTAAGAAGTAGTACAATTCAAGTTTTAGGCGTCGATTATTCACTTTGTAGCCGGCTTAGGTGGCTTGGACATGACCTAGGACTTTAAGATTTTGCATGAAAGTAGGACTAGCAGCCGCGTTGCACGGGAGAATGTGAAAAGTGTTCATATGTAGTAAAAAGCTGAGAAATCCGTCCGTTTTCGTCATTTGTTATCGAATCGACTTAAAGCCAGATCGTCACACTGGCCGCTTTTCTCTCTGAGACGGTTACATTTATCGTCTGCAAAGCTATGTCGCGTGCTGCGGTATGCGGAGACACTAAAAGCACCATAGTGGAACAATGAATAAGCTTCTAAGTTGAAGCAATGGCCAGTAAGAAGTAGTACAATTCAAGTTTTGGCTATAGATTATTGATCTTTAGCCGGCTTTGGTGCCTTGGACATGAGGTCGAACCTTAAGATTTTGCTTGAAAGAAGGACTAGCAGCTGCGTTGCACGGGAGTATGTGAAAAGGGTTCATATGTAGTAAAAACCTGAGAAATCCGTCCGTCTTCGTCATTCGTTATCGAATCGACTTAGAGCCAGATCGTCACTATGGCCGCTTTTCTCTCTGAAATGGTTACGTTTATCGTCTGCAAAGCTATGTCGCGTGCTGCGGTATGCGGAGACACTAAAAGCACCAAAGTAGAACACAGAAGAAGCTTCTAAGTTGAAGCAATAGTCAGTAAAATGTAGTACAATTCAAGATTTAGCTGTCGATTATTCACTTTTTAGCCGGCTTTGGTGGCTTGAACATGACCTAGGACCTTAAGACTTTGCATGAAAGGAGGACTAACAGCCGCGTTGTACGGGAGAATGTGAAATGTGTTCATATGTACTAAAAACCTGAGAAATCCGTCCGTTTTCGTGATTTGTTATCGAATCGACTTAAAGCCAGATCGTCACATTGGCCGCTTTTCTCTCTGAGACGGTTACATTTATCGTCTGCAAAGCTATGTCGCGTGCTGCGGTATGCGGAGACACTAAAAGCACCGTAGTAGAACACAGAAGAAGCTTCTAAGTTGAAGCAATAGCCATAAGAAGCAGTACAATTCAAGTTTTGGTTATCGATTATTGATTTTTAGCGGCTTTGGTGCCTTGGACAAGAGTTGGAACCTTTAGATTTTGCATGAAAGGAGGACTAACAGCCGCGTTGCACGGGAGAATGTGAAAAGTGTTCATATGTAGTAAAAACCTGAGAAATCCGTCCGTTTTCGTCATTTGTTATCGAACCGACTTAAAGCCAGATCGTCACATTGGCCGCTTTTCTCTCTGAGACGGTTACATTTATCGTCTGCAAAGCTATGTCGCGTGCTGCCGTATGCGGAGACACTAAAAGCACCATAGTGGAACACAGAATAAGCTTCTAAGTTGAAGCAATGGCCAGTAAGAAGTAGTACAATTCAAGTCTTGGCTATCGATTATTGATCTTTAGCCGGCTTTGGTGCCTTGGACATGAGGTCGATCCTTAAGATTTTGCTTGAAAGGAGGACTAGAAGCAGCGTTGCACGAGAGAATGTGAAATGTGTTCATATGTACTAAAAACATGAGAAATCCGTACGTTTTCGTCATTTGTTATCGAATCGACTTAAAGCCAGATCGCCACATTGGCCGCTTTTCTCTCTGAGACGGTTACATTTATCGTCTGCAAAGCTATGTCGCGTGCTGCGGTATGCGGAGACACTAAAAGCACCATAGTAGAACACAGAAGAAGCTTCTAAGTTGAAGCAATAACCAGTACGAAGTAGTACAATTCAAGTTTTAGTTGTCGATTATTCACTTTTTAGCCGGCTTTATTGACTTGGACATGACCTAGTACCTTAAGATTTTGCTTGAAAGGAGGACTAGCAGCCGCGTTGCACGGGAGAATGTGAAAAGTGTTCATATGTACTAAAAACCTGAGAAATCCGTCCGTTTTCGTCATTTGTTATCGAATCGACTTAAAGCCAGATCGTCACATTGGCCGCTTTTCTCTCTGAGACGGTTACATTTATCGTCTGCAAAGCTATGTCGCGTGCTGCCGTATGCGGAGACACTAAAAGCAGCATAGTAGAACACAGAAGAAGCTTCTAAGTTGAAGCAATGGCCAGTAAGAAGTAGTACAATTCAAGTTTTGGCTATCGATTATTGATCTTTAGCCGGCTTTGGTGCCTTGGACATGAGGTCGAACCTTACGATTTTGCTTGAAAGAAGGACTAGCAGCTGCGTTGCACGGGACTATGTGAAAAGGGTTCATATGTAGTAAAAACCTGAGAAATCCGTCCGTTTTCGTCATTTGTTATTGAATCGACTTAGAGCCAGACCGTCACTATGGCCGCTTTTCTCTCTGAAATGGTTACGTTTATCGTCTGCAAAGCTATGTCACGTGCTGCGGTATGCGGAGACACTAAAAGCACCATAGTAGAACACAGAAGAAGCTTCTAAGTTGAAGCAATAAAAAGTAACAAGTAGTACAATTCAAGTATTAGTTGTCGATTATTCACTTTTTAGCCGGCATTATTGGCTTGGACATGACCTAGTACCTAAAGATTTTGCATGAAAGGAGGACTTGCAGCCGCGTTGCACGGGAGAATGTGAAAAGTGTTCATATGTACTAAAAACCTGAGAAATAAGTCCGTTTTCGTCATTTGTTATCGAATCGACTTAAAGCCAGATCGTCACATTGGCCGCTTTTTTCTCTGAGACGGTTACATTTATCGTCTGCGAAGCTATGTCGCGTGCTGCGGTATGCGGAGACACTAAAAGCACCATAGTAGAACACAGAAGAAGCTTCTAAGTTGAAGCAATAGCCATAAGAAGCAGTACAATTCAAGTTTTGGTTATCGATTATTGATTTTTAGCGGCTTTGGTGCCTTGGACAAGAGTTGGAACCTTTAGATTTTGCATGAAAGGAGGACTAACAGCCGCGTTGCACGGGAGAATGTGAAAAGTGTTCATATGTACTAAAAACCTGAGAAATCCGTCCGTTTTCGTCATTTGTTATCGAATCGACTTAAAGCCAGATCGCCACATTGGCCGCTTTTCTCTCTGAGACGGTTACATTTATCGTCTGCAAAGCTATGTCGCGTGCTGCGGTATGCGGAGACACTAAAAGCACCATAGTAGAACACAGAAGGAGCTTCTAAGTTGAAGCAATAACCAGTATGAAGTAGTACAATTCAAGTTTTACGCGTCGATTATTCACTTTTTAGCCAGTTTTGGTGGCTTGGACATGACCTAGGACCTTAAGATTTTGCATGAAAGGAGGACTGGTAGCCGCGTTGCACGGGAGAATGTGAAAGGTGTTCATATGTAGTAAAAACCTGAGTTATCCGTCCGTTTTCGTCATTTGTTATCGAATCGACTTAATGCCAGATCGTCACATTGGCCGCTTTTCTCTCTGAGACGGTTACATTTATCGTCTGCAAAGCTATGTCGCGTGCTGCGGTATGCGGAGACACTAAAAGCACCATAGTGGAACAATGAATAAGCTTCTAAGTTGAAGCAATGGCCAGTAAGAAGTAGTACAATTCAAGTTTTGGCTATCGATTATTGATCTTTAGCCGGCTTTGGTGCCTTGGACATGAGGTCGAGCCTTAAGATTTTGCTTGAAAGAAGGACTAGCAGCTGCGTTGCACGGGAGTATGTGAAAAGGGTTCATATGTAGTAAAAACCTGAGATATCCGTCCGTTTTCGTCATTTGTTATCGAATCGACTTAAAGCCAGATCGTCACTATGGCCGCTTTTCTCTCTGAAATTGTTACGTTTATCGTCTGCAAAGCTATGTCACGTGCTGCGGTATGCGGAGACACTAAAAGCACCATAGTAGAACACAGAAGAAGCTTCTAAGTTGAAGCAATAAAAAGTAACAAGTAGTACAATTCATGTAAGAGTTGTCGATTATTCACTTTTTAGCTGGCTTTAATGGCTTGGACATGACCTAGTACCTTAAGATTTTGCATGAAAGGAGGATTAGCAGCCGCGTTGCACGGGAAAATGTGAAAAGTGTTCATATGTACTAAAAACCTGAGAAATCCATCCGTTTTCGTCATTTGTTATCGAATCGACTTAAAGCCAGATCGTCACATTGGCCGCTTTTCTCTCAGAGACGGTTACATTTATCGTCTGCAAAGCTATGTCGCGTGCTGCGGTATGCGGAGACACTAAAAGCACCATAGTAGAACACAGAATAAGCTACTATGTTGAAGCAATGGCCAGTAAGAAGTAGTACCATTCAAGTCTTGGCTATCGATTATTGATCTTTGGCCGGCTTTGGTGCCTTGGACATGAGGTCGATCCTTAAGATTTTGCTTGAAAGGAGGACTAGAAGCTGCGTTGCATGGGAGAATGTGAAAAGGGTTCATATGTAGTAAAAACCTGAGAAATCCGTCCGTTTTCGTCATTTGTTATCGAATCGACTTAAAGCCAGATCGTCACATTGGCCGCTTTTCTCTCTGAAATGGTTACGTTTATCGTCTGCAAGGCTATGTCACGTGCTGCGGTATGCGGAGACACTAAATGCACCATAGTAGAACACAGAAGAGGCTTCTAAGTTGAAGCAATAAAAAGTAACGAGTAGTACAATTCAAGTATTAGTTGTCGATTATTCACTTTTTAGCCGGCTTTATTGGCTTGGACATGACCTAGTACCTTAAGATTTTGCATGAAAGGAGGATTAGCAGCCGCGTTGCACGGGAGAATGTGAAAAGTGTTCATATGTACTAAAAACCTGAGAAATCCGTCCGTTTTCGTCATTTGTTATCGAATCGACTTAAAGCCAGATCGCCACATTGGCCGCTTTTCTCTCTGAGACGGTTACATTTATCGTCTGCAAAGCTATGTCGCGTGCTGCGGTATGCGGAGACACTAAAAGCACCATAGTAGAACACAGAAGAAGCTTCTAAGTTGAAGCAATAACCAGTACGAAGTAGTACAATTCAAGTTTTAGTTGTCGATTATTTACTTTTTAGCCGGCTTTATTGACTTTGACATGACCTAGTACCTTAAGATTTTGCTTGAAAGGAGTACTAGCAGCCGCTTTGCACGGGAGAATGTGAAAAGTGTTCATATGTACTAAAAACCTGAGAAATCCGTCCGTTTTCGTCATTTGTTATCGAATCGACTTAAAGCCAGATCGTCACATTGGCCGCTTTTCTCTCTGAAATGGTTACGTTTATCGTCTGCAAAGCTATGTCACGTGCTGCGGTATGCGGAGACACTAAAAGCACCATAGTAGAACACAGAAGAAGCTTCTAAGTTGAAGCAATAAAAAGTAACAAGTAGTACAATTCATGTAAGAGTTGTCGATTATTCACTTTTTAGCTGGCTTTATTGGCTTGGACATGACCTAGTACCTTAAGATTTTGCATGAAAGGAGGATTAGCAGCCGCGTTGCACGGGAAAATGTGAAAAGTGTTCATATGTACTAAAAACCTGAGAAATCCATCCGTTTTCGTCATTTGTTATCGAATCGACTTAAAGCCAGATCGTCACATTGGCCGCTTTTCTCTCTGAGACGGTTACATTTATCGTCTGCAAAGCTATGTCGCGTGCTGCGGTATGCGGAGACACTAAAAGCACCATAGTAGAACACAGAATAAGCTTCTAATATGAAGCAATGGCCAGTAAGAAGTAGTACAATTCAAGTCTTGGCTATCGATTATTGATCTTTGGCCGGCTTTCGTGCCTTGGACATGAGGTCGATCCTTAAGATTTTGCTTGAAAGTAGGACTAGAAGCTGCGTTGCATGGGAGAATGTGAAAAGGGTTCATATGTAGTAAAAACCTGAGAAATCCGTCCGTTTTCGTCATTTGTTATCGAATCGACTTAAAGCCAGATCGTCACATTGGCCGCTTTTCTCTCTGAAATGGTTACGTTTATCGTCTGCAAGGCTATGTCACGTGCTGCGGAATGCGGAGACACTAAAAGCACCATAGTAGAACACAGAAGAGGCTTCTAAGTTGAAGCAATAAAAAGTAACGAGTAGTACAATTCAAGTATTAGTTGTCGATTATTCACTTTTTAGCCGGCTTTATTGGCTTGGACATGACCTAGCACCTTAAGATTTTGCATGAAAGGAGGATTAGCAGCCGCGTTGCACGGGAGAATGTGAAAAGTGTTCATATGTACTAAAAACCTGAGAAATCCGTCCGTTTTCGTCATTTGTTATCGAATCGACTTAAAGCCAGATCGCCATATTGGCCGCTTTTCTCTCTGAGACGGTTACATTTATCGTCTGCAAAGCTATGTCGCGTACTGCGGTATGCGGAGACACTAAAAGCACCATAGTAGAACACAGAAGAAGCTTCTAAGTTGAGGCAATAACCAGTACGAAGTAGTACAATTCAAGTTTTAGTTGTCGATTATTCACTTTTTAGCCGGCTTTATTGACTTGGACATGACCTAGTACCTTAAGATTTTGCTTGAAAGGAGGACTAGCAGCCGCGTTGCACGGGAGAATGTGAAAAGTGTTCATATGTAGTAAAAACCTGAGAAATCCGTCCGTTTTCGTCATTTGTTATCGAATCGACTTAAAGCCAGATCGTCACATTGGCCGCTTTTCTCTCTGAGACGGTTACATTTATCGTCTGCAAAGCTATGTCGCGTGCTGCGTTATGCGGAGACACTAAAAGCAGCATAGTAGAACACAGAAGAAGCTTCTAAGTTGAAGCAATGGCCAGTAAGAAGTAGTACAATTCAAGTTTTGGCTATCGATTATTGATCTTTAGCCGGCTTTGGTGCCTTGGACATGAGGTCGAACCTTAAGATTTTGCTTGAAAGAAGGACTAGCAGCTGCGTTGCACGGGAGTATGTGAAAAGGGTTCATATGTAGTAAAAACCTGAGAAATCCGTCCGTTTTCGTCATTTGTTATCGAATCGACTTAGAGCCAGATCGTCACTATGGCCGCTTTTCTCTCTGAAATGGTTACGTTTATCGTCTGCAAAGCTATGTCACGTGCTGCGGTATGCGGAGACACTAAAAGCACCATAGTAGAACACAGAAGAAGCTTCTAAGTTGAAGCAATAAAAAGTAACAAGTAGTACAATTCAAGTATTAGTTGTCGATTATTCACTTTTTAGCCGGCTTTATTGGCTTGGACATGACCTAGTACCTAAAGATTTTGCATGAAAGGAGGACTTGCAGCCGCGTTGCACGGGAGAATGTGAAAAGTGTTCATATGTACTAAAAACCTGAGAAATCCGTCCGTTTTCGTCATTTGTTATCGAATCGACTTAAAGCCAGATCGTCACATTGGCCGCTTTTCTCTCTGAGACGGTTACATTTATCGTCTGCGAAGCTATGTCGCGTGCTGCGGTATGCGGAGACACTAAAAGCACCATAGTAGAACACAGAAGAAGCTTCTAAGTTGAAGCAATAACCAGTACGAAGTAGTACAATTCAAGTTTTAGGCGTCGATTATTCACTTTTTAGCCAGTTTTGGTGGCTTCGACATGACCTAGGACCTTAAGATTTTGCATGAAAGGAGGACTGGTAGCCGCGTTGCACGGGAGAATGTGAAAGGTGTTCATACGTAGTAAAAACCTGAGATATCCGTCCCTTTTCGTCATTTGTTATCGAATCGACTTAATGCCAGATCGTCACATTGGCCGCTTTTCTCTCTGAGACGGTTACATTTATCGTCTGCAAAGCTATGTCGCGTGCTGCGGTATGCGGAGACACTAAAAGCACCATAGTGGAACAATGAATAAGCTTCTAAGTTGAAGCAATGGCCAGTAAGAAGTAGTACAATTCAAGTCTTGGCTATCGATTATTGATCTTTAGCCGGCTTTGGTGCCTTGGACATGAGGTCGATCCGTAAGATTTTGCTTGAAAGGAGGACTAGAAGCTGCGTTGCATGGGAGAATGTGAAAAGGGTTCATATGTAGTAAAAACCTGAGAAATCCGTCCGTTTTCGTCATTTGTTATCGAATCGACTTAAAGCCAGATCGTCACATTGGCCGCTTTTCTCTCTGAAATGGTTACGTTTATCGTCTGCAAGGCTATGTCACGTGCTGCGGTATGCGGAGACACTAAAAGCACCATAGTAGAACACAGAAGAGGCTTCTAAGTTGAAGCAATAAAAAGTAACGAGTAGTACAATTCAAGTATTAGTTGTCGATTATTCACTTTTTAGCCGGCTTTATTGGCTTGGACATGACCTAGTACCTTAAGATTTTGCATGAAAGGAGGATTAGCAGCCGCGTTGCACGGGAGAATGTGAAAAGTGTTCATATGTACTAAAAACCTGAGAAATCCGTCCGTTTTCGTCATTTGTTATCGAATCGACTTAAAGCCAGATCGCCACATTGGCCGCTTTTCTCTCTGAGACGGTTACATTTATCGTCTGCAAAGCTATGTCGCGTGCTGCGGTATGCGGAGACACTAAAATCACCATAGTAGAACACAGAAGAAGCTTCTATGTTGAAGCAATAACCAGTACGAAGTAGTACAATTCAAGATTTAGTTGTCGATTATTCACTTTTTAGCCGGCATTATTGACTTGGACATGACCTAGTGCCTTAAGATTTTGCTTGAAAGGAGGACTAGCAGCCGCGTTGCACGGGAGAATGTGAAAAGTGTTCATATGTACTAAAAACCTGAGAAATCCGTCCGTTTTCGTCATTTGTTATCGAATCGACTTAGAGCCAGATCGTCACTATGGCCGCTTTTCTCTCTGAAATGGTTACGTTTATCGTCTGCAAAGCTATGTCACGTGCTGCGGTATGCGGAGACACTAAAAGCACCTTAGTAGATCACAGAAGAAGCTTCTATGTTGAAGCAATAAAAAGTAACAAGTAGTACAATTCAAGTATTAGTTGTCGATTATTCACTTTTTAGCCGGCTTTATTGGCTTGGACATGACCTAGTACCTAAAGATTTTGCATGAAAGGAGGACTTGCAGCCGCGTTGCACGGGAGAATGTGAAAAGTGTTCATATGTACTAAAAACCTGAGAAATCCGTCCGTTTTCGTCATTTGTTATCGAATCGACTTAAAGCCAGATCGTCACATTGGCCGCTTTTCTCTCTGAGACGGTTACATTTATCGTCTGCGAAGCTATGTCGCGTGCTGCGGTATGCGGAGACACTAAAAGCACCATAGTAGAACACAGAAGAAGCTTCTAAGTTGAAGCAATAGCCATAAGAAGCAGTACAATTCAAGTTTTGGTTATCGATTATTGTTTTTTAGCGGCTTTGGTGCCTTGCACAAGAGTTGGAACCTTTAGATTTTGCATGAAAGGAGGACTAACAGCCGCGTTGCACGGGAGAATGTGAAAAGTGTTCATATGTACTAAAAACCTGAGAAATCCGTCCGTTTTCGTCATTTGTTATCGAACCGACTTAAAGCCAGATCGTCACATTGGCCGCTTTTCTCTCTGAGACGGTTACATTTATCGTCTGCAAAGCTATGTCGCGTGCTGCCGTATGCGGAGACACTAAAAGCACCATAGTCGAACACAGAATAAGCTTCTAAGTTGAAGCAATGGCCAGTAAGAAGTAGTACAATTCAAGTCTTGGCTATCGATTACTGATCTTCAGCCGGCTTTGGTGCCTTGGACATGAGGTCGATCCTTAAGATTTTGCTTGAAAGGAGGACTAGTAGCTGCGTTGCACGGGAGAATGCGAAAAGGGTTCATATGTAGTAAAAACCTGAGAAATCCGTCCGTTTTCGTCATTTGTTATCGAATCGACTTAAAGCCAGATCGTCACTTTGGCCGCTTTTCTCTCTGAAATGGTTACGTTTATCGTCTGCAAGGCTATGTCACGTGCTGCGGTATGCGGAGACACTAAAAGCACCATAGTAGAACACAGAAGAGGCTTCTAAGTTGAAGCAATAAAAAGTAACGAGTAGTACAATTCAAGTATTAGTTGTCGATTATTCACTTTTTAGCCAGCTTTATTGGCTTGGACATGACCTAGTACCTTAAGATTTTGCATGAAAGGAGGATTAGCAGCCGCGTTGCACGGGAGAATGTGAAAAGTGTTCATATGTACTAAAAACCTGAGAAATCCGTCCGTTTTCGTCATTTGTTATCGAATCGACTTAAAGCCAGATCGCCACATTGGCCGCTTTTCTCTCTGAGACGGTTACATTTATCGTCTGCAAAGCTATGTCGCGTGCTGCGGTATGCGGAGACACTAAAAGCACCATAGTAGAACACAGAAGAAGCTTCTAAGTTGAAGCAATAACCAGTACGAAGTAGTACAATTCAAGTTTTAGGCGTCGATTATTCACTTTTTAGCCAGTTTTGGTGGCTTGGACATGACCTAGGACCTTAAGATTTTGCATGAAAGGAGGACTGGTAGCCGCGTTGCACGGGAGAATGTGAAAGGTGTTCATATGTAGTAAAAACCTGAGATATCCGTCCGTTTTCGTCATTTGTTATCGAATCGACTTAAAGCCAGATCGTCACATTGGCCGCTTTTCTCTCTGAGACGGTTACATTTATCGTCTGCAAAGCTATGTCGCGTGCTGCGGTATGCGGAGACACTAAAAGCACCATAGTAGAACACAGAAGAAGCTTCTAAGTTGAGGCAATAACCAGTACGAAGTAGTACAATTCAAGTTTTAGTTGTCGATTATTCACTTTTTAGCCGGCTTTATTGGCTTGGACATGACCTAGTACCTTAAGATTTTGCATGAAAGGAGGATTAGCAGCCGCGTTGCACGGGAGAATGTGAAAAGTGTTCATATGTACTAAAAACCTGAGAAATCCGTCCGTTTTCGTCATTTGTTATCGAATCGACTTAAAGCCAGATCGCCATATTGGCCGCTTTTCTCTCTGAGACGGTTACATTTATCGTCTGCAAAGCTATGTCGCGTGCTGCGGTATGCGGAGACACTAAAAGCACCATAGTAGAACACAGAAGAAGCTTCTAAGTTGAGGCAATAACCAGTACGAAGTAGTACAATTCAAGTTTTAGTTGTCGATTATTCACTTTTTAGCCGGCTTTATTGACTTGGACATGACCTAGTACCTTAAGATTTTGCTTGAAAGGAGGACTAGCAGCCGCGTTGCACGGGAGAATGTGAAAAGTGTTCATATGTAGTAAAAACCTGAGAAATCCGTCCGTTTTCGTCATTTGTTATCGAATCGACTTAAAGCCAGATCGTCACATTGGCCGCTTTTCTCTCTGAGACGGTTACATTTATCGTCTGCAAAGCTATGTCGCGTGCTGCGTTATGCGGAGACACTAAAAGCAGCATAGTAGAACACAGAAGAAGCTTCTAAGTTGAAGCAATGGCCAGTAAGAAGTAGTACAATTCAAGTTTTGGCTATCGATTATTGATCTTTAGCCGGCTTTGGTGCCTTGGACATGAGGTCGAACCTTAAGATTTTGCTTGAAAGAAGGACTAGCAGCTGCGTTGCACGGGAGTATGTGAAAAGGGTTCATATGTAGTAAAAACCTGAGAAATCCGTCCGTTTTCGTCATTTGTTATCGAATCGACTTAGAGCCAGATCGTCACTATGGCCGCTTTTCTCTCTGAAATGGTTACGTTTATCGTCTGCAAAGCTATGTCACGTGCTGCGGTATGCGGAGACACTAAAAGCACCATAGTAGAACACAGAAGAAGCTTCTAAGTTGAAGCAATAAAAAGTAACAAGTAGTACAATTCAAGTATTAGTTGTCGATTATTCACTTTTTAGCCGGCTTTATTGGCTTGGACATGACCTAGTACCTAAAGATTTTGCATGAAAGGAGGACTTGCAGCCGCGTTGCACGGGAGAATGTGAAAAGTGTTCATATGTACTAAAAACCTGAGAAATCCGTCCGTTTTCGTCATTTGTTATCGAATCGACTTAAAGCCAGATCGTCACATTGGCCGCTTTTCTCTCTGAGACGGTTACATTTATCGTCTGCGAAGCTATGTCGCGTGCTGCGGTATGCGGAGACACAAAAGCACCATAGTAGAACACAGAAGAAGCTTCTAAGTTGAAGCAATAACCAGTACGAAGTAGTACAATTCAAGTTTTAGGCGTCGATTATTCACTTTTTAGCCAGTTTTGGTGGCTTGGACATGACCTAGGACCTTAAGATTTTGCATGAAAGGAGGACTGGTAGCCGCGTTGCACGGGAGAATGTGAAAGGTGTTCATACGTAGTAAAAACCTGAGATATCCGTCCCTTTTCGTCATTTGTTATCGAATCGACTTAATGCCAGATCGTCACATTGGCCGCTTTTCTCTCTGAGACGGTTACATTTATCGTCTGCAAAGCTATGTCGCGTGCTGCGGTATGCGGAGACACTAAAAGCACCATAGTGGAACAATGAATAAGCTTCTAAGTTGAAGCAATGGCCAGTAAGAAGTAGTACAATTCAAGTCTTGGCTATCGATTATTGATCTTTAGCCGGCTTTGGTGCCTTGGACATGAGGTCGATCCTTAAGATTTTGCTTGAAAGGAGGACTAGAAGCTGCGTTGCATGGGAGAATGTGAAAAGGGTTCATATGTAGTAAAAACCTGAGAAATCCGTCCGTTTTCGTCATTTGTTATCGAATCGACTTAAAGCCAGATCGTCACATTGGCCGCTTTTCTCTCTGAAATGGTTACGTTTATCGTCTGCAAGGCTATGTCACGTGCTGCGGTATGCGGAGACACTAAAAGCACCATAGTAGAACACAGAAGAGGCTTCTAAGTTGAAGCAATAAAAAGTAACGAGTAGTACAATTCAAGTATTAGTTGTCGATTATTCACTTTTTAGCCGGCTTTATTGGCTTGGACATGACCTAGTACCTTAAGATTTTGCATGAAAGGAGGATTAGCAGCCGCGTTGCACGGGAGAATGTGAAAAGTGTTCATATGTACTAAAAACCTGAGAAATCCGTCCGTTTTCGTCATTTGTTATCGAATCGACTTAAAGCCAGATCGCCACATTGGCCGCTTTTCTCTCTGAGACGGTTACATTTATCGTCTGCAAAGCTATGTCGCGTGCTGCGGTATGCGGAGACACTAAAAGCACCATAGTAGAACACAGAAGAAGCTTCTAAGTTGAAGCAATAGCCATAAGAAGCAGTACAATTCAAGTTTTGGTTATCGATTATTGATTTTTAGCGGCTTTGGTGCCTTGGACAAGAGTTGGAACCTTTAGATTTTGCATGAAAGGAGGACTAACAGCCGCGTTGCACGGGAGAATGTGAAAAGTGTTCATATGTAGTAAAAACCTGAGAAATCCGTCCGTTTTCGTCATTTGTTATCGAACCGACTTAAAGCCAGATCGTCACATTGGCCGCTTTTCTCTCTGAGACGGTTACATTTATCGTCTGCAAAGCTATGTCGCATGCTGCCGTATGCGGAGACACTAAAAGCACCATAGTGGAACACAGAATAAGCTTCTAAGTTGAAGCAATGGCCAGTAAGAAGTAGTACAATTCAAGTCTTGGCTATCGATTATTGATCTTTAGCCGGCTTTGGTGCCTTGGACATGAGGTCGATCCTTAAGATTTTGCTTGAAAGGAGGACTAGAAGCAGCGTTGCACGGGAGAATGTGAAATGTGTTCATATGTACTAAAAACCTGAGAAATCCGTACGTTTTCGTCATTTGTTATCGAATCGACTTAAAGCCAGATCGCCACATTGGCCGCTTTTCTCTCTGAGACGGTTACATTTATCGTCTGCAAAGCTATGTCGCGTGCTGCGGTATGCGGAGACACTAAAAGCACCATAGTAGAACACAGAAGAAGCTTCTAAGTTGAAGCAATAACCAGTACGAAGTAGTACAATTCAAGTTTTAGTTGTCGATTATTCACTTTTTAGCCGGCTTTATTGACTTGGACATGACCTAGTACCTTAAGATTTTGCTTGAAAGGAGGACTAGCAGCCGCGTTGCACGGGAGAATGGGAAAAGTGTTCATATGTACTAAAAACCTGAGAAATCCGTCCGTTTTCGTCATTTGTTATCGAATCGACTTAAAGCCAGATCGTCACATTGGCCGCTTTTCTCTCTGAGACGGTTACATTTATCGTCTGCAAAGCTATGTCGCGTGCTGCCGTATGCGGAGACACTAAAAGCAGCATAGTAGAACACAGAAGAAGCTTCTAAGTTGAAGCAATGGCCAGTAAGAAGTAGTACAATTCAAGTTTTGGCTATCGATTATTGATCTTTAGCCGGCTTTGGTGTCTTGGACATGAGGTCGAACCTTACGATTTTGCTTGAAAGAAGGACTAGCAGCTGCGTTGCACGGGAGTATGTGAAAAGGGTTCATATGTAGTAAAAACCTGAGAAATCCGTCCGTTTTCGTCATTTGTTATCGAATCGACTTAGGGCCAGACCGTCACTATGGCCGCTTTTCTCTCTGAAATGGTTACGTTTATCGTCTGCAAAGCTATGTCACGTGCTGCGGTATGCGGAGACACTAAAAGCACCATAGTAGAACACAGAAGAAGCTTCTAAGTTGAAGCAATAAAAAGTAACAAGTAGTACAATTCAAGTATTAGTTGTCGATTATTCACTTTTTAGCCGGCATTATTGGCTTGGACATGACCTAGTACCTAAAGAATTTGCATGAAAGGAGGACTTGCAGCCGCGTTGCACGGGAGAATGTGAAAAGTGTTCATATGTACTAAAAACCTGAGAAATAAGTCCGTTTTCGTCATTTGTTATCGAATCGACTTAAAGCCAGATCGTCACATTGGCCGCTTTTTTCTCTGAGACGGTTACATTTATCGTCTGCGAAGCTATGTCGCGTGCTGCGGTATGCGGAGACACTAAAAGCACCATAGTAGAACACAGAAGAAGCTTCTAAGTTGAAGCAATAGCCATAAGAAGCAGTACAATTCAAGTTTTGGTTATCGATTATTGATTTTTAGCGGCTTTGGTGCCTTGGACAAGAGTTGGAACCTTTAGATTTTGCATGAAAGGAGGACTAACAGCCGCGTTGCACGGGAGAATGTGAAAAGTGTTCATATGTACTAAAAACCTGAGAAATCCGTCCGTTTTCGTCATTTGTTATCGAATCGACTTAAAGCCAGATCGCCACATTGGCCGCTTTTCTCTCTGAGACGGTTACATTTATCGTCTGCAAAGCTATGTCGCGTGCTGCGGTATGCGGAGACACTAAAAGCACCATAGTAGAACACAGAAGAAGCTTCTAAGTTGAAGCAATAACCAGTACGAAGTAGTACAATTCAAGTTTTACGCGTCGATTATTCACTTTTTAGCCAGTTTTGGTGGCTTGGACATGACCTAGGACCTTACGATTTTGCATGAAAGGAGGACTGGTAGCCGCGTTGCACGGGAGAATGTGAAAGGTGTTCATATGTAGTAAAAACCTGAGTTATCCGTCCGTTTTCGTCATTTGTTATCGAATCGACTTAATGCCAGATCGTCACATTGGCCGCTTTTCTCTCTGAGACGGTTACATTTATCGTCTGCAAAGCTATGTCGCGTGCTGCGGTATGCGGAGACACTAAAAGCACCATAGTGGAACAATGAATAAGCTTCTAAGTTGAAGCAATGGCCAGTAAGAAGTAGTACAATTCAAGTTTTGGCTATCGATTATTGATCTTTAGCCGGCTTTGGTGCCTTGGACATGAGGTCGAGCCTTAAGATTTTGCTTGAAAGAAGGACTAGCAGCTGCGTTGCACGGGAGTATGTGAAAAGGGTTCATATGTAGTAAAAACCTGAGATATCCGTCCGTTTTCGTCATTTGTTATCGAATCGACTTAAAGCCAGATCGTCACTATGGCCGCTTTTCTCTCTGAAATTGTTACGTTTATCGTCTGCAAAGCTATGTCACGTGCTGCGGTATGCGGAGACACTAAAAGCACCATAGTAGAACACAGAAGAAGCTTCTAAGTTGAAGCAATAAAAAGTAACAAGTAGTACAATTCATGTAAGAGTTGTCGATTATTCACTTTTTAGCTGGCTTTATTGGCTTGGACATGACCTAGTACCTTAAGATTTTGCATGAAAGGAGGATTAGCAGCCGCGTTGCACGGGAAAATGTGAAAAGTGTTCATATGTACTAAAAACCTGAGAAATCCATCCGTTTTCGTCATTTGTTATCGAATCGACTTAAAGCCAGATCGTCACATTGGCCGCTTTTCTCTCTGAGACGGTTACATTTATCGTCTGCAAAGCTATGTCGCGTGCTGCGGTATGCGGAGACACTAAAAGCACCATAGTAGAACACAGAATAAGCTTCTAATATGAAGCAATGGCCAGTAAGAAGTAGTACAATTCAAGTCTTGGCTATCGATTATTGATCTTTGGCCGGCTTTCGTGCCTTGGACATGAGGTCGATCCTTAAGATTTTGCTTGAAAGTAGGACTAGAAGCTGCGTTGCATGGGAGAATGTGAAAAGGGTTCATATGTAGTAAAAACCTGAGAAATCCGTCCGTTTTCGTCATTTGTTATCGAATCGACTTAAAGCCAGATCGTCACATTGGCCGCTTTTCTCTCTGAAATGGTTACGTTTATCGTCTGCAAGGCTATGTCACGTGCTGCGGAATGCGGAGACACTAAAAGCACCATAGTAGAACACAGAAGAGGCTTCTAAGTTGAAGCAATAAAAAGTAACGAGTAGTACAATTCAAGTATTAGTTGTCGATTATTCACTTTTTAGCCGGCTTTATTGGCTTGGACATGACCTAGTACCTTAAGATTTTGCATGAAAGGAGGATTAGCAGCCGCGTTGCACGGGAGAATGTGAAAAGTGTTCATATGTACTAAAAACCTGAGAAATCCGTCCGTTTTCGTCATTTGTTATCGAATCGACTTAAAGCCAGATCGCCATATTGGCCGCTTTTCTCTCTGAGACGGTTACATTTATCGTCTGCAAAGCTATGTCGCGTGCTGCGGTATGCGGAGACACTAAAAGCACCATAGTAGAACACAGAAGAAGCTTCTAAGTTGAGGCAATAACCAGTACGAAGTAGTACAATTCAAGTTTTAGTTGTCGATTATTCACTTTTTAGCCGGCTTTATTGACTTGGACATGACCTAGTACCTTAAGATTTTGCTTGAAAGGAGGACTAGCAGCCGCGTTGCACGGGAGAATGTGAAAAGTGTTCATATGTAGTAAAAACCTGAGAAATCCGTCCGTTTTCGTCATTTGTTATCGAATCGACTTAAAGCCAGATCGTCACATTGGCCGCTTTTCTCTCTGAGACGGTTACATTTATCGTCTGCAAAGCTATGTCGCGTGCTGCGTTATGCGGAGACACTAAAAGCAGCATAGTAGAACACAGAAGAAGCTTCTAAGTTGAAGCAATGGCCAGTAAGAAGTAGTACAATTCAAGTTTTGGCTATCGATTATTGATCTTTAGCCGGCTTTGGTGCCTTGGACATGAGGTCGAACCTTAAGATTTTGCTTGAAAGAAGGACTAGCAGCTGCGTTGCACGGGAGTATGTGAAAAGGGTTCATATGTAGTAAAAACCTGAGAAATCCGTCCGTTTTCGTCATTTGTTATCGAATCGACTTAGAGCCAGATCGTCACTATGGCCGCTTTTCTCTCTGAAATGGTTACGTTTATCGTCTGCAAAGCTATGTCACGTGCTGCGGTATGCGGAGACACTAAAAGCACCATAGTAGAACACAGAAGAAGCTTCTAAGTTGAAGCAATAAAAAGTAACAAGTAGTACAATTCAAGTATTAGTTGTCGATTATTCACTTTTTAGCCGGCTTTATTGGCTTGGACATGACCTAGTACCTAAAGATTTTGCATGAAAGGAGGACTTGCAGCCGCGTTGCACGGGAGAATGTGAAAAGTGTTCATATGTACTAAAAACCTGAGAAATCCGTCCGTTTTCGTCATTTGTTATCGAATCGACTTAAAGCCAGATCGTCACATTGGCCGCTTTTCTCTCTGAGACGGTTACATTTATCGTCTGCGAAGCTATGTCGCGTGCTGCGGTATGCGGAGACACTAAAAGCACCATAGTAGAACACAGAAGAAGCTTCTAAGTTGAAGCAATAACCAGTACGAAGTAGTACAATTCAAGTTTTAGGCGTCGATTATTCACTTTTTAGCCAGTTTTGGTGGCTTGGACATGACCTAGGACCTTAAGATTTTGCATGAAAGGAGGACTGGTAGCCGCGTTGCACGGGAGAATGTGAAAGGTGTTCATACGTAGTAAAAACCTGAGATATCCGTCCCTTTTCGTCATTTGTTATCGAATCGACTTAATGCCAGATCGTCACATTGGCCGCTTTTCTCTCTGAGACGGTTACATTTATCGTCTGCAAAGCTATGTCGCGTGCTGCGGTATGCGGAGACACTAAAAGCACCATAGTGGAACAATGAATAAGCTTCTAAGTTGAAGCAATGGCCAGTAAGAAGTAGTACAATTCAAGTCTTGGCTATCGATTATTGATCTTTAGCCGGCTTTGGTGCCTTGGACATGAGGTCGATCCTTAAGATTTTGCTTGAAAGGAGGACTAGAAGCTGCGTTGCATGGGAGAATGTGAAAAGGGTTCATATGTAGTAAAAACCTGAGAAATCCGTCCGTTTTCGTCATTTGTTATCGAATCGACTTAGAGCCAGATCGTCACTATGGCCGCTTTTCTCTCTGAAATGGTTACGTTTATCGTCTGCAAAGCTATGTCACGTGCTGCGGTATGCGGAGACACTAAAAGCACCTTAGTAGATCACAGAAGAAGCTTCTATGTTGAAGCAATAAAAAGTAACAAGTAGTACAATTCAAGTATTAGTTGTCGATTATTCACTTTTTAGCCGGCTTTATTGGCTTGGACATGACCTAGTACCTAAAGATTTTGCATGAAAGGAGGACTTGCAGCCGCGTTGCACGGGAGAATGTGAAAAGTGTTCATATGTACTAAAAACCTGAGAAATCCGTCCGTTTTCGTCATTTGTTATCGAACCGACTTCAAGCCAGATCGTCACATTGGCCGCTTTTCTCTCTGAGACGGTTACATTTATCGTCTGCAAAGCTATGTCGCGTGCTGCCGTATGCGGAGACACTAAAAGCACCATAGTCGAACACAGAATAAGCTTCTAAGTTGAAGCAATGGCCAGTAAGAAGTAGTACAATTCAAGTCTTGGCTATCGATTACTGATCTTCAGCCGGCTTTGGTGCCTTGGACATGAGGTCGATCCTTAAGATTTTGCTTGAAAGGAGGACTAGTAGCTGCGTTGCACGGGAGAATGCGAAAAGGGTTCATATGTAGTAAAAACCTGAGAAATCCGTCCGTTTTCGTCATTTGTTATCGAATCGACTTAAAGCCAGATCGTCACTTTGGCCGCTTTTCTCTCTGAAATGGTTACGTTTATCGTCTGCAAGGCTATGTCACGTGCTGCGGTATGCGGAGACACTAAAAGCACCATAGTAGAACACAGAAGAGGCTTCTAAGTTGAAGCAATAAAAAGTAACGAGTAGTACAATTCAAGTATTAGTTGTCGATTATTCACTTTTTAGCCAGCTTTATTGGCTTGGACATGACCTAGTACCTTAAGATTTTGCATGAAAGGAGGATTAGCAGCCGCGTTGCACGGGAGAATGTGAAAAGTGTTCATATGTACTAAAAACCTGAGAAATCCGTCCGTTTTCGTCATTTGTTATCGAATCGACTTAAAGCCAGATCGCCACATTGGCCGCTTTTCTCTCTGAGACGGTTACATTTATCGTCTGCAAAGCTATGTCGCGTGCTGCGGTATGCGGAGACACTAAAAGCACCATAGTAGAACACAGAAGAAGCTTCTAAGTTGAAGCAATAACCAGTACGAAGTAGTACAATTCAAGTTTTAGGCGTCGATTATTCACTTTTTAGCCAGTTTTGGTGGCTTGGACATGACCTAGGACCTTAAGATTTTGCATGAAAGGAGGACTGGTAGCCGCGTTGCACGGGAGAATGTGAAAGGTGTTCATATGTAGTAAAAACCTGAGATATCCGTCCGTTTTCGTCATTTGTTATCGAATCGACTTAAAGCCAGATCGTCACATTGGCCGCTTTTCTCTCTGAGACGGTTACATTTATCGTCTGCAAAGCTATGTCGCGTGCTGCGGTATGCGGAGACACTAAAAGCACCATAGTGGAACAATGAATAAGCTTCTAAGTTGAAGCAATGGCCAGTAAGAAGTAGTACAATTCAAGTTTTGGCTATCGATTATTGATCTTTAGCCGGCTTTGGTGCCTTGGACATGAGGTCGAACCTTAAGATTTTGCTTGAAAGAAGGACTAGCAGCTGCGTTGCACGGGAGTATGTGAAAAGGGTTCATATGTAGTAAAAACCTAAGAAATCCGTCCGTTTTCGTCATTTGTTATCGAATCGACTTAAAGCCAGATCGTCACTATGGCCGCTTTTCTCTCTGAAATGGTTACGTTTATCGTCTGCAAAGCTATGTCACGTGCTGCGGTATGCGGAGACACTAAAAGCACCATAGTAGAACACAGAAGAAGCTTCTAAGTTGAAGCAATAGCCATAAGAAGCAGTACAATTCAAGTTTTGGTTATCGATTAATGATTTTTAGCGGCTTTGGTGCCTTGGACAAGAGTTGGAACCTTTAGATTTTGCATGAAAGGAGGATTAGCAGCCGCGTTGCACGGGAAAATGTGAAAAGTGTTCATATGTACTAAAAACCTGAGAAATCCATCCGTTTTCGTCATTTGTTATCGAATTGACTTAAAGCCAGATCGTCACATTGGCCGCTTTTCCCTCTGAGACGGTTACATTTATCGTCTGCAAAGCTATGTCGCGTGCTGCGGTATGCGGAGACACTAAAAGCACCATAGTAGAACACAGAAGAAGCTTCTAAGTTGAAGCAATAGCCAGTAAGAAGTAGTACAATTCAAGTCTTGGCTATCGATTATTGATCTTTAGCCGGCTTTGGTGCCTTGGACATGAGGTCGATCCTTAAGATTTTGCTTGAAAGGAGGACTAGAAGCTGCGTTGCACGGGAGAATGTGAAAAGGGTTCATATGTAGTAAAAACCTGAGAAATCCGTCCGTTTTCGTCATTTGTTATCGAATCGACTTAATGCCAGATCGTCACATTGGCCGCTTTTCTCTCTGAGACGGTTACATTTATCGTCTGCAAAGCTATGTCGCGTGCTGCGGTATGCGGAGACACTAAAAGCACCATAGTGGAACAATGAATAAGCTTCTAAGTTGAAGCAATGGCCAGTAAGAAGTAGTACAATTCAAGTCTTGGCTATCGATTATTGATCTTTAGCCGGCTTTGGTGCCTTGGACATGAGGTCGATCCTTAAGATTTTGCTTGAAAGGAGGACTAGAAGCTGCGTTGCATGGGAGAATGTGAAAAGGGTTCATATGTAGTAAAAACCTGAGAAATCCGTCCGTTTTCGTCATTTGTTATCGAATCGACTTAGAGCCAGATCGTCACTATGGCCGCTTTTCTCTCTGAAATGGTTACGTTTATCGTCTGCAAAGCTATGTCACGTGCTGCGGTATGCGGAGACACTAAAAGCACCTTAGTAGATCACAGAAGAAGCTTCTATGTTGAAGCAATAAAAAGTAACAAGTAGTACAATTCAAGTATTAGTTGTCGATTATTCACTTTTTAGCCGGCTTTATTGGCTTGGACATGACCTAGTACCTAAAGATTTTGCATGAAAGGAGGACTTGCAGCCGCGTTGCACGGGAGAATGTGAAAAGTGTTCATATGTACTAAAAACCTGAGAAATCCGTCCGTTTTCGTCATTTGTTATCGAATCGACTTAAAGCCAGATCGTCACATTGGCCGCTTTTCTCTCTGAGACGGTTACATTTATCGTCTGCGAAGCTATGTCGCGTGCTGCGGTATGCGGAGACACTAAAAGCACCATAGTAGAACACAGAAGAAGCTTCTAAGTTGAAGCAATAGCCATAAGAAGCAGTACAATTCAAGTTTTGGTTATCGATTATTGTTTTTTAGCGGCTTTGGTGCCTTGCACAAGAGTTGGAACCTTTAGATTTTGCATGAAAGGAGGACTAGCAGCCGCGTTGCACGGGAGAATGTGAAAAGTGTTCATATGTACTAAAAACCTGAGAAATCCGTCCGTTTTCGTCATTTGTTATCGAACCGACTTAAAGCCAGATCGTCACATTGGCCGCTTTTCTCTCTGAGACGGTTACATTTATCGTCTGCAAAGCTATGTCGCGTGCTGCCGTATGCGGAGACACTAAAAGCACCATAGTCGAACACAGAATAAGCTTCTAAGTTGAAGCAATGGCCAGTAAGAAGTAGTACAATTCAAGTCTTGGCTATCGATTACTGATCTTCAGCCGGCTTTGGTGCCTTGGACATGAGGTCGATCCTTAAGATTTTGCTTGAAAGGAGGACTAGTAGCTGCGTTGCACGGGAGAATGCGAAAAGGGTTCATATGTAGTAAAAACCTGAGAAATCCGTCCGTTTTCGTCATTTGTTATCGAATCGACTTAAAGCCAGATCGTCACTTTGGCCGCTTTTCTCTCTGAAATGGTTACGTTTATCGTCTGCAAGGCTATGTCACGTGCTGCGGTATGCGGAGACACTAAAAGCACCATAGTAGAACACAGAAGAGGCTTCTAAGTTGAAGCAATAAAAAGTAACGAGTAGTACAATTCAAGTATTAGTTGTCGATTATTCACTTTTTAGCCAGCTTTATTGGCTTGGACATGACCTAGTACCTTAAGATTTTGCATGAAAGGAGGATTAGCAGCCGCGTTGCACGGGAGAATGTGAAAAGTGTTCATATGTACTAAAAACCTGAGAAATCCGTCCGTTTTCGTCATTTGTTATCGAACCGACTTCAAGCCAGATCGTCACATTGGCCGCTTTTCTCTCTGAGACGGTTACATTTATCGTCTGCAAAGCTATGTCGCGTGCTGCCGTATGCGGAGACACTAAAAGCACCATAGTCGAACACAGAATAAGCTTCTAAGTTGAAGCAATGGCCAGTAAGAAGTAGTACAATTCAAGTCTTGGCTATCGATTACTGATCTTCAGCCGGCTTTGGTGCCTTGGACATGAGGTCGATCCTTAAGATTTTGCTTGAAAGGAGGACTAGTAGCTGCGTTGCACGGGAGAATGCGAAAAGGGTTCATATGTAGTAAAAACCTGAGAAATCCGTCCGTTTTCGTCATTTGTTATCGAATCGACTTAAAGCCAGATCGTCACTTTGGCCGCTTTTCTCTCTGAAATGGTTACGTTTATCGTCTGCAAGGCTATGTCACGTGCTGCGGTATGCGGAGACACTAAAAGCACCATAGTAGAACACAGAAGAGGCTTCTAAGTTGAAGCAATAAAAAGTAACGAGTAGTACAATTCAAGTATTAGTTGTCGATTATTCACTTTTTAGCCAGCTTTATTGGCTTGGACATGACCTAGTACCTTAAGATTTTGCATGAAAGGAGGATTAGCAGCCGCGTTGCACGGGAGAATGTGAAAAGTGTTCATATGTACTAAAAACCTGAGAAATCCGTCCGTTTTCGTCATTTGTTATCGAATCGACTTAAAGCCAGATCGCCACATTGGCCGCTTTTCTCTCTGAGACGGTTACATTTATCGTCTGCAAAGCTATGTCGCGTGCTGCGGTATGCGGAGACACTAAAAGCACCATAGTGGAACAATGAATAAGCTTCTAAGTTGAAGCAATGGCCAGTAAGAAGTAGTACAATTCAAGTTTTGGCTATCGATTATTGATCTTTAGCCGGCTTTGGTGCCTTGGACATGAGGTCGAACCTTAAGATTTTGCTTGAAAGAAGGACTAGCAGCTGCGTTGCACGGGAGTATGTGAAAAGGGTTCATATGTAGTAAAAACCTAAGAAATCCGTCCGTTTTCGTCATTTGTTATCGAATCGACTTAAAGCCAGATCGTCACTATGGCCGCTTTTCTCTCTGAAATGGTTACGTTTATCGTCTGCAAAGCTATGTCACGTGCTGCGGTATGCGGAGACACTAAAAGCACCATAGTAGAACACAGAAGAAGCTTCTAAGTTGAAGCAATAGCCATAAGAAGCAGTACAATTCAAGTTTTGGTTATCGATTAATGATTTTTAGCGGCTTTGGTGCCTTGGACAAGAGTTGGAACCTTTAGATTTTGCATGAAAGGAGGATTAGCAGCCGCGTTGCACGGGAAAATGTGAAAAGTGTTCATATGTACTAAAAACCTGAGAAATCCATCCGTTTTCGTCATTTGTTATCGAATTGACTTAAAGCCAGATCGTCACATTGGCCGCTTTTCCCTCTGAGACGGTTACATTTATCGTCTGCAAAGCTATGTCGCGTGCTGCGGTATGCGGAGACACTAAAAGCACCATAGTAGAACACAGAAGAAGCTTCTAAGTTGAAGCAATAGCCAGTAAGAAGTAGTACAATTCAAGTCTTGGCTATCGATTATTGATCTTTAGCCGGCTTTGGTGCCTTGGACATGAGGTCGATCCTTAAGATTTTGCTTGAAAGGAGGACTAGAAGCTGCGTTGCACGGGAGAATGTGAAAAGGGTTCATATGTAGTAAAAACCTGAGAAATCCGTCCGTTTTCGTCATTTGTTATCGAATCGACTTAATGCCAGATCGTCACATTGGCCGCTTTTCTCTCTGAGACGGTTACATTTATCGTCTGCAAAGCTATGTCGCGTGCTGCGGTATGCGGAGACACTAAAAGCACCATAGTGGAACAATGAATAAGCTTCTAAGTTGAAGCAATGGCCAGTAAGAAGTAGTACAATTCAAGTCTTGGCTATCGATTATTGATCTTTAGCCGGCTTTGGTGCCTTGGACATGAGGTCGATCCTTAAGATTTTGCTTGAAAGGAGGACTAGAAGCTGCGTTGCATGGGAGAATGTGAAAAGGGTTCATATGTAGTAAAAACCTGAGAAATCCGTCCGTTTTCGTCATTTGTTATCGAATCGACTTAGAGCCAGATCGTCACTATGGCCGCTTTTCTCTCTGAAATGGTTACGTTTATCGTCTGCAAAGCTATGTCACGTGCTGCGGTATGCGGAGACACTAAAAGCACCTTAGTAGATCACAGAAGAAGCTTCTATGTTGAAGCAATAAAAAGTAACAAGTAGTACAATTCAAGTATTAGTTGTCGATTATTCACTTTTTAGCCGGCTTTATTGGCTTGGACATGACCTAGTACCTAAAGATTTTGCATGAAAGGAGGACTTGCAGCCGCGTTGCACGGGAGAATGTGAAAAGTGTTCATATGTACTAAAAACCTGAGAAATCCGTCCGTTTTCGTCATTTGTTATCGAATCGACTTAAAGCCAGATCGTCACATTGGCCGCTTTTCTTTCTGAGACGGTTACATTTATCGTCTGCGAAGCTATGTCGCGTGCTGCGGTATGCGGAGACACTAAAAGCACCATAGTAGAACACAGAAGAAGCTTCTAAGTTGAAGCAATAGCCATAAGAAGCAGTACAATTCAAGTTTTGGTTATCGATTATTGTTTTTTAGCGGCTTTGGTGCCTTGCACAAGAGTTGGAACCTTTAGATTTTGCATGAAAGGAGGACTAACAGCCGCGTTGCACGGGAGAATGTGAAAAGTGTTCATATGTACTAAAAACCTGAGAAATCCGTCCGTTTTCGTCATTTGTTATCGAACCGACTTAAAGCCAGATCGTCACATTGGCCGCTTTTCTCTCTGAGACGGTTACATTTATCGTCTGCAAAGCTATGTCGCGTGCTGCCGTATGCGGAGACACTAAAAGCACCATAGTCGAACACAGAATAAGCTTCTAAGTTGAAGCAATGGCCAGTAAGAAGTAGTACAATTCAAGTCTTGGCTATCGATTACTGATCTTCAGCCGGCTTTGGTGCCTTGGACATGAGGTCGATCCTTAAGATTTTGCTTGAAAGGAGGACTAGTAGCTGCGTTGCACGGGAGAATGCGAAAAGGGTTCATATGTAGTAAAAACCTGAGAAATCCGTCCGTTTTCGTCATTTGTTATCGAATCGACTTAAAGCCAGATCGTCACTTTGGTCGCTTTTCTCTCTGAAATGGTTACGTTTATCGTCTGCAAGGCTATGCCACGTGCTGCGGTATGCGGAGACACTAGAAGCACCATAGTAGAACACAGAAGAGGCTTCTAAGTTGAAGCAATAAAAAGTAACGAGTAGTACAATTCAAGTATTACTTGTCGATTATTCACTTTTTAGCCGGCTTTATTGACTTGGACATGACCTACTACCTTAAGATTTTGCTTGAAAGGAGGACTAGCAGCCGCGTTGCACGGGAGAATGTGAAAAGTGTTCATAGGTACTAAAAACCTGAGATATCCGTCCGTTTTCGTCATTTGTTATCGAATCGACTTAAAGCCAGATCGACACATTGGCCGCTTTTCTCTCTGAGACGGTTACATTTATCGTCTGCAAAGCTATGTCGCGTGCTGCGGTATGCGGAGACACTAAAAGCACCATAGTAGAACACAGAAGAAGCTTCTAAGTTGAAGCAATAGCCATAAGAAGCAGTACAATTCAAGTTTTGGTTATCGATTATTGATTTTTAGCGGCTTTGGTGCCTTGGAAAAGAGGTGGAACCTTAAGTTTTTGCATGAACGGAGGACTAGCAGCCGCGTTGCACGGGAGTATGTGAAAAGGGTTCATATGTAGTAAAAACCTGAGAAATCCGCCCGTTTTCGTCATTTGTTATCGAATCGACTTAAAGCCAGATCGTCACTTTGGCCGCTTTTCTCTCTGAAATGGTTACGTTTATCGTCTGCAAGGCTATGTCACGTGCTGCGGTATGCGGAGACACTAAAAGCACCATAGTAGAACACAGAAGAGGCTTCTAAGTTGAAGCAATAAAAAGTAACGAGTAGTACAATTCAAGTATTAGTTGTCGATTATTCACTTTTTAGCCAGCTTTATTGGCTTGGACATGACCTAGTACCTTAAGATTTTGCATGAAAGGAGGATTAGCAGCCGCGTTGCACGGGAGAATGTGAAAAGTGTTCATATGTACTAAAAACCTGAGAAATCCGTCCGTTTTCGTCATTTGTTATCGAATCGACTTAAAGCCAGATCGCCACATTGGCCGCTTTTCTCTCTGAGACGGTTACATTTATCGTCTGCAAAGCTATGTCGCGTGCTGCGGTATGCGGAGACACTAAAAGCACCATAGTAGAACACAGAAGAAGCTTCTAAGTTGAAGTAATAGCCAGTAAGAAGTAGTACAATTCAAGTTTTAGGCGTCGATTATTCACTTTTTAGCCAGTTTTGGTGGCTTGGACATGACCTAGGACCTTAAGATTTTGCATGAAAGGAGGACTGGTAGCCGCGTTGCACGGGAGAATGTGAAAGGTGTTCATATGTAGTAAAAACCTGAGATATCCGTCCGTTTTCGTCATTTGTTATCGAATCGACTTAAAGCCAGATCGTCACATTGGCCGCTTTTCTCTCTGAGACGGTTACATTTATCGTCTGCAAAGCTATGTCACGTGCTGCGGTATGCGGAGACACTAAAAGCACCATAGTGGAACAATGAATAAGCTTCTAAGTTGAAGCAATGGCCAGTAAGAAGTAGTACAATTCAAGTTTTGGCTATCGATTATTGATCTTTAGCCGGCTTTGGTGCCTTGGACATGAGGTCGAACCTTAAGATTTTGCTTGAAAGAAGGACTAGCAGCTGCGTTGCACGGGAGTATGTGAAAAGGGTTCATATGTAGTAAAAACCTAAGAAATCCGTCCGTTTTCGTCATTTGTTATCGAATCGACTTAAAGCCAGATCGTCACTATGGCCGCTTTTCTCTCTGAAATGGTTACGTTTATCGTCTGCAAAGCTATGTCACGTGCTGCGGTATGCGGAGACACTAAAAGCACCATAGTAGAACACAGAAGAAGCTTCTAAGTTGAAGCAATAGCCATAAGAAGCAGTACAATTCAAGTTTTGGTTATCGATTAATGATTTTTAGCGGCTTTGGTGCCTTGGACAAGAGTTGGAACCTTTAGATTTTGCATGAAAGGAGGATTAGCAGCCGCGTTGCACGGGAAAATGTGAAAAGTGTTCATATGTACTAAAAACCTGAGAAATCCATCCGTTTTCGTCATTTGTTATCGAATTGACTTAAAGCCAGATCGTCACATTGGCCGCTTTTCTCTCTGAGACGGTTACATTTATCGTCTGCAAAGCTATGTCGCGTGCTGCGGTATGCGGAGACACTAAAAGCACCATAGTAGAACACAGAAGAAGCTTCTAAGTTGAAGCAATAGCCAGTAAGAAGTAGTACAATTCAAGTCTTGGCTATCGATTATTGATCTTTAGCCGGCTTTGGTGCCTTGGACATGAGGTCGATCCTTAAGATTTTGCTTGAAAGGAGGACTAGAAGCTGCGTTGCACGGGAGAATGTGAAAAGGGTTCATATGTAGTAAAAACCTGAGAAATCCGTCCGTTTTCGTCATTTGTTTTCGAATCGACTTAAAGCCAGATCGTCACTTTGGCCGCTTTTCTCTCTGAAATGGTTACGTTTATCGTCTGCAAGGCTATGCCACGTGCTGCGGTATGCGGAGACACTAGAAGCACCATAGTAGATCACAGAAGAGGCTTCTAAGTTGAAGCAATAAAAAGTAACGAGTAGTACAATTCAAGTATTAGTTGTCGATTATTCACTTTTTAGCCGGCTTTATTGACTTGGACATGACCTAGTACCTTAAGATTTTGCTTGAAAGGAGGACTAGCAGCCGCGTTGCACGGGAGAATGTGAAAAGTGTTCATAGGTACTAAAAACCTGAGATATCCGTCCGTTTTCGTCATTTGTTATCGAATCGACTTAAAGCCAGATCGTCACATTGGCCGCTTTTCTCTCTGAGACGGTTACATTTATCGTCTGCAAAGCTATGTCGCGTGCTGCGGTATGCGGAGACACTAAAAGCACCATAGTAGAACACAGAAGAAGCTTCTAAGTTGAAGTAATAGCCAGTAAGAAGTAGTACAATTCAAGTTTTAGTCGTCGATTATTCACTTTTTAGCCAGTTTTGGTGGCTTGGACATGACCTAGGACCTTAAGATTTTGCATGAAAGGAGGACTGGTAGCCGCGTTGCACGGGAGAATGTGAAAGGTGTTCATATGTAGTAAAAACCTGAGATATCCGTCCGTTTTCGTCATTTGTTATCGAATCGACTTAAAGCCAGATCGTCACATTGGCCGCTTTTCTCTCTGAGACGGTTACATTTATCGTCTGCAAAGCTATGTCGCGTGCTGCGGTATGCGGAGACACTAAAAGCACCATAGTGGAACAATGAATAAGCTTCTAAGTTGAAGCAATGGCCAGTAAGAAGTAGTACAATTCAAGTTTTGGCTATCGATTATTGATCTTTAGCCGGCTTTGGTGCCTTGGACATGAGGTCGAACCTTAAGATTTTGCTTGAAAGAAGGACTAGCAGCTGCGTTGCACGGGAGTATGTGAAAAGGGTTCATATGTAGTAAAAACCTAAGAAATCCGTCCGTTTTCGTCATTTGTTATCGAATCGACTTAAAGCCAGATCGTCACTATGGCCGCTTTTCTCTCTGAAATGGTTACGTTTATCGTCTGCAAAGCTATGTCACGTGCTGCGGTATGCGGAGACACTAAAAGCACCATAGTAGAACACAGAAGAAGCTTCTAAGTTGAAGCAATAGCCATAAGAAGCAGTACAATTCAAGTTTTGGTTATCGATTAATGATTTTTAGCGGCTTTGGTGCCTTGGACAAGAGTTGGAACCTTTAGATTTTGCATGAAAGGAGGATTAGCAGCCGCGTTGCACGGGAAAATGTGAAAAGTGTTCATATGTACTAAAAACCTGAGAAATCCATCCGTTTTCGTCATTTGTTATCGAATTGACTTAAAGCCAGATCGTCACATTGGCCGCTTTTCTCTCTGAGACGGTTACATTTATCGTCTGCAAAGCTATGTCGCGTGCTGCGGTATGCGGAGACACTAAAAGCACCATAGTAGAACACAGAAGAAGCTTCTAAGTTGAAGCAATAGCCAGTAAGAAGTAGTACAATTCAAGTCTTGGCTATCGATTATTGATCTTTAGCCGGCTTTGGTGCCTTGGACATGAGGTCGATCCTTAAGATTTTGCTTGAAAGGAGGACTAGAAGCTGCGTTGCACGGGAGAATGTGAAAAGGGTTCATATGTAGTAAAAACCTGAGAAATCCGTCCGTTTTCGTCATTTGTTTTCGAATCGACTTAAAGCCAGATCGTCACTTTGGCCGCTTTTCTCTCTGAAATGGTTACGTTTATCGTCTGCAAGGCTATGCCACGTGCTGCGGTATGCGGAGACACTAGAAGCACCATAGTAGAACACAGAAGAGGCTTCTAAGTTGAAGCAATAAAAAGTAACGAGTAGTACAATTCAAGTATTAGTTGTCGATTATTCACTTTTTAGCCGCCTTTATTGACTTGGACATGACCTAGTACCTTAAGATTTTGCTTGAAAGGAGGACTAGCAGCCGCGTTGCACGGGAGAATGTGAAAAGTGTTCATAGGTACTAAAAACCTGAGATATCCGTCCGTTTTCGTCATTTGTTATCGAATCGACTTAAAGCCAGATCGTCACATTGGCCGCTTTTCTCTCTGAGACGGTTACATTTATCGTCTGCAAAGCTATGTCGCGTGCTGCGGTATGCGGAGACACTAAAAGCACCATAGTAGAACACAGAAGAAGCTTCTAAGTTGAAGTAATAGCCAGTAAGAAGTAGTACAATTCAAGTTTTAGGCGTCGATTATTCACTTTTTAGCCAGTTTTGGTGGCTTGGACATGACCTAGGACCTTAAGATTTTGCATGAAAGGAGGACTGGTAGCCGCGTTGCACGGGAGAATGTGAAAGGTGTTCATATGTAGTAAAAACCTGAGATATCCGTCCGTTTTCGTCATTTGTTATCGAATCGACTTAAAGCCAGATCGTCACATGGGCCGCTTTTCTCTCTGAGACGGTTACATTTATCGTCTGCAAAGCTATGTCGCGTGCTGCGGTATGCGGAGACACTAAAAGCACCATAGTGGAACAATGAATAAGCTTCTAAGTTGAAGCAATGGCCAGTAAGAAGTAGTACAATTCAAGTTTTGGCTATCGATTATTGATCTTTAGCCGGCTTTGGTGCCTTGCACATGAGGTCGAACCTTAAGATTTTGCTTGAAAGAAGGACTAGCAGCTGCGTTGCACGGGAGAATGTGAAAAGGGTTCATATGTAGTAAAAACCTGAGAAATCCGTCCGTTTTCGTCATTTGTTATCGAATCGACTTAAAGCCAGATCGTCGCTATGGCCGCTTTTCTCTCTGAAATGGTTACGTTTATCGTCTGCAAAGCTATGTCACGTGCTGCGGTATGCGGAGACACTAAAAGCACCATAGTAGAACACAGAAGAAGCTTCTAAGTTGAAGCAATAAAAAGTAACAAGTAGTACAATTCAAGTATTAGTTGTCGATTATTCACTTTTTAGCCGGCTTTATTGGCTTGGACATGACCTAGTACCTAAAGATTTTGCATGAAAGGAGGACTTGCAGCCGCGTTGCACGGGAGAATGTGAAAAGTGTTCATATGTACTAAAAACCTGAGAAATCCGTCCGTTTTCGTCATTTGTTATCGAATCGACTTAAAGCCAGATCGACACATTGGCCGCTTTTCTCTCTGAGACGGTTACATTTATCGTCTGCAAAGCTATGTCGCGTGCTGCGGTATGCGGAGACACTAAAAGCACCATAGTAGAACACAGAAGAAGCTTCTAAGTTGAAGCAATAGCCATAAGAAGCAGTACAATTCAAGTTTTGGTTATCGATTATTGATTTTTAGCGGCTTTGGTGCCTTGGAAAAGAGGTGGAACCTTAAGTTTTTGCATGAACGGAGGACTAGCAGCCGCGTTGCACGGGAGTATGTGAAAAGGGTTCATATGTAGTAAAAACCTGAGAAATCCGCCCGTTTTCGTCATTTGTTATCGAATCGACTTAAAGCCAGATCGTCACTTTGGCCGCTTTTCTCTCTGAAATGGTTACGTTTATCGTCTGCAAGGCTATGTCACGTGCTGCGGTATGCGGAGACACTAAAAGCACCATAGTAGAACACAGAAGAGGCTTCTAAGTTGAAGCAATAAAAAGTAACGAGTAGTACAATTCAAGTATTAGTTGTCGATTATTCACTTTTTAGCCAGCTTTATTGGCTTGGACATGACCTAGTACCTTAAGATTTTGCATGAAAGGAGGATTAGCAGCCGCGTTGCACGGGAGAATGTGAAAAGTGTTCATATGTACTAAAAACCTGAGAAATCCGTCCGTTTTCGTCATTTGTTATCGAATCGACTTAAAGCCAGATCGCCACATTGGCCGCTTTTCTCTCTGAGACGGTTACATTTATCGTCTGCAAAGCTATGTCGCGTGCTGCGGTATGCGGAGACACTAAAAGCACCATAGTAGAACACAGAAGAAGCTTCTAAGTTGAAGCAATTACCAGTACGAAGTAGTACAATTCAAGTTTTAGGCGTCGATTATTC
Organism: Schistocerca gregaria; assembly: GCF_023897955.1. Taxonomy (NCBI): domain Eukaryota; kingdom Metazoa; phylum Arthropoda; class Insecta; order Orthoptera; family Acrididae; genus Schistocerca; species Schistocerca gregaria. Next base: position 314,556 of record NW_026061982.1, read on the forward strand.
ACTTTTTAGCCAGTTTTGGTGGCTTGGACATGACCTAGGACCTTAAGATTTTGCATGAAAGGAGGACTGGTAGCCGCGTTGCACGGGAGAATGTGAAAGGTGTTCATATGTAGTAAAAACCTGAGATATCCGTCCGTTTTCGTCATTTGTTATCGAATCGACTTAAAGCCAGATCGTCACATTGGCCGCTTTTCTCTCTGAGACGGTTACATTTATCGTCTGCAAAGCTATGTCGCGTGCTGCGGTATGCGGAGACACTAAAAGCACCATAGTGGAACAATGAATAAGCTTCTAAGTTGAAGCAATGGCCAGTAAGAAGTAGTACAATTCAAGTTTTGGCTATCGATTATTGATCTTTAGCCGGCTTTGGTGCCTTGGACATGAGGTCGAACCTTAAGATTTTGCTTGAAAGAAGGACTAGCAGCTGCGTTGCACGGGAGTATGTGAAAAGGGTTCATATGTAGTAAAAACCTAAGAAATCCGTCCGTTTTCGTCATTTGTTATCGAATCGACTTAAAGCCAGATCGTCACTATGGCCGCTTTTCTCTCTGAAATGGTTACGTTTATCGTCTGCAAAGCTATGTCACGTGCTGCGGTATGCGGAGACACTAAAAGCACCATAGTAGAACACAGAAGAAGCTTCTAAGTTGAAGCAATAGCCATAAGAAGCAGTACAATTCAAGTTTTGGTTATCGATTAATGATTTTTAGCGGCTTTGGTGCCTTGGACAAGAGTTGGAACCTTTAGATTTTGCATGAAAGGAGGATTAGCAGCCGCGTTGCACGGGAAAATGTGAAAAGTGTTCATATGTACTAAAAACCTGAGAAATCCATCCGTTTTCGTCATTTGTTATCGAATTGACTTAAAGCCAGATCGTCACATTGGCCGCTTTTCTCTCTGAGACGGTTACATTTATCGTCTGCAAAGCTATGTCGCGTGCTGCGGTATGCGGAGACACTAAAAGCACCATAGTAGAACACAGAAGAAGCTTCTAAGTTGAAGCAATAGCCAGTAAGAAGTAGTACAATTCAAGTCTTGGCTATCGATTATTGATCTTTAGCCGGCTTTGGTGCCTTGGACATGAGGTCGATCCTTAAGATTTTGCTTGAAAGGAGGACTAGAAGCTGCGTTGCACGGGAGAATGTGAAAAGGGTTCATATGTAGTAAAAACCTGAGAAATCCGTCCGTTTTCGTCATTTGTTTTCGAATCGACTTAAAGCCAGATCGTCACTTTGGCCGCTTTTCTCTCTGAAATGGTTACGTTTATCGTCTGCAAGGCTATGCCACGTGCTGCGGTATGCGGAGACACTAGAAGCACCATAGTAGAACACAGAAGAGGCTTCTAAGTTGAAGCAATAAAAAGTAACGAGTAGTACAATTCAAGTATTAGTTGTCGATTATTCACTTTTTAGCCGGCTTTATTGACTTGGACATGACCTAGTACCTTAAGATTTTGCTTGAAAGGAGGACTAGCAGCCGCGTTGCACGGGAGAATGTGAAAAGTGTTCATAGGTACTAAAAACCTGAGATATCCGTCCGTTTTCGTCATTTGTTATCGAATCGACTTAAAGCCAGATCGTCACATTGGCCGCTTTTCTCTCTGAGACGGTTACATTTATCGTCTGCAAAGCTATGTCGCGTGCTGCGGTATGCGGAGACACTAAAAGCACCATAGTAGAACACAGAAGAAGCTTCTAAGTTGAAGTAATAGCCAGTAAGAAGTAGTACAATTCAAGTTTTAGGCGTCGATTATTCACTTTTTAGCCAGTTTTGGTGGCTTGGACATGACCTAGGACCTTAAGATTTTGCATGAAAGGAGGACTGGTAGCCGCGTTGCACGGGAGAATGTGAAAGGTGTTCATATGTAGTAAAAACCTGAGATATCCGTCCGTTTTCGTCATTTGTTATCGAATCGACTTAAAGCCAGATCGTCACATGGGCCGCTTTTCTCTCTGAGACGGTTACATTTATCGTCTGCAAAGCTATGTCGCGTGCTGCGGTATGCGGAGACACTAAAAGCACCATAGTGGAACAATGAATAAGCTTCTAAGTTGAAGCAATGGCCAGTAAGAAGTAGTACAATTCAAGTTTTGGCTATCGATTATTGATCTTTAGCCGGCTTTGGTGCCTTGCACATGAGGTCGAACCTTAAGATTTTGCTTGAAAGAAGGACTAGCAGCTGCGTTGCACGGGAGAATGTGAAAAGGGTTCATATGTAGTAAAAACCTGAGAAATCCGTCCGTTTTCGTCATTTGTTATCGAATCGACTTAAAGCCAGATCGTCGCTATGGCCGCTTTTCTCTCTGAAATGGTTACGTTTATCGTCTGCAAAGCTATGTCACGTGCTGCGGTATGCGGAGACACTAAAAGCACCATAGTAGAACACAGAAGAAGCTTCTAAGTTGAAGCAATAAACAGTAACAAGTAGTACAATTCAAGTATTAGTTGTCGATTATTCACTTTTTAGCCGGCTTTATTGGCTTGGACATGACCTAGTACCTAAAGATTTTGCATGAAAGGAGGACTTGCAGCCGCGTTGCACGGGAGAATGTGAAAAGTGTTCATATGTACTAAAAACCTGAGAAATCCGTCCGTTTTCGTCATTTGTTATCGAATCGACTTAAAGCCAGATCGACACATTGGCCGCTTTTCTCTCTGAGACGGTTACATTTATCGTCTGCAAAGCTATGTCGCGTGCTGCGGTATGCGGAGACACTAAAAGCACCATAGTAGAACACAGAAGAAGCTTCTAAGTTGAAGCAATAGCCATAAGAAGCAGTACAATTCAAGTTTTGGTTATCGATTATTGATTTTTAGCGGCTTTGGTGCCTTGGAAAAGAGGTGGAACCTTAAGTTTTTGCATGAACGGAGGACTAGCAGCCGCGTTGCACGGGAGTATGTGAAAAGGGTTCATATGTAGTAAAAACCTGAGAAATCCGCCCGTTTTCGTCATTTGTTATCGAATCAACTTAAAGCCAGATCGTCACATTGGCCGCTTTTCTCTCTGAGACGGTTACGTTTATCGTCTGCAAAGCTATGTCGCGTGCTGCGGTATGCGGAGACACTAAAAGCACCATAGTAGAACACAGAAGAAGCTTCTAAGTTGAAGTAATAGCCAGTAAGAATTAGTACAATTCAAGTTTTAGGCGTCGATTATTCACTTTTTAGCCAGTTTGATTGCTTGGACATGACCTAGGACCTTAATATTTTGCATGAAAGGAGGACTAACAGCCGCGGTGCACGGGAGAATGTGAAAAGTGTTCATATGTACTAAAAACCTGAGAAATCCGTCCGTTTTCGTCATTTGTTATCGAATCGACTTAAAGCCAGATCGTCACTATTGCCGCTTTCCTCTCTGAAACGGTTACGTTTATCGTCTGCAAAGCTTTGTCACGTGCTGCGGTATGCGGAGACACTAAAAGCACCATAGTAGAACACAGAAGAAGCTTCTAAGTTGAAGCAATAAAAAGTAACACGTAGTAAAATTCAAGTATTAGTTGTCGATTATTTACTTTTTAGCCGGCTTTATTGGCTTGGACATGACCCAGTACCCTAAGATTTTGCATGAAAGGAGGACTAGCAGCCGCGTTGCACGGTAGAATGTGAAAAGAGTTCATATGTACTAAAAACCTGAGAAATCCGTCCGTTTTCGTCATTTGTTATCGAATCGACTTAAAGCCAGATCGTCACATTTTCCGCTTTTCTCTCTGAGACGGTTACATTTATCGTCTGCAAAGCTATGTCGCGTGCTGCGGTATGCGGAGACACTAAAAGCACCATAGCAGAACACAGAAGAAGCTTCTAAGTTGAAGTAATAGCCAGTAAGAATTAGTACAATTCAAGTTTTAGGCGTCGATTATTCACTTTTTAACCAGTTTGGTGGCTTGGACATGACCTAGGACCTTAAGATTTTGCATGAATGGAGGACTAGTAGAAGCGTTGCACGGGAGAATGTGAGAGGTGTTCATATGTAGTAAAAACCTGAGAAATCCGTCCGTTTTCGTCATTTGTTATCGAATCGACTTAAAGCCAGATCGTCACATTGGCCGCTTTTCTCTCTGAGACGGTTACATTTATCGTCTGCAACGCTATGTCGCGTGCTGCGGTATGCGGAGACACTAAAAGCACCATAGTAGAACACAGAAGAAGCTTCTATGTTGAAGTAATAGCCAGTAAGAAGTAGTACAATTCAAGTTTTAGGCGTCGATTATTCACTTTTTAGCCGTCTTTGGTGGCTTGGACATGACCTAGGACCTTAAGATTTTGCATGAAAGGAGGACTAGCAGCCGCGTTGAACGGGTGAATGTGAAAAGTGTTCATATGTACTAAAAACCTGAGAAATCCGTCCGCTTTCGTCATTTGTTATCGAATCGTCTTAAAGCCAGATCGTCACATTGGCCGCTTTTCTCTCTGAGACGGTTACATTTATCGTCTGCAAAGCTATGTAGCGTGCTGCGGTATGTGGAGACACTAAAAGCACCATAGTAGAACACAGAAGAAGCTTCTAAGTTGAAGCAATAGGCAGTAAGAAGTAGTACAATTCAAGTTTTGGCTATCGATTATTCACATTTTAGCCGGCTTTGGTGGCTTGGACATGACCTAGGACCTTAATATTTTGCATGAAAGGAGGACTAGCAGCCGCGGTGCACGGGAGAATGTGAAAAGTGTTCATATGAAGTAAAAACCTGAGAAATCCGTTCGCTTTCGTCATTTGTTATCGAATCAACTTAAAGCCAGATCGTCACTATGGACGATTTTCTCTCTGAAACGGTTACGTTTATCGTCTGCAAAGCTATGTCACGTGCTGCGGTATGCGGAGACACTAAAATCACCATAGTAGAACACACAAGAAGCTTCTAAGTTGAAGCAATAACCAGTACGAAGTAGTACAAATCAAGTTTTAGTTGCCGATTATTCACTTTTTAGCCGGCTTTATTGGCTTGGACATGACCTAGTACCTTAAGATTTTGCTTGAAAGGAGGACTAGCAGCCGCGTTGCACGGGAGAATGTGAAAAGGGTTCGTATGTAGTAAAAACCTCAGAAATCCGTACGTTTTCGTCATTTGTTATCGAATCGACTTAAAGCCAGATCGTCACTATGGCCGCTTTTCTCTCTGAAACGGTTACGTTTATCGTCTACAAAGCTATGTCACGTGCTGCGGTATGCGGTGACACTAAAAGCACCATAGTAGAACACAGAAGAAGCTTCTAAGTTGAAGTAATAGCCAGTAAGAAGTAGTACAATTCAAGTTTTAGGCGTCGATTATTCACTTTTTAGCCGGCTTTGGTGGCTTGGACATGACCTAGGACTTTAAGATTTTGCATGAAAGGAGGACTAGCAGCCGCGTTGCACGGGAGAATGTGAAAAGTGTTCATATGTACTAAAAACCTGAGAAATCCGTCCGTTTTCGTCATTTGTTATCGAATCGACTTAGAGCCAGATCGTCACTATGGCCGCTTTTCTCTCTGAAATGGTTACGTTTATCGTCTGCAAAGCTATGTCACGTGCTGCGGTATGCGGAGACACTAAAAGCACCTTAGTAGATCACAGAAGAAGCTTCTAAGTTGAAGCAATAAAAAGTAACAAGTAGTACAATTCAAGTATTAGTTGTCGATTATTCACTTTTTAGCCGGCTTTATTGGCTTGCACATGACCTAGTACCTAAAGATTTTGCATGAAAGGAGGACTAGCAGCCGCGTTGCACGGGAGAATGTGAAAAGTGTTCATATGTACTAAAAACCTGAGAAATCCGTCCGTTTTCATCATTTGTTATCGAATCGACTTAAAGCCAGATCGTCACATTGGCCGCTTTTCTCTCTGAGACGGTTACATTTATCGTCTGCAAAGCTATGTCGCGTGCTGCGGTATGCGGAGACACTAAAAGCACCATAGTAGAACACAGAAGAAGCTTCTAAGTTGAAGCAATAGCCATAAGAAGCAGTACAATTCAAGTTTTGGTTATCGATTATTGATTTTTAGCGGCTTTGGTGCCTTGCACAGGAGTTGGAACCTTTAGATTTTGCATGAAAGGAGGACTAACAGCCGCGTTGCACGGGAGAATGTGAAAAGTGTTCATATGTCCTAAAAACCTGAGAAATCCGTCCGTTTTCGTCATTTGTTATCGAACCGACTTAAAGCCGGATCGTCACATTGGCCGCTTTTCTCTCTGAGACGGTTACATTTATCGTCTGCAAAGCTATGTCGCGTGCTGCCGTATGCGGAGACACTAAAAGCACCATAGTCGAACACAGAATAAGCTTCTAAGTTGAAGCAATGGCCAGTAAGAAGTAGTACAATTCAAGTCTTGGCTATCGATTATTGATCTTTAGCCGGCTTTGGTGCCTTGGACATGAGGTCGATCCTTAAGATTTTGCTTGAAAGGAGGACTAGTAGCTGCGTTGCACGGGAGAATGCGAAAAGGGTTCATATGTAGTAAAAACCTGAGAAATCCGTCCGTTTTCGTCATTTGTTATCGAATCGACTTAAAGCCAGATCGTCACTTTGGCCGCTTTTCTCTCTGAAATGGTTACGTTTATCGTCTGCAAGGCTATGTCACGTGCTGCGGTATGCGGAGACACTAAAAGCACCATAGTAGAACACAGAAGAGGCTTCTAAGTTGAAGCAATAAAAAGTAACGAGTAGTACAATTCAAGTATTAGTTGTAGATTATTCACTTTTTAGCCAGCTTTATTGGCTTGGACATGACCTAGTACCTTAAGATTTTGCATGAAAGGAGGATTAGCAGCCGCGTTGCACGGGAGAATGTGAAAAGTGTTCATATGTACTAAAAACCTGAGAAATCCGTCCGTTTTCGTCATTTGTTATCGAATCGACTTAAAGCCAGATCGCCACATTGGCCGCTTTTCTCTCTGAGACGGTTACATTTATCGTCTGCAAAGCTATGTCGCGTGCTGCGGTATGCGGAGACACTAAAAGCACCATAGTGGAACACAGAAGAAGCTTCTAAGTTGAAGCAATAACCAGTACGAAGTAGTACAATTCAAGTTTTAGGCGTCGATTATTCACTTTTTAGCCAGTTTTGGTGGCTTGGACATGACCTAGGACCTTAAGATTTTGCATGAAAGGAGGACTGGTAGCCGCGTTGCACGGGAGAATGTGAAAGGTGTTCATATGTAGTAAAAACCTGAGATATCCGTCCGTTTTCGTCATTTGTTATCGAATCGACTTAAAGCCAGATCGTCACATTGGCCGCTTTTCTCTCTGAGACGGTTACATTTATCGTCTGCAAAGCTATGTCGCGTGCTGCGGTATGCGGAGACACTAAAAGCACCATAGTGGAACAATGAATAAGCTTCTAAGTTGAAGCAATGGCCAGTAAGAAGTAGTACAATTCAAGTTTTGGCTATCGATTATTGATCTTTAGCCGGCTTTGGTGCCTTGGACATGAGGTCGAACCTTAAGATTTTGCTTGAAAGAAGGACTAGCAGCTGCGTTGCACGGGAGTATGTGAAAAGGGTTCATATGTAGTAAAAACCTGAGAAATCCGTCCGTTTTCGTCATTTGTTATCGAATCGACTTAAAGCCAGATCGTCACTATGGCCGCTTTTCTCTCTGAAATGGTTACGTTTATCGTCTGCAAAGCTATGTCACGTGCTGCGGTATGCGGAGACACTAAAAGCACCATAGTAGAACACAGAAGAAGCTTCTAAGTTGAAGCAATAGCCATAAGAAGCAGTACAATTCAAGTTTTGGTTATCGATTAATGATTTTTAGCGGCTTTGGTGCCTTGGACAAGAGTTGGAACCTTTAGATTTTGCATGAAAGGAGGATTAGCAGCCGCGTTGCACGGGAAAATGTGAAAAGTGTTCATATGTACTAAAAACCTGAGAAATCCATCCGTTTTCGTCATTTGTTATCGAATTGACTTAAAGCCAGATCGTCACATTGGCCGCTTTTCTCTCTGAGACGGTTACATTTATCGTCTGCAAAGCTATGTCGCGTGCTGCGGTATGCGGAGACACTAAAAGCACCATAGTAGAACACAGAAGAAACTTCTAAGTTGAAGCAATAGCCAGTAAGAAGTAGTACAATTCAAGTCTTGGCTATCGATTATTTATCTTTAGCCGGCTTTGGTGCCTTGGACATGAGGTCGATCCTTAAGATTTTGCTTGAAAGGAGGACTAGAAGCTGCGTTGCACGGGAGAATGTGTAAAGGGTTCATATGTAGTAAAAACCTGAGAAATCCGTCCGTTTTCGTCATTTGTTTTCCAATCGACTTAAAGCCAGATCGTCACTTTGGCCGCTTTTCTCTCTGAAATGGTTACGTTTATCGTCTGCAAGGCTATGCCACGTGCTGCGGTATGCGGAGACACTAGAAGCACCATAGTAGAACACAGAAGAGGCTTCTAAGTTGAAGCAATAAAAAGTAACGAGTAGTACAATTCAAGTATTAGTTGTCGATTATTCACTTTTTAGCCGGCTTTATTGACTTGGACATGACCTAGTACCTTAACATTTTGCTTGAAAGGAGGACTAGCAGCCGCGTTGCACGGGAGAATGTGAAAAGTGTTCATAGGTACTAAAAACCTGAGATATCCGTCCGTTTTCGTCATTTGTTATCGAATCGACTTAAAGCCAGATCGTCACATTGGCCGCTTTTCTCTCTGAGACGGTTACATTTATCGTCTGCAAAGCTATGTCGCGTGCTGCGGTATGCGGAGACACTAAAAGCACCATAGTAGAACACAGAAGAAGCTTCTAAGTTGAAGTAATAGCCAGTAAGAAGTAGTACAATTCAAGTTTTAGGCGTCGATTATTCACTTTTTAGCCAGTTTTGGTGGCTTGGACATGACCTAGGACCTTAAGATTTTGCATGAAAGGAGGACTGGTAGCCGCGTTGCACGGGAGAATGTGAAAGGTGTTCATATGTAGTAAAAACCTGAGATATCCGTCCGTTTTCGTCATTTGTTATCGAATCGACTTAAAGCCAGATCGTCACATGGGCCGCTTTTCTCTCTGAGACGGTTACATTTATCGTCTGCAAAGCTATGTCGCGTGCTGCGGTATGCGGAGACACTAAAAGCACCATAGTGGAACAATGAATAAGCTTCTAAGTTGAAGCAATGGCCAGTAAGAAGTAGTACAATTCAAGTTTTGGCTATCGATTATTGATCTTTAGCCGGCTTTGGTGCCTTGCACATGAGGTCGAATCTTAAGATTTTGCTTGAAAGAAGGACTAGCAGCTGCGTTGCACGGGAGAATGTGAAAAGGGTTCATATGTAGTAAAAACCTGAGAAATCCGTCCGTTTTCGTCATTTGTTATCGAATCGACTTAAAGCCAGATCGTCACTATGGCCGCTTTTCTCTCTGAAATGGTTACGTTTATCGTCTGCAAAGCTATGTCACGTGCTGCGGTATGCGGAGACACTAAAAGCACCATAGTAGAACACAGAAGAAGCTTCTAAGTTGAAGCAATAAAAAGTAACAAGTAGTACAATTCAAGTATTAGTTGTCGATTATTCACTTTTTAGCCGGCTTTATGGGCTTGGACATGACGTAGTACCTAAAGATTTTGCATGAAAGGAGGACTTGCAGCCGCGTTGCACGGGAGAATGTGAAAAGTGTTCATATGTACTAAAAACCTGAGAAATCCGTCCGTTTTCGTCATTTGTTATCGAATCGACTTAAAGCCAGATCGACACATTGGCCGCTTTTCTCTCTGAGACGGTTACATTTATCGTCTGCAAAGCTATGTCGCGTGCTGCGGTATGCGGAGACACTAAAAGCACCATAGTAGAACACAGAGGAAGCTTCTAAGTTGAAGCAATAGCCATAAGAAGCAGTACAATTCAAGTTTTGGTTATCGATTATTGATTTTTAGCGGCTTTGGTGCCTTGGAAAAGAGGTGGAACCTTAAGTTTTTGCATGAACGGAGGACTAGCAGCCGCGTTGCACGGGTGTATGTGAAAAGGGTTCATATGTAGTAAAAACCTGAGAAATCCGCCCGTTTTCGTCATTTGTTATCGAATCAACTTAAAGCCAGATCGTCACATTGGCCGCTTTTCTCTCTGAGACGGTTACGTTTATCGTCTGCAAAGCTATGTCGCGTGCTGCGGTATGCGGAGACACTAAAAGCACCATAGTAGAACACAGAAGAAGCTTCTAAGTTGAAGTAATAGCCAGTAAGAATTAGTACAATTCAAGTTTTAGGCGTCGATTATTCACTTTTTAGCCAGTTTGATTTTTTGGACATGACCTTGGACCTTAATATTTTGCATGAAAGGAGGACTAACAGCCGCGGTGCACGGGAGAATGTGAAAAGTGTTCATATGTACTAAAAACCTGAGAAATCCGTCCGTTTTCGTCATTTGTTATCGAATCGACTTAAAGCCAGATCGTCACTATTGCCGCTTTCCTCTCTGAAACGGTTACGTTTATCGTCTGCAAAGCTATGTCACGTGCTGCGGTATGCGGAGACACTAAAAGCACCATAGTAGAACACTGAAGAAGCTTCTAAGTTGAAGCAATAAAAAGTAACAAGTAGTACAATTCAAGTATTAGTTGTCGATTATTTACTTTTTAGCCGGCTTTATTGGCTTGGACATGACCCAGTACCCTAAGATTTTGCATGAAAGGAGGACTAGCAGCCGCGTTGCACGGTAGAATGTGAAAAGAGTTCATATGTACTAAAAACCTGAGAAATCCGTCCGTTTTCGTCATTTGTTATCGAATCGACTTAAAGCCAGATCGTCACATTTTCCGCTTTTCTCTCTGAGACGGTTACATTTATCGTCTGCAAAGCTATGTCGCGTGCTGCGGTATGCGGAGACACTAAAAGCACCATAGTAGAACACAGAAGAAGCTTCTAAGTTGAAGTAATAGCCAGTAAGAATTAGTACAATTCAAGTTTTAGGCGTCGATTATTCACTTTTTAACCAGTTTGGTGGCTTGGACATGACCTAGGACCTTAAGATTTTGCATGAATGGAGGACTAGTAGAAGCGTTGCACGGGAGAATGTGAGAGGTGTTCATATGTAGTAAAAACCTGAGAAATCCGTCCGTTTTCGTCATTTGTTATCGAATCGACTTAAAGCCAGATCGTCACATTGGCCGCTTTTCTCTCTGAGACGGTTACATTTATCGTCTGCAACGCTATGTCGCGTGCTGCGGTATGCGGAGACACTAAAAGCACCATAGTAGAACACAGAAGAAGCTTCTAAGTTGAAGCAATAGGCAGTAAGAAGTAGTACAATTCAAGTTTTGGCTATCGATTATTCACATTTTAGCCGGCTTTGGTGGCTTGGACATGACCTAGGACCTTAATATTTTGCATGAAAGGAGGACTAGCAGCCGCGGTGCACGGGAGAATGTGAAAAGTGTTCATATGAAGTAAAAACCTGAGAAATCCGTTCGCTTTCGTCATTTGTTATCGAATCGACTTAAAGCCAGATCGTCACTATGGACGATTTTCTCTCTGAAACGGTTACGTTTATCGTCTGCAAAGCTATGTCACGTGCTGCGGTATGCGGAGACACTAAAATCACCATAGTAGAACACACAAGAAGCTTCTAAGTTGAAGCAATAACCAGTACGAAGTAGTACAAATCAAGTTTTAGTTGCCGATTATTCACTTTTTAGCCGGCTTTATTGGCTTGGACATGACCTAGTACCTTAAGATTTTGCTTGAAAGGAGGACTAACAGCCGCGTTGCACGGGAGAATGTGAAAAGGGTTCATATGTAGTAAAAACCTGAGAAATCCGTCCGTTTTCGTCATTCGTTATCGAATCGACTTAAAGCCAGATCGTCACATTGGATGCTTTTCTCTCTGAAACGGTTACGTTTATCGTCTGCAAAGCTATGTCACGTGCTGCGGTATGCGGAGACACTAAAAGCACCATAGTAGAACACAGAAAAAGCTTCTAAGTTGAAGCAATGGTCAGTAAGAAGTAGTACAATACAAGTTTTGGCTATCGATTATTGATTTTTTGCCGGCTTTGGTGCCTTGGACATGAGGTGGAACCTTAAGATTTTGCATGAAAGGAGGACTAGCAGCCGCGGTGCACGGGAGAATGTGAAAAGTGTTCGTATGTAGTAAAAACCTGAGAAATCCGTTCGTTTTCGTCTTTTGTTATCAAATCGACTTAAAGCCAGTTCGTCACATTGGCCGCTTTTCTCTCTGAGACGGTTACATTTATCGTCCTCAAAGCTATGTCGCGAGCAGCGGTATGCGAAGACACTAAAAGCACCATAGTAGAACACAGAGTAAGCTTCTAAGTTTAAGCAATGGCCAGTAAGAAGTAGTACAATTCAAGTTTTGGCTATCGATTATTGATTTTTAGCCGGCTTTGGTGCCTTGGACATGAGGTGGAACCTTAAGATTTTGCATGAAAGGAGGACTAGCAGCCGCGTTGCACGGGAGAATGTGAAAAGGGTTCGTATGTAGTAAAAACCTCAGAAATCCGTACGTTTTCGTCATTTGTTATCGAATCGACTTAAAGCCAGATCGTCACTATGGCCGCTTTTCTCTCTGAAACGGTTACGTTTATCGTCTACAAAGCTATGTCACGTGCTGCGGTATGCGGTGACACTAAAAGCACCATAGTAGAACACAGAAGAAGCTTCTAAGTTGAAGTAATAGCCAGTAAGAAGTAGTACAATTCAAGTTTTAGGCGTCGATTATTCACTTTTTAGCCGGCTTTGGTGGCTTGGACATGACCTAGGACTTTAAGATTTTGCATGAAAGGAGGACTAGCAGCCGCGTTGCACGGGAGAATGTGAAAAGTGTTCATATGTAGTAAAAACCTGAGAAATCCGTCCCTTTTCGTCATTTGTTATCTAATCTACTTAAAGCCAGATCGCCACATTGGCCGCTTTTCTCTCTGAGACGGTTACATTTATCGTCTGCAAAGCTATGTCGCGTGCTGCGGTATGCGGAGACACTAAAAGCACCATAGTAGAACACAGAAGAAGCTTCTAAGTTGAAGCAATAGCCATAGGAAGCAGTACAATTCAAGATTTAGTTTTCGATTATTGTTTTTTAGCGGCTTTGGTGCCTTGGACAAGAGGTGGAACCTTAAGATTTTGCATGAAAGGAGGACTAGCAGCTGCGTTGCACGGGAGAATGTAAAAAGGGTTCATATGTAGTAAAAACCTGAGAAATCCGCCCGTTTTCGTCATTTGTTATCTAATCTACTTAAAGCCAGATCGTCACACTGGCCGCTCTTTTCTCTGAATCGGTTACATTTATCGTCTGCAAAGCTATGTCGCGTGCTGCGGTATGCGGAGACACTAAAAGCACCATAGTTGAACACAGAAGAAGCTTCTAAGTTGAAGCAATAAAAAGTAACAAGTAGTACAATTCAATATTAGTTGTCGATTATTCACTTTTTAGGCGGCTTTATTGGCTTGGACATGACCTAGTACCTTACGATTTTGCATGAAAGGAGGACTAGCAGCCGCGTTCCACGGGAGAATGTGAAAAGTGTTCATATGTAGTAAAAACCTGAGTAATCCGTCCCTTTTCGTCATTTGTTATCGAATCGACTTAAAGCCAGATCTTCACATTGACGCTCTTCTCTCTGAGACGGTTACATTTATCGTCTGCAAAGCTATGTCGCGTGCTGCGGTATGCGGAGACACTAAAAGCACCATAGTAGAACACGGAAGAAGCTTCTAAGTTGAAGCAATAGCCAGTAAGAAGTAGTACAATTCAAGTTTTGTCTATCGATTATTCACATTTTAGCCGGCTTTGGTGGCTTGGACATGACCTAGGACCTTAATATTTTGCATGAAAGGAGGACTAGCAGCCGCGGTGCACGGGAGAATGTGAAAAATGTTCATATGTAGTAAAAACCTGAGAAATCCGTTCGCTTTCTTCATTTGTTATCGAATCGACTTAAAGCCAGATCGTCACTATGGACGATTTTCTCTCTGAAACGGTTACGTTTGTCGTCTGCAAAGCTATGTCATGTGCTGCGGTATGCGGAGACACTAAAATCACCATAGTACAACACACAAGAAGCTTCTAAGTTGAAGCAATAACCAGTACGAAGTAGTACAAATCAAGTTTCAGTTGTCGATTATTCACTTTTTAGCCGGCTTCATTGGCTTGGACATGACCTAGTACCTTAAGATTTTGCTTGAAAGGAGGACTAGCAGCCGCGTTGAACGGGAGAATGTGCAAAGGGTTCATATGTAGTAAAAACCTGAGAAATCCGTCCGTTTTCGTCATTCGTTATCGAATCTACTTAAAGCCAGATCGTCACATTGGATGCTTTTCTCTCTGAAACGGTTACGTTTATCGTCTGCAAAGCTATGTCACGTGCTGCGGTATGCGGAGACACTAAAAGCACCGAAGTAGAACACAGAAAAAGCTTCTAAGTTGAAGCAATGCTCAGTAAGAAGTAGTACAATTCAAGATTTGGCTATCGATTATTGATTTTTAGCCGGCTTTGGTGCCTTGGACATGAGGTGGAACCTTAAGATTTTGCATGAAAGTAGGACTAGCAGCCGCGGTGCACGGGAGAATGTGAAAAGTGTTCATATGTAGTAAAAACCTGAGAAATCCGTTCGTTTTCGTCTTTTGTTATCAAATCGACTTAAAGCCAGATCGTCACATTGGCCGCTTTTCTCTCTGAGACGGTTACATTTATCGTCTGCAAAGCTATGTCGCGTGCTGCGGTATGATGAGACACTAAAAGCACCATAGTGGAACACAGAATAAGCATCTAAGTTGAAGCAATGGCCAGTAAGAAGTAGTACAATTCAAGTCTTGGCTATCGATTATTGATCTTTAGCCGGCTTTGGTGCATTGGACATGAGGTCGAACCTTAAGATTTTGCTTGAAAGGAGGACTAGCAGCTGCGTTGCACGGGAGAATGTGAAAAGGGTTCATATGTAGTAAAAACCTGAGAAATCCGTCCGTTTTCGTCATTTGTTATCGAATCGACTTAAAGCCAGATCGTCACTATGGCCGCTTTTCTCTCTGAAATGGTTACGTTTATCGTCTGCAAGGCTATGTCACGTGCTGCGGTATGCGGAGACACTAAAAGCAGCATAGTAGAACACAGAAGAAGCTTCTAAGTTGAAGTAATAGCCAGTAAGAAGTAGTACCATTCAAGTTTTAGGCGTCGATTATTCACTTTTTAGCGAGTTTTGGTGGCTTGGACATGACCTAGGTCCTTAAGATTTTGCATGAAAGGAGGACTGGTAGCCGCGTTGCACGGCAGAATGTGAAAGGTGTTCATATGTAGTAAAAACCTGAGATATCCGTCCGTTTTCGTCATTTGTTAACGAATCGACTTAAAGCCAGAGCGTCACATTGGCCGCTTTTCTCTCTGAGACGGTTACATTTATCGTCTGCAAAGCTATGTCGCGTGCTGCGGTATGCGGAGACACTAAAAGCACCATAGTGGAACACAGAATAAGCTTCTAAGTTGAAGCAATGGCCAGTAAGAAGTAGTACAATTCAAGTTTTGTCTATCGATTATTGATCTTTAGCCGGCTTTGGTGCCTTGGACATGAGGTCGAACCTTAAGATTTTGCTTGAAAGAAAGACTAGCAGCTGCGTTGCACGGGAGTATGTGGAAAGGGTTCATATGTAGTAAAAACCTGAGAAATCCGTCCGTTTTCGTCATTTGTTATCGAATCGACTTAAAGCCAGATCGTCACTATGGCCGCTTTTCTCTCTGAAATGGTTACGTTTATCGTCTGCAAAGCAATGTCACGTGCTGCGGTATGCGGAGACACTAAAAGCACCATAGTAGAACACAGAAGAAGCTTCTAAGTTGAAGCAATAAAAAGTAACAAGTTGTACAATTCATGTAAGAGTTGTCGATTATTCACTTTTTAGCCGGCTTTATTGGTTTGGACATGACCTAGTACCTTAAGATTTTGCATGAAAGGAGGATTAGCAGCCGCGTTGCACGGGAGAATGTGAAAAGTGTTCATATGTACTAAAAACCTGAGAAATCCGTCCGTTTTCGTCATTTGTTATCGAATCGACTTAAAGCCAGATCGCCACATTGGCCGCATTTCTCTCTGAGACGGTTACATTTATCGTCTGCAAAGCTATGTCGCGTGCTGCGGTATGCGGAGACACTAAAAGCACCATAGTAGAACACAGAAGAAGCTTCTAAGTTGAAGCAATAACCAGTACGAAGTAGTACAATTCAAGTTTTAGTTGTCGATTATTCACTTTTTAGCCGGCTTTATTGGCATGGACATGACCTACTACCTTAAGATTTTGCTTGAAAGGAGGACTAGCAGCCGCGTTGCACGGGAGAATGTGAAAAGTGTTCATATGTAGTAAAAACCTGAGAAATCCGTCCGTTTTCGTCATTTGTTATCGAATCGACTTAAAGCCAGATCGTCACATTGGCCGCTTTTCTCTCTGAGACGGTTACATTTATCGTCTGCAAACCTATATCGCGTGCTGCGGTATGCGGAGACACTAAAAGCACCATAGTCGAACACAGAATAAGCTTCTAAGTAGAAACAATGGCCAGTAAGAAGTAGTACAATTCAAGTCTTGGCTATCGATTATTGATCTTTAGCCGGCTTTGGTGCCTTGGACATGAGGTCGAACCTTAAGATTTTGCTTGAAAGGAGGACTAGCAGCTGCGTTGCACGGGAGAATGTGAAAAGGGTTCATATGTAGTAAAAACCTGAGAAATCCGTCCGTTTTCGTCATTTGTTATCGAATCGACTTAAAGCCAGATCGTCACTATGGCCGCTTTTCTCTCTGAAATGGTTACGTTTATCGTCTGCAAGGCTATGTCACGTGCTGCGGTATGCGGAGACACTAAAAGCACCTTAGTAGAACACAGAAGAAGCTTCTAAGTTGAAGCAATAAAAAGTAACGAGTAGTACAATTCAAGTATTAGTTGTCGATTATTCACTTTTTAGCCGGCTTTATTGGCTTGGACATGACCTATTACCTTAAGATTTTCCATGAAAGGAGGACTTGCAGAAGCGTTGCGCGAGAGAATGTGAAAAGTGTTCCTATGTACTAAAAACCTGAGAAATCCGTCCGTTTTCGTCATTTGTTATCGAAACGACTTAAAGCCAGATCGTCACATTGGCCGCTTTTCTCTCTGAGACCGTTACATTTATCGTCTGCAAAGCTATGTCGCGTGCTGCGGTATGCGGATACACTAAAAGCAGCATAGTAGAACACGGAAGAAGCTTCTAAGTTGAAGTAATAGCCAGTAAGAAGTAGTACAATTCAAGTTTTAGGCGTCGATTATTCACATTTTAGCCAGTTTTGGTGGCTTGGACATGACCTAGGATCTTAAGATTTTTCATGAAAGGAGGACTGGTAGCCGCGTTGCACGGGAGAATGTGAAATGTGTTCATATGTAGTAAAAACCTGAGATATCCGTCCGTTTTCGTCATTTGTTAACGAATCGACTTAAAGCCAGATCGTCACATTGGCCGCTTTTCTCTCTGAGACGGTTACATTTATCGTCTGCAAAGCTATGTCGCGTGCTGTGGTATGCGGTGACACTAAAAGCACCATAGTAGAACACAGAAGAAGCTTCTAAAATGAAGTAATAGCCAGTAAGAAGTAGTACAATTCAAGTTTTGGGCGTCGATTATTCACTTTTTAGCCGGCTTTGGTGGCTTGGACATGACCTAGGACTTTAAGATTTTGCATGAAAGTAGGACTAGCAGCCGCGTTGCACGGGAGAATGTGAAAAGTGTTCATATGTAGTAAAAAGCTGAGAAATCCGTCCGTTTTCGTCATTTGTTATCGAATCGACTTAAAGCCAGATCGTCACATTGGCCGCTTTTCTCTCCGAGACGGTTACATTTATCGTCTGCAAAGCTATGTCGCGTGCTGCGGTATGCGGAGACACTAAAAGCACCATAGTGGAACACAGAATAGGCTTCTAAGTTGAAGCAATGGCCAGTAAGAAGTAGTACAATTCAAGTTTGGCTATCGATTATTGATCTTTAGCCGGCTTTGGTGCCTTGGACATGAGGTCGAACCTTAAGATTTTGCTTGAAAGAAGGACTAGCAGCTGCGTTGCACGGGAGTATGTGAAAAGGGTTCATATGTTGTAAAAACCTGAGAAATCCGTCCGTTTTCGTCATTTGTTATCGAATCGACTTAAAGCCAGATCGTCACTATGGCCGCTTTTCTCTCTGAAATGGTTACGTTTATCGTCTGCAAAGCTATGTCACGTGCTGCGGTATGCGGAGACACTAAAAACACCATAGTAGAACACAGAAGAAGCTTCTAAGTTGAAGCAATAAAAAGTAACAAGTAGTACAATTCAAGTATTAGTTGTCGATTATTCACTTTTTAGCCGGCTTTATTGGCTTGGATGTGACCTAGTACCTAAAGATTTTGCATGAAAGGAGGACTTGCAGCCGCGTTGCACGGGAGAATGTGAAAAGTGTTCATATGTACTAAAAACCTAAGAAATCCGTCCGTTTTCGTCATTTGTTATCGAATCGACTTAAAGCCAGATCGTCACATTTTCCGCTTTTCTCTCTGAGCCCGTTATATTTATCGTCTGCAAAGCTATGTCGCGTGCTGCGGTATGCGGAGACACGAAAAGCAGCATAGTAGAACACAGAAGAAGCTTCTAAGTTGAAGTAATAGCCAGTAAGAAGTAGTACAATTCAAGAATTAAGGCGTCGATTATTCACTGTTTAGCCAGTTTTCGTGGCTTGGACATGACCTAGGACCTTAAAATTTTGCATGAAAGGAGGACTGGTAGCCGCGTTGCACGGGAGAATGTGAAAGGTCTTCATATGTAGTAAGAACCTGAGATATCCGTCCGTTTTCGTCATTTGTTAACGAATCGACTTAAAGCCAGATCGTCACATTGGCCGCTTTTCTCTCTGAGACGGTTACATTTATCGTCTGCAAAGCTATGTCGCGTGCTGTGGTATGCGGAGACACTAAAAGCACCATAGTAGAACACAGAAGAAGCTTCTAAAATGAAGTAATAGGCAGTAAGAAGTAGTACAATTCAAGTTTTAGGCGTCGATTATTCACTTTTTAGCCGGCTTTGGTGGCTTGGACATGACCTAGGACTTTAAGATTTTGCATGAAAGTAGGACTAGCAGCCGCGTTGCACGGGAGAATGTGAAAAGTGTTCATATGTAGTAAAAAGCTGAGAAATCCGTCCGTTTTCGTCATTTGTTATCGAATCGACTTAAAGCCAGATCGTCACATTGGCCGCTTTTCTCTCTGAGACGGTTACATTTATCGTCTGCAAAGCTATGTCGCGTGCTGCGGTATGCGGAGACACTAAAAGCACCATAGTGGAACACAGAATAAGCTTCTAAGTTGAAGCAATGGCCAGTAAGAAGTAGTACAATTCAAGTTTTGGCTATCGATTATTGATCTTTAGCCGGCTTTGGTGCCTTGGACATGAGGTCGAACCTCAAGATTTTGCTTGAAAGAAGGACTAGTAGCTGCGTTGCACGGGAGTATGTGAAAAGGGTTCATATGTAGTAAAAACCTGAGAAATCCGACCGTTTTCGTCATTTGTTATCGAATCGACTTAAAGCCAGATCGTCACTATGGCCGCTTTTCTCTCTGAAATGGTAACGTTTATCGTCTGCAAAGCTATGTCACGTGCTGCGGTATGCGGAGACACTAAAAGCACCATAGTAGAACACAGAAGAAGCTTCTAAGTTGAAGCAATAAAAAGTAACAAGTAGTACAATTCAAGTATTAGTTGTCGATTATTCACTTTTTAGCCGGCTTTATTGGCTTGGACATGACCTAGTACCTAAAGATTTTGCATGAAAGGAGGACTTGCAGCCGCGTTGCACGGGAGAATGTGAAAAGTGTTCATATGTACTAAAAACCTGAGAAATCCGTCCGTTTTCGTCATTTGTTATCGAATCGACTTAAAGCCAGATCGTCACATTGGCCGCTTTTCTCTCTGAGACGGTTACATTTATCGTCTGCAAAGCTATGTCGCGTGCTGCGGTATGCGGAGACACTAAAAGCACCATAGTAGAACACAGAAGAAGCTTCTATGTTGAAGTAATAGCCATAAGAAGTAGTACAATTCAAGTTTTAGGCGTCGATTATTCACTTTTTTGCCTCAGCGATACAGATGGCCGTACCGTAGGTGCAACCACATCGGAGGGGTATCTGTTGAGAGGCCAGACAAACGTGTGGTTCCTGAAGAGGGGCAGCAGCCTTTTCAGTAGTTGCAGGGGCAACAGTCTGGATGATTGACTGATCTGGCCTTGCAACATTAACCAAAACGGCCTTGCTGTGCTGGTACTGCGAACGGCTGAAAGCAAGGGGAAACTACAGCCGTAATTTTTCCCGGGGACATGCAGCTTTACTGTATGATTAAATGATGATGGCATCCTCTTGGGTAAAATATTCCGGAGGTAAAATAGTCCCCCATTCGGATCTCCGGGCGGGGACTACTCAGGAGGATGTCGTTATCAGGAGAAAGAAAACTGGCGTTCTACGGATCGGAGCATGGAATGTCAGATCCCTTAATCGAGCAGGTAGGTTAGAAAATTTAAAAAGGGAAATGAATAGGTTAAAGTTAGATATAGTGGGAATTAGTGAAGTTCGGTGGCAGGAGGAACAAGACTTCTGGTCAGGTGACTACAGGGTTATAAACACAAAATCAAATAGGGGTAATGCAGGAGTAGGTTTAATAATGAATAGGAAAATAGGAATGCGGGTAAGCTACTACAAACAGCATAGTGAACGCATTATTGTGGCCAAGATAGATACGAAGCCCACACCTACTACAGTAGTACAAGTTTATATGCCAACTAGCTCTGCAGATGATGAAGAAATTGAAGAAATGTACGATGAAATAAAAGAAATTATTCAGATAGTGAAGGGAGACGAAAATTTAATAGTAATGGGTGACTGGAATTCGAGTGTAGGAAAAGGGAGAGAAGGAAACATAGTAGGTGAATATGGATTGGGGCTAAGAAATGAAAGAGGAAGCCGCCTAGTAGAATTTTGCACGGAGCACAACTTAATCATAGCTAACACTTGGTTTAAGAATCATGAAAGAAGGTTGTATACGTGGAAGAACCCTGGAGATACTAAAAGGTATCAGATAGATTATATAATGGTAAGACAGAGATTTAGGAACCAGGTTTTAAGTTGTAAGACATTTCCAGGGGCAGATGTGGACTCTGACCACAATCTATTGGTTATGACCTGTAGATTAAAACTGAAGAAAGTGCAAAAATGTGGGAAATTAAGGAGATGGGACCTGGATAAACTGAAAGAACCAGAGGTTGTACAGAGTTTCAGAGAGAGCATAAGGGAACAATTGACTGGAATAGGGGAAAGAAGTACAGTAGAAGAAGAATGGGTAGCTCTGAGGGATGTAGTAGTGAAGGCAGCAGAGGATAAAGTAGGTACAAAGACGAGGGCTGCTAGAAATCCTTGGGTAACAGAAGAAATATTGAATTTAATTGATGAAAGGAGAAAATATAAAAATGCAGTAAATGAAGCAGGCAAAAAGGAATACAAACGTCTCAAAAATGCGATCGAGAGGAAGTGCAAAGTGGCTAAACAGGGATGGCTAGAGGACAAATGTAAGGATGTAGAAGCTTATCTCACTAGGGGTAAGATAGATACTGCCTACAGGAAAATTAAAGAGACCTTTGGAGAGAAGAGAACGACGTGTATGAATATCAAGAGCTCAGATGGCAGCCCAGTTCTAAGCAAAGAAGGGAAGGCAGAAAGGTGGAAGGAGTATATAGAAGGTTTATACAAGGGTGATGTACTTGAGGACAATATTATGGAAATAGAAGAGGATGTAGATGAAGACGAAATGGGAGATACGATACTGCGTGAAGAGTTTGACAGAGCACTGAAAGACCTGAGTCGAAACAAGGCCCCCGGAGTAGACAACATTCCATTAGAACTACTGACGGCCTTGGGACAACCAGTCCTGACAAAACTCTACCAGCTGGTGAGCAAGATGTATGAGACAGGCGAAATACCCTCAGACTTCAAGAAGAATATAATAATTCCAATCCCAAAGAAAGCAGGTGCTGACAGATGTGAAAATTACCGAACTATCAGTTTAATAAGCCACGGCTGCAAAATACTAACGCGAATTCTTTATAGACGAATGGAAAAACTGGTAGATGCAGACCTCGGGGAGGATCAGTTTGGATTCCGTCGAAATGTTGGAACACGTGAGGCAATACTGACCTTACGACTTATCTTAGAAGAAAGATTAAGAAAAGGCAAACCTACGTTTCTAGCATTTGTAGACTTAGAGAAAGCTTTTGACAATGTTGACTGGAATACTCTTTTTCAAATTCTAAAGGTGGCAGGTGTAAAATACAGGGAGCGAAAAGCTATTTATAATTTGTACAGAAACCAGATGGCAGTAATAAGAGTCGAGGGGCATGAAAGGGAAGCAGTGGTTGGGAAAGGAGTGAGACAGGGTTGTAGCCTCTCCCCGATGTTATTCAATCTGTATATTGAGCAAGCAGTAAAGGAAACAAAAGAAAAATTTGGAGCAGGTATTAAAATTCATGGAGACGAAGTAAAAACTTTGAGGTTCGCCGATGACATTGTAATTCTGTCAGAGACGGCAAAGGACTTGGAAGAGCAGTTGAACGGAATGGACAGTGTCTTGAAAGGAGGATATAAGATGAACATTAACAAAAGCAAAACGAGGATAATGGAATGTAGTCAAATTAAATCGGGTGATGCTGAGGGAATTAGATTAGGAAATGAGACACTTAAAGTAGTAAAGGAGTTTTGCTATTTAGGAAGTAAAATAACTGATGATGGTCGAAGTAGAGAGGATATAAAATGTAGACTGGCAATGGCAAGGAAAGCGTTTCTGAAGAAGAGAAATTTGTTAACATCGAATATAGATTTATGTATCAGGAAGTCGTTTCTGAAAGTATTTGTTTGGAGTGTAGCCATGTATGGAAGTGAAACATGGACGATAACTAGTTTGGACAAGAAGAGAATAGAAGCTTTCGAAATGTGGTGCTACAGAAGAATACTGAAGATAAGGTGGATAGATCACGTAACTAATGAGGAGGTATTGAATAGGATTGGGGAGAAGAGAAGTTTGTGGCACAACTTGACTAGAAGAAGGGATCGGTTGGTAGGACATGTTTTGAGGCATCAAGGGATCACAAATTTAGCATTGGAGGGCAGCGTGGAGGGTAAAAATCGTAGAGGGAGACCGAGAGATGAGTACACTAAGCAGATTCAGAAGGATGTAGGTTGCAGTAGGTACTGGGAGATGAAGCAGCTTGCACAGGATAGAGTAGCATGGAGAGCTGCATCAAACCAGTCTCAGGACTGATGACAACAACAACAACAGCCGGCTTTGGTGGCTTGGACATGACCTAGGACCTTATGATTTTGCATGAAAGGAGGACTTGCAGCCGCGTTGCACGGGAGAATGTGAAAAGTGTTCATATGTACTAAAAACCTGAGAAATCCGTCCGTTTTCGTCATTTGTTATCGAATCGACTTAAAGCCAGATCTTCACATTGGCCAATTTTCTCTCTGAGACGGTTACATTTATCGTCTGCAAAGCTACGTCGCGTGCTGCGGTATGCGGAGACACTAAAAGCACCATAGTAGAACACAGAAGAAGCTTCTAAGTTGAAGTAATAGCCGGTAAGAAGTAGTACAATTCAAGTTTTAGGCGTCGATTATTCACTTTTTAGCCAGTTTTCGTGGCTTGGACATGACCTAGGACCTTAAGATTTTGCATGAAAGGAGGACTAGCAGCCGCGTTGCACGGGAGAATGTGAAAAGTGTTCATATGTAGTAAAAACCTGAGAAATCCGTCCGTTTTCGTCTTTTGTTATCGAATCGACTTAAAGCCAGATCGTCACATTGGCCGCTTTTCTCTCTGAGACGGTTACATTTATCGTCTGCAAAGCTATGTCGCGTGCTGCGGTATGCGGAGACACTAAAAGCAGCATAGTAGAACACAGAAGAAGATTCTAAGTTGAAGTAATAGCCTGTAAGAATTAGTACAATTCAAGTTTTAGGCGTCGATTATTCACTTTTTAGCCAGTTTGGTGGCTTGGACATGACCTAGGACCTTAAGATTTTGCATGAAAGGAGGACTAGTAGAAGCGTTGCACGGGAGAATGTGAGAGGTGTTCATATGTAGTAAAAACCTGAGAAATCCGTCCGTTTTCGTCATTTGTTATCGAATCGACTTAAAGCCAGATCGTCACATTGGCCGCTTTTCTCTCTGAGACGGTTACATTTATCGTCTGCAAAGCTATGTCGCGTGCTGCGGTATGTGGTGACACTAAAAGCACCATAGTAGAACACAGAAGAAGCTTCTATGTTGTAGTAATAGCCAATAAGAAGTAGTACAATTCAATTTTTAGGCGTCGATTATTCACTTTTTAGCCGTCTTTGGTGGCTTGGACATGACCTAGGACCTTAAGATTTTGCATGAAAGGAGGACTAGCAGCCGCGTTGCACGGGAAAATGTGAAAAGTGTTCATATGTAGTAAAAACCTGAGAAATCCGTCCGTTTTCTTCATTTGTTATCGAATCTACTTAAAGCCAGATCGTCACATTGGCCGCTTTTCTCTCTGAAACGGTTACGTTTATCGTCTGCAAAGCTATGTCGTGTGCTGCGGTATGCGGAGACACTAAAAGCACCATAGTAGAACACAGAAGAAGCTTCTAAGTTGAAGTAATAGCCGGTAAGACGTAGTACAATTCAAGTTTTAGGCGTCGATTATTCACTTTTTAGCCAGTTTTGGTGGCTTGGACATGACCTAGGACCTTAAGATCTTGCATGAAAGGAGGACTAGCAGCCGCGTTGGATGGGAGAATGTGAAAAGTGTTCATATGTAGTAAAAACCTGAGAAATCCGTCCGTTTTCGTCATTTGTTATCGAATCGACTTAAAGCCAGATCGTCACATTGGCCGCTTTTCTCTCTGAGACGGTTACATTTATCGTCTGCAAAGCTATGTCGCGTGCTGTGGTATGCGGAGACACTAAAAGCACCATAGTATTACACAGAAGAAGCTTCTAAGCTGAAGCAATAGCCATAAGAAGCAGTACAATTCAAGTTTTGGTTATCGATTATTCACTTTATAGGCGGCTTTGGTGCCTTGGACAAGATGTGGAACCTTATGATTTTGCATGAAAGGAGGACTAGCAGCCGCGTTGCACGGGAAAATGTGAAAAGCGTTCATATGTAGTAAAAACCTGAGAAATCCGCCCGTTTTCGTCAATTGTTATCGAATCTACTTAAAGCCAGATCGTCACATTGGCCGCTCTTCTCTCTGAATCGGTTACATTTATCGTCTTCAAAGCTATGTCGCGTGCTGCGGTATGCGGAGTTACTAAAAGCACCATAGTAGAACACAGAATAAGCTTCTAAGTTGAAGCAATAGCCAGTAAGAAGTAGTACAATTCAAGTTTTAATTGTCGATTATTCACATTTTAGCCGGCTTTGGTGGCTTGGACATGACCTGGGACCTTAATATTTTGCATGAAAGGATGACTAGCAGCCGCGGTGCACGGGAGAATGTGAAAAGTGTTCATATGTAGTAAAAACCTGAGAAATCCGTCCGTTTTCGTCTTTTGTTATCGAATCGACTTAAAGCCAGATCGTCACATTGGCCGCTTTTCTCTCTGAGACGGTTACATTTATCGTCTGCAAAGCTATGTCGCGTGCTGCGGTATGCGGAGACACTAAAAGCAGCATAGTAGAACACAGAAGAAGCTTCTAAGTTGAAGTAATAGCCAGTAAGAATTAGTACAATTCAAGTTTTAGGCGTCGATTATTCACTTTTTAGCCAGTTTGGTGGCTTGGACATGACCTAGGACCTTAAGATTTTGCATGAAAGGAGGACTAGTAGAAGCGTTGCACGGGAGAATCTGAGAGGTGTTCATATGTAGTAAAAACCTGAGAAATCCGTCCGTTTTCGTCATTTGTTATCGAATCGACTTAAAGCCAGATCGTCACATTGGCCGCTTTTCTCTCTGAGACGGTTACATTTATCGTCTGCAAAGCTATGTCGCGTGCTGCGGTATGTGGTGACACTAAAAGCACCATAGTAGAACACAGAAGAAGCTTCTATGTTGTAGTAATAGCCAGTAAGAAGTAGTACAATTCAAGTTTTAGGCGTCGATTATTCACTTTTTAGCCGTCTTTGGTGGCTTGGACATGACCTAGGACCTTAAGATTTTGCATGAAAGGAGGACTAGCAGCCGCGTTGCACGGGAAAATGTGAAAAGTGTTCATATGTAGTAAAAACCTGAGAAATCCTTCCGTTTTCGTCATTTGTTATAGAATCGACTTAAAGCCAGATCGTCACATTCGCCGCTTTTCTCTCTGAGACGGTTACATTTATCGTCTGCAAAGCTATGTCGCGTGCTGCGGTATGCGGAGACCTTAAAAGCACCATAGTAGAACACAGAATAAGCTTCTAAGTTGAAGCAATGGTCAGTAAGAAGTAGTACAATTCATGTTTTGGTTATCGATTATTGATTTTTAGCCGGCTTTGGTGCCTTGGACATGAGGTCGAACCTTAAGATTTTGCATGAAAGGAGGACTAGCAGCTGGGTTGCACGGGAGATTGTGAAAAGGGTTCATATGTAGTAAAAACCTGAGAAATCCGTCCGTTTTCTTCATTTGTTATCGAATCTACTTAAAGCCTGATCGTCACATTGGCCGCTTTTCTCTCTGAAACGGTTACGTTTATCGTCTGCAAAGCTATCTCACGTGCTGCGGTATGCGGAGACACTAAAAGCACCATAGTAGAACACAGAGGAAGCTTCTAAGTTGAAGTAATAGCCGGTAAGACGTAGTACAATTCAAGTTTTAGGCGTCGATTATTCACTTTTTAGCCAGTTTTGGTGGCTTGGACATGACCTAGGACCTTAAGATCTTGCATGAAAGGAGGACTAGCAGCCGCGTTGCATGGGAGAATGTGAAAAGTGTTCATATGTACTAAAAACCTGAGAAATCCGTCCGTTTTCGTCATTTGTTATCGAATCGACTTAAAGCCAGATCGTCACATTAGCCGCTTTTCTCTCTGAGACGGTTACATTTATCGTCTGCAAAGCTATGTCGCGTGCTGCGGTATGCGGAGACACTAAAAGCACCATAGTATTACACAGAAGAAGCTTCTAAGCTGAAGCAATAGCCATAAGAAGCAGTACAATTCAAGTTTTGGTTATCGATTATTCACTTTTTAGGCGGCTTTGGTGCCTTGGACAAGAGGTGGAACCTTATGATTTTGCATGAAAGGAGGACTAGCAGCCGCGTTGCACGGGAAAATGTGAAAAGCGTTCATATGTAGTAAAAACCTGAGAAATCCGCCCGTTTTCGTCAATTGTTATCGAATCTACTTAAAGCCAGATCGTCACATTGGCCGCTCTTCTCTCTGAATCAGTTACATTTATCGTCTTCAAAGCTATGTCGCGTGCTGCGGTATGCGGAGATACTAAAAGCACCATAGTAGAACACAGAATAAGCTTCTAAGTTGAAGCAATAGCCAGTAAGAAGTAGTACAATTCAAGTTTTAATTGTCCATTATTCACATTTTAGCCGGCTTTGGTGGCTTGGACATGACCTGGGACCTTAATATTTTGCATGAAAGGAGGACTAGCAGCCGCGGTGCACGGGAGAATGTGAAAAGTGTTCATATGTAGTAAAAACCTGAGAAATCCGTCCGTTTTCGTCATTTGTTATAGAATCGACTTAAAGCCAGATCGTCACTATTGCCGCTTTTCTCTCTGAGACGGTTACGTTTATCGTCTGCAAAACTATGTCACGTGCTGCGGTATGCGGAGACACTAAAAGCACCATAGTAGAACACAGAAGAAGCTTCTAAGTTGAAGCAATAGCCATAAGAAGCAGTACAATTCAAGTTTTGGTTATCGATTATTGTTTTTTAGCGGCTTTGGTGCCTTGGACAAGGGGTGGAACCTTAAGATTTTGCATGAAAGGAGGACTAGCAGCTGCGTTGCACGGGAGAATGTGAAAAGTGTTCATATGTAGTAAAACCTTGAGAAATCCGTCCGTTTTCGTCATTTGTTATCGAATCGACTTAAAGCCAGATCGTCATATTGGCCGCTTTTCTCTCTGAGACGGTTACATTTATCGTCTGCAAAGCTATGTCGCGTGCTGCGGTATGCGGTGACACTAAAAGCACCATAGTAGAACACAGAAGAAGCTTCTATGTTGTAGTAATAGCCAGTAAGAAGTAGTACAATTCAAGTTTTAGGCGTCGATTATTCACTTTTTAGCCGGCTTTATTGGCTTGGACATGACCTATTACCTTAAGATTTTGCATGAAAGGAGGACTTGCAGAAGCGTTGCACGAGAGAATGTGAAAAGTGTTCCTATGTACTAAAAACCAGAGAAATCCGTCCGTTTTCGTCATTTGTTATCGAATCGACTTAAAGCCAGATCGTCACATTGGCCGCTTTTCTCTCTGAGACCGTTACATTTATCGTCTGCAAGGCTATGTCGCGTGCTGCGGTATGCGGAGACATAGTAGCATAGTAGAACACAGAAGAAGCTTCTAAGTTGAAGTAATAGCCAGTAAGAAGTAGTACAATTCATGTTTTAGGCGTCGATTATTCACTTTTTAGCCAGTTTTGGTGGCTTGGACATGACCTAGGACCTTAAGATTTTGCATGAAAGGAGGACTGGTAGCCGCGTTGCACGGGAGAATGTGAAATGTGTTCATATGTAGTAAAAACCTGAGATATCCGTCCGTTTTCGTCATTTGTTAACGAATCGACTTAAAGCCAGATCGTCACATTGGCAGCTTTTCTCTCTGAGACGGTTACATTTATCGTCTGCAAAGCTATGTCGCGTGCTGTGGTACGCGGAGACACTAAAAGCACCATAGTAGAACACAGAAGAAGCTTCTAAAATGAAGTAATAGCCAGTATGAAGTAGTACAATTCAAGTTTTGGGCGTCGATTATTCACTTTTTAGCCGGCTTTGGTGGCTTGGACATGACCTAGGACTTTAAGATTTTGCATGAAAGTAGGACTAGCAGCCGCGTTGCACGGGAGAATGTGAAAAGTGTTCATATGTAGTAAAAAGCTGAGAAATCCGTCCGTTTTCGTCTTTTGTTATCGAATCGACTTAAAGCCAGATCGTCACATTGGCCGCTTTTCTCTCTGAGACGGTTACATTTATCGTCTGCAAAGCTATGTCGTGTGCTGCGGTATGCGGAGACATTAAAAGCACCATAGTGGAACACAGAATAAGCTTCTAAGTTGAAGCAATGGCCAGTAAGAAGTAGTACAATTCAAGTTTGGCTATCGATTATTGATCTTTATCCGGCTTTGGTGCCTTGGACATGAGGTCGAACCTTAAGATTTTGCTTGAAAGAAGGACTAGCAGGGGCGTTGCACGGGAGTATGTGAAAAGGGTTCATATGTACTAAAAACCTAAGAAATCCGTCCGTTTTCGTCATTCGTTATCGAATCGACTTAAAGCCAGATCGTCACATTGGCCGCTTTTCTCTCTGAGCCGGTTACATTTATCGTCTGCAAAGCTATGTCGCGTGCTGCGGTATGCGGAGACACTAAAAGCACCATAGTAGAACACAGAAGAAGCTTCTAAGTTGAAGTAATAGCCAGTAAGAAGTAGTACAATTCAAGTTTTAGGCGTCGATTATTCACTTTTTAGCCAGTTTTGGTGGCTTGGACATGACCTAGGACCTTAAGATTTTGCATGAAAGTAGGACTGGTAGCCGCGTTGCACGGGAGAATGTGAAAGGTGTTCATATGTAGTAAAAACCTGAGAAATCCGTCCGATTTCGTCATTTGTTATCGAATCGACTTAAAGCCAGATCGTCACATTGGCCGCTTTTCTCTCTGAAATGGTTACGTTTATCGTCTGCAAGGCTATGTCACGTGCTGCGGTATGCGGAGACACTAAAAGCACCATAGTAGAACACAGAAGAAGCTTCTAAGTTGAAGCAATAAAAAGTAACGAGTAGTATAATTCAAGTATTAGTTGTCGATTATTCACTTTTTAGCCGGCTTTATTGGCTTGGACATGACCTAGTACCTTAAGATTTTGCATGAAAGGAGGATTAGCAGCCGCGTTGCACGGGAGAATGTGAAAAGTGTTCATATGTACTAAAAACCTGAGAAATCCGTCCGTTTTCGTCATTTGTTATCGATTCGACTTAAAGCCAGATCGCCACATTGGCCGCTTTTATCTCTGAGACGGTTACATTTATCGTCTGCAAAGCTATGTCGCGTGCTGCGGTATGCGGAGACACTAAAAGCACCATAGTAGAACACAGAAGAAGCTTCTAAGTTGAATCAATAACCAGTACGAAGTAGAACAATTCAAGTATTAGTTGTCGATTATTCACTTTTTAGCCGGCTTTATTGGCTTGGACATGACCTAGTACCTTAAGATTTTGCTTGAAGGGAGGACTAGCAGCCGCGTTGCACGGGAGAATGTAAAAAGTGTTCATATGTACTAAAAACCTGAGAAATCCGTCCGTTTTCGTCATTTGTTATCGAATCGACTTAAAGCCAGATCGTCACATTGGCCGCTTTTCTCTCTGAGACGGTTACATTTATCGTCTGCAAGGCTATGTCGCGTGCTGCGGTATGCGGAGACACTAAAAGCAGCATAGTAGAACACAGAAGAAGCTTCTAAGTTGAAGTAATAGCCAGTAAGAAGTAGTACAATTCAAGTTTTAGGCGTCGATTATTCACTTTTTAGCCAGTTTTGGTGGCTTGGACATGACCTAGGACCTTAAGATTTTGCATGAAAGGAGGACTGGTAGCCGCGTTGCACGGGAGAATGTGAAAGGTGTTCATATATACTAAGAACCTGTGATATCCGTCCGTTTTCGTCAATTGTTAACGAATCGACTTAAAGCCAGATCGTCACATTGGCCGCTTTTCTCTCTGAGACGGTTACATTTATCGTCTGCAAAGCTATGTCGCGTGCTGCGGTATGCGGAGACACTAAAAGCACCATAGTGGAACACAGAATAAGCTTCTAAGTTGAAGCAATGGCCAGTAAGAAGTAGTAATATTCAAGTTTTGGCTATCGATTATTGATCTTTAGCCGGCTTTGGTGCCTTGGACATGAGGTCGAACCTCAAGATTTTGCTTGAAAGAAGGACTAGTAGCTGCGTTGCACGGGAGTATGTGAAAAGGGTTCATATGTAGTAAAAACCTGAGAAATCCGTCCGTTTTCGTAATTTGTTATCGAATCGACTTAAAGCCAGATCGTCACTATGGCCGCTTTTCTCTCTGAAATGGTTACGTTTATCGTCTGCAAAGCTATGTCACGTGCTGCGGTATGCGGAGACACTAAAAGCACCATAGTAGAACACAGAAGAAGCTTCTAAGTTGAAGCAATAAAAAGTAACAAGTAGTACAATTCAAGTATTAGTTGTCGATTATTCACTTTTTAGCCGGCTTTATTGGCTTGGACATGACCTAGTACCTAAAGATTTTGCATGAAAGGAGGACTTGCAGCTGCGTTGCACGGGAGAATGTGAAAAGTGTTCATATGTAGCAAAAACCTGAGAAATCCGTCCGTTTTCGTCATTTGTTATCGAATCGACTTAAAGCCAGATCGTCACATTGGCCGCTTATCTCTCTGAGACGGTTACATTTATCGTCTGCAAAGCTACGTCGCGTGCTGCGGTATGCGGAGACACTAAAAGCACCATTTTAGAACACAGAAGAAGCTTCTAAGTTGAAGTAATAGCCGGTAAGAAGTAGTACAATTCAAGTTTTAGGCGTCGATTATTCACTTTTTAGCCAGTTTTGGTGGCTTGGACATGACCTAGGACCTTAAGATTTTGCATGAAAGGAGGACTAGCAGCCGCGTTGCACGGGAGAATGTGAAAAGTGTTCATATGTAGTAAAAACCTGAGAAATCCGTCCGTTATCGTCTTTTGTTATCGAATCGACTTAAAGCCAGATCGTCACATTGGCCGTTTTTCTCTCTGAGACGGTTACATTTATCGTCTGCAAAGCTATGTCGCGTGCTGCGGTATGCGGAGACACTAAAAGCAGCATAGTAGAACACAGAAGAAGCTTCTAAGTTGAAGTAATAGCCAGTAAGAATTAGTACAATTCAAGTTTTAGGCGTCGATTATTCACTTTTTAGCCAGTTTGGTGGCTTGGACATGACCTAGGACCTTAAGATTTTGCATGAAAGGAGGACTAGTAGAAGCGTTGCACGGGAGAATGTGAGAGGTGTTCATATGTAGTAAAAACCTGAGAAATCCGTCCGTTTTCGTCATTTGTTATCGAATCGACTTAAAGCCAGATCGTCACATTGGCCGCTTTTCTCTCTGAGACGGTTACATTTATCGTCTGCAAAGCTATGTCGCGTGCTGCGGTATGCGGTGACACTAAAAGCACCATAGTAGAACACAGAAGAAGCTCCTATGTTGTAGTAATAGCCAGTAAGAAGTAGTACAATTCAAGTTTTAGGCGTCGATTATTCACTTTTTAGCCGTCTTTGGTGGCTTGGACATGACCTAGGACCTTAAGATTTTGCATGAAGGGAGGACTAGCAGCCGCGTTGCACGGGAGAATGTGAAAAGTTTTCATATGTAGTAAAACCTGAGAAATCCTTCCGTTTTCGTCATTTGTTATAGAATCGACTTAAAGCCAGATCGTCACATTCGCCGCTTTTCTCTCTGAGACGGTTACATTCATCGTCTGCAAAGCTATGTCGCGTGCTGCGGTATGCGGAGACCTTAAAAGCACCATAGTAGAACACAGAATAAGCTTCTAAGTTGAAGCAATGGTCAGTAAGAAGTAGTACAATTCATGTTTTTGTTATCGATTATTGATTTTTCGCCGGCTTTGGTGCCTTGGACATGAGGTCGAACCTTAAGATTTTGCATGAAAGGAGGACTAGCAGCTGGGTTGCACGGGAGATTGTGAAAAGGGTTCATATGTAGTAAAAACCTGAGAAATCCGTCCGTTTTCTTCATTTGTTATCGAATCTACTTAAAGCCAGATCGTCACATTGGCCGCTTTTCTCTCTGAAACGGTTACGTTTATCGTCTCCAAAGCTATCTCACGTGCTGCGGTATGCGGAGACACTAAAAGCACCATAGTAGAACACAGAAGAAGCTTCTAAGTTGAAGTAATAGCCGGTAAGACGTAGTACCTTTCAAGTTTTAGGCGTCGATTATTCACTTTTTAGCCAGTTTTGGTGGCTTGGACATGACCTAGGACCTTAAGATCTTGCATGAAAGGAGGACTAGCAGCCGCGTTGCATGGGAGAATGTGAAAAGTGTTCATATGTACTAAAAACCTGAGAAATCCGTCCGTTTTCGTCATTTGTTATCGAATCGACTTAAAGCCAGATCGTCACATTGGCCGCTTTTCTCTCTGAGACGGTTACATTTATCGTCTGCAAAGCTATGTCGCGTGCTGCGGTATGCGGAGACACTAAAAGCACCATAGTATTACACAGAAGAAGCTTCTAAACTGAAGCAATAGCCATAAGAAGCAGTACAATTCAAGTTTTGGTTATCGATTATTCACTTTTTAGGCGGCTTTGGTGCCTTGGACAATGGGTGGAACCATATGTTTTTGCATGAAAGGAGGACTAGCAGCCGCGTTGCACGGGAAAATGTGAAAAGCATTCATATGTAGTAAAAACCTGAGAAATCCGCCCGTTTTCGTCAATTGTTATCGAATCTACTTAAAGCCAGATCGTCACATTGGCCGCTCTTCTCTCTGAATCGGTTACATTTATCGTCTTCAAAGCTATGTCGCGTGCTGCGGTATGCGGAGATACTAAAAGCACCATAGTAGAACACAGAATAAGCTTCTAAGTTGAAGCAATAGCCAGTAAGAAGTAGTACAATTCAAGTTCTAGTTGTCGATTATTCACATTTTAGCCGGCTTTGGTGGCTTGGACATGACCTAGGACCTTAAGATTTTGCATGAAAGGAGGACTTGCAGCCGCGTTGCACGGGAGAATGTGAAAAGTGTTCATATGTACTAAAAACCTGAGAAATCCGTCCGTTTTCGTCATTTGTTATCGAATCGACTTAAAGCCAGATCGTCACATAGGCCGCTTTTCTCTCTGAGACGGTTACATTTATCGTCTGCAAAGCTATGTCGCGTGCTGCGGTATGCAGAGACGCTAAAAGCACCATAGTAGAACACAGAAGAAGCTTCTAAGTTGAAGTAATAGCCAGTAAGAATTAGTACAATTCAAGTTTTAGGCGTCGATTATTCACTTTTTAGCCAGTTTGGTGGCTTGGACATGACCTAGGACCTTAAGATTTTGCATGAAAGGAGGACTAGTAGAAGCGTTGCACGGGAGAATCTGAGAGGTGTTCATATGTAGTAAAAACCTGAGAAATCCGTCCGTTTTCGTCATTTGTTATCGAATCGACTTAAAGCCAGATCGTCACATTGGCCGCTTTTCTCTCTGAGACGGTTACATTTATCGTCTGCAAAGCTACGTCGCGTGCTGCGGTATGCGGAGACACTAAAAGCACCATAGTAGAACACAGAAGAAGCTTCTAAGTTGAAGTAATAGCCCGTAAGAAGTAGTACAATTCAAGTTTTAGGCGTCGATTATTCACTTTTTAGCCAGTTTTGGTGGCTTGGACATGACCTAGGACCTTAAGATTTTGCATGAATGGAGGACTAGCAGCCGCGTTGCACGGGAGAATGTGAAAAGTGTTCATATGTAGTAAAAACCTGAGAAATCCGTCCGTTTTCGTCTTTTGTTATCGAATCGACTTAAAGCCAGATCGTCACATTGGCCGCTTTTCTCTCTGAGACGGTTACATTTATCGTCTGCAAAGCTATGTCGCGTGCTGCGGTATGCGGAGACCTTAAAAGCACCATAGTAGAACACAGAATAAGCTTCTAAGTTGAAGCAATGGTCAGTAAGAAGTAGTACAATTCATGTTTTGGTTATCGATTATTGATTTTTAGCCGGCTTTGGTGCCTTGGACATGAGGTCGAACCTTAAGATTTTGCATGGAAGGAGGACTAGCAGCTGCGTTGCACGGGAGATTGTGAAAAGGGTTCATATGTAGTAAAAACCTGAGAAATCCGTCCGTTTTCTTCATTTGTTATAGAATCGACTTAAAGCCAGATCGTCACATTGGCCGCTTTTCTCTCTGAAACGGTTACGTTTATCGTCTGCAAAGCTATCTCACGTGCTGCGGTATGCGGAGACTCTAAAAGCACCATAGTAGAACACAGAAGAAGCTTCTAAGTTGAAGTAATAGCCGGTAAGACGTAGTACAATTCAAATTTTAGGCGTCGATTATTCACTTTTTAGCCAGTTTTGGTGGCTTGGACATGACCTAGGACCTTCAGATCTGGCATGAAAGGAGGACTAGCAGCCGCGTTGCATGGGAGAATGTGAAAAGTGTTCATATGTAGTAAAAACCTGAGAAATCCGTCCGTTTTCGTCTTTTGTTATCGAATCGACTTAAAGCCAGATCGTCACATTGGCCGCTTTTCTCTCTGAGACGGTTACATTTATCGTCTGCAAAGCTATGTCGCGTGCTGCGGTATGCGGAGACACTAAAAGCACCATAGTATTACACAGAAGAA
Source organism: Schistocerca gregaria (assembly GCF_023897955.1). NCBI lineage: Eukaryota > Metazoa > Arthropoda > Insecta > Orthoptera > Acrididae > Schistocerca > Schistocerca gregaria. Next base: position 350,059 of record NW_026061982.1, read on the forward strand.
GCTTCTAAGCTGAAGCAATAGCCATAAGAAGCAGTACAATTCAAGTTTTGGTTATCGATTATTCACTTTTTAGGCGGCTTTGGTGCCTTGGACAAGAGGTGGAACCTTTTTGCATGAAAGGAGGACTAGCAGCCGCGTTGCACGGGAAAATGTGAAAAGCGTTCATATGTAGTAAAAACCTGAGAAATCCGCCCGTTTTCGTCAATTGTTATCGAATCTACTTAAAGCCAGATCGTCACATTGGCCGCTCTTCTCTCTGAATCGGTTACATTTATCGTCTGCAAAGCTATGTCGCGTGCTGCGGTATGCGGAGATACTAAAAGCACCATAGTAGAACACAGAATAAGCTTCTAAGTTTCTAAGTTGAAGCAATAGCCAGTAAGAAGTAGTACAATTCAAGTTTTAGTAGTCGATTATTCACATTTTAGCCGGCTTTGGTGGCTTGGACATGACCTAGGACCTTAATATTTTGCATGAAAGGAGGACTAGCAGCCGCGGTGCACGGGAGAATGTGAAAAGTGTTCATATGTAGTAAAAACCTGAGAAATCCGCCCGTTTTCGTCATTTGTTATCTAAACTACTTAAAGCCAGATCGTCACATTGGCCGCTCTTCTCTCTGAATCGGTTACATTTATCGTCTGCAAAGCTATGTCGCGTGCTGCGGTATGCGGAGACACTAAAAGCACCATAGTAGAACACAGAAGAAGCTCCTATGTTGTAGTAATAGCCAGTAAGAAGTAGTACAATTCAAGTTTTAGGCGTCGATTATTCACTTTTTAGCCGTCTTTGGTGGCTTGGACATGACCTAGGACCTTAAGATTTTGCATGAAAGGAGGACTAGCAGCCGCGTTGCACGGGAGAATGTGAAAAGTTTTCATATGTAGTAAAACCTAAGAAATCCTTCCGTTTTCGTCATTTGTTATAGAATCGACTTAAAGCCAGATCGTCACATTCGCCGCTTTTCTCTCTGAGACGGTTACATTCATCGTCTGCAAAGCTATGTCGCGTGCTGCGGTATGCGGAGACCTTAAAAGCACCATAGTAGAACACAGAATAAGCTTCTAAGTTGAAGCAATGGTCAGTAAGAAGTAGTACAATTCATGTTTTTGTTATCGATTATTGATTTTTAGCCGGCTTTGGTGCCTTGGACATGAGGTCGAACCTTAAGATTTTGCATGAAAGGAGGACTAGCAGCTGGGTTGCACGGGAGATTGTGAAAAGGGTTCATATGTAGTAAAAACCCGAGAAATCCGTCCGTTTTCTTCATTTGTTATCGAATCTACTTAAAGCCAGATCGTCACATTGGCCGCTTTTCTCTCTGAAACGGTTACGTTTATCGTCTGCAAAGCTATCTCACGTGCTGCGGTATGCGGAGACACTAAAAGCACCATAGTAGAACACAGAAGAAGCTTCTAAGTTGAAGTAATAGCCGGTAAGACGTAGTACAATTCAAGTTTTAGGCGTCGAATATTCACTTTTTAGCCAGTTTTGGTGGCTTGGACATGACCTAGGACCTTAAGATCTTGCATGAAAGGAGGACTAGCAGCCGCGTTGCATGGGAGAATGTGAAAAGTGTTCATATGTACTAAAAACCTGAGAAATCCGTCCGTTTTCGTCATTTGTTATCGAATCGACTTAAAGCCAGATCGTCACATTGGCCGCTTTTCTCTCTGAGACGGTTACATTTATCGTCTGCAAAGCTATGTCGCGTGCTGCGGTATGCGGAGACACTAAAAGCACCATAGTATTACACAGAAGAAGCTTCTAAGCTGAAGCAATAGCCATAAGAAGCAGTACAATTCAAGTTTTGGTTATCGATTATTCACTTTTTAGGCGGCTTTGGTGCCTTGGACAATGGGTGGAACCATATGATTTTGCATGAAAGGAGGACTAGCAGCCGCGTTGCACGGGAAAATGTGAAAAGCGTTCATATGTAGTAAAAACCTGAGAAATCCGCCCGTTCTCGTCAATTGTTATCGAATCTACTTAAAGCCAGATCGTCACATTGGCCGCTCTTCTCTCTGAATCGGTTACATTTATCGTCTGCAAAGCTATGTCGCGTGCTGCGGTATGCGGAGATACTAAAAGCACCATAGTAGAACACAGAATAAGCTTCTAAGTTTCTAAGTTGAAGCAATAGCCAGTAAGAAGTAGTACAATTCAAGTTCTAGTTGTCGATTATTCACATTTTAGCCGGCTTTGGTGGCTTGGACATGACCTAGGACCTTAAGATTTTGCATGAAAGGAGGACTTGCAGCCGCGTTGCACGGGAGAATGTGAAAAGTGTTCATATGTACTAAAAACCTGAGAAATCCGTCCGTTTTCGTCATTTGTTATCGAATCGACTTAAAGCCAGATCGTCACATAGGCCGCTTTTCTCTCTGAGACGGTTACATTTATCGTCTGCAAAGCTATGTCGCGTGCTGCGGTATGCAGAGACGCTAAAAGCACCATAGTAGAACACAGAAGAAGCTTCTATGTTGAAGTAATAGCCATAAGAAGTAGTACAATTCAAGTTTTAGGCGTCGATTATTCACTTTTTAGCAGGCTTTGGTGGCTTGGACATGACCTAGGACCTTAAGATTTTGCATGAAAGGAGGACTTGCAGCCGCGTTGCACGGGAGAATGTGAAAAGTGTTCATATGTACTAAAAACCTGAGAAATCCGTCCGTTTTCGTCATTTGTTATCGAATCGACTTAAAGCCAGATCGTCACATAGGCCGCTTTTCTCTCTGAGACGGTTACATTTATCGTCTGCAAAGCTACGTCGCGTGCTGCGGTATGCGGAGACACTAAAAGCACCATAGTAGAACACAGAAGAAGCTTCTAAGTTGAAGTAATAGCCGGTAAGAAGTAGTACAATTCAAGTTTTAGGCGTCGATTATTCACTTTTTAGCCAGTTTTGGTGGCTTGGACATGAGCTAGGACCTTAAGATTTTGCATGAATGGAGGACTAGCAGCCGCGTTGCACGGGAGAATGTGAAAAGTGTTCATATGTAGTAAACACCTGAGAAATCCGTCCGTTTTCGTCTTTTGTTATCGAATCGACTTAAAGCCAGATCGTCACATTGGCCGCTTTTCTCTCTGAGACGGTTACATTTATCGTCTGCAAAGCTATGTCGAGTGCTGCGGTATGCGGAGACCTTAAAAGCACCATAGTAGAACACAGAATAAGCTTCTAAGTTGAAGCAATGGTCAGTAAGAAGTAGTACAATTCATGATTTGGTTATCGATTATTGATTTTTAGCCGGCTTTGGTGCCTTGGACATGAGGTCGAACCTTAAGATTTTGCATGAAAGGAGGACTAGCAGCTGCGTTGCACGGGAGATTGTGAAAAGGGTTCATATGTAGTAAAAACCTGAGAAATGCGTCCGTTTTCTTCATTTGTTATCGAATCTACTTAAAGCCAGATCGTCACATTGACCGCTTTTCTCTCTGAAACTGTTACGTTTATCGTCTGCAAAGCTATCTCACGTGCTGCGGTATGCGGAGACACTAAAAGCACCATAGTAGAACACAGAAGAAGCTTCTAAGTTGAAGTAATAGCCGGTAAGACGTAGTACAATTCAAATTTTAGGCGTCGATTATTCACTTTTTAGCCAGTTTTGGTGGCTGGGACATGACCTAGGACCTTCAGATCTTGCATGAAAGGAGGACTAGCAGCCGCGTTGCATGGGAGAATGAGAAAAGTGTTCATATGTAGTAAAAACCTGAGAAATCCGTCCGTTTTCGTCTTTTGTTATCGAATCGACTTAAAGCCAGTTCGTCACATTGGCCGCTTTTCTCTCTGAGACGGTTACATTTATCGTCTGCAAAGCTATGTCGCGTGCTGCGGTATGCGGAGACACTAAAAGCACCATAGTATTACACAGAAGAAGCTTCTAAGCTGAAGCTATAGCCATAAGAAGCAGTACAATTCAAGTTTTGGTTATCGATTATTCACTTTTTAGGCGGCTTTGGTGCCTTGGACAAGAGGTGGAACCTTATGATTTTGCATGAAAGGAGGACTAGCAGCCGCGTTGCACGGGAAAATGTGAAAAGCGTTCATATGTAGTAAAAACCTGAGAAATCCGCCCGTTTTCGTCATTTGTTACCGAATCTACTTAAAGCCAGATCGTCACTATTGCCGCTTTTCTCTCTGAGACGGTTACGTTTATCGTCTGTAAAACTATGTCACGTGCTGCGGTATGCGGAGACACTAACAGCACCATAGCAGAACACAGAAGAAGATTCTAAGTTGAAGCAATAGCCATAAGAAGCAGTACAATTCAAGTTTTGGTTATCGATTATTGTTTTTTAGAGGCTTTGGTGCCTTGGACAAGAGGTGGAACCTTAAGATTTTGCATGAAAGGAGGACTAGCAGCTGCGTTGCACGGGAGAATGTGAAAAGGGTTCATATGTAGTACAAACCTGAGAAATCCACCCGTTTTCGTCATTTGTTATCTAAACTACTTAAAGCCAGATCGTCACATTGGCCGCTCTTCTCTCTGAATCGGTTACATTTATCGTCTGCAAAGCTATGTCGCGTGCTGCGGTATGCGGAGACACTAAAAGCACCATAGCAGAACACAGAAGAAGCTACTAAGTTGAAGCAATAGCCAGTAAGAAGTAGTACAATTCAAGTGTTAGTTGTCGATTATCCACATTTTAGCCGGCTTTGGTGGCTTGGACATGACCTAGGACCTTAAGATTTTGCATGAAAGGAGGACTAGCAGCCGCGTTCCACGGGAGAATGTTAAAAGTGTTCATATGTAGTAAAAACCTGAGAAATCCGTCCGTTTTCGTCATTAGTTATCGAATCGACTTAAAGCCAGATCGTCACATTGACGCTTTTCTCTCTGAGACGGTTACATTTATCGTCTGCAAAGCTATGTCGCGTGCTGCGGTATGCGGAGACACTAAAAGCACCATAGTAGAACACAGAAGAAGCATCTAGGTTGAAGTAATAGCCAGTAAGAAGTAGTACAATTCAAGTTTTAGGCGTCGATTATTCACTTTTTAGAAAGTTTTGGTGGCTTGGACATGACCTAGGACCTTAAGATTTTGCGTGATAGGAGGACTGGTAGCCGCGTTGCACGGGAGAATGTGAAAGGTGTTCATATGTAGTAAAAACCTGAGAAATCCGTCCGTTTTCGTCATTTGTTATCGAATCGACTTAAAGCCAGATCGTCACATTGGCCGCTTTTCTCTCTGAGACGGTTACATTTATCGTCTGCAAAGCAATGTCGCGTGCTGCGGTATGCGGAGACACTAAAAGCACCATTGTAGAACACAGAAGAAGCTTCTAAGTTGAAGCAATAGCCATAAGAAGCAGTACAATTCAAGTTTTGGTTACCGATTATTGATTTTTAGCCGGCTTTGGTGCCTTGGACATGAGGTGGAACCTTAAGATTTTGCATGAAAGAAGGACTCGCAGCTGCGTTGCACGGGAGAATGTGAAAAGGGTTCATATGTCGCAAAAACCTGAGAAATCCGCCCGTTTTCGTCATTTGTTACCGAATCTACTTAAAGCCAGATCGTCACATTTGCCGCTCTTCTCTCTGAATCGGTTACATTTATCGTCTGCAAAGCTATGTCGCGTGCTGCAATATGCGGAGACACTAAGAGCACCATAGTAGAACACAGAAGAAGCTTCTAAGTTGAAGTAATAGCCAGTAAGAAGTAGTAAAATTCAAGTTTTAGGCGTCGATTATTCACTTTTTAGCCAGGTTTGGTGGCTTGGACATGACCTTGGCCCTTAAGATTTTGCATGAAAGGAGGACTGGTAGCCGCGTTGCACGGGAGAATGTGAAAGGTGTTCATATGTAGTAAAAACCTGAGAAATCCGTCCGTTTTCGTCATTTGTAATCGAATCGACTTAAAGCCAGATCGTCACATTGGCCGCTTTTCTCTCTGAGACGGTTACATTTATCGTCTGCAAAGCTACGTCGCGTGCTGCGGTATGCGGGGACACTAATAGCACCATAGTAGAACACAGAAAAAGCTTCTAAGTTGAAGCAATAGCCATAAGAAGCAGTACAATTCAAGTTTTGGTTATCGATTATTGATTTTTAGCGGCTTTGGTGACTTGGACAAGAGGTGGAACCTTAACATTTTGCATGAAAAGAGTACTAGCAGCTGCGTTGCACGGGAGAATGTGTAAAGGGTTCATATGTAGTAAAAACCTGAGAAATCCGTCCGTTTTCGTAATTTGTTATCGTATCGACTTAAAGCCAGATCGTCACATTGGCCTCTTTTCTCTCTGAGACGGTTACATTTATCTTCTGCAAAGCTATGTCGCGTGCTGCGGTATGCGGAGACACTAAAAGCACCATAGTAGAACACAGATGAAGCTTCTAAGTTGAAGCAATGGCCAGTAAGAAGTAGTACAATTCAGGTTTTAGTTGTCGATTATTCACATTTTAGCCGGCTTTGGTGGCTTGGACATTACCTAGGACCTTAATATTTTGCATGAAAGGAGGACTAGCAGCCGCGGTGCACGGGAGAATGTGAAAAGTGTTCATATGTAGTAAAAACCTGAGAAATCCGTCCGTTTTCGTCATTTGTTATCGATTCGACTTAAAGCCAGATCGTCACTTTGGCCGCTTTTCTCTCTGAAATGGTTACGTTTATCGTCTGCAAGTTTATGTCACGTGCTGCGGTATGCGGAGACACTAAAAGCACCATAGTAGAACACAGAAGAGGCTTCTAAGTTGAAGCAATAAAAAGTAACGAGTAGTACAATTCAAGTATTAGTTGTCGATTATTCACTTTTTAGCCGGCTTTATTGGCTTGGACATGACCTAGTACCTTAAGATTTTCCATGAAAGGAGGACTAGCAGCCGCGTTGCACGGGAGAATGTGAAAAGTGTTCATATGTAGTAAAAACCTGAGAAATCCGTCCGTTTTCGGCATTTGTTATCGAATCGACTTAAAGCCAGATCGCCACATTGGCCGCTTTTCTCTCTGAGACGATTACATTTATCGTCTGCAAAGCTATGTCGCGTGCTGCGGTATGCGGAGACACTAAAAGCACCATAGTAGAACACAGAAGAAGCTTGTAAGTTAAAGCAATAGCCAGTAAGAAGTAGTACAATTCAAAGTGTTAGTTGTCGATTATCCACATTTTAGCCGGCTTTGGTGGCTTGGACATGACCTAGGACCTTAAGATTTTGCATGGAAGGAGGACTAGCAGCCGCGGTGCACGGGAGAATGTGAAAAGTGTTCATATGTAGTAAAAACCTGAGAAATCAGTTCGTTTTCGTCTTTTGTTATCAAATCGACTTAAAGCCAGATCGTCACATTGGCCGCTTTTCTCTCTGAGACGGTTACATTTATCGTCCTCAAAGCTATGTCGGGTGCTGCGGTATGCGGAGACCTTAAAAGCACCATAGTAGAACACACAATAAGCTTCTAAGTTGAAGCAATGGTCAGTAAGAAGTAGTTCAGGTCAATGTTTTGGTTATCTATTATTGATTTTTAGCCGGCTTTGGTGCCTTGGACATGAGGTGGAACCTTAAGATTTTGCTTGAAAGGAGGACTAGCAGCCGAGTTGCACGGGAGAATGTGAAAAGGGTTCGCATGTAGTAAAAACCTCAGAAATCCGTCCGTTTTCGTCATTTGTTATCGAATCGACTTAAAGCCAGATCGTCACTATGGCCGCTTTTCTCTCTGAAACGGTTACGTTTATCGTCTACAAAGCTATGTCACGTGCTGCGGTATGCGGAGACACTAAAAGCGCCATAGTAGAACACAGAAGAAGCTTCTAAGTTGAAGTAATAGCCAGTAAGAAGTAGTACAATTCAAGTTTTAGGCGTCGATTATTCACTTTTTAGCCGGCTTTGTTGGCTTGGACATGACCTAGGACCTTAAGATTTTGCATGAAAGGAGGACTAGCAGTCGCGTTGCACGGGAGAATGTGAAAAAGTGTTCATATGTACTAAAAAACTGAGAAATCCGTCCGTTTTCGTCATTTGTTATCGAATCGACTTAAACCCAGATCGCTACATTGGCCGCTTTTCTCTCTGAGACGGTTACATTTATCGTCTGCAAAGCTATGTCGCGTGCTGCGGTATGCGGAGACACTAAAAGCACCATAGTAGAGCACAGAAGAAGCTTCTAAGTTGAAGCAATAGCCATAAGAAGCGGTACAATTCAAGTTTTGGTTATCGATTATTGTTTTTTAGCGGCTTTGGTGCCTTGGACAAGAGGTAGAACCTTAAGATTTTGCATGAAAGGAGGACTAGCAGCTGCGTTGCACGGGAGAATGTAAAAAGGGTTCATATGTATTAAAAACCTGAGAAATCCCCCCGTTTTCGTCATTTGTTATCTAATCTACTTAAAGCCAGATCGTCACATTGGCCACTCTTCTCTCTGGATCGGTTACATTTATCGTCTGCAAAGCTATGTCGCGTCCTGCGGTATGCGGAGACACTAAAAGCACCATAGTAGAACACAGAAGAAGCTTCTAAGTTGAAGCAATAAAAAGTAACAAGTAGTACAATTCAATATTAGTTGTCGATTATTCACTTTTTAGGCGGCTTTATTGGCTTGGACATGACCTAGTACCTTACGATTTTGCATGAAAGGAGGACTAGCAGCCGCGTTCCACGGGAGAATGTTAAAAGTGTTCATATGTAGTAAAAACCTGAGAAATCCGTCCGTTTTCGTCATTTGTTATCGAATCGACTTAAAGCCAGATCGTCACATTGGCCGCTTTTCTCTCTGAGACGGTTACATTTATCGTCTGCAAAGCAATGTCGCGTGCTGCGGTATGCGGAGACACTAAAAGCACCATAGTAGAACACAGAAGAAGCTTCTAAGTTGAAGTAATAGCCACTAAGAAGTAGTACAATTCAAGTATTAGTTGTCGATTATTCACTTTTTAGCCAGTTTTGGTGGCTTGGACATGACCTAGGACCTTAAGATTTTGCATGAAAAGAGGACTAGCAGCTGCGTTGCACGGGAGAATGTGAAAAGGGTTCATATGTAGTAAAAAGCTGAGAAATCCGACCGTTTTCGTCATTTGTTATCGAATCGACTTAAAGCCAGATCGTTACATTGGCCGCTCTTCTGTCTGAAACGGTTACATTTATCGTCTGCAAAGCTATGTCGCGTGCTGCGGTATGCGGAGATGCTAAAAGCACCATAGTAGAACACAGAAGAAGCTTCTAAGTTGAAGCAATAGCCAGTAAGAAGTAGTACATTTCAAGTTTTAGTTGTCGATTATTCACTTTTTAGCCGGCTTTCGTGGCTTGGACATAAACTAGGACCTTAAGATTTTCCATGAAAGGAGGACTAGCAGCCGCGGTGCACGGGAGAATGTGAAAAGTGTTCATATGTAGTAAAAAGCTGAGAAATCCGTCCGTTTTCGTCATTTGTTATCGAATCGACTTAAAGCCAGATCGTCACATTGGCCGCTCTTCTGTCTGAAACGGTTACATTTATCGTCTGCAAAGCTATGTCGCGCGCTGCGGTATGCGGAGACACTCAAAGTTCAGTAGTAGAACACAGAAGAAACTTCTAAGTTGAGGTAATAGCCAGTATGAGGTAGTACAATTCAAGTTTTAGTTGTCGATTATTCACATTTTAGCCGGCTTTGGTGGCTTGGACATGATCTAGGACCATAAGATTTATCATGAAAGGAGGACTAGCAGCCGCGTTGCATGGGAGAATGTGAAAAGTTTTCATATGTAGTAAAAACCTGAGAAATCCGCCCGTTTTCGTCATTTGTTATCGAATCGACTTAAAGCCAGATCGTCACATTGGCCGCTTTTCTCTCTGAGACGGTTACATTTATAGTCTGCAAAGCTATGTCGCGTGCTGCGGTATGTGGAGACACTAAAAGCACCATAGTAGAACACAGAAGAGGCTTCTAAGTTGACGTAATAGCCAGTAAGAAGTAGTACAATTCAAGTTTTAGTTATCGATTATTGACATTTTAGCTGGCTTTGGTGCCTTGGCCATGAGCTAGGACCTTAACATTTTGCATGAAAGGAGCACTAGCAGCCGCGTTGCAAGGGAGAATGTGAAAAGTGTTCATATGTAGTAAAAACCTGAGAAATCCGTCCGTTTTCGTCATTTGTTATCGAATCGACTTAAAATTAGATCGTCACATTGGCCGCTCTTCTCTCTTAGACGGTTGTACTTATCGTTTGCAAAGCTATGTCGCGTGCTGCGGTATGCGGAGACACTAAAAGCACCGTAGTAGAACACAGAAGAAGCTTCTAAGTTGAAGTAATAGCCAGTAAGCAGTAGTACAATTCAAGTTTTAGTTGTCGATTATTCACTTTTTAGCCGGCATTGGTGGCTTGGACATGACCTAGGACCATAAGATTTTGTATGAAAGGAGGACTTGCAGCCGCGTTGCACGGGAGAATGTGAAAAGTGTTCATATGTAGTAAAAACATGAGAAATCCGTCCGTTTTCGTCATTTGTTATCGAATCGACTTGAAGGAAGATCGTCACATTGGCCATTCTTCTCTCTAAAACGGTTACATTTATCGTCTGCAAAGATATGTCGCGTGCTGCGGTAAGCCGAAACACTAAAAGCACCATAGTAGAACACAGAAGAAGCTTCTAAGTTTAAGTAATAGCCAGTAAGAAGTAGTACAATTCAAGTTTTAGTTGTCGATTATTCACTTTTTAGCCCGCATGACCTAGGACCATAAGATTTTGCATGAAAGGAGGACTTGCAGCCGCGTTGCACGGGAGGATGTGAAAAGTGTTCATATGTAGTAAAAACATGAGAAATCCCTCCGTTTTCGTCATTTGTTATCGAATCGACTTAAAGCCAGATCGTCACATTGGCCGCTTTTCTCTCTGAGACGGTTACATTTATCGTCTGCAAAGCTATGTCGCGTGCTGCAATATGCGGAGACACTAAGAGCACCATAGAACACAGATGAAGCTTCTAAGTTCAAGTAATAGCCAGTAAGAAGTAGTACAATTCAAATTTTAGTTGTCGATTATTCACTTTTTAGCCGGCTTTGGTGGCTTGGACATGACCTAGGACCTTAAGATTTTGCATGAAAGGAGGACTTGCAGCCGCGTTGCACGGGATAATGTGAAAAGTGTTCATATGTAGGAAAAACCTGAGAAATCCGTCCGTTTTCGTCATTTGTTATCGAATCGACTTAAAGCCAGATCGTCACATTGGCCGCTTTTCTCTCTGAAACGGTTACATTTATCGTCTGCAAAGCTATGTCGCGTGCTGCGGTATGCGGAGACACTAAAAGAACCATAGTAGAACACAGAATAAGCTTCTAAGTTGAAGTAATAGCCAGTAAGAAGTAGTACAATTCAAATTTTAGTTGTCGATTATTCACTTTTTAGCCGGCTTTGGTGGCTTGGACATGACCTAGGACCTTAAGATTTTGCATGAAAGGAGGACTTGCAGCCGCGTTGCACGGGATAATGTGAAAAGTGTTGATATGTAGGAAAAACCTGAGAAATCCGTCCGTTTTCGTCATTTGTTATCGAATCGACTTAAAGCCAGATCGTCACATTGGCCGCTTTTCTCTCTGACACGGTTACATTTATCGTCTGCAAAGCTATGTCGCGTGCTGCGGTATGCGGAGGCACTAAAAGAACCATAGTAGAACACAGAATAAGCTTCTAAGTTGAAGTAATAGCCAGTAAGAAATAGTACAATTCAAGTTTTAGTTGTCGATTATTCACTTTTTAGCCGGCTTTCGTGGCTTGGACATAAACTAGGACCTTAAGATTTTGCATGAAAGGAGGACTAGCAGCCGCGTTGCACGGGAGAGTGCGAAAAGTGTTCATATGTAGTAAAAAGCTGAGAAATCCGTCCGTTTTCGTCATTTGTTATCGAATCGACTTAAAGCCAGATCGTCACATTGGCCGCTCTTCTGTCTGAAACGGTTACATTTATCGTCTACAAAGCTATGTCGCGTGCTGCGGTATGCGGAGACACTAAAAGCACCATAGTAGAACACAGAAGAAACTTCTAAGTTGAAGTAATAGCCAGTAAGAAGTAGTACAATTCAAGTTTTTGTTGTCGATTGTTCACTTTTTAGCCGGCTTTGGTGGCTATGACATGACCTAGGACCATAGGATTTTGTATGAAAGGAGGACTAGCAGCCGCGTTGCACGGGAGAATGTGAAAAGTGTTCATATGTAGTAAAAACCTTAGAAATCCGTCCGTTTTCGTCATTTGTTATCGAATCGCCTTAAAATTAGATCGTCACATTGGCCGCTCTTCTCTCTTAGACGGTTGTACTTATCGTTTGCAAAGCTATGTCGCGTGCTGCGGTATGCGGAGATACTAAAAGTTCAGTAGTAGAACACAGATGAAACTTCTAAGTTGATGTAATAGAAAGTAAGAAGTAGTACAAGTCAAGTTATAGGTATCGATTATTCACTTTTTAGCCGGATTTGGTGGCTTGGACATGACCTAGGACCTTAAGATTTTGCTTGAAAGGAGGACTTGCAGCCGCGTTGCACGGGAGAATGTGAAAAGTGTTCATATGAAGTAAAAACATGAGAAATCCGTCCGTTTTCGTCATTTGTTATCGAATCGACTTAAAGCCAGATCGTCACATTGGCCGCTTTTCTCTCTGAGACGGTTACACGTATCGTCTGCAAAGCTATGTCGCGTGCTGCAATATGCGGAGACACTAAGAGCACCACAGAACACAGAAGAAGCTTCTAAGTTGAAGTAATAGCCAGTAAGAAGTAGTACAATTCAAATTTTAGTTGTCGATTATTCACTTTTTAGCCGGCTTTGGTGGCTTGGACATGACCTAGGACCTTAAGATTTTGCATGAAAGGAGGACTTGCAGCCGCGTTGCACGGGATAATGTGAAAAGTGTTGATATGTAGGAAAAACCTGAGAAATCCGTCCGTTTTCGTCATTTGTTATCGAATCGACTTAAAGCCAGATCGTCACATTGGCCGCTTTTCTCTCTGACACGGTTACATTTATCGTCTGCAAAGCTATGTCGCGTGCTGCGGTATGCGGAGGCACTAAAAGAACCATAGTAGAACACAGAATAAGCTTCTAAGTTGAAGTAATAGCCAGTAAGAAGTAGTACAATTCAAGTTGTAGTTGTCGATCATTCACTTTTTAGCCGGCTTTGGTGGCTTGGACATGACCTAGGACCTTAAGATTTTGCTTGAAAGGAGGACTTGCAGCCGCGTTGCACGGGATAATGTGAAAAGTGTTGATATGTAGGAAAAACCTGAGAAATCCGTCCGTTTTCGTCATTTGTTATCGAATCGACTTAAAGCCAGATCGTCACATTGGCTGCTTTTCTCTCTGAGACGGTTACATTTATCGTCTGCAAATCTATGTCGCCTGCTGCGGTATGCGGAGACACTAAAAGCACCATAGTAGAACACAGAAGAAGCTTCTAAGTTGAAGTAATAGCCAGTAAGAAGTAGTACAATTCAAGTTTTAGTTGTCGATTATTCACATTTTAGCCGGCTTTGGTGGCTTGGACATGACCTAGGACCTTAAGATTTTGCATGAAAGGAGGACTTGCAGCCGCGTTGCACGGGAGAATGTGAAAAGTGTTCATATGTAGTAAAAACCTAAGAAATCCGTCCGTTTTCGTAATTTGTTATCGAATCGACTTAAAGCCAGATCGTCACATTGGCCGCTTTTCTCTCAGAGACGGTTACATTTATCGTCTGCAAACCTATGTCGCGTGCTGCGGTATGCGGACACACTAAAAGCACCATAGTAGAACACAGAAGAAGCGTCTAAGTTCAAGTAATAGCAAGTAAGAAGTAGTACAATTCTAGTATTAGTTGTCGATTATTCACATTTTAGCCGGCTTTGGTGGCTTGGACATGACCTAGGACCTTAAGATTTTGCTTGAAAGGAGGACTTGCAGCCGCGTTGCACGGGAGAATGTGAAAAGTGTTCATATGAAGTAAAAACATGAGAAATCCGTCCGTTTTCGTCATTTTTTATCGAATCGACTTAAAGCCTGATCGTCACATTGGCCGCTTTTCTCTCTGAGACGGTTACACGTATCGTCTGCAAAGCTATGTCGCGTGCTGCAATATGCGGAGACACTAAGAGCACCACAGAACACAGAAGAAGCTTCTAAGTTGAAGTAATAGCCAGTAAGAAGTAGTACAATTCAAATTTTAGTTGTCGATTATTCACTTTTTAGCCGGCGTTGGTGGCTTGGACATGACCTAGGACCTTAAGATTTTGCATGAAAGGAGGACTTGCAGCCCCGTTGCACGGGATAATGTGAAAAGTGTTCATATGTAGGAAAAACCTGAGAAATCCGTCCGTTTTCGCCATTTGTTATCGAATCGACTTAAAGCCAGATCGTCACATTGGCCGCTTTTCTCTCTGACACGGCTACATTTATCGTCTGCAAAGCTATGTCGCGTGCTGCGGTATGCGGAGGCACTAAAAGAACCATAGTAGAACACAGAATAAGCTTCTAAGTAGAAGTAATAGCCAGTAAGAAGTAGTACAATTCAAGTTGTAGTTGTCGATTATTCACTTTTTAGCCGGCTTTGGTGGCTTGGACATGACCTAGGACCTTAAGATTTTGCTTGAAAGGAGGACTAGCAGCCGCGTTGCACGGGAGAATGTGAAAAGTGTTCATATGTAGTAAAAACCTGAGAAATCCGTCCGTTTTCCACATTTGTTATCGAATCGACTTAAAGCCAGATCGTCACATTGGCCGCTTTTCTCTCTGACACGGTTACATTTATCGTCTGCAAAGCTATGTCGCGTGCTGCGGTATGCGGAGACACTAAAAGCACCATAGCAGAACACAGATGAAGCTTCAAAGTTGAAGTAATAGCCAGTAAGAAGTAGAACAATTCAGATATTAGTTGTCGATTATTCACTTTTTAGCCGGCTTTGGTGGCTTGGACATGGCCTATGACCTTAAGATTTTGCATAAAAGGAGGACTAGCAGCCGCTTTGCACGGGAGAATGTGAAAAGTGTTCATATGTAGGAAAAACCTGAGAAATCCGTCCGTTTTCGTCATTTGTTATCGAATCGACTTAAAGCCAGATCGTCATATTGGCCGCTTTTCTCTCTGAGACGGTTACATTTATCGTCTGCAAAGCTATGTCGCGTGCTGCGGTATGCGGAGACACTAAAAGCACCATAGTAGAACACAGAAGAAGCTTCTAAGTTGAAGCAATAGCCAGTAAGAAGCAGTACAATTCAGGTTTTGGTTATCGATTATTGATTTTTAGCCGGCTTTGGTGCCCTGGACATGAGGTGGAACCTTAAGATTTTGCATGAAAGGAGGACTAGCAGCCGCGTTGCATGGGAGAATGTGAAAAGTGTTCATATGTAGGAAAAAACCTGAGAAATCCGTCCGTTTTCGTCTTTTGTTATCGAATCGACTTAAAGCCAGATCGCCACATTGGCCACTTTTCTCTCTGAGAAGGTTTCATTTATTGTCTGCAATGCTATGTCGCGTGCTGCGGTATGCGGAGACACTAAAGGCACCATAGTGGAACACAGAAGAAACTTGTATGTTGAAGTAATAGCCAGTAAGAAGTAGTACAATTCAAGTTTTAGTTGTCGATTATTCACCTTTTAGCCGGCTTTGGTGGCTTGGACATGATCTAGGACCTTAAGATTTTGCATGAAAAGAGTACTTGCAGCCGCGTTGCACGGGAAATGTGAAATGTGTTCATATGTAGCAAAAACCTGAGAAATCCGCCCGTTTTCGTCATTTGTTATCGAATCTACTTAAAGCCAGATCTTCACCTTGGCCGCTCTTCTCTCTGAATCGGTTACATTTATCGTCTGCAAAGCTATGTCGCGTGCTGCAGTATGCGGAAACACTAAAAGCACCATAGTAGAACACAGAAGAAGCTTCTAAGTTGAAGTGATAGCCAGTAAGAAGTAGTACAATTCAAGTTTTAGTTGTCGATTATTCACTTTTTAGCCGGCTTTGGTGGCTATGACATGACCTAGGACCATCAGATTTTGCATGAAAGGAGGACTAGCAGCCGCGTTGCACGGGAGAATGTGAAAAGTGTTCAAATGTAGTAAAAACCTGAGAAATCCGTCCGTTTTCGTCATTTGTTATCGAATCGACTTAAAGTTATATCGTCACATTGGCCGCTTTTCTCTCTGAGACGGTTACATTTATCGTCTGCAAAGCTATGTCGCGTGCTGCGGGATGCGGAGACACTAAAAGAACCATAGTAGAACACAGAAGAAGCTTCTAAGTTGAAGCAATAGCCAGCAATAAGTAGTACAATTCAAGTTTTAGGCGTCGATTATTCACTTTTTAGACGGCTTTTGTGGCTTGGACATCACCTAGGACGTTAAAATTTTGCATGAAAGGAGGACTGGCAGCCGCGTTGCAAGGGGGAATGTGAAAAGTGTTCATATGTAGTAAAAACGTGAGAAATCCGTCCGTTTTCGTCATTTGTTATCGAATCGACTTAAAGCCAGATCGTCACATTGGCCGCTTTTCTCTCTGAGACGGTTACATTTATCGTCTGCAAAGCTATGTCGCGTGCTGCGGTGTACGGAGACACTAAAAGCACCATAGTAGAACACAGAAGAATCTTCTAAGTTGAAGTAATAGCCAGTAAGAAGTAGTACAATTCAAGTTTTAGTTGTCGATTATTCACTTTTTAGCCGGCTTTGGCGGCTTGGACATGACCTAGGACCATAAGATTTTGCATGAAAGGAGGACTAGCAGCCGCGTTGCACGGGAGAATGTGAAAAGTGTTCATATGTTGAAAAAACCTGCGAAATCCGTCCGTTTTCGTCATTTGTTACCGAATCGACTTAAAGCCAGATCGTCACATTGGCCGCTCTTCTCTCTGAAACGGTTACATTTATCGTCTGCAAAGCTATGTCGCGTGCTGCGGTATGCGGAAACACTAAAAGCACCACAGTAGAACAGGGACTAAGCTTCTAAGTTGAAGTAATAGCCAGTAAGAAGTAGTACAATTCAAGTTTTAGTTGTCGATTATTCACATTTTTGCCGGCTTTGGTGGCTTGGACATGACCTAGGACCTTAAGATTTTGCATGAAAGGAGGAATTGCAGCCGCGTTGCACGGGAGAATGTGAAAAGTGTTCATATGTAGTAAAAACCTAAGAAATCCGTCCGTTTTCGTAATTTGTTATCGAATCGACTTAAAGCCAGATCGTCACATTGGCCGCTTTTCTCTCTGAGACGGTTACATTTATCCTCTGCAAAGCTATGTCGCGTTCTGCGGTATGCAGAGACACTAAAAGCACCATAGTACAACACAGAAGAAGCTTCTAAGTTGAAGTAATAGGCAGTAAGAAGTAGTACAATTCAAGTTTTAGTTGTCGATTATTCGCTTTTTAGCCGGCTTTGGTGGCTTGGACATGACCTAGGACCTTAAGACTTTGCATGAAAGGAGGACTAGCAGCTGCGTTGCACGGGAGAATGTGAAAAGTGTTCATATGTAGTAAAAACCTGAGAAATCCGTCCGTTTTCGTCATTTCTTATCGAATCGACTTAAAGCCAGATCGTCACAATGGCCGCTTTTCTCTCTGAGACGGTTACATTTATCCCTCTGCAAAGTTATGTCGCGTGCTGCGGTATGCGGAGACACTAAAAGCACCATAGTAGAACACAGAAGAAGCTTCAAAGTTGAAGTAATAGCCAGTAAGAAGTAGTACAATTCAGATATTAGTTGTCCATTATTCACTTTTTAGCCGGCTTTGGTGGCTTGGACATGGCCTATGACCTTAAGATTTTGCATGAAAGGAGGACTAGCAGCCGCGTTGCATGGGAGAATGTGAAAAGTGTTCATATGTAGTAAAAACCTGAGAAATCCGTCCGTTTTCGTCATTTGTTATCGAATCGACTTAAAGTAAGATCGTCACATTGGCCGCTCTTCTCTCTGAAACGGTTGCACTTATCGTCTGCAAAGCTATGTCACGTGCTGCGGTGTGCGGAGACACTAAAAGCACCATAGTAGAACACAGAAGAAGCTTCTAAGTTGACGTAATAGGCAGTAAGAAGTAGTACTATTCAAGTTTAGTTGTCGATTATTCACTTTTTAGCCGGCTTTGGTGGCTTAGACATGACCTACGACCTTAAGATTTTGCATGAAAGGAGGACTAGCAGCCGCGTTGCACGGGAGAATGTGAAAAGTGTTCATATGTAGTAAAAACCTGAGAAATCCGTCCGTTTTCGTCATTTGTTATCGAATCGACTTAAAGTAAGATCGTCACATTGGCCGCTTTTCTCTCTGAGACGGTTACATTTATCGTCTGCAAAGCTATGTCGCGTGCTGCGGTAAGCAGAAACACTAAAAGCACCATAGTAGAACACAGAAGAAGCTTCTAAGTTGAAGTAATAGCCAGTAAGAAGTAGTACTATTCAAGTTTTAGTTGTCGATTATTCACTTTTTAGCCGGCTTTGGTGGCTTGGACATGACCTAGGACCTTAACATTTTGCATGAAAGGAGGACTAGCAGCCGCGTTGCATGGGAGAATGTGAAAAGTGTTCATATGTACTAAAAACCTGAGAAATCCGTCCGTTTTCGTCTTTTGTTATCGAATCGACTTAAAGCCAGATCGTCACATTGGCCGCTTTTCTCTCTGAGACGGTTACATTTATCGCCTGCAAAGCTATGTCGCGTGCTGCGGGATGCGGAGACACTAAAAGAACCATAGTAGAACACACAAGAAGCTTCTAAGTTGAAGCAATAGCCAGCAAGAAGTAGTACAATTAAAGTTTTAGTTGTCGATTATTCACTTTTTAGACGGCTTTGGTGGCTTGGACATCACCTAGGACGTTAAAATTTTGCATGAAAGGAGGACTGGCAGCCGCGTTGCAAGGGGGAATGTGAAAAGTGTTCATATGTAGTAAAAACGTGAGAAATCCGTCCGTTTTCTTCATTTGTTATCGAATCGACTTAAAGCCAGATCGTCACATTGGCCGCTTTTCTCTCTGAGACGGTTATATTTATCGTCTGCAAAGCTATGTCACGTGCTGCGGTGTGCGGAGACACTAAAAGCACCATAGTAGAACACAGAAGAATCTTCTAAGTTGAAGTAATAGCCAGTAAGAAGTAGTACAATTCAAGTTTTAGTTGTCGATTATTCACTTTTTAGACGGCTTTGGTGGCTTGGACATGAACTATGACCATAAGATTTTGCATGAAAGGAGGACTAGCAGCCGCGTTGCACGGGAGAATGTGAAAATGTTCGTATGTAGTAAAAACCTGAGAAATCCGTCCGTTTTCGTCACTTGTTATCGAATCGACTTAAAGCCAGATCGTCACATTGGCTGCTTTCCTCAATGAGACGGTTACATTTATTGTCTGCAAAGCTATGTCGCGTTCTGCGGTATGCGGAAACACTAAAAGCACCACAGTAGAACACAGAAGAATCTTCTAAGTTGAAGTAATAGCCAGTAAGAAGTAGTACAATTCAAGTTTTAGTTGTCGATTATTCACTTTTTAGCCGGCTTTGGTGGCTTGGACATGACCTAGGACCTCAAGAATTTGCATGAAAGGAGGTCTAACAGCCGAGTTGCATGGGAGAATTTGAAAAGTGTTCATATGTAGTAAAAACCTGAGAAATCCGTCCATTTTCGTCATTTGTTATCGAATTGACTTCAAGCCAGATCGACACATTGGCCATTCTTCTCTCTCAAACGGTTACATTTATCGTCTGCAAAGCTATGACGCGTGCTGCGATATGCCGAAACACTAAAAGCACCATAGTAGAACACAGAAGGAGCTTCTAAGTTGAAGTAATAGCCAGTAAGAAGCAGTACAATTCAAGTTTTAGTTGTCGATTATTCGCTTTTTAGCCGGCTTTGGTGGCTTGGACATGCGGTGGAACCTTAAGACTTTGCATGAAAGGAAGACTAGCAGCCGCGTTGCATGGGAGAATTGTGAAAAGTGTTCATATGTAGTAAAAACCTGAGAAATCCGTCCGTTTTCGTCATTTCTTATCGAATCGACTTAAAGCCAGATCGTCTCATTGGCCGCTTTTCTCTCTGAGACGGTTACATTTATCGTTTGCAAAGCTATTTCGCGTGCTGCGGTGTGCGGAGACACTAAAAGCACCATAGTAGAACACAGAAGAAGCTTCTAAGTTGAAGTAATAGCCAGTAAGAAGTAGTACAATTCATGTTTTAGTTGTCGATTATTCACTTTTTAGCCGGCTTTGGTGGCTTGGACATGACCTAGGACCTTAAGATTTTGCATGAAAGGAGGACTAGGAGCCGCGTTGCACGGGAGAATGTGAAAAGTGTTCATATGTTGGAAAAACCTGAGAAATCCGTCCGTTTTCGTCATTTGTTATCGAATCGACTTAAAGCCAGATCGTCACATTGGCCGCTTTTCTCTCTGAGACGGTTTCATTTATCGTTTGCAAAACTATGACGCGTGCTGCGGTATGCGGAGACACTAAAAGCACCATAGTAGAACACAGAAGAAGCTTCTAAGTTGAAGTAATAGCCAGTAAGAAGTAATACAATTCAAGTTTTAGTTGTCGATTATTCACTTTTTAGCCGGCTTTGGTGGATTGGACATGACCTAGGACCTTAGGATTTTGCATGAAAGGAGGACTAGCAGCCGCGTTGCACGGTAGAATGTAAAAAGTGTTCACATGCAGTAAAAACCTGAGAAATCCGTCCGTTTTCGTCATTTGTTATCGAATCGACTTAAAGCCAGATCGTCACATTGGCCATTCTTCTCTCTCAAACGGTTACATTTATCGTCTGCAAAGCTATGTCGCGTGCTACGGTATGCCAAAACACAAAAAGCACCATAGTAGAACCCAGAAGAAGCTTCTAAGTTGAAGTAATAGCCAGTAAGAAGTAGTAAAATTCAAGTATTAGTTGTCGATTATTCACTTTTTAGCCGGCTTTGGTTTCTTGGACATGACCTAGGACCTTAAGATTTTGCATGAAAGGAAGACTAGCAGCCGCGTTGCACGGGAGAATGTGAAAAGTGTTCATATGTAGTAAAAACCTGAGAAATCCGTCCGTTTTTGTCATTTGTTATCGAATCGACTTAAAGCCAGATCGTCTCATTGGCCGCTTTTCTCTCTGAGACGGTTACATTTATCGTCTGCAAAGCTATGTCGCGTGCTGCGGTATGCGGAGACACTAAAAGCACCATAGTAGAACACAGAAAAAGCTTCTAAGTTGAAGTAATAGCCAGTAAGAAGTAGTACAATTCAAGTTTTAGTTGTCGATTATTCACTTTTTAGCCGGCTTTGGTGGCTTGGACATGCGGTGGAACCTTAAGATTTTGCATGAAAGAAGTACTTGCAGGCGCGTTGCATGGGAGAATGTGAAAAGTGTTCATATGTAGTAAAAACGTGAGAAATCCGTCTGTTTTCACCATTTGTTATCGAATCGACTTATAGCCAGATCGTCACATTGGCCGCTTTTCTCTCTGAAACGGTTACATTTATCGTCTGCAAAGCTAAGTCGCGTGCTGCAGTATGCGGAAACACTAAAAGCACCATAGTAGAACCCAGAAGAAGCTTCTAAGTTGAAGTAATAGCCAGTAAGAAGTAGTACAATTCAAGTTTTAGTTATCGATTATTCACTTTTTAGGCGGCTTTGGTGGCTTGGACATGACCTAGGACCTTAAGATTTTGCATGAAAGGAGGTCTAACAGCCGCGTTGCACGGGAGAATGTGAAAAGTGTTCATATGTTGGAAAAACCTGCGAAATCCGTCCGTTTTCGTCATTTGTTACCGAATCGACTTAAAGCCAGATCGTCACATTGGCCGCTCTTCTCTCTGAAACGGTTACATTTATCGTCTGCAAAGCTATGTCGCGTGCTGCTGTATGCGGAAACACTAAAAGCACCATAGTAGAACAGAGAATAAGCTTCTAAGTTGAAGTAATAGCCAGTAAGAAGTAGTACAATTCAAGTTTTAGTTGTCGATTATTCACATTTTAGCCGGCTTTGGTGGCTTGGACATGACCTAGGACCTTAAGATTTTGCATGAAAGGAGGACTTGCAGCCGCGTTGCACGGGAGAATGTGAAAAGTGTTCATATGTAGTAAAAACCTAAGAAATCCGTCCGTTTTCGTAATTTGTTATCGAATCGACTTAAAGCCAGATCGTCACATTGGCCGCTTTTCTCTCTGAGACGGTTACATTTATCCTCTGCAAAGCTATGTCGCGTTCTGCGGTATGCAGAGACACTAAAAGCACCATAGTACAACACAGAAGAAGCTTCTAAGTTGAAGTAATAGGCAGTAAGAAGTAGTACAATTCAAGTTTTAGTTGTCGATTATTCGCTTTTTAGCCGGCTTTGGTGGCTTGGACATGACCTAGGACCTTAAGACTTTGCATGAAAGGAGGACTAGCAGCTGCGTTGCACGGGAGAATGTGAAAAGTGTTCATATGTAGTAAAAACCTGAGAAATCCGTCCGTTTTCGTCATTTCTTATCGAATCGACTTAAAGCCAGATCGTCACAATGGCCGCTTTTCTCTCTGAGACGGTTACATTTATCCCTCTGCAAAGTTATGTCGCGTGCTGCGGTATGCGGAGACACTAAAAGCACCATAGTAGAACACAGAAGAAGCTTCAAAGTTGAAGTAATAGCCAGTAAGAAGTAGTACAATTCAGATATTAGTTGTCGATTATTCACTTTTTAGCCGGCTTTGGTGGCTTGGACATGGCCTATGACATTAAGATTTTGCATGAAAGGAGGACTAGCAGCCGCGTTGCATGGGAGAATGTGAAAAGTGTTCATATGTAGTAAAAACCTGAGAAATCCGTCCGTTTTCGTCATTTGTTATCGAATCGACTTAAAGTAAGATCGACACATTGGCCGCTCTTCTCTCTGAAACGGTTGCACTTATCGTCTGCAAAGCTATGTCACGTGCTGCGGTGTGCGGAGACACTAAAAGCACCATAGTAGAACACAGAAGAAGCTTCTAAGTTGACGTAATAGGCAGTAAGGAGTAGTACTATTCAAGTTTAGTTGTCGATTATTCACTTTTTAGCCGGCTTTGGTGGCTTAGACATGACCTACGACCTTAAGATTTTGCATGAAAGGAGGACTAGCAGCCGCGTTGCACGGGAGAATGTGAAAAGTGTTCATATGTAGTAAAAACCTGAGAAATCCGTCCGTTTTCGTCATTTGTTATCGAATCGACTTAAAGTAAGATCGTCACATTGGCCGCTTTTCTCTCTGAGACGGTTACATTTATCGTCTGCAAAGCTATGTCGCGTGCTGCGGTAAGCAGAAACACTAAAAGCACCATAGTAGAACACAGAAGAAGCTTCTAAGTTGAAGTAATAGCCAGTAAGAAGTAGTACTATTCAAGTTTTAGTTGTCGATTATTCACTTTTTAGCCGGCTTTGGTGGCTTGGACATGACCTAGGACCTTAACATTTTGCATGAAAGGAGGACTAGCAGCCGCGTTGCATGGGAGAATGTGAAAAGTGTTCATATGTACTAAAAACCTGAGAAATCCGTCCGTTTTCGTCTTTTGTTATCGAATCGACTTAAAGCCAGATCGTCACATTGGCCGCTTTTCTCTCTGAGACGGTTACATTTATCGCCTGCAAAGCTATGTCGCGTGCTGCGGGATGCGGAGACACTAAAAGAACCATAGTAGAACACACAAGAAGCTTCTAAGTTGAAGCAATAGCCAGCAAGAAGTAGTACAATTAAAGTTTTAGTTGTCGATTATTCACTTTTTAGACGGCTTTGGTGGCTTGGACATCACCTAGGACGTTAAAATTTTGCATGAAAGGAGGACTGGCAGCCGCGTTGCAAGGGGGAATGTGAAAAGTGTTCATATGTAGTAAAAACGTGAGAAATCCGTCCGTTTTCGTCATTTGTTATCGAATCGACTTAAAGCCAGATCGTCACATTGGCCGCTTTTCTCTCTGAGACGGTTATATTTATCGTCTGCAAAGCTATGTCACGTGCTGCGGTGTGCGGAGACACTAAAAGCACCATAGTAGAACACAGAAGAATCTTCTAAGTTGAAGTAATAGCCAGTAAGAAGTAGTACAATTCAAGTTTTAGTTGTCGATTATTCACTTTTTAGACGGCTTTGGTGGCTTGGACATGAACTATGACCATAAGATTTTGCATGAAAGGAGGACTAGCAGCCGCGTTGCACGGGAGAATGTGAAAATGTTCGTATGTAGTAAAAACCTGAGAAATCCGTCCGTTTTCGTCACTTGTTATCGAATCGACTTAAAGCCAGATCGTCACATTGGCTGCTTTCCTCAATGAGACGGTTACATTTATTGTCTGCAAAGCTATGTCGCGTTCTGCGGTATGCGGAAACACTAAAAGCACCACAGTAGAACACAGAAGAATCTTCTAAGTTGAAGTAATAGCCAGTAAGAAGTAGTACAATTCAAGTTTTAGTTGTCGATTATTCACTTTTTAGCCGGCTTTGGTGGCTTGGACATGACCTAGGACCTCAAGAATTTGCATGAAAGGAGGTCTAACAGCCGAGTTGCATGGGAGAATTTGAAAAGTGTTCATATGTAGTAAAAACCTGAGAAATCCGTCCATTTTCGTCATTTGTTATCGAATTGACTTCAAGCCAGATCGACACATTGGCCATTCTTCTCTCTCAAACGGTTACATTTATCGTCTGCAAAGCTATGACGCGTGCTGCGATATGCCGAAACACTAAAAGCACCATAGTAGAACACAGAAGGAGCTTCTAAGTTGAAGTAATAGCCAGTAAGAAGCAGTACAATTCAAGTTTTAGTTGTCGATTATTCGCTTTTTAGCCGGCTTTGGTGGCTTGGACATGCGGTGGAACCTTAAGACTTTGCATGAAAGGAAGACTAGCAGCCGCGTTGCATGGGAGAATTGTGAAAAGTGTTCATATGTAGTAAAAACCTGAGAAATCCGTCCGTTTTCGTCATTTGCTATCGAATCGACTTAAAGCCAGATCGTCTCATTGGCCGCTTTTCTCTCTGAGACGGTTACATTTATCGTTTGCAAAGCTATTTCGCGTGCTGCGGTGTGCGGAGACACTAAAAGCACCATAGTAGAACACAGAAGAAGCTTCTAAGTTGAAGTAATAGCCAGTAAGAAGTAGTACAATTCATGTTTTAGTTGTCGATTATTCACTTTTTAGCCGGCTTTGGTGGCTTGGACATGACCTAGGACCTTAAGATTTTGCATGAAAGGAGGACTAGGAGCCGCGTTGCACGGGAGAATGTGAAAAGTGTTCATATGTTGGAAAAACCTGAGAAATCCGTCCGTTTTCGTCATTTGTTATCGAATCGACTTAAAGCCAGATCGTCACATTGGCCGCTTTTCTCTCTGAGACGGTTTCATTTATCGTTTGCAAAACTACGACGCGTGCTGCGGTATGCGGAGACACTAAAAGCACCATAGTAGAACACAGAAGAAGCTTCTAAGTTGAAGTAATAGCCAGTAAGAAGTAATACAATTCAAGTTTTAGTTGTCGATTATTCACTTTTTAGCCGGCTTTGGTGGATTGGACATGACCTAGGACCTTAGGATTTTGCATGAAAGGAGGACTAGCAGCCGCGTTGCACGGTAGAATGTAAAAAGTGTTCACATGCAGTAAAAACCTGAGAAATCCGTCCGTTTTCGTCATTTGTTATCGAATCGACTTAAAGCCAGATCGTCACATTGGCCATTCTTCTCTCTCAAACGGTTACATTTATCGTCTGCAAAACTATGTCGCGTGCTACGGTATGCCAAAACACAAAAAGCACCATAGTAGAACCCAGAAGAAGCTTCTAAGTTGAAGTAATAGCCAGTAAGAAGTAGTAAAATTCAAGTATTAGTTGTCGATTATTCACTTTTTAGCCGGCTTTGGTTTCTTGGACATGACCTAGGACCTTAAGATTTTGCATGAAAGGAAGACTAGCAGCCGCGTTGCACGGGAGAATGTGAAAAGTGTTCATATGTAGTAAAAACCTGAGAAATCCGTCCGTTTTTGTCATTTGTTATCGAATCGACTTAAAGCCAGATCGTCTCATTGGCCGCTTTTCTCTCTGAGACGGTTACATTTATCGTCTGCAAAGCTATGTCGCGTGCTGCGGTATGCGGAGACACTAAAAGCACCATAGTAGAACACAGAAAAAGCTTCTAAGTTGAAGTAATAGCCAGTAAGAAGTAGTACAATTCAAGTTTTAGTTGTCGATTATTCACTTTTTAGCCGGCTTTGGTGGCTTGGACATGCGGTGGAACCTTAAGATTTTGCATGAAAGAAGTACTTGCAGGCGCGTTGCATGGGAGAATGTGAAAAGTGTTCATATGTAGTAAAAACGTGAGAAATCCGTCTGTTTTCACCATTTGTTATCGAATCGACTTATAGCCAGATCGTCACATTGGCCGCTTTTCTCTCTGAAACGGTTACATTTATCGTCTGCAAAGCTAAGTCGCGTGCTGCAGTATGCGGAAACACTAAAAGCACCATAGTAGAACCCAGAAGAAGCTTCTAAGTTGAAGTAATAGCCAGTAAGAAGTAGTACAATTCAAGTTTTAGTTATCGATTATTCACTTTTTAGGCGGCTTTGGTGGCTTGGACATGACCTAGGACCTTAAGACTTTGCATGAAAGGAGGACTAGCAGCTGCGTTGCACGGGAGAATGTGAAAAGTGTTCATATGTAGTAAAAACCTGAGAAATCCGTCCGTTTTCGTCATTTCTTATCGAATCGACTTAAAGCCAGATCGTCACAATGGCCGCTTTTCTCTCTGAGACGGTTACATTTATCCCTCTGCAAAGTTATGTCGCGTGCTGCGGTATGCGGAGACACTAAAAGCACCATAGTAGAACACAGAAGAAGCTTCAAAGTTGAAGTAATAGCCAGTAAGAAGTAGTACAATTCAGATATTAGTTGTCGATTATTCACTTTTTAGCCGGCTTTGGTGGCTTGGACATGGCCTATGACATTAAGATTTTGCATGAAAGGAGGACTAGCAGCCGCGTTGCATGGGAGAATGTGAAAAGTGTTCATATGTAGTAAAAACCTGAGAAATCCGTCCGTTTTCGTCATTTGTTATCGAATCGACTTAAAGTAAGATCGACACATTGGCCGCTCTTCTCTCTGAAACGGTTGCACTTATCGTCTGCAAAGCTATGTCACGTGCTGCGGTGTGCGGAGACACTAAAAGCACCATAGTAGAACACAGAAGAAGCTTCTAAGTTGACGTAATAGGCAGTAAGGAGTAGTACTATTCAAGTTTAGTTGTCGATTATTCACTTTTTAGCCGGCTTTGGTGGCTTAGACATGACCTACGACCTTAAGATTTTGCATGAAAGGAGGACTAGCAGCCGCGTTGCACGGGAGAATGTGAAAAGTGTTCATATGTAGTAAAAACCTGAGAAATCCGTCCGTTTTCGTCATTTGTTATCGAATCGACTTAAAGTAAGATCGTCACATTGGCCGCTTTTCTCTCTGAGACGGTTACATTTATCGTCTGCAAAGCTATGTCGCGTGCTACGGTAAGCAGAAACACTAAAAGCACCATAGTAAAACACAGAAGAAGCTTCTAAGTTGAAGTAATAGCCAGTAAGAAGTAGTACTATTCAAGTTTTAGTTGTCGATTATTCACTTTTTAGCCGGCTTTGGTGGCTTGGACATGACCTAGGACCTTAACATTTTGCATGAAAGGAGGACTAGCAGCCGCGTTGCATGGGAGAATGTGAAAAGTGTTCATATGTACTAAAAACCTGAGAAATCCGTCCGTTTTCGTCTTTTGTTATCGAATCGACTTAAAGCCAGATCGTCACATTGGCCGCTTTTCTCTCTGAGACGGTTACATTTATCGTCTGCAAAGCTATGTCGCGTGCTGCGGGATGCGGAGACACTAAAAGAACCATAGTAGAACACAGAAGAAGCTTCTAAGTTGAAGCAATAGCCAGCAAGAAGTAGTACAATTAAAGTTTTAGTTGTCGATTATTCACTTTTTAGACGGCTTTGGTGGCTTGGACATCACCTAGGACGTTAAAATTTTGCATGAAAGGAGGACTAGCAGCCGCGTTGCACGGGAGAATGTGAAAATGTTCGTATGTAGTAAAAACCTGAGAAATCCGTCCGTTTTCGTCACTTGTTATCGAATCGACTTAAAGCCAGATCGCCACATTGGCTGCTTTCCTCAATGAGACGGTTACATTTATTGTCTGCAAAGCTATGTCGCGTTCTGCGGTATGCGGAGACACTAAAAGCACCACAGTAGAACACAGAAGAATCTTCTAAGTTGAAGTAATAGCCAGTAAGAAGTAGTACAATTCAAGTTTTAGTTGTCGATTATTCACTTTTTAGCCGGCTTTGGTGGCTTGGACATGACCTAGGACTTCAAGATTTTGCATGAAAGGAGGTCTAACAGCCGAGTTGCATGGGAGAATTTGAAAAGTGTTCATATGTAGTAAAAACCTGAGAAATCCGTCCATTTTCGTCATTTGTTATCGAATTGACTTCAAGCCAGATCGACACATTGGCCATTCTTCTCTCTCAAACGGTTACATTTATCGTCTGCAAAGCTATGACGCGTGCTGCGATATGCCGAAACACTAAAAGCACCATAGTAGAACACAGAAGGAGCTTCTAAGTTGAAGTAATAGCCAGTAAGAAGCAGTACAATTCAAGTTTTAGTTGTCGATTATTCGCTTTTTAGCCGGCTTTGGTGGCTATGACATGCGGTGGAACCTTAAGACTTTGCATGAAAGGAAGACTAGCAGCCGCGTTGCATGGGAGAATTGTGAAAAGTGTTCATATGTAGTAAAAACCTGAGAAATCCGTCCGTTTTCGTCATTTGCTATCGAATCGACTTAAAGCCAGATCGTCCCATTGGCCGCTTTTCTCTCTGAGACGGTTACATTTATCGTTTGCAAAGCTATGTCGCGTGCTGCGGTGTGCGGAGACACTAAAAGCACCATAGTAGAACACAGAAGAAGCTTCTAAGTTGAAGTAATAGCCAGTAAGAAGTAGTACAATTCATGTTTTAGTTGTCGATTATTCACTTTTTAGCCGGCTTTGGTGGCTTGGACATGATCTAGGACCTTAAGATTTTGCATGAAAGGAGGACTAGGAGCCGCGTTGCACGGGAGAATGTGAAAAGTGTTCATATGTTGGAAAAACCTGAGAAATCCGTCCGTTTTCCTCATTTGTTATCGAATCGACTTAAAGCCAGATCGTCACATTGGCCGCTTTTCTCTCTGAGACGGTTTCATTTATCGTTTGCAAAGCTATGACGCGTGCTGCGGTATGCGGAGACACTAAAAGCACCATAGTAGAACACAGAAGAAGCTTCTAAGTTGAGTAATAGCCAGTAAGAAGTAATACAATTCAAGTTTTAGTTGTCGATTATTCACTTTTTAGCCGGCTTTGGTGGATTGGACATGACCTAGGACCTTAGGATTTTGCATGAAAGGAGGACTAGCAGCCGCGTTGCAAGGTAGAATGTAAAAAGTGTTCACATGCAGCAAAAACCTGAGAAATCCGTCCGTTTTCGTCATTTGTTATCGAATCGACTTAAAGCCAGATTGTCACATTGGCCATTCTTCTCTCTCAAACGGTTACATTTATCGTCTGCAAAGCTATGTCGCGTGCTACGGTATGCCAAAACACAAAAAGCACCATAGTAGAACCCAGAAGAAGCTTCTAAGTTGAAGTAATAGCCAGTAAGAAGTAGTAAAATTCAAGTATTAGTTGTCGATTATTCACTTTTTAGCCGGCTTTGGTGGCTATGACATGAACTAGGACCATAAGATTTTGCATGAAACGAGGACTAGCAGCCGCGTTGCACGGGAGAATGTGAAAAGTGTTCATATGTAGTAAAAACCTGAGAAATCCGTCCGTTTTCGTAATTTGTTATCGAATCGACTTAAAGCCAGATCGTCACATTGGTCTCTTTTCTCTCTGAAACGGTTACACTTATCGTCTGCAAAGCTATGTCGCGTGCTGCGGTATGCGGAGACACTAAAAGCTCCATAGTAGAACACAGAAGAAGCTTCTAAGTTGAAGTAATAGCCAGTAAGAAGTAGTACAATTCAAGTTTTAGTTGTCGATTATTCACTTTTTAGCCGGCTTTGGTGGCTTGGACATGCGGTGGAACCTTAAGATTTTGCATGAAAGGAAGACTAGCAGCCGCGTTGCACGGGAGAATGTGAAAGGTGTTCATATGTAGTAAAAACCTGAGAAATCCGTCCGTTTTCGCCATTTGTTATCGAATCGTCTTAAAGCCAGATCGTCACATTGGCCGCTCTTCTCTCTGAAACGGTTACATTTATCGTCTACAAAGCTATGTCGCGTGCTGCGGTATGCGGAAACACTAAAAGCACCATAGTAGAACACAGAAGAAGCTTCTATGTTGAAGTAATAGCCAGTAAGAAGTAGTACAATTGAAGTTTTAGTTGTCGATTATTCACTTTTTAGCCGGCTTTGGTTTCTTGGACATGACCTAGGACCTTAAGATTTTGCATGAAAGGAGGACTAGCAGCCGCGTTGCATGGGAGAATGTGAAATATGTTCATAAGTAGTAAAAACCTGAGAAATCCGTCCATTTTCGTCATTTTTTATCGAATTGACTTCAAGCCAGATCGTCACATTGGCCATTCTTCTCTCTCAAACGGTTACATTTATCGTCTGCAAAGCTATGTCGCGTGCTGCGATATGCCGAAACACTAAAAGCACCATAGTAGAACACAGAAGGAGCTTCTATGTTGAAGTAATAGCCAGTAAGAAGTAGTACAATTCAAGTTTTAGTTGTCGATTATCCACTTTTTAGCCGGCTTTGGTGGCTTGGACATGCGGTGGAACCTTAAGATTTTGCATGAAAGGAAGACTAGCAGCCGCGTTGCACGGGAGAATGTGAAAAGTGTTCATATGTAGTAAAAACCTGAGAAATCCGTCCGTTTTTGTCATTTGTTATCGAATCGACTTAAAGCCAGATCGTCTCATTGGCCCCTTTTCTCTCTGAGACGGTTACATTTATCGTCTGCAAAGCTATGTCGCGTGCTGCGGTATGCGGAGACACTAAAAGCACCATAGTAGAACACAGAAAAAGCTTCTAAGATGAAGTAATAGCCAGTAAGAAGTAGTACAATTCAAGTTTTAGTTGTCGATTATTCACTTTTTAGCCGGCTTTGGTGGCTTGGACATGACCTAGGACCTTAAGATTTTGCATGAAAGGAGGACTAGCAGCCGCGTTGCACGGGAGAATGTGAAAAGTGTTCATATGTTGGAAAAACCTGAGAAATCCGTCCGTTTTCGTCATTTGTTATGGAATCGACTTAAAGCCAGATCGTCACATTTGCCGCTTTTCTCTCTGAGACGGTTACATTTATCGTCTGCAAAGCTATGTCGCGTGCTGCGGTATGCGGAGACACTAAAAGCACCATAGTAGAACACAGAAGAAGCTTCTAAGTTGAAGTAATAGCCAGTAAGAAGTAGTACAATTCAAGTTTTAGTTATCGATTATTCACTTTTTAGGCGGCTTTGGTGGCTTGGACATGACCTAGGACCGTAAGATTTTGCATGAAAGGAGGTCTAACAGCCGCGTTGCATGGGAGAATGTGAAAAGTGTTCTTATGTAGTAAAAACCTGAGAAATCCGTCCGTTTTCGTCATTTGTTATCGAATCGACTTAAAGCCAGATCGTCACATTGGCCGCTCTTCTCTCTGAAACGGTTACACTTATCGTCTGCAAAGCTATGTAACGTGCTGCGGTATGCCGAAACAATAAAAGCACCATAGTAGAACACAGAAGAAGCTTCTAAGTTGACGTAATAGCCAGTAAGATGTAGTACAATTCAAGTTTTAGTTGTCGATTATTCACTTTTTAGCCGGCTATGGTGGCTTGGACACGACCTAGGACCTTATGATTTTGCATGAAAGGAGGACTAGCAGCTGCGTTGCATGGGAGAATGTGAAAAGTGTTCATATGTAGTAAAAACCTGAGAAATCCGTCCATTTTCGTCATTTGTTATCGAATGGACTTAAAGCCAGATCGTCACATTGGTCGCTTTTCTCTCTGAGACGGTTACATTTATTGTCTGCAAAGCTATGTCTTGTGCTGCGGTATGCGGAGACACTAAAAGCACCACAGTAGAACACAGAAGAATCTTCTAAGTTGAAGTAATAGCCAGTAAGAAGTAGTACAATTCAAGTTTTAGTTGTCGATTATTCGCTTTTTAGCCGGCTTTGGTGGCTTGGACATGCGGTGGAACCTTAAGATTTTGCATGAAAGGAATACTAGCAGCCGCGTTGCACGGGAGAATGTGAAAAGTGTTCATATGTAGTAAAAACCTGAGATATCCGTCCGTTTTCGTCATTTGCTATCGAATCGACTTAAAGCCGGATCGTCTCATTGGCCGCTTTTCTCTCTGAGACGGTTACATTTATCGTCTGCAAAGATATGTCGCGTGCTGCGGTATGCGGAGACACTAAAAGCACCATAGTAGAACACAGAAGAAGCTTCTAAGTTGAAGTAATAGCCAGTAAGAAGTAGTACAATTCAAGTTTTAGTTGTCGATTATTCACTTTTTAGCCGGCTTTGGTGGCTTGGACATGACCTAGAACCTTAAGATTTTGCATGAAAGGAGGACTAGCAGCCGCGTTGCACGGGAGAATGTGAAAAGTGTTCATATGTTGGAAAAACCTGAGAAATCCGTCCGTTTTCGTCATTTGTTATCGAATCGACTTAAAGCCAGATCGTCACATTGGCCGCTTTTCTCTCTGAGACGGTTTCATTTATCGTCTGCAAAGCTAAGTCGCGTGCTGCGGTATGCGGAGACACTAAAAGCACCATAGTAGAACACAGAAGAAGCTTCTAAGTTGAAGTAATAGCCAGTAAGAAGAAATACAATTCAAGTTTTAGTTGTCGATTATTCACATTTTTGCCGGCTTTAGTCGCTTGGACATGACCTAGGACATTAAGATTTTGCATGAAAGGAGGACTAGAGGCCGCGTTGCACGGGAGAATGTGAAAAGTGTTCATATGTAGTAAAAACCTGAGAAATCCGTCCATTTTCGTCATTTGTTATCGAATTGACTTCAAGCCAGATCGTCACATTGGCCATTCTTCTCTCTCAAACGGTTACATTTATCGTCTGCAAAGCTATGTCGCGTGCTGCGATATGCCGAAACACTAAAAGCACCATAGTAGAACACAGAAGGAGCTTCTAAGTTGAAGTAATAGCCAGTAAGAAGTAGAACAATTCAAGTTTTAGTTGTCGATTATTCACTTTTTAGCCGGCTTTGGTGGCTTGGACATGCGGTGGAACCTTAAGATTTTGCATGAAAGGAGTACTTGCAGGCGCGTTGCATGGGAGAATGTGAAAAGTGTTCATATGTAGTAAAAACGTGAGAAATCCGTCTGTTTTCGCCATTTGTTATCGAATCGACTTAAAGCCAGATCGTCACATTGGCCGCTTTTCTCTCTGAAACGGTTACATTTATCGTCTGCAAAGCTAAGTCGCGTGCTGCAGTATGCGGAAACACTAAAAGCACCATAGTAGAACACAGAAGAAGCTTCTAAGTTGAAGTAATAGCCAGTAAGAAGTAGTACAATTCAAGTTTTAGTTATCGATTATTCACTTTTTAGGCGGCTTTGGTGGCTTGGACATGACCTAGGACCTTAAGATTTTGCATGAAAGGAGGTCTAACAGCCGCGTTGCATGGGAGAATGTGAAAAGTGTTCATATGTAGTGAAAACCTGAGAAATCCGTCCGTTTTCGTCATTTGTTATCGAATCGACTTAAAGCCAGATCGTCACATTGGCCGCTCTTCTCTCTGAAACGGTTACACTTATCGTCTGCAAAGCTATGTAACGTGCTGCGGTATGCCGAAACAATAAAAGCACCATAGTAGAACACAGAAGAAGCTTCTAAGTTGACGTAATAGCCAGTAAGAAGTAGTACAATTCAAGTTTTAGTTGTCGATTATTCACTTTTTAGCCGGCTATGGTGGCTTGGACACGACCTAGGACCTTATGATTTTGCATGAAAGGAGGACTAGCAGCCGCGTTGCATGGGAGAATGTGAAAAGTGTTCATATGTAGTAAAAACCTGAGAAATCCGTCCATTTTCGTCATTTGTTATCGAATGGACTTAAAGCCAGATCGTCACATCGGTCGCTTTTCTCTCTGAGACGGTTACATTTATTGTCTGCAAAGCTATGTCGCGTGCTGCGGTATGCGGAGACACTAAAAGCACCACAGTAGAACACAGAAGAATCTTCTAAGTTGAAGTAATAGCCAGTAAGAAGTAGTACAATTCAAGTTTTAGTTATCGTTTATTCACTTTTTAGGCGGCTTTGGTGGCTTGGACATGACCTAGGACCGTAAGATTTTGCATGAAAGGAGGTCTAACAGCCGCGTTGCATGGGAGA
This sequence comes from Schistocerca gregaria, assembly GCF_023897955.1. Lineage (NCBI taxonomy): Eukaryota > Metazoa > Arthropoda > Insecta > Orthoptera > Acrididae > Schistocerca > Schistocerca gregaria. The sequence goes on from NW_026061982.1 coordinate 384,325, forward strand.
ATGTGAAAAGTGTTCATATGTAGTAAAAACCTGAGAAATCCGTCCATTTTCGTCATTTGTTATCGAATTGACTTCAAGCCAGATCGTCACATTGGCCATTCTTCTCTCTCAAACGGTTACATTTATCGTCTGCAAAGCTATGTCGCGTGCTGCGATATGCCGAAACACTAAAAGCACCATAGTAGAACACAGAAGGAGCTTCTAAGTTGAAGTAATAGCCAATAAGAAGTAGTACAATTCAAGTTTTAGTTGTCGATTATTCACTTTTTAGCCGGCTTTGGTGGCTTGGACATGCGGTGGAACCTTAAGATTTTGCATGAAAGGAGTACTTGCAGGCGCGTTGCATGGGAGAATGTGAAAAGTGTTCATATGTAGTAAAAACGTGAGAAATCCGTCTGTTTTCGGCATTTGTTATCGAATCGACTTAAAGCCAGATCGTCACATTGGCCGCTTTTCTCTCTGAAACGGTTACATTTATCGTCTGCAAAGCTAAGTCGCGTGCTGCAGTATGCGGAAACACTAAAAGCACCATAGTAGAACACAGAAGAAGCTTCTAAGTTGAAGTAATAGCCAGTAAGAAGTAGTACAATTCAAGTTTTAGTTATCGATTATTCACTTTTTAGGCGGCTTTGGTGGCTTGGACATGACCTAGGACCTTAAGATTTCGCATGAAAGGAGGTCTAACAGCCGCGTTGCATGGGAGAATGTGAAAAGTGTTCATATGTAGTGAAAACCTGAGAAATCCGTCCGTTTTCGTCATTTGTTATCGAATCGACTTAAAGCCAGACCGTCACTTTGGCCGCTCTTCTCTCTGAAACGGTTACACTTATCGTCTGCAAAGCTATGTAACGTGCTGCGGTATGCCGAAACAATAAAAGCACCATAGTAGAACACAGAAGAAGCTTCTAAGTTGACGTAATAGCCAGTAAGAAGTAGTACAATTCAAGTTTTAGTTGTCGATTATTCACTTTTTAGCCGGCTATGGTGGCTTGGACACGACCTAGGACCTTATGATTTTGCATGAAAGGACGACTAGCAGCCGCGTTGCATGGGAGAATGTGAAAAGTGTTCATATGTAGTAAAAACCTGAGAAATCCGTCCATTTTCGTCATTTGTTATCGAATGGACTTAAAGCCAGATCGTCACATTGGTCGCTTTTCTCTCTGAGACGGTTACATTTATTGTCTGCAAAGCTATGTCGCGTGCTGCGGTATGCGGAGACACTAAAAGCACCACAGTAGAACACAGAAGAATCTTCTAAGTTGAAGTAATAGCCAGTAAGAAGTAGTACAATTCAAGTTTTAGTTGTCGATTATTCGCTTTTTAGCCGGCTTTGGTGGCTTGGACATGCGGTGGAACCTTAAGATTTTGCATGAAAGGAATACTAGCAGCCGCGTTGCACGGGAGAATGTGAAAAGTGTTCATATGTAGTAAAAACCTGAGAAATCCGTCCGTTTTCGTCATTTGCTATCGAATCGACTTAAAGCCGGATCGTCTCATTGGCCGCTTTTCTCTCTGAGACAGTTACATTTATCGTCTGCAAAGATATGTCGCGTGCTGCGGTATGCGGAGACACTAAAAGAACCATAGTAGAACACAGAAGAAGCTTCTAAGTTGAAGTAATAGCCAGTAAGAAGTAGTACAATTCAAGTTTTAGTTATCGATTATTCACTTTTTAGGCGGCTTTGGTGGCTTGGACATGACCTAGGACCTTAAGATTTTGCATGAAAGGAGGTCTAACAGCCGCGTTGCATGGGAGAATGTGAAAAGTGTTCATATGTAGTGAAAACCTGAGAAATCCGTCCATTTTCGTCATTTGATATCGAATGGACTTAAAGCCAGATCGTCACATTGGTCGCTTTTCTCTCTGAGACGGTTACATTTATTGTCTGCAAAGCTATGTCGCGTGCTGCGGTATGCGGAGACACTAAAAGCACCATAGTAGAACACAGAAGAAGCTTCTAAGTTGAAGTAATAGCCAGTAAGAAGAAATACAATTCAAGTTTTAGTTGTCGATTATTCACATTTTTGCCGGCTTTAGTCGCTTGGACATGACCTAGGACATTAAGATTTTACATGAAAGGAGGACTAGAGGCCGCGTTGCACGGGAGAATGTGAAAAGTGTTCATATGTAGTAAAACCTGAGAAATCCGTCCGTTTTCGTCATTTGTTATCGAATCGACTTAAAGCCAGATCGGCACATTGGCCGCTCTTCTCTCTGAAACGGTTACACTTATCGTCTGCAAAGCTATGTCGCGTGCTGCGATATACGGAAACACTAAAAGCACCATAGTAGAACACAGAAGAAGCTTCTAAGTTGAAGTAATAGCCAGTAAGAAGTAGTACAATTCAAGATTTAGTTGTCGATTATTCACTTTTTAGCCGGCTTTGGTGGATTGGACATGACCTAGGACCTTAGGATTTTGCATAAAAGGAGGACTAGCAGCCGCGTTGCACGGTAGAATGTAAAAAGTGTTCATATGCAGTAAAAACCTGAGAAATCCGTCCGTTTTCGTCATTTGTTATCGAATCGACTTAAAGCCAGATCGTCACATTGGCCATTCTTCTCTCTCAAACGGTTACATTTATCGTCTGCAAAGCTATGTCGCGTGCTACGGTATGCCAAAACACTAAAAGCACCATAGTAGAACCCAGAAGAAGGTTCTAAGTTGAAGTAATAGCCAGTAAAAAGTAGTACAATTCAAGTATTAGTTGTCGATTATTCACTTTTTAGCCGGCTTTGGTGGCTATGACATGACCTAGGACCATAAGATTTTGCATGAAACGAGGACTAGCAGCCGCGTTGCACGGGAGAATGTGAAAAGTGTTCATATGTAGTAAAAACCTGAGAAATCCGTCCGTTTTCGTCATTTGTTATCGAATCGACTTAAAGCCAGATCGTCACATTGGTCTCTTTTCTCTCTGAAACGGTTACACTTATCGTCTGCAAAGCTATGTCGCGTGCTGCGGTATGCGGAGACACTAAAAGCTCCATAGTAGAACACAGAAGAAGCTTCTAAGTTGAAGTAATAGCCAGTAAGAAGTAGTACAATTCAAGTTTTAGTTGTCGATTATTCACTTTTTAGCCGGCTTTGGTGGCTTGGACATGACCTAGTACCTTAAGATTTTCCATGAAAGGAGGACTAGCAGCCGCGTTGCACGGGAGAATGTGAAAGGTGCTCATATGTAGTAAAAACCTGAGAAATCCGTCCGTTTTCGCCATTTGTTATCGAGTCGTCTTAAAGCCAGATCGTCACATTGGCCGCTCTTCTCTCTGAAACGGTTACATTTATCGTCTACAAAGCTATGTCGCGTGCTGCGGTATGCGGAAACACTAAAAGCACCATAGTAGAACACAGAAGAAGCTTCTATGTTGAAGTAATAGCCAGTAAGAAGTAGTACAATTGAAGTTTTAGTTGTCGATTATTAACTCTTTTGCCGGCTTTGGTTTCTTGGACATGACCTAGGACCTTAAGATTTTGCATGAAAGGAGGACTAGCAGCCGCGTTGCATGGGAGAATGTAAAAAGTGTTCATAAGTAGTAAAAACCTGAGAAATCCGTCCATTTTCGTCATTTGTTATCGAATTGACTTCAAGCCAGATCGTCACATTGGCCATTCTTCTCTCTCAAACGGTTACATTTATCGTCTGCAAAGCTATGTCGCGTGCTGCGATATGCCGAAACACTAAAAGCACCATAGTAGAACACAGAAGGAGCTTCTAAGTTGAAGTAATAGCCAGTAAGAAGTAGTACAATTCAAGTTTTAGTTGTCGATTATTCACTTTTTAGCCGGCTTTGGTGGCTTGGACATGTGGTGGAACCTTAAGATTTTGCATGAAAGGAAGACTAGCAGCCGCGTTGCACGGGAGAATGTGAAAAGTGTTCATATGTAGTAAAAACCTGAGAAATCTGTCCGTTTTCTTCATTTGTTATCGAATCGACTTAAAGCCATATCGTCTCATTGGCCCCTTTTCTCTCTGAGACGGTTACATTTATCGTCTGCAAAGCTATGTCGCGTGCTGCGGTATGCGGAGACACTAAGAGCACCATAGTAGAACACAGAAGAAGCTTCTAAGTTGAAGTAATAGCCAGTAAGAAGTAGTACGATTCAAGTTTTAGTTGTCGATTATTCACTTTTGAGCCGGCTTTGGTGGCTTGGACATGACCTAGTACCTTAAGATTTTGCATGAAAGGAGTACTTGCAGGCGCGTTGCACGGGAGAATGTGAAAAGTGTTCATATGTAGTAAAAACGTGAGAAATCCGTCTGTTTTCGCCATTTGTTATCGAATCGACTTAAAGCCAGATCGTCACATTGGCCGCTTTTCTCTCTGAAACGGTTACACTTATCGTCTGCAAAGCTATGTAACGTGCTGCGGTATGCCGAAACAATAAAAGCACCATAGTAGAACACAGAAGAAGCATCTCAGTTGACGTAATAGCCAGTAAGATGTAGTACAATTCAAGTTTTAGTTGTCGATTATTCACTTTTTAGCCGGCTATGGTGGCTTGGACATGACCTAGGACCTTATGATTTTGCATGACAGGAGGACCAGCAGCCGCGTTGCATGGGAGAATGTGAAAAGTGTTCATATGTAGTAAAAACCTGAGAAATCCGTCCATTTTCGTCATTTGTTATCGAATGGACTTAAAGCCAGATCCTCACATTGGCCGCTTTCTCTCTGAGACGGTTACATTTATTGTCTGCAAAGCTATGTCGCGTGCTGCGGTATGCGGAGACACTAAAAGCACCACAGTAGAACACAGAAGAATCTTCTATATTGAAGTAATAGCCAGTAAGAAGTAGTACAATTCAAGTTTTAGTTGTCGATTATTCACTTTTTAGCCGGCTTTGGTGGCTTGGACATGACCTAGGACCTTGAGATTTTGCATGAAAGGAGGTCTAACAGCCGAGTTGCATGGGAGAATTTGAAAAGTGTTCATATGTAGTAAAAACCTGAGAAATCCGTCCATTTTCGTCATTTGTTATCGAATTGACTTCAAGCCAGATCGACACATTGGCCATTCTTCTCTCTCAAACGGTTACATTTATCGCCTGCAAAGCTATGACGCGTGCTGCGATATGCCGAAACACTAAAAGCACCATAGTAGAACACAGAAGGAGCTTCTAAGTTGAAGTAATAGCCAGTAAGAAGCAGTACAAATCAAGTTTTAGTTATCGATTATTCACATTTTAGCCGGCTTTGGTGGCTTGGACATGACCTAGGACCTTACGATTTTGCGTGAAAGGAGGTCTAACAGCCGCGTTGCATGGGAGAATGTGAAAAGTGTTCATCTGTACTAAAAACCTGAGAAATCCGTCCGTTTTCGTCATTTGTTATCGAATCGACTTAAAGCCAGATCGTTACATTGGCCGATTTTCTCTCTGAGAAGGTTACATTTATCGTCTGCAAAGCTATGTTGCGTGCTGCGGTGTGCGGAGACACTAGAAGCACCATAGTAGAACACAGAAGAAGCTTCTAAGTTGAAGTAATAGCCAGTAAGAAGTAGTACAATTCAAGTTTTAGTTGTCGATTATTCACTTTTTAGCCGGCTTTGGACCTTAAGATTTTGCATGAAAGGAGGACTAGCAGCCGCTTTGCACGGGAGAATGTGAAAAGGGTTCATATGTAGTAAAAACCTGAGAAATCCGTCCGTTTTCGTCATTTGTTATCGAATCGACTTAAAGCCAGATCGTCACATTGGCAACTTTTCTCTCTGAGATGGTTACATTTATCGTCTGCAAAGCTATGTCGCGTGCTGCGGTGTGCGGAGACACTAGAAGCACCATAGTAGAACACAGAAGAAGCTTCTAAGTTGAAGTAATAGCCAGTAAGAAGTAGTACAATTCAAGTTTTAGTTGTCGATTATTCACTTTTTAGCCGGCTTTGGACCTTAAGATTTTGCATGAAAGGAGGACTAGCAGCCGCTTTGCACGGGAGAATGTGAAAAGGGTTCATATGTAGTAAAAACCTGAGAAATCCGTCCGTTTTCGTCATTTGTTATCGAATCGACTTAAAGCCAGATCGTCACATTGGCAACTTTTCTCTCTGAGATGGTTACATTTATCGTCTGCAAAGCTATGTCGCGTGCTGCGGTGTGCGGAGACACTAAAAGCACCATAGTAGAACACAGAAGAAGCTTCTAAATTGAAGTAATAGCCAGTAAGAAGTAGTACAATTCAAGTTTTAGTTGTCGATTATTCATTTTTTAGCCAGCTTTGGTGGCTTGGACATGACCTAGGACCTTAAGATTGTGCATGAAAGGAGGACTAGCAGCCGCGTTGCACGGCAGAATGTGAAAAGTGTTCATATGTAGTAAAAACCTGAGAAATCCGTCCGTTTTCGTCATTTGTTATCGAATCGACTTAAAGCCAGATCGTCACATTGGCCACTTTTCTCTCTGAGAAGGTTACATTTACTGTCTGCAAAGCTATGTCGCGTGCTGCGTATGCGGAGACACTAAAAGCACCACAGTAGAACACAGAAGAAGCTTCTAAGTCGAAGTAATAGCCAGTAAGAAGTAGTACTATTCAAGTTTTAGTAGTCGATTATTCACTTTTTAGCCGGCTTTGGTGGCTTGGACATGACCTAGGACATTAAGATTTTGCATGAAAGGAGTACTTGCAGGCGCGTTGCATGGGAGAATGTGAAAAGTGTTCATATGTAGTAAAAACGTGAGAAATCCGTCTGTTTTCGTCATTTGTTATCGAATCGACTTAAAGCCATATCGTCACATTGGCCGCTTTTCTCTCTGAAACGGTTACATTTATCGTCTGCAAAGCTATGTAACGTGCTGCGGTATGCCGAAACAATAAAAGCACCATAGTAGAACACAGATGAAGCTTCTCAGTTGACGTAATAGCCAGTAAGAAGTAGTACAATTCAAGTTTTTGTTATCGATTATTCACTTTTTAGGCGGCTTTGGGGGCTTGGACATGACCTAGGACCTTAAGATTTTGCATGAAAGGAGGTCTAACAGCCGCGTTGCATGGGAGAATGTGAAAAGTGTTCATATGTAGTAAAAACCTGAGAAATCCGTCCGTTTTCGTCATTTGTTATCGAATCGACTTAAAGCCAGATCGTCACATTGGCCGCTCTTCTCTCTGAAACGGTTACACTTATCGTCTGCAAAGCTATGTAAAAGGCTGCGGTATGCCGAAACAATAAAAGCACCATAGTAGAACACAGAAGAAGCTTCTCAGTTGACGTAATAGCCAGTAAGAAGTAGTACATTTCAAGTTTTAGTTGTCGATTATTCACTTTTTAGCCGGCTTTGGTGGCTTGGACATGACCTAGGACCTTAAGATTGTGCATGAAAGGAGGACTACCTGCCGCGTTGCACGGGAGAATGTGAAAAGTGTTCATATGTAGTAAAAACCTGAGAAATCCGTCCGTTTTCGTCATTTGTTATCGAATCGACTTAAAGCCAGATCGTCACATTGGCCACTTTTCTCTTTGGGAAGGTTACATTTACTGTCTGCAAAGCTATGTCGCGTGCTGCGGTATGCGGAGACACTAAAAGCAACACAGTAGAACACAGAATAAGCTTCTAAGTTGAAGTAATAGCCAGTAAGAAGTAGTACAATTCAAGTTTTAGTAGTCGATTATTCACTTTTTAGCCGGCTTTGGTGGCTTGGACATGACCTAGGACCTTAAGATTTTGCATGAAAGGAGTACTTGCAGGCGCGTACACGGGAGAATGTGAAAAGTGTTCATATGTAGTAAAAACGTGAGAAATCCGTCTGTTTTCGCCATTTGTTATCGAATCGACTTAAAGCCAGATCGTCACATTGGCCGCTTTTCTCTCTGAAACGGTTACATTTATCGTCTGCAAAGCTATGTCGCGTGCTGCAGTATGCGGAAACACTAAAAGCACCATAGTAGAACACAGAAGAAGCTTCTAAGTTGAAGTAATAGCCAGTAAGAAGTAGTACAATTCAAGTTTTAGTTATCGATTATTCACTTTTTAGGCGGCTTTGGGGGCTTGGACATGACCTAGGACCTTTAGATTTTCATGAAGGGAGGTCTAACAGCCGCGTTGCATGGGAGAATGTGAAAAGTGTTCATATGTAGTAAAAACTTGAGAAATCCGTCCGTTTTCGTCATTTGTTATCGAATCGACTTAAAGCCAGATCGTCACATTGGCCGCTCTTCTCTCTGAAACGGTTACACTTATCGTCTGCAAAGCTAGGTAACGTGCTGCGGTATGCCGAAACAATAAAAGCACCATAGTAGAACACAGAAGAAGCTTCTAAGTTGACGTAATAGCCAGTAAGAAGTAGTACAATTCAAGTTTTAGTTGTCGATTATTCACTTTTTAGCCGGCTATGGTGGCTTGGACATGACCTAGGACCTTATGATTTTGCATGAAAGGAGGACTAGCAGCCGCGTTGCATGGGAGAATGTGAAAAGAGTTCATATGTAGTAAAAAGATAAGAAATCCGTCCATTTTCGTCATTTGTTATCGAATGGACTTAAAGCCAGATCGTCACATTGGCCGCTTTCTCTCTGAGACGGTTACATTTATTGTCTGCAAAGCTATGTCGCGTGCTGCGGTATGCGGAGACACTAAAAGCACCACAGTAGAACACAGAAGAATCTTCTAAGTTGAAGTAATAGCCAGTAAGAAGTAGTACAATTCAAGTTTTAGTTGTCGATTATTCACCTTTTAGCCGGCTTTGGTGGCTTGGACATGACCTAGGACCTCAAGATTTTGCATGAAAGGAGGTCTAACAGCCAAGTTGCATGGGAGAATTTGAAAAGTGTTCATATGTAGTAAAAACCTGAGAAATCCGTCCATTTTCGTCATTTGTTATCGAATTGACTTCAAGCCAGATCGACACATTGGCCATTCTTCTCTCTCAAACGGTTACATTTATCGTCTGCAAAGCTATGACGCGTGCTGCGATATGCCGAAACACTAAAAGCACCATAGTAGAACACAGAAGGAGCTTCTAAGTTGAAGTAATAGCCAGTAAGAAGCAGTACAATTCAAGTTTTAGTTGTCGATTATTCGCTTTTTAGCCGACTTTGGTGGCTTGGACATGCGGTGGAACCTTAAGACTTTGCATGAAAGGAAGACTAGCAGCCGCGTTGCATGGGAGAATTGTGAAAAGTGTTCATATGTAGTAAAAACCTGAGAAATCCGTCCGTTTTCGTCATTTGCTATCGAATCGACTTAAAGCCAGATCGTCTCATTGGCCGCTTTTCTCTCTGAGTCGGTTACATTTATCGTTTGCAAAGCTATGTCGCGTGCTGCGGTGTGCGGAGACACTAAAAGCACCATAGTAGAACACAGAAGAAGCTTCTAAGTTGAAGTAATAGCCAGTAAGAAGTAGTACAATTCATGTTTTAGTTGTCGATTATTCACTTTTTAGCCGGCTTTGGTGGCTATGACATGACCTAGGACCATAAGATTTTGCATGAAACGAGGACTAGCAGCCGCGTTGCACGGGAGAATGTGAAAAGTGTTCATATGTAGTAAAAACCTGAGAAATCCGTCCGTTTTCGTCATTTGTTATCGAATCGACTTAAAGCCAGATCGTCACATTGGTCTCTTTTCTCTCTGAAACGGTTACACTTATCGTCTGCAAAGCTATGTCGCGTGCTGCGGTATGCGGAGACACTAAAAGCTCCATAGTAGAACACAGAAGAAGCTTCTAAGTTGAAGTAATAGCCAGTAAGAAGTAGTACAATTCAAGTTTTAGTTGTCGATTATTCACTTTTTAGCCGGCTTTGGTGGCTTGGACATGACCTAGTACCTTAAGATTTTCCATGAAAGGAGGACTAGCAGCCGCGTTGCACGGGAGAATGTGAAAGGTGTTCATATGTAGTAAAAACCTGAGAAATCCGTCCGTTTTCGCCATTTGTTATCGAATCGTCTTAAAGCCAGATCGTCACATTGGCCGCTCTTCTCTCTGAAACGGTTACAGTTATCGTCTGCATAGCTATGTAACGTGCTGCGGTATGCCGAAACAATAAAAGCACCATAGTAGAACACAGAAGAAGCTTCTATGTTGAAGTAATTGCCAGTAAGAAGTAGTACAATTGAAGTTTTATTTGTCGATTATTCACTTTTTAGCCGGCTTTGGTTTCTTGGACATGACCTAGGACCTTAAGATTTTGCATGAAAGGAGGAATAGCAGCCGCGTTGCATGGGAGAATGTGAAAAGTGTTCATATGTAGTGAAAACCTGAGAAATCCGTCCGTTTTCGTCATTTGTTATCGAATCGACTTAAAGCCAGATTGTCACATTGGCCGCTCTTCTCTCTGAAACGGTTACAGTTATCGTCTGCAAAGCTATGTAACGTGCTGCGGTATGCCGAAACAATAAAAGCACCATAGTAGAACACAGAAGAAGCTTCTAAGTTGACGTAATAGCCAGTAAGAAGTAGTACAATTCAAGTTTTAGTTGTCGACTATTCACTTTTTAGCCGGCTATGGTGGCTTGGACACGACCTAGGACTTTATGATTTTGCATGAAAAGAGGACTAGCAGCCACGTTGCATGGGAGAATGTGAAAAGTGTTCATATGTAGTAAAAACCTGAGAAATCCGTCCATTTTCGTCATTTGTTATCGAATGGACTTAAAGCCAGATCGTCACATTGGTCGCTTTTCTCTCTGAGACGGTTACATTTATTGTCTGCAAAGCTATGTCGCGTGCTGCGGTATGCGGAGACACTAAAAGCACCACAGTAGAACACAGAAGAATCTTCTAAGTTGAAGTAATAGCCAGTAAGAAGTAGTACAATTCAAGTTTTAGTTGTCGATTATTCGCTTTTTAGCCGGCTTTGGTGGCTTGGACATGCGGTGGAACCTTAAGATTTTGCATGAAAGGAAGACTAGCAGCCGCGTTGCACGGGAGAATGTGAAAAGTGTTCATATGTAGTAAAAACCTGAGAAATCCGTCCGTTTTCGTCATTTGCTATCGAATCGACTTAAAGCCAGATCGTCTCATTGGCCGCTTTTCTCTCTGAGACGGTTACATTTATCGTCTGCAAAGCTATGTCGCGTGCTGCGGTATGCGGAGACACTAAAAGCTCCATAGTAGAACACAGAAGAAGCTTCTAAGTTGAAGTAATAGCCAGTAAGAAGTAGTACAATTCAAGTTTTAGTTGTCGATTATTCACTTTTGAGCCGGCTATGGTGGCTTGGACATGACCTAGGACCTTAAGATTTTGCATGAAAGGAAGACTAGGAGCCGCGTTGCACGGGAGAATGTGAAAAGTGTTCATATGTAGTAAAAACCTGAGAAATCCGTCCGTTTTCGTCATTTGTTATCGAATCGACTTAAAGCCAGATCGTCACATTTGCTGCTTATCTCTCTGAGACGGCTACATTTATCGTCTGCAAAGCTATGTCGCGTGCTGCGGTATGCGGAGACACTAAAAGCACCATAGTAGAACACAGAAGAAGCTTCTAAGTTGAAGTAATAGCCAGTAAGAAGTAATAAAATTCAAGTTTTAGTTGTCGATTATTCACATTTTTGCCGGCTTTGGTCGCTTGGACATGACCTAGGACCTTAATATTTTGCATAAAAGGAGGACTAGCAGACGCGTTGCACGGGAGAATGTTAAAAGTGTTCACATGTAGTAAAAACCTGAGAAATCTGTCCGTTTTCGCCATTTGTTATCGAATCGTCTTAATGCCAGATCGTCACATTGGAGGCTCTTCTCTCTGAAACGGTTACATTTATCGTCTGCAAAGCTATGTCGCGTGCTGCGATATGCCGAAACACTAAAAGCACCTTAGTAGAACACAGAAGAAGCTTCTAAGTTGAAGTAATAGCAAGTAAGAAGTAGTACAATTCAAGTATTAGTTGTCGACTATTCACTTTTTAGCCGGCTTCGGTGGCTATGACATTACCTAGGACCATAAGATTTTGCATGAAACGAGGACTAGCAGCCGCGTTGCACGGGAGAATGTGAAAAGTGTTCACATGTAGTAAAAACCTGAGAAATCCGTCCGTTTTCGTCATTTGTTATCGAATCGACTTAAAGCCAGATCGTCACATTGGTCTCTTTTCTCTCTGAAACGGTTACATTTATCGTCTGCAAAGCTATGTCGCGTGCTGCGATATGCGGAAACACTAAAAGCACCACAGTACAACACAGAAGAAGCTTCTAAGTTGAAGTAATAGCCAGTAAGAAGTAGTACAATTCAAGTTTTAGTTGTCGATTATTCACTTTTTAGCCGGCTTTTTTGGCTTGGACATGATCTAGGACCTTAGGAATTTGCATGAAAGGAGGACTAGCAGCCGCGTTGCACGGTAGAATGTAATAAGTGTTCATAAGTAGTAAAAACCTGTGAAATCCGTCCGTTTTCGTCATTTGTTATCGAATCGACTTAAAGCCAGATCGTCACATTGGCCATTCTTCTCTCTCAAACGGTTACATTTATCGTCTGCAAAGCTATGTCGTGTGCTACGGTATGCCAAAACACTAAAAGCACCATAGTACAACCCAGAAGAAGCTTCTAAGTTGAAGTAATAGCCAGTAAGAAGTAGTACAATTCAAGTTTTGGTTGTCGATTATTCACTTTTTAGCCGGCTTTGGTGGCTATGACATGACCTAGGACAATAAGATTTTGCATGAAAGGAGTACTAGCAGCCGCGTTGCACGGGAGAATGTGAAAAGTGTTCATATGCAGTAAAAAACTGAGAAATCCGTCCGTTTTCGTCATTTGTTATTGAATCGACTTAAAGTCAGATCGTCACATTTTTCCCTTTTCTCTCTGAAACGGTTACACTTATCGTCTGCAAAGCTATATCGCGTGCTGCGGTATGCGGAGACACTAAAAGCTCCATAGTAGAACACAGAAGAAGCTTGTAAGTTGAAGTAATAGCCAGTAAGAAGTAGTACAATTCAAGTTTTAGTTGTCGATTATTCACTTTTTAGCCGGCTTTGGTGGCTTGGTCATGACCTAGGACCTTAAGATTTTGCATGAAAGGAGGACTAGCAGCCGCGTTGCACGGTAGAATGTGAAAAGTGTTCATATGTTGGAAAAACCGGAGAAATCCGTCCGTTTTCGTCATTTGTTATCGAATCGACTTATAGCCAGATCGTCACATTGGCCGCTCTTCTCTCTGAAACGGTTACACTTATCGTCTGCAAAGCTATGTCGCGTGCTGCGATATGCGGAAACACTAAAAGCACCACAGTACAACACAGAAGAAGCTTCTAAGTTGAAGTAATAGCCAGTAAGAAGTAGTACAATTCAAGTTTTAGTTGTCGATTATTCACTTTTTAGCCGGCTTTTTTGGCTTGGACATGACCTAGGACCTTAGGATTTTGCATGAAAGGAGGACTAGCAGCCGCGTTGCACGGTAGAATGTAATAAGTGTTCATAAGTAGTAAAAACCTGTGAATTCCGTCCGTTATCGTCATTTGTTATCGAATCGACTTAAAGCCAGATCGTCACATTGGCCATTCTTCTCCCTCAAACGGTTACATTTATCGTCTGCAAAGCTATGTCGCGTGCTACGGTATGCCTAAACACTAAAAGCACCATAGTACAACCCAGAAGAAGCTTCTAAGTTGAAGTAATAGCCAGTAAGAAATAGTACAATTCAAGTACTAGTTGTCGATTATTCACTTTTTAGCCGGCTTTGGTGGCTATGACATGACCTAGGACAATAAGATTTTGCATGAAAGGAGGACTAGCAGCCGCGTTGCACGGGAGAAAGTGAAAAGTGTTCATATGCAGTAAAAAAACTGAGAAATCCGTCCGTTTTCGTCATTTGTTATCGAATCGACTTAAAGTCAGATCGTCACATTTTTCTCTTTTCGCTCTGAAACGGTTACACTTATCGTCTGCAAAGCTATGTCGCGTGCTGCGGTATGCGGAGACACTAAAAGCTCCATAGTAGAACACAGAAGAAGCTTGTAAGTTGAAGTAATAGCCAGTAAGAAGTAGTACAATTCAAGTTTTAGTTGTCGATTATTCACTTTTTAGCCGGCTTTGGTGGCTTGGACATGACCTAGGACCTTAAGATTTTGCATGAAAGGAAGACTAGCAGCCACGTTGAACCGGAGAATGTGAAAAGTGTTCATATGTAGTAAAAACCTGAGAAATCCGTCCGTATTCGTCATTTGTTATCGAATCGACTTAAAGCCAGATCGTCACATTGGCCGCTTTTCTCTCTGAAACGGTTACACTTATCGTCTGCAAAGCTATGTCGCGTGCTGCGATATGCGGAAACACTAAAAGCACCACAGTACAACACAGAAGAAGCTTCTAAGTTGAAGTAATAGCCAGTAAGAAGTAGTACAATTCAAGTATAGTTGTCGATTATTCACTTTTTAGCCGGCTTTTTTGGCTTGGACATGACCTAGGACCTTAGGATTTTGCATGAAAGGAGGACTAGCAGCCGCGTTGCACGGTAGAATGTAATAAGTGTTCATAAGTAGTAAAAACCTGTGAATTCCGTCCGTTATCGTCATTTGTTATCGAATCGACTTAAAGCCAGATCGTCACATTGGCCATTCTTCTCCCTCAAACGGTTACATTTATCGTCTGCAAAGCTATGTCGCGTGCTACGGTATGCCAAAACACTAAAAGCACCATAGTACAACCCAGAAGAAGCTTCTAAGTTGAAGTAATAGCCAGTAAGAAATAGTACAATTCAAGTACTAGTTGTCGATTATTCACTTTTTAGCCGGCTTTGGTGGCTATGACATGACCTAGGACAATAAGATTTTGCATGAAAGGAGGACTAGCAGCCGCGTTGCACGGGAGAAAGTGAAAAGTGTTCATATGCAGTAAAAAAACTGAGAAATCCGTCCGTTTTCGTCATTTGTTATCGAATCGACTTAAAGTCAGATCGTCACATTTTTCTCTTTTCGCTCTGAAACGGTTACACTTATCGTCTGCAAAGCTATGTCGCGTGCTGCGGTATGCGGAGACACTAAAAGCTCCATAGTAGAACACAGAAGAAGCTTGTAAGTTGAAGTAATAGCCAGTAAGAAGTAGTACAATTCAAGTTTTAGTTGTCGATTATTCACTTTTTAGCCGGCTTTGGTGGCTTGGACATGACCTAGGACCTTAAGATTTTGCATGAAAGGAGGACTAGCAGACGCGTTGCACGGGAGAATGTGAAAAGTGTTCATATGTAGTAAAAACCTGAGAAATCCGTCCATTTTCGTCATTTGTTATCGAATTGACTTCGAGCCAGATCGTCACATTCGCCATTCTTCTCTCTCAAACGGTTACATTTATCGTCTGCAAAGCTATGTCGCGTGCTGCGATATGCCGAAACACTAAAAGCACCATAGTAGAACACAGAAGGAGCTTCTAAGTTGAAGTAATAGCCAGTAAGAAGTAGTACAATTCAAGTTTTAGTTGTCGATTATTCACTTTTTAGCCGGCTTTGGTGGCTTGGACATGCGGTGGAACCTTAAGATTTTGCATGAAAGGAGTATTTGCAGGCGCGTTGCATGGGAGAATGTGAAAAGTGTTCATATGTAGTAAAAACGTGAGAAATCCGTCTGTTTTCGCCATTTGTTATCGAATCGACTTAAAGCCAGATCGTCACATTGGCCGCTTTTCTCTCTGAAACGGATACATTTATCGTCTGCAAAGCTAAGTCGCGTGCTGCAGTATGCGGAAACACTAAAAGCACCATAGTAGAACACAGAAGAAGCTTCTAAGTTGAAGTAATAGCCAGTAAGAAGTAGTACAATTCAAGTTTTAGATATCGATTATTCACTTTTTAGGCGGCTTTGGTGGCTTGGACATGACCTAGGACCTTAAGATTTTGCATGAAAGGAGGTCTAACAGCCGCGTTGCATGGAAGAATGTGAAAAGTGTTCATACGTAGTGAAAACCTGAGAAATCCGTCCGTTTTCGTCATTTGTTATCGAATCGACTTAAAGCCAGATCGTCACATTGGCCGCTCTTCTCTCTGAAACGGTTACAGTTATCGTCTGCATAGCTATGTAACGTGCTGCGGTATGCCGAAACAATAAAAGCACCATAGTAGAACACAGAAGAAGCTTCTAAGTTGACGTAATAGCCAGTAAGAAGTAGTACAATTCAAGTTTTAGTTGTCGATTATTCACTTTTTAGCCGGCTATGGTGGCTTGGACACGACCTAGGACCTTATGATTTTGCATGAAAAGAGGACTAGCAGCCGCGTTGCATGGGAGAATGTGAAAAGTGTTCATATGTAGTAAAAACCTGGGAAATCCGTCCATTTTCGTCATTTGTTATCGAATGGACTTAAAGCCAGATCGTCACATTGGCCGCCCTTCTCTCTGAAACGGTTACTTTTATCGTCTACAAAGCCTTGTCGCGTGCTGCGGTATGCGGAAACACTAAAAGCACCATAGTAGAACACAGAAGAAGCTTCTATGTTGAAGTAATAGCCAGTAAGAAGTAGTACAATTGAAGTTTTAGTTGTCGATTATTCACTTTTTTGCCGGCTTTGGTTTCTTCGACATGACCTAGTACCTTAAGATTTTGCATGAAAGGAGGACTAGCAGACGCGTTGCATGGGAGAATGTGAAAAGTGTTCATAAGTAGTAAAAACCTGAGAAATCCGTCCATTTTCGTCATTTGTTATCGAATTGACTTCAAGCCAGATCGTCACATTGGCCATTCTTCTCTCTCAAACGGTTACATTTATCGTCTGCAAAGCTATGTCGCGTGCTGCGGTATGCGGAGACACTAAAAGCACCATAGTAGAACACAGAAGAAGCTTCTAAGTTGAAGTAATAGCCAGTAAGAAGTAGTACAATTCAAGTTTTAGTTGTCGATTATTCACTTTTGAGCCGGCTATGGTGGCTTGGACATGACCTAGGACCTTAAGATTTTGCATGAAAGGAGGACTAGAAGCCGCGTTGCACGGGAGAATGTGAAAAGTGTTCATATGTAGTAAAAACCTGAGAAATCCGTCCGTTTTCGTCATTTGTTATCGAATCGACTTAAAGCCAGATCGTCACATTTGCTGCTTATCTCTCTGAGACGGTTACATTTATCGTCTGCAAAGCTATGTCGCGTGCTGCGGTATGCGGAGACACTAAAAGCACCATAGTAGAACACAGAAGAAGCTTCTAAGTTGAAGTAATAGCCAGTAAGAAGTAATAAAATTCAAGTTTTAGTTGTCGATTATTCACATTTTTGCCGGCTTTGGTCGCTTGGACATGACCTACGACCTTAATATTTTGCATAAAAGGAGGACTAGCAGACGCGTTGCACGGGAGAATGTTAAAAGTGCTCACATGTAGTAAAAACCTGAGAAATCTGTCCGTTTTCGCCATTTGTTATCGAATCGTCTTAATGCCAGATCGTCACATTGGAGGCTCTTCTCTCTGAAACGGTTACATTTATCGTCTGCAAAGCTATGTCGCGTGCTGCGATATGCCGAAACACCAAAAGCACCATAGTAGAACACAGAAGAAGCTTCTAAGTTGAAGTAATAGCCAGTAAGAAGTAGTACAATTCAAGTATTAGTTGTCAACTATTCACTTTTTAGCCGGCTTTGGTGGCTATGACATTACCTAGGACCATAAGATTTTGCATGAAACGAGGACTAGCAGCCGCGTTGCACGGGAGAATGTGAAAAGTGTTCATATGTAGTAAAAACCTGAGAAATCCGTCCGTTTTCGTCATTTGTTATCGAATCGACTTAAAGCCAGATCGTCACATTGGCCATTCTTCTCTCTCAAACGGTTACATTTATCGTCTGCAAAGCTATGTCGCGTGCTACGGTATGCCAAAACACTAAAAGCACCATAGTACAACCCAGAAGAAGCTTCTAAGTTGAAGTAATAGCCAGTAAGAAGTAGTACAATTCAAGTATTACTTGTCGATTATTCACTTTTTAGCCGGCTTTGGTGGCTATGACATGACCTAGGACAATAAGATTTTGCATGAAAGGAGTACTAGCAGCCGCGTTGCACGGGAGAATGTGAAAAGTGTTCATATGCAGTAAAAAACTGAGAAATCCGTCCGTTTTCGTCATTTGTTATTGAATCGACTTAAAGTCAGATCGTCACATTTTTCTCTTTTCTCTCTGAAACGGTTACACTTATCGTCTGCAAAGCTATGTCGCGTGCTGCGGTATGCGGAGACACTAAAAGCTCCATAGTAGAACACAGAAGAAGCTTGTAAGTTGAAGTAATAGCCAGTAAGAAGTAGTACAATTCAAGTTTTAGTTGTCGATTATTCACTTTTTAGCCGGCTTTGGTGGCTTGGACATGACCTAGGACCTTAAGATTTTGCATGAAAGGAGGACTAGCAGCCGCGTTGCACGGTAGAATGTGAAAAGTGTTCATATGTTGGAAAAACCGGAGAAATCCGTCCGTTTTCGTCATTTGTTATCGAATCGACTTAAAGCCAGATCGTCACATTGGCCGCTCTTCTCTCTGAAACGGTTACACTTATCGTCTGCAAAGCTATGTCGCGTGCTGCGATATGCGGAAACACTAAAAGCACCACAGTACAACACAGAAGAAGCTTCTAAGTTGAAGTAATAGCCAGTAAGAAGTAGTACAATTCAAGTTTTAGTTGTCGATTATTCACTTTTTAGCCGGCTTTTTTGGCTTGGACATGACCTAGGACCTTAGGATTTTGCATGAAAGGAGGACTAGCAGCCGCGTTGCACGGTAGAATGTAATAAGTGTTCATAAGTAGTAAAAACCTGTGAAATCCGTCCGTTTTCGTCATTTGTTATCGAATCGACTTAAAGCCAGATCGTCACATTGGCCATTCTTCTCCCTCAAACGGTTACATTTATCGTCTGCAAAGCTATGTCGCGTGCTACGGTATGCCAAAACACTAAAAGCACCATAGTACAACCCAGAAGAAGCTTCTAAGTTGAAGTAATAGCCAGTAAGAAGTAGTACAATTCAAGTACTAGTTGTCGATTATTCACTTTTTAGCCGGCTTTGGTGGCTATGACATGACCTAGGACAATAAGATTTTGCATGAAAGGAGGACTAGCAGCCGCGTTGCACGGGAGAAAGTGAAAAGTGTTCATATGCAGTAAAAAAACTGAGAAATCCGTCCGTTTTCGTCATTTGTTATCGAATCGACTTATAGCCAGATCGTCTCATTGGCCGCTTTTCTCTCTGAAACGGTTACACTTATCGTCTGCAAAGCTATGTCGCTTGCTGCGATATGCGGAAACACTAAAAGCACCACAGTACAACACAGAAGAAGCTTCTAAGTTGAAGTAATAGCCAGTAAGAAGTAGTACAATTCAAGTTTTAGTTGTCGATTATTCACTTTTTAGCCGGCTTTTTTGGCATGGACATGACCAAGGACCTTAGGATTTTGCATGAAAGGAGGACTAGCAGCCGCGTTGCATGGTAGAATGTAATAAGTGTTCATAAGTAGTAAAAACCTGTGAAATCCGTCCGTTTTCGTCATTTGTTATCGAATCGACTTAAAGCCAGATCGCCACGTTGGCCATTCTTCTCCCTCCAACAGTTACATTTATCGTCTGCAAAGCTATGCCGCGTGCTCCGGTATGCCAAAACACTAAAAGCACCATAGTACAACCCAGAAGAAGCTTCTAAGTTGAAGTAATAGCCAGTAAGAAGTAGTACAATTCAAGTATTAGTTGCCGATTATTCACTTTTTAGCCGGCTTTGGTGGCTATGACATGACCTAGGACAATAAGATTTTGCATGAAAGGAGGACTAGCAGCCGCGTTGCACGGGAGAATGTGAAAAGTGTTCATATGTAGTAAAAAACTGAGAAATCTGTCCGTTTTCGTCATTTGTTATCGAATCGACTTAAAGTTAGATCGTCACATTTTTCTCTTTTCGCTCTGAAACGGTTACACTTATCGTCTGCAAAGCTATGTCGCGTGCTGCGGTATGCGGAGACACTAAAAGCTTCATAGTAGAACACAGAAGAAGCTTCTAAGCTGAAGTAATAGCCAGTAAGAAGTAGTACAATTCAAGTTTTAGTTGTCGATTATTCACTTTTTAGCCGGCTTTGGTGGCTTGGACATGACCTAGGACCTTAAGATTTTGCATGAAAGGAGGACTAGCAGCCGCGTTGCACGGGAGAATGTGAAAAGTGTTCATATGTAGTAAAACCTGAGAAATCCGTCCGTTTTCGTCATTTGTTATCGATTCGACTTAAAGCCAGATCGTCACATTGGCCGCTCTTCACTCTGAAACGGTTACACTTATCGTCTGCAAAGCTATGTCGCGTCCTGCGATATACGGAAACACTAAAAGCACCATAGTAGAACACAGAAGAAGCTTCTAAGTTGAAGTAATAGCCAGTAAGAAGTAGTACAATTCAAGTTTTAGTTATCGATTATTCACTTTTTAGGCGGCTTTGGTGGCTTGGACATGATCTAGGACCTTAGGATTTTGCATGAAAGGAGGACTAGCAGCCGCGTTGCACGGTAGAATGTAAAAAGTGTTCATATGTTGGAAAAACCTGAGAAATCCGTCCGTTTTCGCCATTTGTTATCGAATCGACTTAAGGCCAGATCGTCACATTGGTCTCTTTTCTCTCTGAAACGGTTACACTTATCGTCTGCAAATTTATGTCGCGTGCTGCGGTATGCGGAGACACTAAAAGCTCCATAGTAGAACACAGAAGAAGCTTCTAAGTTGAAGTAATAGCCAGTAAGAAGTAGTACAATTCAAGTTTTAGTAGTCGATTATTCACTTTTTAGCCGGCTTTGGTGGCTTGGACATGACCTAGGACCTTAAGATTTTGCATGAAAGGAGGACTAGCAGACGCGTTGCACGGGAGAATGTGAAAAGTGTTCATATGTAGTAAAAACCTGAGAAATCCGTCCATTTTCGTCATTTGTTATCGAATTGACTTCGGGCCAGATCGTCACATTCGCCATTCTTCTCTCTCAAACGGTTACATTTATCGTCTGCAAAGCTATGTCGCGTGCTGCGATATGCCGAAACACTAAAAGCACCATAGTAGAACACAGAAGGAGCTTCTAAGTTGAAGTAATAGCCAGTAAGAAGTAGTACAATTCAAGTTTTAGTTGTCGATTATTCACTTTTTAGCCGGCTTTGGTGGCTTGGACATGCGGTGGAACCTTAAGATTTTGCATGAAAGGAGTACTTGCAGGCGCGTTGCATGGGAGAATGTGAAAAGTGTTCATATGTAGTAAAAACGTGAGAAATCCGTCTGTTTTCGCCATTTGTTATCGAATCGACTTAAAGCCAGATCGTCACATTGGCCGCTTTTCTCTCTGAAACGGATACATTTATCGTCTGCAAAGCTAAGTCGCGTGCTGCAGTATGCGGAAACACTAAAAGCACCATAGTAGAACACAGAAGAAGCTTCTAAGTTGAAGTAATAGCCAGTAAGAAGTAGTACAATTGAAGTTTTAGTTGTCGATTATTCACTTTTTAGCCGGCTATGGTGGCTTGGACACGACCTAGGACCTTATGATTTTGCATGAAAAGAGGACTAGCAGCCGCGTTGCATGGGAGAATGTGAAAAGTGTTCATATGTAGTAAAAACGTGAGAAATCCGTCCATTTTCGTCATTTGTTATCGAATGGACTTAAAGCCAGATCGTCACATTGGTCGCTTTTCTCTCTGAGACGGTTACATTTATTGTCTGCAAAGCTATGTCGCGTGCTGCGGTATGCGGAGACACTAAAAGCACCACAGTAGAACACAGAAGAATCTTCTAAGTTGAAGTAATAGCCAGTAAGAAGTAGTACAATTCAAGTTTTAGTTGTCGATTATTCGCTTTTTAGCCGGCTTTGGTGGCTTGGACATGCGGTGGAACCTTAAGATTTTGCATGAAAGGAAGACTAGCAGCCGCGTTGCACGGGAGAATGTGAAAAGTGTTCATATGTAGTAAAAACCTGAGAAATCCGTCCGTTTTCGTCATTTGCTATCGAATCGACTTAAAGCCAGATCGTCTCATTGGCCGCTTTTCTCTCTGAGACGGTTACATTTATCGTCTGCAAATCTATGTCGCGTGCTGCGGTATGCGGAGACACTAAAAGCACCATAGTAGAACACAGAAGAAGCTTCTAAGTTGAAGTAATAGCCAGTAAGAAGTAGTACAATTCAAGTTTTAGTTGTCGATTATTCACTTTTTAGCCGGCTTTGGTGGCTTGGACATGACCTAGGACCTTAAGATTTTGCATGAAAGGAGGACTAGCAGCCGCGTTGCACGGGAGAATGTGAAAAGTGTTCATATGTTGGAAAAACCTGAGAAATCCGTCCGTTTTCGTCATTTGTTATCGAATCGACTTAAAGCCAGATCGTCACATTGGCCGCTTTTCTCTCTGAGACGGTTTCATTTATCGTCTGCAAAGCTATGTCGCGTGCTGCGGTATGCGGAGACACTAAAAGCACCATAGTAGAACACAGAAGAAGCTTCTAAGTTGAAGTAATAGCCAGTAAGAAGAAATACAATTCACGTTTTAGTTGTCGATTATTCACATTTTTGCCGGCTTTGGTCGTTTGGACATGACCTAGGACATTAAGATTTTGCATGAAAGGAGGACTAGCAGCCGCGTTGCACGGGAGAATGTGAAAAGTGTTCATATGTAGTAAAACCTGAGAAATCCGTCCGTTTTCGTCATTTGTTATCGAATCGACTTAAAGCCAGATCGTCACATTGGCCGCTCTTCTCTCTAAAACGTTTACACTTATCGTCTGCAAAGCTATGTCGCGTGCTGCGATATACGGAAACACTAAAAGCACCAAAGTAGAACACAGAAGAAGCTTCTAAGTTGAAGTAATAGCCAGTAAGAAGTAGTACAATTCAAGTTTTAGTTGTCGATTATTCACTTTTTAGCCGGCTTTGGTGGATTGGACATGACCTAGGACCTTAGGATTTTGCATGAAAGGAGGACTAGCAGCCGCGTTGCACGGTAGAATGTAAAAAGTGTTCATATGCAGTAATAACCTGAGAAATCCGTCCGTTTTCGTCATTTGTTATCGAATCGACTTAAAGCCAGATCGTCACATTGGCCATTCTTCTCTCTCAAACGGTTACATTTATTGTCTGCAAAGCTATGTCGCGTGCTGCGGTATGCGGAGACACTAAAAGCACCACAGTAGAACACAGAAGAATCTTCTAAGTTGAAGTAATAGCCAGTAAGAAGTAGTACAATTCAAGTTTTAGTTGTCGATTATTCGCTTTTTAGCCGGATTTGGTGGCTTGGACATGCGGTGGAACCTTAAGATTTTGCATGAAAGGAAGACTAGCAGCCGCGTTGCACGGGAGAATGTGAAAAGTGTTCATATGTAGTAAAAACCTGAGAAATCCGTCCGTTTTCGTCATTTGCTATCGAATCGACTTAAAGCCAGATCGTCTCATTGGCCGCTTTTCTCTCTGAGACGGTTACATTTATCGTCTGCAAAGCTATGTCGCGTGCTGCGGTATGCGGAGACACTAAAAGCACCATAGTAGAACACAGAAGAAGCTTCTAAGTTGAAGTAATAGCCAGTAAGAAGTAGTACAATTCAAGTTTTAGTTGTCGATTATTCACTTTTTAGCCGGCTTTGGTGGCTTGGACATGACCTAGGACCTTAAGATTTTGCATGAAAGGAGGACTAGCAGCCGCGTTGCACGGGAGAATGTGAAAAGTGTTCATATGTTGGAAAAACCTGAGAAATCCGTCCGTTTTCGTCATTTGTTATCGAATCGACTTAAAGCCAGATCGTCACATTGGCCGCTTTTCTCTCTGAGACGGTTTCATTTATCGTCTGCAAAGCTATGTCGCGTGCTGCGGTATGCGGAGACACTAAAAGCACCATAGTAGAACACAGAAGAAGCTTCTAAGTTGAAGTAATAGCCAGTAAGAAGAAATACAATTCAAGTTTTAGTTGTCGATTATTCACATTTTTGCTGGCTTTGGTCGCTTGGACATGACCTAGGACATTAAGATTTTGCATGAAAGGAGGACTAGCAGCCGCGTTGCACGGGAGAATGTGAAAAGTGTTCATATGTAGTAAAACCTGAGAAATCCGTCCGTTTTCGTCATTTGTTATCGAATCGACTTAAAGCCAGATCGTCACATTGGCCGCTCTTCTCTCTAAAACGTTTACACTTATCGTCTGCAAAGCTATGTCGCGTGCTGCGATATACGGAAACACTAAAAGCACCAAAGTAGAACACAGAAGAAGCTTCTAAGTTGAAGTAATAGCCAGTAAGAAGTAGTACAATTCAAGTTTTAGTTGTCGATTATTCACTTTTTAGCCGGCTTTGGTGGATTGGACATGACCTAGGACCTTAGGATTTTGCATGAAAGGAGGACTAGCAGCCGCGTTGCACGGTAGAATGTAAAAAGTGTTCATATGCAGTAAAAACCTGAGAAATCCGTCCGTTTTCGTCATTTGTTATCGAATCGACTTAAAGCCAGATCGTCACATTGGCCATTCTTCTCTCTCAAACGGTTACATTTATCGTCTGCAAAGCTATGTCGCGTGCTGCGATATGCCGAAACACTAAAAGCACCATAGTAGAACACAGAAGGAGCTTCTAAGTTGAAGTAATAGCCAGTAAGAAGTAGTACAATTCAAGTTTTAGTTGTCGATTATTCACTTTTTAGCCGGCTTTGGTGGCTTGGACATGCGGTGGAACCTTAAGATTTTGCATGAAAGGAGTACTTGCAGGCGCGTTGCATGGGAGAATGTGAAAAGTGTTCATATGTAGTAAAAACGTGAGAAATCCGTCTGTTTTCGCCATTTGTTATCGAATCGACTTAAAGCCAGATCGTCACATTGGCCGCTTTTCTCTCTGAAACGGATACATTTATCGTCTGCAAAGCTAAGTCGCGTGCTGCAGTATGCGGAAACACTAAAGGCACCATAGTAGAACACAGAAGAAGCTTCTAAGTTGAAGTAATAGCCAGTAAGAAGTAGTACAATTCAAGTTTTAGTTATCGATTATTCACTTTTTAGGCGGCTTTGGTGGCTTGGACATGACCTAGGACCTTAAGATTTTGCATGAAAGGAGGTCTAACAGCCGCGTTGCATGGGAGAATGTGAAAAGTGTTCATATGTAGTGAAAACCTGAGAAATCCGTCCATTTTCGTCATTTGATATCGAATGGACTTAAAGCCAGATCGTCACATTGGTCGCTTTTCTCTCTGAGACGGTTACATTTATTGTCTGCAAAGCTATGTCGCGTGCTGCGGTATGCGGAGACACTAAAAGCACCACAGTAAAACACAGAAGAATCTTCTAAGTTGAAGTAATAGCCAGTAAGAAGTAGTACAATTCAAGTTTTAGTTGTCGATTATTCGCTTTTTAGCCGGCTTTGGTGGCTTGGACATGCGGTGGAACCTTAAGATTTTGCACGAAAGGAAGACTAGCAGCCGCGTTGCACGGGAGAATGTGAGAAGTGTTCATATGTAGTAAAAACCTAAGAAATCCGTCCGTTTTCGTCATTTGCTATCGAATCGACTTAAAGCCAGATCGTCTCATTGGCCGCTTTTCTCTCTGAGACGGTTACATTTATCGTCTGCAAAGCTATGTCGCGTGCTGCGGTAAACGGAGACACTAAAAGCACCATAGTAGAACACAGAAGAAGCTTCTAAGTTGAAGTAATAGCCAGTAAGAAGTAGTACAATTCAAGTTTTAGTTGTCGATTATTCACTTTTTAGCTGGCTTTGGTGGCTTGGACATGACCTAGGACCTTAAGATTTTGCATGAAAGGAGGACTAGCAGCCGCGTTGCACGGGAGAATGTGAAAAGTGTTCATATGTTGGAAAAACCTGAGAAATCCATCCGTTTTCGTCATTTGTTATCGAATCGACTTAAAGCCAGATCGTCACATTGGCCGCTTTTCTCTCTGAGACGGTTTCATTTATCGTCTGCAAAGCTATGTCGCGTGCTGCGGTATGCGGAGACACTAAAAGCACCATAGTAGAACACAGAAGAAGCTTCTAAGTTGAAGTAATAGCCAGTAAGAAGAAATACAATTCAAGTTTTAGTTGTCGATTATTCACATTTTTGCCGGCTTTGGTCGCTTGGACATGACCTAGGACATTAAGATTTTGCATGAAAGGAGGACTAGCAGCCGCGTTGCACGGGAGAATGTGAAAAGTGTTCATATGTAGTAAAACCTGAGAAATCCGTCCGTTTTCGTCATTTGTTATCGAATCGACTTAAAGCCAGATCGTCACATTGGCCGCTCTTCTCTCTAAAACGTTTACACTTATCGTCTGCAAAGCTGTGTCGCGTGCTGCGATATACGGAAACACTAAAAGCACCAAAGTAGAACACAGAAGAAGCTTCTAAGTTGAAGTAATAGCCAGTAAGAAGTAGTACAATTCAAGTTTTAGTTGTCGATTAATCACTTTTTAGCCGGCTTTGGTGGATTGGACATGACCTAGGACCTTAGGATTTTGCATGAAAGGAGGACTAGCAGCCGCGTTGCACGGTAGAATGTAAAAAGTGTTCATATGCAGTAAAAACCTGAGAAATCCGTCCGTTTTCGTCATTTGTTATCGAATCGACTTAAAGCCAGATCGTAACATTGGCCATTCTTCTCTCTCAAACGGTTACATTTATCGTCTGCAAAGCTATGTCGCGTGCTACGGTATGCCAAAACACTAAAAGCACCATAGTAGAACCCAGAAGAAGCTTCTACGTTGAAGTAATAGCCAGTAAGAAGTAGTACAATTCAAGTTTTAGTTGTCGATTATTCACTTTTTAGCCGGCTTTGGTGGATTGGACATGACCTAGGACCTTAGGATTTTGCATGAAAGGAGGACTAGCAGCCGCGTTGCACGGTAGAATGTAAAAAGTGTTCATATGCAGTAAAAACCTGAGAAATCCGTCCGTTTTCGTCATTTGTTATCGAATCGACTTAAAGCCAGATCGTCACATTGGCCATTCTTCTCTCTCAAACGGTTACATTTATCGTCTGCAAACCTATGTCGCGTGCTGCGATATGCCGAAACACTAAAAGCACCATAGTAGAACACAGAAGGAGCTTCTAAGTTGAAGTAATAGCCAGTAAGAAGTAGTACCATTCAAGTTTTAGTTGTCGATTATTCACTTTTTAGCCGGCTTTGGTGGCTTGGACATGCGGTGGAACCTTAAGATTTTGCATGAAAGGAGTACTTGCAGGCGCGTTGCATGGGAGAATGTGAAAAGTGTTCATATGTAGTAAAAACGTGAGAAATCCGTCTGTTTTCGCCATTTGTTATCGAATCGACTTAAAGCCAGATCGTCACATTGGCCGCTTTTCTCTCTGAAACGGATACATTTATCGTCTGCAAAGCTAAGTCGCGTGCTGCAGTATGCGGAAACACTAAAGGCACCATAGTAGAACACAGAAGAAGCTTCTAAGTTGAAGTAATAGCCAGTAAGAAGTAGTACAATTCAAGTTTTAGTTATCGATTATTCACTTTTTAGGCGGCTTTGGTGGCTTGGACATGACCTAGGACCTTAAGATTTTGCATGAAAGGAGGTCTAACAGCCGCGTTGCATGGGAGAACGTGAAAAGTGTTCATATGTAGTGAAAACCTGAGAAATCCGTCCGTTTTCGTCATTTGTTATCGAATCGACTTAAAGCCAGATCGTCACATTGGCCGCTCTTCTCTCTGAAACGGTTACAGTTATCGTCTGCAAAGCTATGTAACGTGCTGCGGTATGCCGAAACAATAAAAGCACCATAGTAGAACACAGAATAAGCTTCTAAGTTGACGTAATAGCCAGTAAGAAGTAGTACAATTCAAGTTTTAGTTGTCGATTATTCACTTTTTAGCCGGCTTTGGTGGCTTGGACACGACCTAGGACCTTATGATTTTGCATGAAAAGAGGACTAGCAGCCGCGTTGCATGGGAGAATGTGAAAAGTGTTCATATGTAGTAAAAACCTGAGAAATCCTTCCATTTTCGTCATT
Organism: Schistocerca gregaria; assembly: GCF_023897955.1. Taxonomy (NCBI): domain Eukaryota; kingdom Metazoa; phylum Arthropoda; class Insecta; order Orthoptera; family Acrididae; genus Schistocerca; species Schistocerca gregaria. The sequence continues at coordinate 412,143 of NW_026061982.1, forward strand.
TGTTATCGAATGGACTTAAAGCCAGATCGTCACATTGGTCGCTTTTCTCTCTTAGACGGTTACATTTATTGTCTGCAAGGCTATGTCGCGTGCTGCGGTATACGGAGACACTAAAAGCACCATAGTAGAACACAGAAGAAGCTTCTAAGTTGAAGTAATAGCCAGTAAGAAGTAGTACAATTCAAGTTTTAGTTGTCGATTATTCACTTTTTAGCCGTCTTTGGTGGCTTGGACATGCGGTGGAACCTTAAGATTTTGCATGAAAGGAAGACTAGCAGCCGCGTTGCACGGGCGAATGTGAAAATTGTTCATATGTAGTAAAACCTGAGAAATCCGTCCGTTTTCGTCATTTGTTATCGAATCGACTTAAAGCCAGATCGTCACATTGGCCGATCTTCTCTCTAAAACGTTTACACTTATCGTCTGCAAAGCTATGTCGCGTGCTGCGATATACGGAAACACTAAAAGCACCAAAGTAGAACACAGAAGAAGCTTCTAAGTTGAAGTAATAGCCAGTAAGAAGTAGTACAATTCAAGTTTTAGTTGTCGATTATTCACTTTTTAGCCGGCTTTGGTGGATTGGACATGACCTAGGACCTTAGGATTTTGCATGAAAGGAGGACTAGCAGCCGCGTTGCACGGTAGAATGTAAAAAGTGTTCATATGCAGTAAAAACCTGAGAAATCCGTCCGTTTTCGTCATTTGTTATCGAATCGACTTAAAGCCAGATCGTCACATTGGCCATTCTTCTCTCTCAAACGGTTACATTTATCGTCTGCAAAGCTATGTCGCGTGCTACGGTATGCCAAAACACTAAAAGCACCATAGTAGAACCCAGAAGAAGCTTCTAAGTTGAAGTAATAGCCAGTAAGAAGTAGTACAATTCAAGTTTTAGTTGTCGATTATTCACTTTTTAGCCGGCTTTGGTGGCTTGGACATGACCTAGTACCTTAAGATTTTCCATGAAAGGAGGACTAGCAGCCGCGTTGCACGGGAGAATGTGAAAGGTGCTCATATGTAGTAAAAACCTGAGAAATCCGTCCGTTTTCGCCATTTGTTATCGAATCGTCTTAAAGCCAGATCGTCACATTGGCCGCTCTTCTCTCTGAAACGGTTACTTTTATCGTCTACAAAGCTATGTCGCGTGCTGCGGTATGCGGAAACACTAAAAGCACCATAGTAGAACACAGAAGAAGCTTCTATGTTGAAGTAATAGCCAGTAAGAAGTAGTACAATTGAAGTTTTAGTTGTCGATTATTCACTTTTTTGCCGGCTTTGGTTTCTTGGACATGACCTAGTACCTTAAGATTTAGCATGAAAGGAGGACTAGCAGCCGCGTTGCATGGGAGAATGTGAAAAGTGTTCATAAGTAGTAAAAACCTGAGAAATCCGTCCATTTTCGTCATTTGTTATCGAATTGACTTCAAGCCAGATCGTCACATTGGCCATTCTTCTCTCTCAAACGGTTACATTTATCGTCTGCAAAGCTATGTCGCGTGCTGCGATATGCCGAAACACTAAAAGCACCATAGTAGAACACAGAAGGAGCTTCTAAGTTGAAGTAATAGCCAGTAAGAAGTAGTAAAATTCAAGTTTTAGTTGTCGATTATTCACTTTTTAGCCGGCTTTGGTGGCTTGGACATGCGGTGGAACCTTAAGATTTTGCAAGAAAGGAAGACTAGCAGCCGCGTTGCACGGGAGAATGTGAAAAGTGTTCATAATTAGTAAAAACCTGAGAAAACTGTCCGTTTTCTTCATTTGTTATCGAATCGACTTAAAGCCAGATCGTCTCATTGGCCCCTTTTCTCTCTGAGACGGTTACATTTATCGTCTGCAAAGCTATGTCGCGTGCTGCGGTATGCGGAGACACTAAAAGCACCATAGTAGAACACAGAAGAAGCTTCTAAGTTGAAGTAATAGCCAGTAAGAAGTAGTACAATTCAAGTTTTAGTTGTCGATTATTCACTTTTGAGCCGAATATGGTGGCTTGGACATGACCTAGGACCTTAAGATTTTGCATGAAAGGAGGACTAGCAGCCGCGTTGCACGGGAGAATGTGAAAAGTGTTCATATGTAGTAAAAACCTGAGAAATCCGTCCGTTTTCGTCATTTGTTATCGAATCGACTTAAAGCCAGATCGTCACATTTGCTGCTTATCTCTCTGAGACGGTTACATTTATCGTCTGCAAAGCTATGTCGCGTGCTGCGGTATGCGGAGACACTAAAAGCACCATAGTAGAACACAGAGGAAGCTTCTAAGTTGAAGTAATAGCCAGTAAGAAGTAATAAAATTCAAGTTTTAGTTGTCGATTATTCACATTTTTGCCGGCTTTGGTCGCTTGGACATGACCTAGGACCTTAATATTTTGCATAAAAGGAGGACTAGCAGACGCGTTGCACGGGAGAATGTGAAAAGTGTTCACATGTAGTAAAAACCTGAGAAATCTGTCCGTTTTCGCCATTTGTTATCGAATCGTCTTAATGCCAGATCGTCACATTGGAGGCTCTTCTCTCTGAAACGGTTACATTTATCGTCTGCAAAGCTATGTCGCGTGCTGCGATATGCCGAAACACTAAAAGCACCATAGTAGAACACAGAAGAAGCTTCTAAGTAGAAGTAATAGCCAGTAAGAAGTTGTACAATTCAAGTTTTAGTTGTCGACTATTCACTTTTTAGCCGGCTTTGGTGGCTATGACATTACCTAGGACCATAAGATTTTGCATGAAACGAGGACTAGCAGCCGCGTTGCACGGGAGAATGTGAAAAGTGTTCATATGTAGTAAAAACCTGAGAAATCCGTCCGTTTTCGTCATTTGTTATCGAATCGACTTAAAGTCAGATCGTCACATTGGCCATTCTTCTAACTCAAACGGTTACATTTATCGTCTGCAAAGCTATGTCGCGTGCTACGGTATGCCAAAACACTAAGAGCACCATAGTACAACCCAGAAGAAGCTTCTAAGTTGAAGTAATAGCCAGTAAGAAGTAGTACAATTCAAGTATTAGTTGTCGATTATTCACTTTTTAGCCGGCTTTGGTGGCTATGACATGACCTAGGACAATAAGATTTTGCATGAAAGGAGGACTAGCAGCCGCGTTGCACGGGAGAAAGTGAAAAGTGTTCATATGCAGTAAAAAAACTGAGAAATCCGTCCGTTTTCGTCATTTGTTATCGAATCGACTTAAAGTCAGATCGTCACATTTTTCTCTTTTCTCTCTGAAACGGTTACACTTATCGTCTGCAAAGCTATGTCGCGTGCTGCGGTATGCGGAGACACTAAAAGCACCATAGTAGTACACAGAAGAAGCTTCTAAGTTGAAGTAATAGCCAGTAAGAAGTAGTACAATTCAAGTTTTAGTTGTCGATTATTCACTTTTTATTCGGCTTTGGTGGCTTGGACATGACCTAGGACCTTAAGATTTTGCATGAATGGAAGACTAGCAGCCACGTTGCACCGGAGAATGTGAAAAGTGTTCATATGTAGTAAAAACCTGAGAAATCCGTCCGTTTTCGTCATTTGTTATCGAATCGACTTAAAGCCAGATTGTCACATTGGCCGCTTTTCTCTCTGAAACGGTTACACTTATCGTCTGCAGAGCTTTGTCGCGTGCTGCGATATGCGGAAACACTAAAAGCACCACAGTACAACACAGAAGAAGCTTCTAAGTTGAAGTAATAGCCAGTAAGAAGTAGTACAATTCAAGTTTTAGTTGTCGATTATTCACTTTTTAGCCGGCTTTTTTGGCATGGACATGACCTAGGACCTTAGGATTTTGCATGAAAGGAGGACTAGCAGCCGCGTTGCATGGTAGAATGTAATAAGTGTTCATAAGTAGTAAAAACCTGTGAAATCCGTCCGTTTTCGTCATTTGTTATCGAATCGACTTAAAGTTAGATCGTCACATTTTTCTCTTTTCTCTCTGAAACGGTTACACTTATCGTCTGCAAAGCTATGTCGCGTGCTGCGGTATGCGGAGACACTAAAAGCTCCATAGTAGAACACAGAAGAAGCTTCTAAGCTGAAGTAATAGCCAGTAAGAAGTAGTACAATTCAAGTTTTAGTTGTCGATTATTCACTTTTTAGCCGGCTTTGGTGGCTTGGACATGACCTAGGACTTTAAGATTTTGCATAAAAGTAGGACTAGCAGACGCGTTGCACGGGAGAATGTGGAAAGTGTTCACATGTAGTAAAAACCTGAGAAAACCGTCCGTTTTCGACATTTGTTATCGAATCGTCTTAATGCCAGATCGTCACATTGGAGGCTCTTCTCTCTGAAACGGTTACATTTATCGTCTGCAAAGCTATGTCGCGTGCTGCGATATGCCGAAACACTAAAAGCACCATAGTAGAACACAGAAGAAGCTTCTAAGTTGAAGTAATAGATAGTAAGAAGTAGTACAATTCAAGTATTAGTTGTCGACTATTCACTTTTTAGCCGGCTTTGGTGGCTATGACATGACCTAGGACCATAAGATTTTGCATGAAAGGAGGACTAGCAGCCGCGTTGCACGGGAGAATGGGAAATGTGTTCATATGTAGTAAAAACCTGAAAAATCCGTCCGTTTTCGTCATTTGTTATCGAATCGACTTAAAGCCAGATCGTCACATTGGCCCCTCTTCTCTCTGAAACGGTTACACTTATCGTCTGCAAAGCTATGTCGCGTGCTGCGATATGCGGAAACACTAAAAGCACCACAGTACAACACAGAAGAAGCTTCTAAGTTGAAGTAATAGCCAGTAAGAAGTAGTACAATTCAAGTTTTAGTTGTCGATTATTCACTTTTTAGCCGGCTTTTTTGGCTTGGACATGATCTAGGACCTTAGGAATTTGCATGAAAGGAGGACTAGCAGCCGCGTTGCACGGTAGAATGTAATAAGTGTTCATAAGTTGTAAAAACCTGTGAAATCCGTCCGTTTTCGTCATTTGTTATCGAATCGACTTAAAGCCAGATCGTCACATTGGCAATTCTTCTCTCTCAAACGGTTACATTTATCGTCTGCAAAGCTATGTCGCGTGATGCGGTGTGCGGAGACACTAGAAGCACCATAGTAGAACACAGAAGAAGCTTCTAAGTTGAAGTAATAGCCAGTAAGAAGTAGTACAATTCAAGTTTTAGTTGTCCATTATTCACTTTTTAGCCGGCTTTGGTGGCTTGGACATGACCTAGGACCTTAAGATTTTGCATGAAAGGAGGACTAGCAGACGCGTTGCACGGGAGAATGTGAAAAGTGTTCATATGTTGGAAAAACCTGAGAAATCCGTCCGTTTTCGTCATTTGTTATCGAATCGACTTAAAGCCAGATTGTCACATTGGCTGCTCTTCTCTCTGAAACGGTTACACTTATCGTCTGCAAAGCTATGTCGCGTGCTGCGATATGCGGATACACTAAAAGCACCACAGTACAACACAGAAGAAGCTTCTAAGTTGAAGTAATAGCCAGTAAGAAGTAGTACAATTCAAGTATTAGTTGTCGATTATTCACTATTTAGCCGGCTTTGGTGGCTATGACATGACCTAGGACAATAAGATGTTGCATGAAAGGAGGACTAGCAGCCGCGTTGCACGGGAGAATGTGAAAAGTGTTCATATGTAGTAAAAAACTGAGAAATCCGTCCGTTTTCGTCATTTGTTATCGATTTGACTTAATTCCAGATCGTCTCATTGGCCCCTTTTCTCTCTGAGACGGTTACATTTATCGTCTGCAAAGCTATGTCGCGTGCTGCGGTATGCGGAGACACTAAAAGCACCATAGTAGAACACAGAAGAAGCTTCTAAGTTGAAGTAATAGCCAGTAAGAAGTAGTACAATTCAAGTTTTAGTTGTCGATTATTCGCTTTTTAGCCGGCGTTGGTGGCTTGGACATGACCTAGGACCTTAAGATTTTGCATAAAAGGAGGACTAGCAGCCGCGTTGCACGGGAGAATGTGAAAAGTGTTCATATGTTGGAAAAACCTGAGAAATCCGTCCGTTTTCGTCATTTGTTATCGAATCGACTTAAAGCCAGATCGTCACATTTGCCGCTTTTCTCTCTGAGACGGTTACATTTATCGTCTGCAAAGCTATGTCGCGTGCTGCGGTATGCGGAGACACTAAAAGCACCATAGTAGAACACAGAAGAAGCTTCTAAGTTGAAGTAATATCCAGTAAGAAGTAATACAATACAAGTTTTAGTTGTCGATTATTCACATTTTGCCGGCTTTTGTCGCTTGGACATGACCTAGTACCTTAAGATTTTGCATAAAAGGAGGACTAGCAGACGCGTTGCACGGGAGAATGTGAAAAGTGTTCACATGTAGTAAAAACCTGAGAAATCCGACCGTTTTCGCCATTTGTTATCGAATCGTCTTAATGCCAGATCGTCACATTGGAGGCTCTTCTCTCTGAAACGGTTACATTTATCGTCTGCAAAGCTATGTCGCGTGCTGCGATATGCCGAAACACTAAAAGCACCATAGTAGAACACAGAAGAAGCTTCTAAGTTGAAGTAATAGCCAGTAAGAAGTAGTACAATTCAAGTTTTAATTGTCGATTATTCACTTTTTAGCCAGCTTTGGTGGCTTGGACATGAGGTTGAACCTTAAGATTTTGCATGAAAGGAGGACTAGCAGCCGCGTTGCACGGGAGAATGTGAAAAGTGTTCATATGTACTAAAACCCTGAGAAATATGTCCGTTTTCGTCATTTGTTATCGAATCGACTTAAAGCGAGATCGTCACATTGGCCGCTCTTCTCTCTGAAACGGTTACACTTATCGTCTGCAAAGCTATGTCGCGTGCTGAGAACTGCGGAAACACTAAAAGCACCACAGTACAACACAGAAGAAGCTTCTAAGTTGAAGTAATAGCCAGTAAGAAGTAGTACAATTCAAGTATTAGTTGTCGATTATTCACTTTTTAGCCGGCTTTGGTGGCTATGACATGACCTAGGACAATAAGATTTTGCATGAAAGGAGGACTAGCAGCCGCGTTGCACGGGAGAATGTAAAAAGTGTTCATATGTAGTAAAAAACTGAGAAATCCGTCCGTTTTCGTCATTTGTTATCGAATCGACATAAAGTAGGATCGTCACATTTTTCTCTTCTCTCTCTGAAACGGTTACACTTATCGTCTGCAAAGCTATGTCGCGTGCTGCGGCATGCGGAGACACTAAAAGCTCCATAGTAGAACACAGAAGAAGCTTCTAAGTTGAAGTAATAGCCAGTAAGAAGTAGTACAATTAAAGTTTTAGTTGTCGATTATTCACTTTTTAGCCGGCTTTGGTGGCTTGGACATGACCTAGGACCTTAAGATTTTGCATGAAAGGAGGACTAGCAGCCGCGTTGCACGGGAGAATGTGAAAAGTGTTCATATGTTGGAAAAACCTGAGAAATCCGTCCGTTTTCGTCATTTGTTATCGAATCGACTTAAAGCCAGATCGTCACATTGGCCGCTCTTCTCTCTGAAACGGTTACACTTATCGTCTGCAAAGCTATGTCGCGTGCTGCGATATGCGGAAACACTAAAAGCACCACAGTACAACACAGAAGAAGCTTCTAAGTTGAAGTAATAGCCAGTAAGAAGTAGTACAATTCAAGTTTTAGTTGTCGATTATTCACTTTTTAGCCGGTTTTTTTGGCTATGACATGACCTAGGACAATAAGAATTTGCATGAAAGGAGGACTAGCAGCCGCGTTGCACGGGAGAATGTGAAAAGTGTTCATATGTAGTAAAAAACTGAGAAATCCGTCCGCTTTCGTCATTTGTTATCGATTCGACTTAAATCCAGATCGTCTCATTGGCCGCTTTTCTCTCTGAGACGGTTACATTTATCGTCTGCAAAGCTATGTCGCGTGCTGCGGTCTGCGGAGACACTAAAAGCACCATAGTAGAACACAGAAGAAGCTTCGAAGTTGAAGTAATAGCCAGTAAGAAGTAGTACAATTCAAGTTTTAGTTGTCCATTATTCACTTTTTAGCCGGCTTTGGTGGCTTGGACATGACCTAGGACCTTAAGATTTTGCATGAAAGGAGGACTAGCAGCCGCGTTGCACGGGAGAATGTAAAAAGTGTTCATATGTTGGAAAAACCTGATAAATCCGTCCGTTTTCGTCATTTGTTATCGAATCGACTTAAAGCCAAATCGCCGCATATGCCGCTTTTCTCTCTGAGACGGTTACATTTATCGTCTGCAAAGCTATGTCGCGTGCTGCGGTATGCGGAGACACTAAAAGCACCCTAGTAGAACACAGAAGAAGCTTCTAAGTTGAAGTAATAGCCAGTAAGAAGTAATACAATTCAAGTTTTAGTTGTCGATTATTCACATTTTTGCCGGCTTTTGTCGCTTGGACATGACCTAGGACCTTAAGATTTTGCATAAAAGGAGGACTAGCAGCCGCGTTGCACGGGAGAATGTGAAAAGTGTTCATATGTAGTAAAAAACTGAGAAATCCGTCCGTTTTCGTCATTTGTTATCGAATCGACTTTAAGTCAGATCGTCACATTTTTCTCTTTTCTCTCTAAAACGGTTACACTTATCGTCTGCAAAGCTATGTCGCGTGCTGCGGTATGCGGAGACACTAAAAGCTCCATAGTAGAACACAGAAGAAGCTTCTAAGTTGAAGTAATAGCCAGTAAGAAGTAGTACAATTCAAGTTTTAGTTGTCGATTATTCACTTTTTAGCCGGCTTTGGTGGCTTGGACATGACCTAGGACCTTAAGATTTTGCATGAAAGGAGGACTAGCAGCCACGTTGCACGGGAGAATGTGAAAAGTGTTCATAAGTAGTAAAATCCTTAGAAATCCGTCCGTTTTCGTCATTTGTTATCGAATCGACTTAAAGCCAGATCGTCAGATTGGCCATTCTTCTCTCTCAAACGGTTACATTTATCGTCTGCAAAGCTATGTCGCGTGCTGCGGTCTGCGGAGACACTAAAAGCACCATAGTAGAACACAGAAGAAGCTTCTAAGTTGAAGTAATAGCCAGTAAGAAGTAGTACAATTCAAGTTTTAGTTGTCGATTATTCACTTTTTAGCCGGCTTTGGTGACTATGACATGACCTACGACAATAAGATTTTGCATGAAAGGAGGACTAGCAGCCGCATTGCACGGGAGAATGTGATAAGTGTTCATATGTAGTAAAAAACTGAGAAATCCGTCCGTTTTCGTCATTTGTTATCGATTCGACTTAAAGCCAGATCGTCTCATTGGCCGCTTTTCTCTCTGAGACGGTTACATTTATCGTCTGCAAAGCTATGTCGCGTGCTGCGGTATGCGGAGACACTAAAAGCACCATAGTACAACACAGAAGAAGCTTCTATGTTAAAGTAATAGCCAGTAAGAAGTAGTACAATTCAAGTTTTAGTTGTCGATTATTCACTTTTTAGCCGGCTTTGGTGGCTTGGACATGACCTAGGACCTTAAGATTTTGCATGAAAGGAGGACTAGCAGCCGCGTTGCACGGGAGAATGTGAAAAGTGTTCATATGTTGGAAAAACCTGAGAAATCCGTCCGTTTTCGTCATTTGTTATCGAATCGACTTAAAGCCAGATCGTCACATTGGCCGCTTTTCTCTCTGAGACGGTTACATTTATCGTCTGCAAAGCTATGTCGCGCGCTGCAATATGCGGAGACACTAAATGCACCATAGTAGAACACAGAAGAAGCTTCTAAGTTAAAGTAATAGCCAGTAAGAAGTAATACAATTCAAGTTTTAGTTGTCGATTATTCACATTTTTGCCGGCTTTGGTCGCTTGGACATGACCTAGGACCTTAAGATTTTGCCTAAAAGGAGGACTAGCAGACGCGTTGCACGGGAGAATGGGAAAAGTGTTCACATGTAGTAAAAACCTGAAAAAACCGTCCGTTTTCGCCATTTGTTATCGAATCGTCTTAATGCCAGATCGTCACATTGGAGGCTCTTCTCTCTGACACGGTTACATTTATCGTCTGCAAAGCTATGTCACGTGCTGCGATATGCCGAAACACTAAAAGCACCATAGTAGAACACAGAAGAAGCTTCTAAGTTGAAGTAATAGCCAGTAAGAAGTAGTACAATTCAAGCTTTAGTTGTCGATTATTCACTTTTTAGCCGGCTTTGGTGGCTTGGACATGAGGTTGAACCTTAAGATTTTGCATGAAAGGACGACTAGCAGCCGCGTTGCACGGGAGAATGTGAAAAGTGTTCATATGTAGTAAAAACCTGAGAAATATGTCCGTTTTCGTCATTTGTTATCGAATCGACTTAAAGCCAGATCGTCACATTGGTCGCTCTTCTCTCTGAAACGGTTACACTTATCGTCTGCAAAGCTATGTCGCGTGCTGCGATATGCGGAAACACTAAAAGCACCACAGTACAACACAGAAGAAGCTTCTAAGTTGAAGTAATAGCCAGTAAGAAGTAGTACAATTCAAGTTTTAGTTGTCGATTATTCACTTTTTAGCCGGCTTTTTTGGCTATGACATGACCTAGGACAATAAGATTTTGTATGAAAGGAGGACTAGCAGCCGCGTTGCACGGGAGAATGTGAAAAGTGTTCATATGTAGTAAAAAACTGAGAAATCCGTCCGTTTTCGTCATTTGTTATCGAATCGATTTAAAGTCAGATCGTCACATTGGCAATTCTTCTCTCTCAAACGGTTACATTTATCGTCTGCAAAGCTATGTCGCGTGATGCGGTGTGCGGAGACACTAGAAGCACCATAGTAGAACACAGAAGAAGCTTCTAAGTTGAAGTAATAGCCAGTAAGAAGTAGTACAATTCAAGTTTTAGTTGTCCATTATTCACTTTTTAGCCGGCTTTGGTGGCTTGGACATGACCTAGGACCTTAAGATTTTGCATGAAAGGAGGACTAGCAGACGCGTTGCACAGGAGAATGTGAAAAGTGTTCATACGTTGGAAAAACCTGAGAAATCCGTCCGTTTTCGTCATTTGTTATCGAATCGACTTAAAGCCAGATCGTCACATTGGCTGCTCTTCTCTCTGAAACGGTTACACTTATCGTCTGCAAAGCTATGTCGCGTGCTGCGATATGCGGATACACTAAAAGCACCACAGTACAACACAGAAGAAGCTTCTAAGTTGAAGTAATAGCCAGTAAGAAGTAGTACAATTCAAGTATTAGTTGTCGATTATTCACTATTTAGCCGGCTTTGGTGGCTATGACATGACCTAGGACAATAAGATGTTGCATGAAAGGAGGATTAGCAGCCGCGTTGCACGGGAGAATGTGAAAAGTGTTCATATGTAGTAAAAAACTGAGAAATCCGTCCGTTTTCGTCATTTGTTATCGATTTGACTTAAAGCCAGATCGTCTCATTGGCCCCTTTTCTCTCTGAGACGGTTACATTTATCGTCTGCAAAGCTATGTCGCGTGCTGCGGTATGCGGAGACACTAAAAGCACCATAGTAGAACACAGAAGAAGCTTCTAAGTTGAAGTAATAGCCAGTAAGAAGTAGTACAATTCAAGTTTTAGTTGTCGATTATTCACTTTTTAGCCGGCTTTGGTGGCTTGGACATGACCTAGGACCTTAAGATTTTGCATGAAAGGAGGACTAGCAGCCGCGTTGCACGGGAGAATGTGAAAAGTGTTCATATGTTGGAAAAACCTGAGAAATCCGTCCGTTTTCGTCATTTGTTATCGAATCGACTTAAAGCCAGATCGTCACATTTGCCGCTTTTCTCTCTGAGACGGTTACATTTATCGTCTGCAAAGCTATGTCGCGTGCTGCGGTATGCGGAGACACTAAAAGCACCATAGTAGAACACAGAAGAAGCTTCTAAGTTGAAGTAATATCCAGTAAGAAGTAATACAATACAAGTTTTAGTTGTCGATTATTCACATTTTGCCGGCTTTTGTCGCTTGGACATGACCTAGTACCTTAAGATTTTGCATAAAAGGAGGACTAGCAGACGCGTTGCACGGGAGAATGTGAAAAGTGTTCACATGTAGTAAAAACCTGAGAAATCCGACCGTTTTCGCCATTTGTTATCGAATCGTCTTAATGCCAGATCGTCACATTGGAGGCTCTTCTCTCTGAAACGGTTACATTTATCATCTGCAAAGCTATGTCGCGTGCTGCGATATGCCGAAACACTAAAAGCACCATAGTAGAACACAGAAGAAGCTTCTAAGTTGAAGTAATAGCCAGTAAGAAGTAGTACAATTCAAGTTTTAATTGTCGATTATTCACTTTTTAGCCGGCTTTGGTGGCTTGGACATGAGGTTGAACCTTAAGATTTTGCATGAAAGGACGACTAGCAGCCGCGTTGCACGGGAGAATGTGAAAAGTGTTCATATGTACTAAAACCCTGAGAAATATGTCCGTTTTCGTCATTTGTTATCGAATCGACTTAAAGCCAGATCGTCACATTGGCCGCTCTTCTCTCTGAAACGGTTACACTTATCGTCTGCAAAGCTATGTCGCGTGCTGCGAACTGCGGAAACACTAAAAGCACCACAGTTCAACACAGAAGAAGCTTCTAAGTTGAAGTAATAGCCAGTAAGAAGTAGTACAATTCAAGTATTAGTTGTCGATTATTCACTTTTTAGCCGGCTTTGGTGGCTATGACATGACCTAGGACAATAAGATTTTGCATGAAAGGAGGACTAGCAGCCGCGTTGCACGGGAGAATGTGAAAAGTGTTCATATGTTGGAAAAACCTGAGAAATCCGTCCGTTTTCGTCATTTGTTATCGAATCGACTTAAAGCCAGATCGTCACATTGGCCGCTCTTCTCTCTGAAACGGTTACACTTATCGTCTGCAAAGCTATGTCGCGTGCTGCGATATGCGGAAACACTAAAAGCACCACAGTACAACACAGAAGAAGCTTCTAAGTTGAAGTAATAGCCAGTAAGAAGTAGTACAATTCAAGTTTTAGTTGTCCATTATTCACTTTTTAGCCGGCTTTTTTGGCTTGGACATGACCTAGGACCTTAGGATATTGCATGAAAGGAGGACTAGCAGCCGCGTTGCACGGTAGAATGTAATAAGTGTTCATAAGTAGTAAAAACCTGAGAAATCCGTCCGTTTTCGTCATTTGTTATCGAATCAATTTAAAGCCAGATCGTCACATTGGCCGTTCTGCTCTCTGAAACGGTTACACTTATCGTCTGCAAAGCTATGTCGCGTGCTGCGATATGCGGAAACACTAAAAGCACCACAGTACAACACAGAAGAAGCTTCTAAGTTGAAGTAATAGCCAGTAAGAAGTAGTACAATTCAAGTTTTAGTTGTCGATTATTCACTTTTTAGCCGGCTTTTTTGGCTATGACATGACCTACGACAATAAGATTTTGTATGAAAGGAGGACTAGCAGCCGCGTTGCACGGGAGAATGTGAAAAGTGTTCATATGTAGTAAAAAACTGAGAAATCCGTCCGTTTTCGTCATTTGTTATCGAATCGATTTAAAGTCAGATCGTCACATTGGCAATTCTTCTCTCTCAAACGGTTACATTTATCGTCTGCTAAGCTATGTCGCGTGATGCGGTGTGCGGAGACACTAGAAGCACCATAGTAGAACACAGAAGAAGCTTCTAAGTTGAAGTAATAGCCAGTAAGAAGTAGTACAATTCAAGTTTTAGTTGTCCATTATTCACTTTTTAGCCGGCTTTGGTGGCTTGGACATGACCTAGGACCTTAAGATTTTGCATGAAAGGAGGACTAGCAGACGCGTTGCACGGGAGAATGTTAAAAGTGTTCATATGTTGGAAAAACCTGAGAAATCCGTCCGTTTTCGTCATTTGTTATCGAATCGACTTAAAGCCAGATCGTCACATTGGCTGCTCTTCTCTCTGAAACGGTTACACTTATCGTCTGCAAAGCTATGTCGCGTGCTGCGATATGCGGATACACTAAAAGCACCACAATACAACACAGAAGAAGCTTCTAAGTTGAAGTAATAGCCAGTAAGAAGTAGTACAATTCAAGTATTAGTTGTCGATTATTCACTATTTAGCCGGCTTTGGTGGCTATGACATGACCTAGGACAATAAGATGTTGCATGAAAGGAGGACTAGCAGCCGCGTTGCACGGGAGAATGTGAAAAGTGTTCATATGTAGTAAAAAACTGAGAAATCCGTCCGTTTTCGTCATTTGTTATCGATTTGACTTAAAGCCAGATCGTCTCATTGGCCCCTTTTCTCTCTGAGACGGTTACATTTATCGTCTGCAAAGCTATGTCGCGTGCTGCGGTATGCGGAGACACTAAAAGCACCATAGTAGAACACAGAAGAAGCTTCTAAGTTGAAGTAATAGCCAGTAAGAAGTAGTACAATTCAAGTTTTAGTTGTCGATTATTCACTTTTTAGCCGGCTTTGGTGGCTTGGACATGACCTAGGACCTTAAGATTTTGCATGAAAGGAGGACTAGCAGCCGCGTTGCACGGGAGAATGTGAAAAGTGTTCATATGTTGGAAAAACCTGAGAAATCCGTCCGTTTTCGTCATTTGTTATCGAATCGACTTAAAGCCAGATCGTCACATTTGCCGCTTTTCTCTCTGAGACGGTTACATTTATCGTCTGCAAAGCTATGTCGCGTGCTGCGGTATGCGGAGACACTAAAAGCACCATAGTAGAACACAGAAGAAGCTTCTAAGTTGAAGTAATATCCAGTAAGAAGTAATACAATACAAGTTTTAGTTGTCGATTATTCACATTTTGCCGGCTTTTGTCGCTTGGACATGACCTAGTACCTTAAGATTTTGCATAAAAGGAGGACTAGCAGACGCGTTGCACGGGAGAATGTGAAAAGTGTTCACATGTAGTAAAAACCTGAGAAATCCGACCGTTTTCGCCATTTGTTATCGAATCGTCTTAATGCCAGATCGTCACATTGGAGGCTCTTCTCTCTGAAACGGTTACATTTATCGTCTGCAAAGCTATGTCGCGTGCTGCGATATGCGGAAACACTAAAAGCACCACAGTACAACACAGAAGAAGCTTCTAAGTTGAAGTAATAGCCAGTAAGAAGTAGTACAATTCAAGTTTTAGTTGTCGATTATTCACTTTTTAGCCGGCTTTTTTGGCTTGGACATGACCTAGGACCTTAGGATATTGCATGAAAGGAGGACTAGCAGCCGCGTTTCACGGTAGAATGTAATAAGTGTTCATAAGTAGTAAAAACCTGAGAAATCCGTCCGTTGTCGTCATTTGTTATCGAATCAATTTAAAGCCAGATCGTCACATTGGCCGTTCTGCTCTCTGAAACGGTTACACTTATCGTCTGCAAAGCTATGTCGCGTGCTGCGATATGCGGAAACACTAAAAGCACCACAGTACAACACAGAAGAAGCTTCTAAGTTGTAGTAATAGCCAGTAAGAAGTAGTACAATTCAAGTTTTAGTTGTCGATTATTCACTTTTTAGCCGGCTTTTTTGGCTATGACATGACCTAGGACAATAAGAATTTGCATGAAAGGAGGACTAGCAGCCGCGTTGCACGGGAGAATGTGAAAAGTGTTCATATGTAGTAAAAAACTGAGAAATCCGTCCGCTTTCGTCATTTGTTATCGATTCGACTTAAAGCCAGATCGTCTCATTGGCCGCTTTTCTCTCTGAGACGGTTACATTTATCGTCTGCAAAGCTATGTCGCGTGCTGCGGTCTGCGGAGACACTAAAAGCACCATAGTAGAACACAGAAGAAGCTTCGAAGTTGAAGTAATAGCCAGTAAGAAGTAGTACAATTCAAGTTTTAGTTGTCGATTATTCACTTTTTAGCCGGCTTTGGTGGCTTGGACATGACCTAGGACCTTAAGATTTTGCATGAAAGGAGGACTAGCAGCCGCGTTGCACGGGAGAATGTAAAAAGTGTTCATATGTTGGAAAAACCTGATAAATCCGTCCGTTTTCGTCATTTGTTATCGAATCGACTTAAAGCCAGATCGCCACATATGCCGCTTTTCTCTCTGAGACGGTTACATTTATCGTCTGCAAAGCTATGTCGCGTGCTGCGGTATGCGGAGACACTAAAAGCTCCATAGTAGAACACAGAAGAAGCTTCTAAGTTGAAGTAATAGCCAGTAAGAAGTAGTACAATTCAAGTTTTAGTTGTCGATTATTCACTTTTTTGCCGGCTTTGGTGGCTTGGACATGACCTAGGACCTTAAGATTTTGCATGAAAGGAGGACTAGCAGCCACGTTGCACGGGAGAATGTGAAAAGTGTTCATATGTTGGAAAAACCTGAGAAATCCGTCCGTTTTCGTCATTTGTTATCGAATCGACTTAAAGCCAGATCGTCACATTGTCCGCTCTTCTCTCTGAAACGGTTACACTTATCGTCTGCAAAGCTATGTCGCGTACTGCGATATGCGGAAACAATAAAAGCACCACAGTACAACACAGAAGAAGTTTCTAAGTTGAAGTAATAGCCAGTAAGAAGTAGTACAATTCAAGTTTTAGTTGTCGATTATTCACTTTTTAGCCGGCTTTTTTGGCTTGGACATGACCTAGGACCTTAGGATTTTGCATGAAAGGAGGACTAGCAGCCGCGTTGCACGGTAGAATGTAATAAGTGTTCATAAGTAGTAAAATCCTTAGAAATCCGTCCGTTTTCGTCATTTGGTATCGAATCGACTTAAAGCCAGATCGTCAGATTGGCCATTCTTCTCTCTCAAACGGTTACATTTATCGTCTGCAAAGCTATGTCGTGTGCTGCGGTCTGCGGAGACACTAAAAGCACCATAGTAGAACACAGAAGAAGCTTCTAAGTTGAAGTAATAGCCAGTAAGAAGTAGTACAATTCAAGTTTTAGTTGTCGATTATTCACTTTTTAGCCGGCTTTGGTGACTATGACATGACCTACGACAATAAGATTTTGCATGAAAGGAGGACTAGCAGCCGCATTGCACGGGAGAATGTGATAAGTGTTCATATGTAGTAAAAAACTGAGAAATCCGTCCGTTTTCGTCATTTGTTATCGATTCGACTTAAAGCCAGATCGTCTCATTGGCCGCTTTTCTCTCTGAGACGGTTACATTTATCGTCTGCAAAGCTATGTCGCGTGCTGCGGTATGCGGAGACACTAAAAGCACCATAGTACAACACAGAAGAAGCTTCTATGTTAAAGTAATAGCCAGTAAGAAGTAGTACAATTCAAGTTTTAGTTGTCGATTATTCACTTTTTAGCCGGCTTTGGTGGCTTGGACATCACCTAGGACCTTAAGATTTTGCATGAAAGGAGGACTAGCAGCCGCGTTGCACGGGAGAATGTGAAAAGTGTTCATATGTTGGAAAAACCTGAGAAATCCGTCCGTTTTCGTCATTTGTTATCGAATCGACTTAAAGCCAGATCGTCACATTGGCCGCTTTTCTCTCTGAGACGGTTACATTTATCGTCTGCAAAGCTATGTCGCGCGCTGCAATATGCGGAGACACTAAATGCACCATAGTAGAACACAGAAGAAGCTTCTAAGTTAAAGTAATAGCCAGTAAGAAGTAATACAATTCAAGTTTTAGTTGTCGATTATTCACATTTTTGCCGGCTTTGGTCGCTTGGACATGACCTAGGACCTTAAGATTTTGCATAAAAGGAGGACTAGCAGACGCGTTGCACGGGAGAATGGGAAAAGTGTTCACATGTAGTAAAAACCTGAGAAAACCGTCCGTTTTCGCCATTTGTTATCGAATCGTCTTAATGCCAGATCGTCACATTGGAGGCTCTTCTCTCTGAAACGGTTACATTTATCGTCTGCAAAGCTATGTCGCGTGCTGCGATATGCCGAAACACTAAAAGCACCATAGTAGAACACAGAAGAAGCTTCTAAGTTGAAGTAATAGCCAGTAAGAAGTAGTACAATTCAAGCTTTAGTTGTCGATTATTCACTTTTTAGCCGGATTTGGTGGCTTGGACATGAGGTTGAACCTTAAGATTTTGCATGAAAGGAGGACTAGCAGCCGCGTTGCACGGGAGAATGTGAAAAGTGTTCATATGTAGTAAAAACCTGAGAAATATGTCCGTTTTCGTCATTTGTTATCGAATCGACTTAAAGCCAGATCGTCACATTGGTCGCTCTTCTCTCTGAAACGGTTACACTTATCATCTGCAAAGCTATGTCGCGTGCTGCGATATGCGGAAACACTAAAAGCACCACAGTACAACACAGAAGAAGCTTCTAAGTTGAAGTAATAGCCAGTAAGAAGTAGTACAATTCAAGTTTTAGTTGTCGATTATTCACTTTTTAGCCGGCTTTGGTGGCTTGGACATGACCTAGGACAATAAGATTTTGTATGAAAGGAGGACTAGCAGCCGCGTTGGACGGTAGAATGTGAAAACTGTTCATATGCAGTAAAAACCTGAGAAATCCGTCCGTTTTCTTCATTTGTTATCGAATCGACTTAAAGCCAGATCGTCATATTGCCCATTCTTCTCTCTCAAACGGTTACATTTATCGCCTGCAAAAGCTATGTCGCGTGCTACGGTATGCCAAAACACTAAAAGCACCATAATAGAACCCAGAAGAAGCTTCTAAGTGGAAGTAATAGCCAGTAAGGAGTAGTACAATTCAAGTTTTAGTTGTCGATTATTCACTTTTAAGCCGACTTTGGTGGCTATGACATGACCTAGGACCATAAGATTTTGCATGAATGGAGGACTAGCAGCCGCGTTGCACGGTAGAATGTGAAAAGTGTTCATATGTAGTAAAAACCTGAGAAATCCGTCCATTTTCGTCATTTGTTATCGAATTGACTTAAAGCCAGATCGTCACATTGGCCGCTCTTCTCTCTGAAACGATTACACTTATCGTCTGCAAAGCTATGTCGCGTGCTGCGATATGCCGAAACACTAAAAGCACCATAGTAGAACAAAGAAGGAGCTTCTAAGTTAAAGTAATAGCCAGTAAGAAGTAGTACAATTCAAGTTTTAGTTGTCGATTATTCACTTTTTATCCGGCTTTGGTGACTTGGACATGACCTAGGACCTTAAGATTTTGCATGAAAGGAGGAATAGCAGCCGCGTTGCACGGGAGAATGTGAAAAGTGTACATATGTTGGAAAAACCTGAGAAATCCGTCCCTTTTCGTCATTTGTTATCGAATCGACTTCAAGCCAGATCGTCTCATTGGCCGCTTTTCTCTCTGAGACGGTTACATTTATCGTCTGCAAAGCTATGTCGCGTGCTACGGTATGCCAAAACACTAAAAGCACCATAATAGAACCCAGAAGAAGCTTCTAAGTGGAAGTAATAGCCAGTAAGGAGTAGTACAATTCAAGTTTTAGTTGTCGATTATTCACTTTTTAGTCGGCTTTGGTGGCTATGACATGACCTAGGACCATAAGGTTTTGCATGAAAGGAGGAATAGCAGCCGCGTTGCACGGGAGAATGTGAAAAGTGTTCATATGTAGTAAAAACCTGAGAAATATGTCCGTTTTCGTCATTTGTTATTAATCGACTTAAAGCCAGATCGTCATATTGGCCGCTCTTCTCTCTGAAACGGTTACACTTATCGTCTGCAAAGCTATGTCACGTGCTGCGGTATGCGGAGACACTAAAAGCTCCATAGTAGAACACAGAAGAAGCTTCTAAGTTGAAGTAATAGCCAGTAAGAAGTAGTAGAATTCAAGTTTTAGTTGTCGATTATTCACTTTTAGCCGGTTTTGGTGTCTTGGACTTGAGGTTGAACCTTAAGATTTTGCATGAAAGGAGGACTAGCAGCCGCGTTGCACGAAAGAATGTGAAATGTGTTCATATGCAGTAAAAACCTGAGAAATCCGTCCGTTTTCATCATTTGTTATCGAATCGACTTAAAGCCAGATCGTCATATTGGCCGCTCTTCTCTCTGAAACGGTTACATTTATCGTCTGCAAAGCTATGTCGCGTGATGCTGTATGCGGAAACACTAAAAGCACCATAGTAGAACACAGAAGAAGCTTCTATGTTGAAGTAATAGCCAGTAAGAAGTAGTACAATTCAAGTTTTAGTTGTCGATTATTCACTTTTTAGCCGGCTTTGGTGGCTTGGACATGCTGTGGAACCTTAAGATTTTGCATGAAAGGAAGACAAGCAGCCGCGTTGCACGGGAGAATGTGAAAAGTTTTCATATGTAGTAAAAACCTGAGAAATCCGTCCGTTTTCGTCATTTGTTATCGAATCGACTTAAAGCCAGATCGTCTCATTGGCCCCTTTTCTATCTGAGTCGGTTACATTTATCGTCTGCAAAGCTATGTCGCGTGCTGCGGTATGCGGAGACACTAAAAGCACCATAGTAGAAAACAGAAGAAGATTCTAAGTTGAAGTAATAGCCAGTAAGAAGTAGTACAATTCAAGTTTTAGTTGTCGATTATCACTTTTTAGCCGGCTTTGGTGGCTATGACATGACCCAGGACAATAAGATTTTGCATGAAAGGAGGACTAGCAGCCGCGTTGCACGGGAGGATGTGAAAAGAGTTCATATGTAGTTAAAAACGGAGAAATCCGTCCGTTTTCGTCATTTGTTATCGAATCGACTTAAAGCCAGATCGTCACATTAATCTCTTTTCTCTCTGAAACGGTTACACTTATCGTCTGCAAAGCTATGTCGCGTGCTGCGGTATGCGGAGACACTAAAAGCACCATAGTAGAACACAGAAGAAGATTCTAAGTTGAAGTAATAGCCAGTAAGAAGTAGTAAAATTCAAGTTTTAGTTGTCGATTATTCACATTTTTGCCGGGTTTGGTCGCTTGGACATGACCTAGGACCTTAAGATTTTGCATGAAAGGAGGACTAGCAGCCGCGTTGCACGGGAGAATGTGAAAATTGTTCATATGTAGTAAAAACCTGAGAAAACCGTCCGTTTTCGCCATTTGTTATCGAATCGTCTTAATGCCAGATCGTCACTTTGGCCGCTCTTCTCTCTGAAACGGTTACATTTATCGTCTGCAAAGCTATGTCGCGTGCTGCGATATGCCAAAACACTAAATGTACCATAGTAGAACACAGAAGAAGCTTCTAAGTTGAAGTAATAGCCAGTAAGGAGTAGTACAATTCAAGTTTTAGTTGTCGATTATTCACTTTTAAGCCGACTTTGGTGGCTATGACATGACCTAGGACCATAAGATTTTGCATGAAAGGAGGACTAGCAGCCGCGTTGCACGGGAGAATGTGAAAAGTGTTCATATGTAGTAAAAACCTGAGAAATCCGTCCATTTTCGTCATTTGTTATCGAATTGACTTCAAGCCAGATCGTCACATTTTCCATTCCTCTCTCTCAAACGGTTACATTTATCGTCTGCAAAGCTAGTTCGCGTGCTGCGATATGCCGAAACACTAAAAGCACCATAGTAGAACAAAGAAGGAGCTTCTAAGTTGAAGTAATAGCCAGTAAGAAGTAGTACAATTCAAGTCTTAGTTGTCGATTATTCACTTTTTAGCCGGGTTTGGTGGCTTGGACATGCGGTGGAACCTTAAGATTTTGCATGAAAGGAAGACTAGCAGCCGCGTTGCACGGGAGAATGTGAAAAGTGTTCATATGTAGTAAAAACCTGAGAAATATGTCCGTTTTCGTCATTTGTTATTAATCGACTTAAAGCCAGATCGTCATATTGGCCGCTCTTCTCTCTGAAACGGTTACACTTATCGTCTGCAAAGCTATGTCGCGTGCTGCGGTATGCGGAGACACTAAAAGGTCCATAGTAGAACACAGAAGAAGCTTCTAAGTTGAAGTAATAGCCAGTAAGAAGTAGTACAATTCAAGTTATAGTTGTCGATTATTCACTTTTAGCCGGTTTTGGTGGCTTGGACATGAGGTTGAACCTTAAGATTTTGCATGAAAGGAGGACTAGCAGCCGCGTTGCACGAAAGAATGTGAAATGTGTTCATATGCAGTAAAAACCTGAGAAATCCGTCCGTTTTCGTCATTTGTTATCGAATCGACTTAAAGCCAGATCGTCATATTGGCCGCTCTTCTCTCTGAAACGGTTACATTTATCGTCTGCAAAGCTATGTCGCGTGCTGCGGTATGCGGAAACACTAAAAGCAGCATAGTAGAACACAGAAGAAGCTTCTATGTTGAAGTAATAGCCAGTAAGAAGTAGTACAATTCAAGTTTTAGTTGTCGATTATTCACTTTTTATCCGGCTTTGGTGACTTGGACATGACATAGGACCTTAAGATTTTGCATGAAAGGAGGAATAGCAGCCGCGTTGCACGGGAGAATGTGAAAAGTGTACATATGTTGGAAAAACCTGAGAAATCCGTCCGTTTTCGTCATGTGTTATCGAATCGACTTAAAGCCAGATCGTCTCATTGGCCCCTTTTCTCTCTGAGTCGGTTACATTAATCGTCTGCAAAGCTATGTCGCGTGCTGCGGTATGCGGAGACACTAAAAGCACCATAGTAGAACACAGAAGAAGATTCTAAGTTGAAGTAATAGCCAGTAAGAAGTAGTACAATTCAAGTTTTAGTTGTCGATTATTCACTTTTTAGCCGGCTTTGGTGGCTATGACATGACCTAGGACAATAAGATTTTGCATGAAAGGAGGACTAGCAGCCGCGTTGCAAGGGAGAATGTGAAAAGTGTTCATATGTTGGAAAAACCTGAGAAATGCGTCCGTTTTCGTCATTTGTTATCGAATCGACTTAAAGCCAGATCGTCTCATTGGCCCCTTTTCTCTCTGAGACGGTTACATTTATCGTCTGCAAAGCTATGTCGCGTGCTGCGGTATGCGGAGACACTAAAAGCACCATAGTAGAACACAGAAGAAGATTCTAAGTTGAAGTAATAGCCAGTAAGAAGTAGTACAATTCAAGTTTTAGTTGTCGATTATTCACTTTTTAGCCGACTTTGGTGGCTTGGACATGACCTAGGACCTTAAGATTTTGCATGAAAGGAGGAGCAGCAGCCGCGTTGCACGGTAGAATGTGAAAAGTGTTCATATGTTGGAAAAACCTGAGAAATGCGTCCGTTTTCGTCATTTGTTATCGAATCGACTTAAAGCCAGATCGTCACATTTGCCGCTTTTCTCTCTGAGACGGTTACATTTATCGTCTGCAAAGCTATGTCGCGTGCTGCGGTATGCGGAGACACAAAAAGCGCCATAGTAGAACACAGAAGAAGCTTCTAAGTTGAAGTAATAGCCAGTAAGAAGTAATACAATTCAAGTTTTATTTGTCTATTATTCACATTTTTGCCGGCTTTGGTCGCTTGGACATGACCTAGGACCTTAAGATTTTGCATGAAAGGAGGACTAGCAGCCGCGTTGCACGGGAGAATGTGAAAAGTGTTCATATGTAGTAAAAACCTGAGAAAACCGTCCGTTTTCGACATTTGTTATCGAATCGTCTTAATGCCAGATCGTCATATTGGCCGCTCTTCTCTCTGAAACGGTTACATTTATCGTCTGCAAAGCTATGTCGCGTGCTGCGATATGCCGAAACACTAAAAGTACCATAGTAGAACACAGAAGAAGCTTCTAAGTTGAAGTAATAGCCAGTAAGAAGTAGTACAATTCAAGTTTTAGTTGTCGATTATTCACTTTTTAGCCGGCTTTGGTGGCTTGGACATGAGGTTGAACCTTAAGATTTTGCATGAAAGGACGACTAGCAGCCGCGTTGCACGGGAGAATGTGAAAAGTGCTCATATGTAGTAAAAACCTGAGAAATCAGTCCGTTTTCGTCATTTGTTATCGAATCGACTTAAAGCCAGATCGTCACATTGGCCGCTCTTCTCTCTGAAACGGTTACACTTATCGTCTGCAAAGCTATGTCGCGTGCTGCGATATGCGGAAACACTAAAAGCACCATAGTACAACACAGAAGAAGCCTCTAAGTTGAAGTAATAGCCAGTAAGAAGTAGTACAATTCAAGTTTTAGTTGTCGATTATTCACTTTTTAGCCGGCTTTGGTGGCTTGGACATGACCTAGGACCTTAGGATTTTGCATGAAAGGAGGACTAGCAGCCGCGTTGGACGGTAGAATGTGAATAGTGTTCATATGCAGTAAAAACCTGAGAAATCCGTCCGTTTTCTTCATTTGTTATCGAATCGACTTAAAGCCAGATCGTCATATTGGCCATTCTTCTCTCTCAAACGGTTACATTTATCGTCTGCAAAGCTATGTCGCGTGCTACGGTATGCCAAAACACTAAAAGCACCATAGTAGAACCCAGAAGAAGCTTCTAAGTTGAAGTAGTAGCCAGTAAGGAGTAGTACAATTCAAGTTTTAGTTGTCGATTATTCACTTTTAAGCTGACTTTGGTGGCTACGACATTACCTAGGACCATAAGATTTTGCATGAAAGGAGGACTAGCAGCCGCGTTGCACGGGAGAATGTGAAAAGTGTTCATATGTAGTAAAAACCTGAGAAATCCGTCCGTTTTCGTCATTAGTTATCGAATCGATTTAAAGCCAGATCGTCACATTGGTCTCTTTTCTCTCTGAAACGGTTACACTTATCGTCTGGAAAGCTATGACGCGTGCTGCGGTATGCGGAGACACTAAAAGCTCCATAGTAGAACACAGAAGAAGCTTCTAAGTTGAAGTAATAGCCAGTAAGAAGTAGTACAATTCAAGTTTTAGTTGTCGATTATTCACTTTTTAGCCGGCTTTGGTGGCTTGGACATGACCTAGGACCTTAAGATTTTGCATGAAAGGAGGACTAGCAGCCGCGTTGCACGGTAGAATGTGAAAAGTGTTCATATGTTGGAAAAACCTGAGAAATGCGTCCGTTTTCGTCATTTGTTATCGAATCGACTTAAAGCCAGATCGTCACATCGGCCGCTTTTCTCTCTGAGACGATTACATTTATCGTCTGCAAAGCTATGTCGCGTGCTGCGGTATGCGGAGACACTAAAAGCACCATAGTAGAACACAGAAGAAGCTTCTAAGTTGAAGTAATAGTCAGTAAGAAGTAATACAATTCAAGTTTTAGTTGTCGATTATTCACATTTTTGCCGGCTTTGGGCGCTTGGACATGACCTAGGACCTTAAGATTTTGCATGAAAGGAAGACTAGCAGCCGCGTTGCACGGGAGAATGTGAAAAGTGTTCATATGTAGTAAAAACCTGAGAAAACCGTCCGTTTTCGCCATTTGTTATCGAATCGTCTTAATGCCAGATCGTCACATTGGCCGCTCTTCTCTCTGAAACGGTTACATTTATCGTCTGCAACGCTATGTCGCGTGCTGCGGTATGCCGAAACACTAAAAGCACCATAGTAGAACACAGAAGAAGCTTCTAAGTTGAAGTAATAGCCAGTAAGAAGTAGTACAATTCAAGTTTTAGTTGTCGATTATTCACTTTTTAGCCGGCTTTGGTGGCTTGGACATGAGGTTGAACCTTAAGATTTTGCATGAAAGGACGACTAGGAGCCGCGTTGCACGGGAGAATGTGAAAAGTGTTCATATGTAGTAAAAACCTGAGAAATCAGTCCGTTTTCGTCATTTGTTATCGAATCGACTTAAAGCCAGATCGTCACATTGGCCGCTCTTCTCTCTGAAACGGTTACACTTAACGTCTGCAAAGCTATGTCGCGTGCTGCGATATGCGGAAACACTAAAAGCACCATAGTACAACTCAGAAGAAGCCTCTAAGTTGAAGTAATAGCCAGTAAGAAGTAGTACAATTCAAGTTTTAGTTGTCGATTATTCACTTTTTAGCCGGCTTTGGTGGCTTGGACATGACCTAGGACCTTAGGATTTTGCATTAAAGGAGGACTAGCAGCCGCGTTGGACGGTAGAATGTGAAAAGTGTTCATATGCAGTAAAAACCTGAGAAATCCGTCCGTTTTCTTCTTTTGTTATCGAATCGACTTAAAGCCAGATCGTCATATTGGCCATTCTTCTCTCTCAAACGGTTACATTTATCGTCTGCAAAGCTATGTCGCGTGCTACGGTATGCCAAAACACTAAAAGCACCATAGTAGAACCGAGAAGAAGCTTCTAAGTTGAAGTAATAGCCAGTATGGAGTAGTACAATTCAAGTTTTAGCTGTCGATTATTCACTTTTTAGCCGGCTTTGGTGGCTATGACATGACCTAGGACCATAAGATTTTGCATGAAAGGAGGACTACCAGCCGCGTTGCACGGGAGAATGTGAAAAGTGTTCATATGTAGTAAAAACCTGAGAAATCCGTCCGTTTTCGTCATTTGTTATCGAATCGACTTAAAGCCAGATCGTCACATTGGTCTCTTTTCTCTCTGAAACGGTTACACTTATCGTCTGGATAGTTATGTCGCGTGCTGCGGTATGCGGAGACACTAAAAGCTCCATAGTAGAACAGAGAAGAAGCTTCTAAGTTGAAGTAATAGCCAGTAAGAAGTAGTACAATTCAAGTTTTAGTTGTCGATTATTCACTTTTTAGCCAGCTTTGGTGGCTTGGACATGACCTAGTACCTTAAGATTTTCCATGAAAGGAGGACTAGCAGCCGCGTTGCACACGAGAATGTGAAAAGTGTTCATAAGTAGTAAAATCCTGAGAAATCCGTCCATTTTCGTCATTTGTTATCGAATTGACTTCAAGCCAGATCGTCACATTTTCCATTCTTCTCTCTCAAACGGTTAAATTTAAGGTCTGCAAAGCTATGTCGCGTGCTGCGATATGCCGAAACACTAAAAGCACCATAGTAGAACACAGAAGGAGCTTCTAAGTTGAAGTAATAGCCAGTAAGAAGTAGTACAATTCAAGTTTTAGTTGTCGATTATTCACTTTTTAGCCGCCTTGGTGGCTTGGACATGACCTAGGACCTTAAGATTTTGCATGAAAGGAGGACTAGCAGCCGCGTTGCACGGGAGAATGTGAAAAGTGTTCATATGTAGTAAAAACCTGAGAAATACGTCCGTTTTCGTCATTTGCTATCGAATCGACTTAAAGCCAGATCGTCACATTGGCCGCTTTTCTCTCTGAGACGGTTACATTTATTGTCTGCAAAGCTATGTCGCGTACTGCGGTATGCGGAGACACTAAAAGCACCATAGTAGAACATAGAAGAAGCTTCTAAGTTGAAGTAATATTCAGTAAGAAGTAGTACAATTCAAGTTTTAATTATCGATTATTCACTTTTTAGCCGGCTTTGGTGGATTGGACATGACCTAGGGCCTTAAGATTTTGCATGAAAAGAGGTCTAGCAGCCGCGTTGCATGGGAGAATGTGAAAAGTGTTCATATGTAGTAAAAACCTGAGAAATCCGTCCGTTTTCGTCATTTGTTATCGAATCGACTTAAGCCAGATCGTCACATTGGCCGCTTTTCTCTCTGAGACGGTTACATTTATCGCCTGCAAAGCTGTGTCGCGTGCTGCGGTGTGTGGAGACACTAAAAGCACCATAGTAGAACACAGAAGAAGCTTCTAAGTTGAAGTAATAGCCAGTAAGAAGTAGTACAATTCAAGTTTTAGTTGTCGATTATTCACTTTTTAGCCGGCCTTGGTGGCTTGGACATGACCTAGGACCTTAAGATTTTGCATGAAAGGAGGACTAGCAGCCGCGTTGCACGGGAGAATGTGAAAAGTGTTCATATGTAGTAAAACCCTGAGAAATCCGTCCGTTTTTGTCATTTGTTATCGAATCGACTTAAAGCCAGATCGTCACATTTTCCGCTTTACTCTCTGAGACGGTTACATTTGTTGTCTTCAAAGCTATGTCGCGAGCTGCGGTATGCGGAGACACTAAAAGCACCATAGTACAACACAGAAGAAGCTTCTAAGTTGAAGTAATAGCCAGTAAGAAGTAGTACTATTCAAGTTTTAGTTGTCGAATATTCACTTTTTAGCCGGCTTTGGTGGCTTGGACATGGCCTAGGACCTTAAGATTTTGCATGCAAGGAGTACTTGCAGCCGCGTTGCACGGGAGAATGTGAAAAGTGTTCATATGTAGTAAAAACCTGAGAAATCCGTCCGTTTTCGTCATTTGTTATCGAATCGACTTAAAGCCAGATCGTCACATTGGCCGTTCTTCTCTCTGAAACGGTTACATTTATCGTCTGCAAAGCTATGTCGCGTGCTGCGGTATGCGGAAACACTAAAAGCACCATAGTAGAACACAGAAGAGGCTTCTAAGTTGAAGAAACAGCCAGTAAGATGTAGTACAATTCAAGTTTTAATTATCGATTATTCACTTTTTAGCCGGCTTTGGTGGCTTGGATATGACCTAGGACCTTAAGATTTTGCATGAAAGGAGGACTAGGAGCCGCGTTGCACGGGAGAATGTGAAAAGTGTTCATATGTAGTAAAAACCTGAGAAATCCGTCCGTTTCCGTCATTTGTTATCGAATCGACTTAAAGCCAGATCGTCACATAGGCCGCTTTTCTCTCTGAGACGGTTACATTTATCGTCTGCAAAGCTTATTCGCGTGCTGCGGTATGCGGAGACTCTAAAAGCACCATAGTAGAACACAGAAGAAGCTTCTAAATTGAAGCAATAGCCAGTAAGATGTAGTACAATACAAGTTTTAGTTGTCGATTATTCACTTTTTAGCCGGCTTTGGTGGCTTGGACATGACCTAGGTCCTTAAGATTTTGCATGAAAGGAGGACTAGCAGCCGCGTTGTATGGGAGAATGTTAAAAGTGTTCATATGTAGTAAAACCCTGAGAAATCCGTCCGTTTTCATCATTTGTTATCGAATCGACTTAAAGCCAGATCGTCACATTTTCCGCTTTACTCTCTGAGACGGTTACATTTGTTGTCTTCAAAGCTATGTCGCGAGCTGCAGTATGCGGAGACACTAAAAGCACCATAGTAGAACACAGAAGAAGCTTCTAAGTTGAAGTAATAGCCATTAAGAAGTTGTACAATTCAAGTTTTAGTTGTCGATTATACACTTTTTAGCCGGCTTTGGTGGCTTGGACATGACCTAGGACCTTAAGATTTTGCATGAAAGGAGGACTAGCAGCCGCGTTGCATGGGAGAATGTGAAAAGTGTTCATATGTAGTAAAAACCTGAGAAATCCGTCCGTTTTCGTCATTTGTTATCGAATCGACTTAAAGCCAGATCGTCACATTTTCCGCTTTACTCTCTGAGACGGTTACATTTGTTGTCTTCAAAGCTATGTCGCGAGCTGCAGTATGCGGAGACACTAAAAGCACCATAGTAGAACACAGAAGAAGCTTCTAAGTTGAAGTAATAGCCATTAAGAAGTTGTACAATTCAAGTTTTAGTTGTCGATTATACACTTTTTAGCCGGCTTTGGTGGCTTGGACATGACCTAGGACCTTAAGATTTTGCATGAAAGGAGGAATGGCAGCCGCGTTGCACGGGAGAATGTGAAAAGTGTTCATATGTAGTAAAAACCTGAGAAATCCGTCCGTTTTCGTCATTTGTTATCGAATCGACTTAAAGCCAGATCGTCACATTGGCCGCTTTTCTCTCTGAAACGGTTACATTTGTCGTCTGCAACGCTATGTCGCGTGCTGCGGTGTGCGGAGACACTAAAAGCACCATAGTAGAACACAGAAGAAGCTTCTATGTTGAAGTAATAGCCAGTAAGAAGTAGTACAATTCAAGTTTTAGTTGTCGATTATTCACTTTTTAGCCGGCTTTGGTGGCTTGGACATTAGGTGGAACCTTAAGATTTTGCATGAAAGGAAGACTAGCAGCCGCGTTGCACGGCAGAATGTGAAAAGTGTTCATATGTAGTAAAAACCTGAGAAATCCGTCCGTTTTCGTAATTTGTTATCGATTCGACTTAAAGCCAGATCGTCACATTGGCCGCTCTACTCTCTGAAACGGTTACATTTATCGTCTGCAAAGCTATGTCGCGTGCTGCTGTATGCGGAAACACAAAAAGCACCATAGTAGAACACAGAAGAAGCTTCTAAGTTGAAGTAATAGCCAGTAAGAAGTAGTACAATTCAAGTTTTTGTTGTCGATTATTCACTTTTTAGCCGGCTTTGGTGGCTTGGACATGACCTAGGACCATACGATTTTGCATGAAAGGAGGACTAGCA
This sequence comes from Schistocerca gregaria, assembly GCF_023897955.1. Taxonomy (NCBI): domain Eukaryota; kingdom Metazoa; phylum Arthropoda; class Insecta; order Orthoptera; family Acrididae; genus Schistocerca; species Schistocerca gregaria. The sequence goes on from NW_026061982.1 coordinate 441,979, forward strand.
GCCGCGTTGCACGGGAGAATGTGAAATGTGTTCATATGTAATAAAAACCTGAGAAATCCGTCCGTTTTCGTCATTTGTTATCGAATCGACTTAAAGCCATATCGTCAGATTGGCCGCTTTTCTCTCTGAGACGGTTACATTTATCGTCTGCAAAGCTATGTCGCGTGTTGCGGTATGCGGAGACACTAAAAGCACCATAGTAGAACACAGAAGGAGCTTCTAAGTTGAAGCAATAGCCAGTAAGAAGTAGTACAATTCAAGTTTTAGTTGTCGATTATTCACTTTTTAGCCGGCTTTGGTGGATTGGACATTACCTAGGACGTTAAGATTTTGCATGAAAGGAGGACTGGCAGCCGCGTTGCACAAGAAAATGTGAAATGTGTTCATATGTGGTAAAAACCTGAGAAATCCGTCCGCTTTCGTCATTAGTTATCGAATCGACTTAAAGCCAGATCGTCACATTGGCCGCCTTTCTCTCTGAAACGGTTACATTTATCGTCTGCAAAGCTATGCCGCGTGCTGCGGTATGCGGAAACACTAAAAGCACCATAGTAGAACACAGAAGAAGCTTCTAAGTTGAAGAAACAGAAAGTAAGAAGTAGTACAATTCAAGTTTTAGTTGTCGATTATTCACTTTATAGCCGGCTTTGGTGGCTTGGACATGACCTAGGACCTTAAGATTTTGCATGAAAGGAGGACTTTTAGCCGCGTTGCACGGGAGAATGTGAAAAGTGTTCATATGTAGTAAAAACCTGAGAAATCCGTCCGTTTTCGTCATTTGTTATCGAATCGACTTAAAGCCAGATCGTCACATTGGCCGTTCTTCTCTCTGAGACGGATACATTTATCGTCTGAAATGCTATGTCGCGTGCTGCGGTATGCGGAAACACTAAAAGCACCATAGTAGAAAACAGAAGAAGCTTCTAAGTTGAAGAAACAGCCAGTAAGATGTAGCACAATTCAAGTTTTAATTATCGATTATTCACTTTTTAGCCGGCTTTGGTGGCTTGGATATGACCTAGGACCTTAAGATTTTGCATGAAAGGAGGACTAGCAGCCGCGTTGCACGGGGGAATGTGAAAAGTGTTCATATGTAGTAAAAACCTGAGAAAACCGTCCGTTTCCGTCATTTGTTATCGAATCGACTTAAAGCCAGATCGTCACATTGGCCGCTTTTCTCTCTGAGACGGTTACATTTATCGTCTGCAAAGCTAAGTCGCGTGCTGCGGTATGCGGAGACACTAAAAGCACCATAGTAGAACACAGAAGAAGCTTCTAAGTTGAAGCAATAGCCAGTAAGAAGTAGTACAATTCAAGTTGTAGTTGTCGATTATTCACTTTTTAGCCGGCTTTGGTGGCTTGGACACCACCTAGGACCTTAAGATTTTGCATGAAAGGAGGACTTGCAGCTGCGTTGCACGGGAGAATGTGAAAAGTGTTCATATGTAGTAAAAACCTGAGAAATCCGTCCGTTTTTGTCATTTGTTATCGAATCGACTTAAAGCCAGATCGTCACGTTGGCCGCTCTTCTCTCTGAAACGGTTACATTTATCGTCTGCAAAGCTATGACGCGTGCTGCAGTATGCGGAAACACTAAAAGCACCATAGTAGAACACAGAAGAAGCTTCTAAGTTGAAGTAATAGCCAGTAAGAGGTAGTACAATTCAAGTTTTGGATGTCGATTATTCACTTTTTTGCCGGCTTTGGTGGCTATGACATGACCTAGGACCATAAGATTTTGCATGAAAGGAGGACTAGCAGCCGCGTTCCATGGGATACTGTGAAAAGTGTTCATATGTAGTAAAAACCTGAGAAATCCGTCCGTTTTCGTCATTTGTTTTCGAATCGACTTAAAGCCAGATCGTCACATTGGCAGCCTTTCTCTCTGAGACGGTTACATTTATCGTCTGCAAAGCTATGTCGCGTGCTGCGCTATGCGGAAACACTAAAAGCACCATAGTAGAACACAGAAGAAGCTTCTAAGTTGAAGAGACAGCCAGTATGATGTAGTACAATTCAAGTTTTAACTATCGATTATTCACTTTTTAGCCGGCTTTGGTGGCTTGGATATGACCTAGGACCTTAAGATTTTGCATGAAAGGAGGACTAGCAGCCGCGTTGTATGGGAGAATGTGAAAAGTGTTCATATGTAGTAAAAACCTGAGAAATCAGTCCGTTTTCGTCATTTGTTATCGAATCGACTTAAAGCCAGATCGTCACAATGGCCGAATTTCTCTCTGAGACAGTTACATTTATCGTCTGCAAAGCTATGTCGCGTGCTGCGGTATGCGGAGACACTTAAAGCACCATAGAAGATTACAGAAGAAGCTTCTAAGTTGAAGTAATAGCCAGTAAGAAGTAGTACAATTCGAGTTTTAGCTGTCGTTTATTCACTTTTTAGCCGGCTATGGTGGCTTGGACATGACCTAGGACCTTAAGATTTTGCATGAAAGGAGTACTTGCAGCCGCGTTGCACGTGAGAATGTGAAATGTGTACATATGTAGTAAAAACCTGATAAATCCGTCCGTTTTCGTCATTTGTTATCGAATAGACTTAAAGCTAGATCGTCACATTGGCCGCCCTTCTCTCTGAAACGGTTACATTTATCGTCTACAAAGCTATGTCGCGTGCTGCGGTATGCGGAAACACTAAAAGCACCATAGTAGAACACAGAAGAAGCTTCTATGTTGAAGTAATAGCCAGTAAGACGCTGTACAATTGAAGTTTTAGTTGTCGATTATTCACTCTTTAGCCGGCTTTGGTGGCTTGGACATGACCAAGGACCTTAAGATTATCATGAAAGGAGGACTAGCAGCCGCGTTCCATGGGATACTGTGAAAAGTGTTCATATGTAGTAAAAACCTGAGAAATCCGTCCGTTTTCGTCATTTGTTATCGAATCGACTTAAAGCAAGATCGTCATATTGGCAGCTTTTCTCTCTGAGACGGTTACATTTATCGTCTGCAAAGCTATGTCGCGTGCTGCGGTGTGCGGAGACACTAAAAGCACCATAGTAGAACACAGAAGAAGCTTCTAAGTTGAAGTAATAGCCAGTAAGAAGTAGTACAATTCAAGTTTTAGTTGTCGATTATTCACTTTTTAGCCGGCTTTGGTGGCTTTGACATGAACTAGGACCTTAAGATTTTGCATGAAAGGAGTACTTGCAGCCGCGTTGCACGGGAGAATGTGAAATATGTTCATATGTAGTAAAAACCTGAGAAATCCGTCCTTTTTCGTCATTTGTTATCGAATCGACTTGAAGCCAGATCGTCACATTGGCCGCTTTTCTCTCTGAGACGGTTACATTTATCGTCTGCCAAGGTATGTCGCGTGCTGCGGTATGCGGAGACACTAAAAGCACCATAGTAGAACACAGAAGAAGCTTCTAAGTTGAAGTAATAGCCAGTAAGAGGTAGTACAATTCAAGTTTTGGATGTCGATTATTCACTTTTTTGCCGGCTTTGGTGGCTATGACATGACCTAGGACCATAAGATTTTGCATGAAAGGAGGACTAGCAGCCGCGTTGTATGGGAGAATCTGAAAAGTGTTCATATGTAGTAAAAACCTGAGAAATCAGTCCGTTTTCGTCATTTGTTATGGCCAAGGTACGTCGCGTGCTGCGGTATGCGGAGACACTAAAAGCACCATAGTAGAACACAGAAGAAGCTTCTAAGTTGAAGTAATAGCCAGTAAGACGTAGTACAATTCAAGTTTTAGTTGTCGATCATTCACTTTTTAGCTGGCTTTGGTGGCTCCGACATGACCTAGGACCTTAAGATTTTGCATGAAAGGAGGACTAGCAGCCGCGTTGCATGGGAGAATGTGAAAAGTGTTCATATGTAGTAAAAACCACAGAAATCCGTTCGTTTTCGTCATTTGTTATCGAATCGACTTAAAGCCAGATCGTCACATTGGCCGCTTTTCTCTATGAGACTGTTACATTTATCGTCTGCAAAGCTATGTAGCGTGCTGCCGTCTGCGGAGACCCGAAAAGCACCGTAGGAGAACACAGAAGAAGCTTCTAAGTTGAAGTAATAGCCAGTAAGAAGTAGTACAATTGAAGTTTTAATTGTCGATTATTCACTTTTTAGCCGGCTATGGTGGCTCGGACATGACCTAGGACATTAAGATTTTGCATGAAAGGAGGACTAGCAGCCGCGTTGCACTGGAGAATGTGAAAAGTGTTCATATGTGGTAAAATCCTGAGAAATCCGTCCGTTTTCGTCATTTGTTATCGATTCGACTTAAAGCCAGATCGTCACATTGGCCGCTCTTCTCTCTGAAACGGTTACATTTATCGTCTACAGAGCTGTGTCGCGTGCTGCGGTATGCGGAAACACTAAAAGCACCATAGTAGAGCACAGAAGAAGCTTCTAAGTTGAAGTAATAGCCAGTAAGAAGTAGTACAATTGAAGTTTTAGTTGTCGATCATTCACTTTTTAGCTGGCTTTGGTGGCTTCGACAAGACCTAGGACCTTAAGATTTTGCATGAAAGGAGGACTAGCAGCCGCGTAGCATGGGAGAATGTGAAAAGTGTTCATATGTAGTAAAAACCTGATAAATCCGTCCGTTTTCGTCATTTGTTATCGAATCGACTTAAAGCCAGATCGTCACATTGGTCGCTTTTCGCTCTGAGTCGGTTACATTTAGCGTCTGCAAAGCTATGTCGCGTGCTGCGGTATGCGGAGACACTAAAAGCACCTTAGTAGAACACAGAAGAAGCTTCTAAGTTCAAGTAATAGCCAGTAAGAAGTAATACAATTCAAATTTTAGTTGTCGATTATTCACATTTTAGCCGGCTTTTTGGCTTGCACATGACCTATGACCTTAAGATTTTGCATGAAAGGAGGACTAGCAGCCGCGTTGCATGGGAGAATGTGAAAAGTGTTCATATGTAGTAAAAACCTGAGAAATCCGTCCGTTTTCGTCATTTGTTATCTAATCGACTGAAAGCCAGATCGTCACATTGGCCGCTTTTCTCTCTGAGACGGTTACATTTATCGTCTGCAAAGCTATGTCGCGTGCTGCGGTATGCGGACACACTAAAAGCACCATAGTAAAACACAGAAGAAGCTTCTAAGTTGAAGTAATAGCCAGTAAGAAGTAGTAAAATTCAAGTTTTAGTTATCGATTATTGACTTTTCAGCCGGCTTTGGTAGCTTGGACATGACCTAGGACCTTAAGATTTTGCATGAAAGGGGGTCTAGCAGCCGTGTTGCATGGGAGAATGTGAAAAGTGTTCATATGTAGTAAAAACCTGAGAAATCCGTCCGTTTTCGTCATTTGTTATCGAATCGACTTAAAGCCAGTTCGTCACATTGGCCGCTTTTCTCTCTGAGACGGTTACATTTATCGTCTGCAAAGCTATGTCGCGTGCTGCGGTGTGCGGAGACACTAAAAGCACCATAGTAGAACACAGAAGAAGCTTCTAAGTTGAGGTAATAGCCAGTAAGAAGTAGTAGAATTCAAGTTTTAGTTGTCGATTATTCACTTTTTGGCCGGCTTTGGTGGCTTTTACATGACCTAGGACCTTAAGATTTTGCATGAAAGGAGGTCTAGCAGCCGCGTTGCATGGGAGAATGTGAAAAGTGTTCATATGTAGTAAAAACCTGAGAAATCCGTCCGTTTTCGTCATTTGTTATCGAATCGCCTTAAAGCCAGATCGTCACATTGGCCGCTCTACTCTCTGAAACGGTTACACTTATCGTCTGCAAAGCTATGTCGCGTGCTGCGGTATGCCGAAACACTAAAAGCACCATAGTAGAACACAGAAGAAGCTTCTAAGTTGAAGTAATAGCCAGTAAGAAATAGTACAATTTAAGTTTTAGTTGTCGATTATTCACATTTTAGCCCGCTTTGGTGGCTTGGACATGACCTAGGACCTTAAGATTTTGCATGAAAGGAGGACTAGCAGCCGCGTTGTACGGGAGAATGTGACAAGTGTTCATATGTAGTAAAAACCTGAGAAATCCGTCCGTTTTCGTCATTTGTTATCGAATCGACTTAAAGCCAGATCGTCACATTGGCCGCTCTTCTCTCTGAAACGGTTACATTTATCGTCTGCAAAGCTATGTCGCGTGCTGCGGTATGTTGAAACACTAAAAGCACCATAGTAGAACACAGAAGAAGCTTCTAAGTTGAAGTAATAGCCAGTAAGAAGTACTACAATTCAAGTTTTAGTTGTCGATTATTCACTTTTTAGCCGGCTTTGGTGGCTTGGACATGACCTAGGACCTTAAGATTTTGCATGAAAGGAGTACTTGCAGCCGAGTTGCACGGGAGAATGTGAAATGTGTTCATATGTAGTAAAAACCTGAGAAATCCGTCCGTTTTCGTCATTTGTTATCGAATCGACTTAAAGCCAGATCGTCACATTGGCCGCTCCACTCTCTGCAACGGTTCATTTATCGTCTGCAAAGCTATGTCGCGCGCTGCAGTATGCGGAAACGCTAAAAGCACCATAGTAGAACACAGAAGAAGCTTCTAAGTTGAAGTAATAGCCAGTAAGAGGTAGTACAATTCAAGTTTTAGTTGTCGATTATTCACTTTTTAGCCGGCTTTGGTGGCTTGGACATGACCTAGGACGTTAAGATTTTGCATGAAAGGAGGACTGGCAGCCGCGTTGCACGGGAGAATGTGAAAAGTGTTCATATGTAGTAAAAACCTGAGAAATCCGTCCGTTTTCGTCATCTGTGATCGAATCGCCTTAAAGCCAGATGGTCACATTGGCCGCTCTACTCTCTGAAACGCTTACACTTATCGTCTGCAAAGCTATGTCGCGTGCTGCGGTATGCCGAAACACTAAAAGCACCATAGTAGAACACAGAAGAAGCTTCTAAGTTGAAGTAATAGCCAGTAAGAAGTAGTACAATTTAAGTTTTAGTTGTCGATTATTCACTTTTTAGCCGGCTTTGGTGGCTTGGACATGACCTAGGACCTTAAGATTTTGCATGAAAGGAGGACTAGCAGCCGCGTTGGACGGGAGAATGTGAAAAGTGTTCATATGTAGTAAAAACCTGAGAAATCCGTCCGTTTTCGTCATTTGTTATCGAATCGACTTAAAGCCAGATCGTCACATTGGCCGCTCTTCTCTCTGAAACGGTTACATTTATCGTCTGCAAAGCTATGTCGCGTGCTGCGGTATGCTGAAACACTAAAAGCACCATAGTAGAACACAGAAGAAGCTTCTCAGTTGAAGTAATAGCCAGTAAGAAGTAGTACGATTCAAGTTTTAGTTATCGATTATTCACTTTTTAGCCGGCTTTGGTGGCTTTTACATGACCTAGGACCTTAAGATTTTGCATGAAAGGAGGTCTAGCAGCCGCGTTGCATGGGAGAATGTGAAAAGTGTTCATATGTAGTAAAAAACCTGAGAAATCCGTCCGTTTTCGTCATTTGTTATCGAATCGACTTAAAGCCAGATCGTCACATTGGCCGCTTTTCTCTCTGAGACGGTTACATTTATCGTCTGCAAAGCTATGTCGCGTGCTGCGGTATGCGGAGACACTGAAAGTACCATAGTAGAACACAGAAGAAGCTTCGAAGTTGAAGTAATAGCCAGTAAGAAGTTATACGATTCAAGTTTTAGTAGTCGATTATTCACATTTTAGCCGGCTTTGGTGGCTTGGACATGACCTAGGACGTTAAGATTTTGCATGAAAGGAGGACTAGCAGCCGCGTTGCACGGGAGAATGTGAAAAGTGTTCATATGTAGTAAAAACTTGCGAAATCCATCCGTTTTCGTCATTTGTTATCGAATCGATTTAAAGCCAGATCGTCACAGTGGCCGCTCTTCACTCTCAAACGGTTACATTTATCGCCTGCAAAGCTATGTCGCGTGCTGCGGTGTGCGGAGACACTAAAAGCACCATAGTAGAACACAGAAGAAGCTTCTAAGTTGAAGTAATAGTTAGTAAGAAGTAGTACAATTCAAGTTTTAGTTATCGATTATTCACTTTTCAGCCGGCTTTGGTGGCTTGGACTTGACCTAGGACCTTACGATTTTGCATGAAAGGAGGACTAGCAGCCGCGTTCCATGGGATACTGTGAAAAGTGTTCATATGTAGTAAAAACCTGAGAAAACCGTCCGTTTTCGTCATTTGTTATCGAATCGACTTAAAGCCAGATCGTCACGTTGGCCGTTCTTCTCTCTGAAACGGTTACATTTATCGTCTGCAATGCTATGTCGCGTGCTGCGGTATGCGGAAACACTAAAAGCACCATAGTAGAAAACAGAAGAATCTTCTAAGTTGAAGAAACAGCCAGTAAGATGTAGTACAATTCAAGTTTTAATTATCGATTATTCACTTTTTAGCCGGCTTTGGTGGCTTGGATATGACCTAGGACCTTAAGATTTTGCATGAAAGGAGGACTAGCAGCCGCGTTGCACGGGAGAATGTGAAAAGTGTTCATATGTAGTAAAAACCTGAGAAAACCGTCCGTTTCCGTCATTTGTTATCGAATCGACTTAAAGCCAGATCGTCACATTGGCCGCATTTCTCTCTGAGACGGTTACATTTATCGTCTGGAAAGCTAAGTCGCGTGCTGCGGTATGCGGAGACACTAAAAGCACCATAGTAGAACACAGAGGAAGCTTCTAAGTTGAAGCAATAGCCAGTAAGAAGTAGTACAATTCAAGTTGTAGTTGTCGATTATTCACTTTTTAGCCGGCTTTGGTGGCTTGGACACCACCTAGGACCTTAAGATTTTGCATGAAAGGAGAACTTGCAGCTGCGTTGCACGGGAGAATGTGAAAAGTGTTCATATGTAGTAAAAACCTGAGAAATCCATCCGTTTTTGTCATTTGTTATCGAATCGACTTAAAGCCAGATCGTCACGTTTGCCGCTCTTCTCTCTGAAACGGTTACATTTATCGTCTGCAAAGATATGACGCGTGCTGCAGTATGCGGAAACACTAAAAGCACCATAGTAGAACACAGGAGAAGCTTCTAAGTTGAAGTAATAGCCAGTAAGAGGTAGTACAATTCAAGTTTTGGATGTCGAATATTCACTTTTTTGCCGGCTTTGGTGGCTATGACATGACCTAGGACCATAAGATTTTGCATGAAAGGAGGACTAGCAGCCGCGTTGTATGGGAGAATCTGAAAAGTGTTCATATGTAGTAAAAACCTGAGAAATCAGTCCGTTTTCGTCATTTGTTATCGAATCGACTTAAAGCCAGATCGTCACATTGGCCGCCTTTCTCTCTGAGACGGTTACATTTATCGTCTGCAAAGCTATGTCGCGTGCTTCGCTATGCGGAAACACTAAAAGCACCATAGTAGAACACAGAAGAAGCTTCTAAGTTGAAGAGACAGCCAGTAAGATGTAGTACAATTCAAGTTTTAACTATCGATTATTCACTTTTTAGCCGGCTTTGGTGGCTTGGATATGACCTAGGACCTTAAGATTTTGCATGAAAGGAGGACTAGCAGCCGCGTTGTATGGGAGAATGTGAAAAGTGTTCATATGTAGTAAAAACCTGAGAAATCAGTCCGTTTTCGTCATTTGTTATCGAATCGACTTAAAGCCAGATCGTCACATTGGCCGAATTTCTCTCTGAGACAGTTACATTTATCGTCTGCAAAGCTATGTCGCGTGCTGCGGTATGCGGAGACACTTAAAGCACCATAGAAGAACACAGAAGAAGCTTCTAAGTTGAAGTAATAGCCAGTAAGAAGTAGTACAATTCAAGTTTTAGCTGTCGATTACTCACTTTTTAGCCGGCTATGGTGGCTTGGACATGACCTAGGACCTTAAGATTTTGCATGAAAGGAGTACTTGCAGCCGCGTTGCACGGGAGGATGTGAAATGTGTTCATATGTAGTAAAAACCTGATAAATCCGTCCGTTTTCGTCATTTGTTATCGAATCGACTTAAAGCTAGATCGTCACATTGGCCGCCCTTCTCTCTGAAACGGTTACATTTATCGTCTACAAAGCTATGTCGCGTGCTGCGGTATGCGGAAACACTAAAAGCACCATAGTAGAACACAGAAGAAGCTTCTATGTTGAAGTAATAGCCAGTAAGACGCTGTACAATTGAAGTTTTAGTTGTCGATTATTCACTCTTTAGCCGGCTTTGGTGGCTTGGACATGACCAAGGACCTTAAGATTTTGCATGAAAGGAGGACTAGCAGCCGCGTTCCATGGGATACTGTGAAAAGTGTTCATATGTAGTAAAAACCTGAGAAATCCGTCCGTTTTCGTCATTTGTTATCGAATCGACTTAAAGCAAGATCGTCACATTGGCAGCTTTTCTCTCTGAGACGGTTACATTTATCGTCTGCAAAGCTATGTCGCGTGCTGCGGTGTGCGGAGACACTAAAAGCACCATAGTAGAACACAGAAGAAGCTTCTAAGTTGAAGTAATAGCCAGTAAGAAGTAGAACAATTCAAGTTTTAGTTGTCGATTATTCACTTTTTAGCCGGTTTTGGTGGCTTGGACATGAACTAGGACCTTAAGATTTTGCATGAAAGGAGTACTTGCAGCCGCGTTGCACGGGAGAATGTGAAATATGTTCATATGTAGTAAAAACCTGAGAAATCCGTCCTTTTTCGTCATTTGTTATCGAATCGACTTGAAGCCAGATCGTCACATTGGCCGCTTTTCTCTCTGAGACGGTTACATTTATCGTCTGCCAAGGTATGTCGCGTGCTGCGGTATGCGGAGACACTAAAAGCACCATAGTAGAACACAGAAGAAGCTTCTAAGTTGAAGTAATAGCCAGTAAGACGTAGTACAATTCAAGTTTTAGTTGTCGATCATTCACTTTTTAGCTGGCTTTGGTGGCTTCGACATGACCTAGGACCTTAAGATTTTGCATGAAAGGAGGACTAGCAGCCGCGTTGCATGGGAGAACGTGAAAAGTGTTCATATGTAGTAAAAACCACAGAAATCCGTCCGTTTTCGTCATTTGTTATCGAATCGACTTAAAGCCAGATCGTCACATTGGTCGCTTTTCGCTCTGAGACGGTTACATTTATCGTCTGCAAAGCTATGTCGCGTGCTGCGTTATGCGGAGACACTAAAAGCACCTTAGTAGAACACAGAAGAAGTTTCTAAGTTCAAGTAATAGCCAGTAAGAAGTAATACAATTCAAATTTTAGTTGTCGATTATTCACATTTTAGCCGTCATTGTTGGCTTGCACATGACCTATGACCTTAAGATTTTGCATGAAAGGAGGACTAGCAGCCGCGTTGCATGGGAGAATGTGAAAAGTGTTCATATGTAGTAAAAACCTGAGAAATCCGTCCGTTTTCGTCATTTGTTATCTAATCGACTGAAAGCCAGATCGTCACATTGGCCGCTTTTCTCTCTGAGACGGTTACATTTATCGTCTGCAAAGCTATGTCGCGTGCTGCGGTATGCGGACACACTAAAAGCACCATAGTAGAACACAGAAGAAGCTTCTAAGTTGAAGTAATAGCCAGTAAGAAGTAGTAAAATTCAAGTTTTAGTTATCGATTAATGACTTTTCAGCCGGCTTTGGTAGCTTGGACATGACCTAGGACCTTAAGATTTTGCATGAAAGGGGGTCTAGCAGCCGTGTTGCATGGGAGAATGTGAAAAGTGTTCATATGTAGTAAAAACCTGAGAAATCCGTCCGTTTTCGTCATTTGTTATCGAATCGACTTAAAGCCAGATCGTCACATTGGCCGCTTTTCTCTCTGAGACGGTTACATTTATCGTCTGCAAAGCTATGTCGCGTGCTGCGGTGTGCGGAGACACTAAAAGCACCATAGGTGAACACAGAAGAAGCTTCTAAGTTGAGGTAATAGCCAGTAAGAAGTAGTAGAATTCAAGTTTTAGTTGTCGATTATTCACTTTTTAGCCGGCTTTGGTGGCTTTTACATGACCTAGGACCTTAAGATTTTGCATGAAAGGAGGTCTAGCAGCCGCGTTGCATGGGAGAATGTGAAAAGTGTTCATATGTAGTAAAAACCTGAGAAATCCGTCCGTTTTCGTCATTTGTTATCGAATCGCCTTAAAGCCAGATCGTCACATTGGCCGCTCTACTCTCTGAAACGGTTACACTTATCGTCTGCAAAGCTATGTCGCGTGCTGCGGTATGCCGAAACACTAAAAGCACCATAGTAGAACACAGAAGAAGCTTCTAAGTTGAAGTAATAGCCAGTAAGAAATAGTACAATTTAAGTTTTAGTTGTCGATTATTCACATTTTAGCCCGCTTTGGTGGCTTGGACATGACCTAGGACCTTAAGATTTTGCATGAAAGGAGTACTTGCAGCCGCGTTGCACGGGAGAATGTGAAATGTGTTCATATGTAGTAAAAACCTGAGAAATCCGTCCGTTTTCGTCATTTGTTATCGAATCGACTTAAAGCCAGATCGTCACATTGGCCGCTCCACTCTCTGCAACGGTTCATTTATCGTCTGCAAAGCTATGTCGCGCGCTGCAGTATGCGGAAACGCTAAAAGCACCATAGTAGAACACAGAAGAAGCTTCTAAGTTGAAGTAATAGCCAGTAAGAGGTAGTACAATTCAAGTTTTAGTTGTCGATTATTCACTTTTTAGCCGGCTTTGGTGGCTTGGACATGACCTAGGACGTTAAGATTTTGCATGAAAGGAGGACTGGCAGCCGCGTTGCACGGGAGAATGTGAAAAGTGTTCATATGTAGTAAAAACCTGAGAAATCCGTCCGTTTTCGTCATCTGTGATCGAATCGCCTTAAAGCCAGATGGTCACATTGGCCGCTCTACTCTCTGAAACGCTTACATTTATCGCCTGCAAAGCTATGTCGCGTGCTGCGGTGTGCGGAGACACTAAAAGCACCATAGTAGAACACAGAAGAAGCTTCTAAATTGAAGTAATAATTAGTAAGAAGTAGTACAATTCAAGTTTTAGTTATCGATTATTCACTTTTCAGCCGGCTTTGGTGGCTTGGACTTGACCTAGGACCTTAAGATTTTGCTTGAAAGGAGGTCTAGCAGCCGCGTTGCATGGGAGAATGTGAAAAGTGTTCATATGTAGTAAAAACCTGAGAAACCCGTCCGTTTTCGTCATTTGTTATCGAATCGACTTAAAGCCAGATCGTCACATTGGCCGCTTTTCTCTCTGAGACGGTTACATTTATCGTCTGCAAAGCTACGTCGCATGCTGCGGTGTGCGGAGACTCTAAAAGCACCATAGTAGAACACAGAAGAAGCTTCCAAGTTGGAGTAATAGCCAGTAAGAAGTAGTACAATTCAAGTTTTAGTTGTCGATTATTCACATTTTAGCCGGCTTTGGTGGCTTGGACATGACCTAGGACCTTAAGATTTTGCATGAAAGGAGGACTAGCAGCCGCGTTGCATGGGAGAATGTGAAAAGTGTTTATATGTAGTAAAAACCTGAGAAATCCGTCCGTTTTCGTCATTTGTTATCGAATCGACTTAAAGCCAGATCGTCACATTGGCCGCTCTTCTCTCTGAAACGCTTAAATTTATCGTCTACAAAGCCATGTCGCGTGCTGCGGTATGCGGAAACACTAAAAGCACCATAGTAGAACAGAGAAGAAGCTTCTAAGTTGAAGTAATAGCCAGTAAGAAGTAGTACAATTCAAGTTTTAGTTGTCGATTATTCACTTTTTAGAAAGCTTTGGTGGCTTGGACATGACCTAGGTCCTCAAGATTTTGCATGAAAGGAGGACTAGCAGCCGCGTTGCATGGGAGAATGTGAAAAGTGTTCATATGTAGTAAAAACCTGAGAAATTCGTCCGTTTTCGTCATTTGTTATCGAATCGACTTAAAGCCAGATCGTCACATTGGCCGGTTTTCTCTCTGAGACGGTTACATTTATCGTCTGCAAAGTTATGTCGCGTGCTGCGGTATGCGGAGACACTAAAAGCACCATAGTAGAACACAGAAGAAGCTTCTAAGTTGAAGTAATAGCCAGTAAGAAGTAGTACAATTCAAGTTTTAGTTATCGATTATTCACTTTTTAGCCGGCTTTGGTGGCTTTTACATGACCTAGGACCTTAAGATTTTGCATGAAAGGAGGACTAGCAGCCGCGTTGCACGGGAGAATGTAAAAAGTGTTCATATGTAGTAAAAACCTGCGAAATCCGTCCGTTTTCGTCATTTGTTATCAAATCGACTTGAAGCCAGATCGTCACATTGGCCGCTCTTCTCTCTGAAACGGTTACATTTTTCGTCTGCAAAGCTATGTCGCGTGCTGCGATATGCGGTAACACTAAAAGCACCATAGTAGAACACAGAAGAAGCTTCTATGCTGAAGAAATAGCCAGTAAGAAGTAGTACAATTCAACTTTTAGTTGTCGATTATTCACTTTTTAGATGACTTTGGTGGCTTGGACATGACCTAGGACCTTAAGATTTTGCATGAAAGGAGGACTGGCAGCCGCGTTGCACAGGAGAATGTGAAAAGTGTTCATATGTAGTAAAAACCTGAGAAACCCGTCCGTTTTCGTCATTTGTTATCGAAACGACTTAAAGCCAGATCGTCACATTGGCCGCTTTTCTCTCTGAGAAGGTTACATTTATTGTCTGCATAGCTATGTCGCGTGCTGCGGTATGCGGAGACACTAAAAGCACCATAGTAGAACACAGAAGAAGCTTCTAAGTTGAAGTAATAGCCAGTAAGAAGTAGTAAAATTGAAGTTTTAGTTGTCGAATATTCACTTTTTAGCCGGCTTTGGTGGCTTGGAGATGACCTAGGACCTTAAGAATTTGCATGAAAGGAGTACTTGCAGCCGCGTTGCACGGGAGAATGTGAAATGTGTTCATATGTAGTAAATACCTGAGAAATCCGTCCGTTTTCGTCATTTGTTATCGAATCGACTTAAAGCCAGATCGTCAATTTGGCCGCTTTTCTCTCTGAGACGGTTACATTTATCGTCTGCAAAGCTATGTCGCATGCTGCGGTATGCGGAGACACTAAAAGCACCATAGTAGAACGCAGAAGAAGCTTCTAAGTTGAAGTAATAGCCAGTAAGAAGTAATACAATTCAAGTTTTAGTTGTCGATTATTCACATTTTAGCCGGCTTTGGTTGCTTGGACATGACCTAGCACCTTAAGATTTTGCATGAAAGGAGGACTAGCAGCCGCGTTGCTCGGGAGAATGTGAAAACTGTTCATATGTAGTAAAAACCTGAGAAATCCGTCAGTTTTCGTCATTTGTTATCGAATCGACTTAAAGCCAGATCGTCAATTTGGCCGCTTTTCTCTCTGAGACGGTTACATTTATCGTCTGCAAAGCTATGTCGCATGCTGCGGTATGCGGAGACACTAAAAGCACCATAGTAGAATACAGAAGAAGCTTCTAAGTTGAAGTAATAGCCAGTAAGAAGTAGTGCAATTCAAGTTTTAGTTATCGATTATTCACTTTTTAGCCGGCTTTGGCGGCTTTTACATGACCTAGGACCTTAAGATTTTGCATGAAAGGAGGTCTAGCAGCCGCGTTGTATGGGAGAATGTGAAAAGTGTTCATATGTAGTAAAAACCTGAGAAATCCGTCCGTTTTCGTCATTTTTTATCGAATCGACTTAAAGCCAGATCGTCACATTGGCCCCTTTTCTCTCTGAGACGGTTACATTTATCGTCTGCAAAGCTATGTCGCGTGCTGCGGTCTGCGGAGACACTAAAAGCACCATAGGAGAACACAGAAGAAGCTTTTAAGTTGAAGTAAAAGAAAGTAAGGAGTAGCACAATTGAAGTTTTAGTTGTCGTTAATTCACTTTTTAGCCGGCTTTGGTGGCCTGGACATGACCTAGGACCTTAAGATTTTGCATGAAAGGAGGACTAGCAGCCGAGTTGCATGGCAGAATGTGAAAAGTGTTCATATGTAGTAAAAACCTAGGAAATCCGTCCGTTTTCGTCATTTGTTATCGAATCGACTTAAAGCCAGATCGTCACATTGGCCGCCTTTCTCTCTGAGAAGGTTACATTTATTGTCTGCAAAGCTATGTCGCGTGCTGCAGTATGCGGAGACACTAAAAGCACCATAGAAGAACACAGATGATGCTTCTAAGTTGAAGTAATAGCCAGTAAGAAGTAGTACAATTAAAGTTTTAGTTGTCGATTATTCACTTTTTAGCCGGCTTTGGTGGCTTGGACATCACCTAGGACGTTAAGATTATGCATGAAAGGAGGACTTGCAGCCGCGTTGCATGGGAGAATGTGAAAAGTGTTCATATGTAGTAAAAACCTGAGAAATTCGTCCGTTTTCGTCATTTGTTATTGAATCGACTTAAAGCCAGATCGTCACATTGGCCGGTTTTCTCTCTGAGACGGTTACATTTATCGTCTGCAAAGTTATGTCGCGTGCTGCGGTATGCGGAGACACTAAAAGCACCATAGTAGAACACAGAAGAAGCTTCTAAGTTGAAGTAATAGCCAGTAAGAAGTAGTACAATTCAAGTTTTAGTTATCGATTATTCACTTTTTAGCCGGCTTTGGTGGCTTTTACATGACCTAGGACCTTAAGATTTTGCATGAAAGGAGGACTAGCAGCCGCGTTGCACGGGAGAATGTAAAAAGTGTTCATATGTAGTAAAAACCTGAGAAATCCGTCCGTTTTCGTCATTTGTTATCAAATCGACTTGAAGCCAGATCGTCACATTGGCCGCTCTTCTCTCTGAAACGGTTACATTTTTCGTCTGCAAAGCTATGTCGCGTGCTGCGATATGCGGTAACACTAAAAGCACCATAGTAGAATACAGAAGAAGTTTCTATGTTGAAGAAATAGCCAGTAAGAAGTAGTACAATTCAACTTTTAGTTGTCGATTATTCACTTTTTAGATGACTTTGGTGGCTTGGACATGACCTAGGACCTTAAGATTTTGCATGAAAGTAGGACTGGCAGCCGCGTTGCACAGGAGAATGTGAAAAGTGTTCATATGTAGTAAAAACCTGAGAAACCCGTCCGTTTTCGTCATTTGTTATCGAAACGACTTAAAGCCAGATCGTCACATTGGCCGCTTTTCTCTCTGAGAAGGTTACATTTATTGTCTGCATAGCTATGTCGCGTGCTGCGGTATGCGGAGACACTAAAAGCACCATAGTAGAACACAGAAGAAGCTTCTAAGTTGAAGTAATAGCCAGTAAGAAGTAGTACAATTCAAGTTTTAGTTGTCGATTATTCACTTTTTAGCCGGCTTTGGTGGCTTGGAGATGACCTAGGACCTTAAGAATTTGCATGAAAGGAGTACTTGCAGCCGCGTTGCACGGGAGAATGTGAAATGTGTTCATATGTAGTAAAAACCTGAGAAATCCGTCCGTTTTCGTCATTTGTTATCGAATCGACTTAAAGCCAGATCGTCACATTGGCCGCCTTTCTCTCTGAGAAGGTTACATTTATCATCTGCAAAACTATGTCGCGTGCTGCGGTATGCGGAGACACTAAAAGCACCATAGTAGAACGCAGAAGAAGCTTCTAAGTTGAAGTAATAGCCAGTAAGAAGTAATACAATTCAAGTTTTAGTTGTCGATTATTCACATTTTAGCCGGCTTTGGTGGCTTGGACATGACCTAGCACCTTAAAATTTTGCATGAAAGGAGGACTAGCAGCCGCGTTGCTCGGGAGAATGTGAAAACTGTTCATATGTAGTAAAAACCTGAGAAATCCGTCAGTTTTCGTCATTTGTTATCGAATCGACTTAAAGCCAGATCGTCAATTTGGCCGCTTTTCTCTCTGAGACGGTTACATTTATCGTCTGCAAAGCTATGTCGCATGCTGCGGTATGCGGAGACACTAAAAGCACCATAGTAGAATACAGAAGAAGCTACTAAGTTGAAGTAATAGGCAGTAAGAAGTAGTGCAATTCAAGTTTTAGTTATCGATTATTCACTTTTTAGCCGGCTTTGGCGGCTTTTACATGACCTAGGACCTTAAGACTTTGCATGAAAGGAGGTCTAGCAGCCGCTATGTATGGGAGAATGTGAAAAGTGTTCATATGTAGTAAAAACTTGAGAAATCCGTCCGTTTTCGTCATTTTTTATCGAATCGACTTAAAGCCAGATCGTCACATTGGCCGCTTTTCTCTCTGAGACGGTTACATTTATCGTCTGCAAAGCTATGTCGCGTGCTGCGGTCTGCGGAGACACTAAAAGCACCATAGGAGAACACAGAAGAAGCTTTTAAGTTGAAGTAAAAGAAAGTAAGAAGTAGCACAATTGAAGTTTTAGTTGTCGTTTATTCACTTTTTAGCCGGCTTTGGTGGCCTGGACATGACCTAGGACCTTAAGATTTTGCATGAAAGGAGGACTAGCAGCCGAGTTGCCTGGCAGAATGTGAAAAGTGTTCATATGTAGTAAAAACCTAGGAAATCCGTCCGTTTTCGTCATTTGTTATCGAATCGACTTAAAGCCAGATCGTCACATTGGCCGCCTTTCTCTCTGAGAAGGTTACATTTATTGTCTGCAAAGCTATGTCGCGTGCTGCAGTATGCGGAGACACTAAAAGCACCATAGAAGAACACAGATGATGCTTCTAAGTTGAAGTAATAGCCAGTAAGAAGTAGTACAATTAAAGTTTTAGTTGTCGATTATTCACTTTTTAGCCGGCTTTGGTGGCTTAGACATCACCTAGGACGTTAAGATTATGCATGAAAGGAGGACTTGCAGCCGCGTTGCACGGGAGAATGTGAAAAGTGTTCATATGTTGTAAAAACCTGAGAAATGCTTGCGTTTTCGTCATTTGTTATCGAATCGACTTAAAGCCAGATCGTCACATTGGCCGCTTTTCTCTCTGAGACGGTTACATTTATCGTCTGCAAAGCTATGTCGTGTGCTGCGGTATGCAGAAACACTAAAAGCACCATAGTAGAACACAGAAGAAGCTTCTATGTTGAAGTAATAGCCAGTAAGAAGTAGTACAATTGAAGTTTTAGTTGTCGATTATTCACTTTTTAGCCGGCTTTGGTGGCTTGGACATGAGGTGGAACCATAAGATTTTGCATGAAAGGAAGACTAGCAGTCACGTTGCACGGGAGAATGTGAAAAGTGTTCATATGTAGTAAAAACCTGAGGAATCCGTGCGTTTTCGTCATTTTTTATCGAATCGACTTAAAGCCAGATCGTCACATTGGCTGCTTTTCTCTCTGAGACTGTTACATTTATCGTCTGCAAAGCTATGTCGCGTGCTGCGGTCTGCAGAAACACTAAAAGCACCATAGTAGAACACAGAAGAAGCTTCTAAGTTGAAGTAATAGCCAGTAAGAAGTAGTACAATTCAACTTTTAGTTGTCGATTATTCACTTTTTAGATGACTTTGGTGGCTTGGACATGACCTAGGACCTTAAGATTTTGCATGAAAGGAGGACTGGCAGCCGCGTTGCACGGGAGAATGTGAAAAGTGTTCATATGTAGTAAAAACCTGAGAAACCCGTCCGTTTTCGTCATTTGTTATCGAATCGACTTAAAGCCAGATCGTCACATTGGCCGCTTTTCTCTCTGAGAAGGTTACATTTATTGTCTGCATAGCTATGTCGCGTGCTGCGGTATGCGGAGACATTAAAAGCACCATAGTAGAACACAGAAGAAGCTTCTAAGTTGAAGTAATAGCCAGTAAGAAGTAGTACAATTCAAGTTTTAGTTGTCGATTATTCACTTTTTAGCCGGCTTTGGTGGCTTGGACATGACCAAGGACCTTAAGAATTTGCATGACAGTAGTACTTGCATCCGCGTTGCACGGGAGAATGTGAAATGTGTTCATATGTAGTAAAAACCTGAGAAATCCGTCCGTTTTCGTCATTTGTTATCGAATCGACTTAAAGCCAGATCGTCACATTGGCCGCCTTTCTCTCTGAGAAGGTTACATTTATTGTCTGCAAAGCTATGTCGCGTGCTGCGGTATGCGGAGACACTAAAAGCACCATAGAAGAACACAGAAGATGCTTCTAAGTTGAAGTAATAGCCAGTAAGAAGTAGTACAATTCAAGTTTTAGTTGGTGATTATTCACTTTTTAGCCGGCTTTGGTGGCTTGGACATGACCTAGGACGTTAAGATTTTGCATGAAAGGAGGACTAGCATCCGCGTTGCATGGGAGAATGTGAAATGTGTTCATATGTAGTAAAAACCTGAGAAATCCGTCCGTTTTCGTCATTTGTTATCGAATCGACTTGAAGCCAGATCGTCAAATTGGCCGCTTTTCTCTCTGAGACGGTTACATTTATCGTCTGCAAAGCTATGTCGCGTGCTGCGGTATGCGGAGACACTAAACGCACCATAGTAGAACACAGAAGAAGCTTCTAAGTTGAAGTAATAGCCAGTAATAAGTAGTACAATTCAAGTTTTAGTTGTCGATTATTCACTTTTTAGCCGGCATTGGTAGCTCGGACATCACCTAGGACGTTAAGATTTTGCATGAAAGGAGGACTGGCAGCCGCGTTGCACGGGGGAATATAAAAAGTGTTCATATGTAGTAAAAACCGGAGAAATCCGTCCGTTTTCGTCATTTGTTATCGAATCGACTTAAAGCCAGATCGTCACATAACCGCTCTTCTCTCTGAAACGGTTACACTTATCGTCTGCAAATCTATGTCGCCTGCTGTGGTATGCGGAGACACTAAAAGCACCATAGTAGAACACTGAAGAAGCTTCTAAGTTGAAGCAATAGCCAGTAAGAAGTAGTACAATTGAAGTTTTAGTTGTCGATTATTCACTTTTTAGCCGGCTTTGGTGGCTTGGACATGACCTAGGATAATAAGATTTTGCATGAAAGGAGGACTAACAGCCGCGTTGCACGGGAGAATGTGAAAAGTGTTCATATGTAGTAAAAACCTGAGAAATCCGTCCGTTTTCGTAATTTGTTATCGAATCGACTTAAAGCCAGATCGTCACATTGGCCCCTCTTCTCTCTGAAACGGTTACATTTATCGTCTGCAAAGCTATGTCGCGTGCTGCAGTATGCGGAAACCCTAAAAGCACCATAGTAGAACACAGAAGAAGCTTCTAAGTTGAAGTAATAGCCAGTAAGAAGTATTTCAATTCAAATTTAGTTGTCCATTATTCACTTTTTAGCCGGCTTTGGTGGCTTGGACATGACCTAGGACCTTAAGATTTTGCATGAAAGAAGGACTAGCAGCCGCGTTGCACGGGAGAATCTGAAAAGTGTTCATATGTAGTAAAAACCTGAGAAATCCATCGTTTTCGTCATTTGTTATCAAATCGTCTTAAAGCCAGGTCGTCACATTGGCTGCTTTTCTCTCAGAGACGGTTACATTTATCGTCTGCAAATCTATGTCGCCTGCTGCGGTATGCGGAGACACTAAAAGCACCATAGTAGAACACTGAAGAAGCTTCTAAGTTGGAGCAACAGCCAGTAAGAAGTAGTACAATTGAAGTTTTAGTTGTCGATTATTCACTTTTTAGCCGGCATTGGTGGCTTGTACATGACCTAGGACCATAAGATTTTGCATGAAAGGAGGACTAACAGCCGCGTTGCACGGGAGAATGTGAAAAGTGTTCATATGTAGTAAAAACCTGAGAAATCCGTCCGTTTTCGTCATTTGTTATCGAATCGACTTAAAGCCAGATCGTCACATTGGCCGCTTTTCTCTCTGAGACGGTTACATTTATCGTCTGCAAAGCTATGTCGCGTGCTGCGGTATGCGGAGACACTAAAAGCACCATAGTAGAACACAGAAGAAGCTTCTAAGTTGAAGTAATAGCCAGTAAGAAGTAGTAAAATTGAAGTTTTAGTTGTCGAATATTCACTTTTTAGCCGGCTTTGGTGGCTTGGACATGACCTGGGACCATAAGATTTTACATGAAAAGAAGACAGGCAGCCGCGATGCACGGGAGGATGTGAAAAGTGTTCATATGTGGTAAAAACCTGATATATCCGTCCGTTTTCGTCATTTGTTATCGAATCGACTTAAAGGCAGATCGTCACATTGGCCGCTTTTCTCTCTGAGACGGTTACATTTATCGTCCGCAACGCTATGTCGCGTGCTGCGGTATGCGGAGACACTAAAAGCACCATAGTAGAACACAGAAGAAGCTTCTAAGTTGAAGTAATAGCCAGTAAGAAGAAATACAATTCAAGTTTTAGTTGTCGATTATTCACATTTTAGCCGGCTTTGGTGGCTTGGACATGAGGTGGAACCATAAAATTTTGCATGAAAGGAAGACTAGCAGCCACGTTGCACCGGAGAATGTGAAAAGTGTTCATATGTAGTAAAAACCTGAGAAATCCATCGTTTTCGTCATTTGTTATCAAATCGTCTTAAAGCCAGATCGTCACATTGGCTGCTTTTCTCTCTGAGACGGTTACATTTATCGTCTGCAAATCTATGTCGCCTGCTGTGGTATGCGGAGACACTAAAAGCACCATAGTAGAACACTGAAGAAGCTTCTAAGTTGAAGCAATAGCCAGTAAGAAGTAGTACAATTGAAGTTTTAGTTGTCGATTATTCACTTTTTAGCCGGCTTTGGTGGCTTGGACATGACCTAGGATAATAAGATTTTGCATGAAAGGAGGACTAACAGCCGCGTTGCACGGGAGAATGTGAAAAGTGTTCATATGTAGTAAAAACCTGAAAAATGCGTCCGTTTTCGTCATTTGTTATCGAATCGAATTAAAGCCACATAGTCACATTGGCTGCTTTTCTCTCTGAGACTGTTACATTTATCGTCTGCAAAGCTATGTCGCGTGCTGCGGTCTGCGGAGACACTAAAAGCACCATAGGAGAACACAGAACAAGCTTCTAAGTTGAAGTAATAGCCAGTAAGAAGTAGTACAATTTAAGTTATAGTTGTCGATTATTCACATTTTAGCCGGCTTTGGTGGCTTGGACATGACCTAGGACCATAAGATTTTGCATGAAAGGAGGACTAGTTGCCGCGTTGCATGGGAGAAAGTGAAAAAAGTTCATATGTAGTAAAAACCTGAGAAATCCGTCCGTTTTCGTCATTTGTTATCGAATCGACTTAAAGCCAGTTCGTCACATTGGCCGCTTTTCTCTCTGAGACGGTTACATTTATCGTCTGCAAAGCTATGTCGCGTGCTGCGGTATGCGGAGACACTAAAAGCACCATAGTAGAACACAGAAGAAGCTTCTAAGTTGAAGTAATAGCCAGTAAGAAGTAGTACAATTCAAGTTTTAGTTGTTGATTATTCACTTTTTAGCCGGCTTTGGTGGCTTGGACATGACCTAGGACCATAAGATTTTGCATGAAAGGAGGACTAGCAGCCGCGTTGCACGGGAGAATGTGAGAAGTGTTCATATGTAGTAAAATCCTGAGAAATCCGTCCGTTTTCGTCATTTGTTATCGAATCGACTTAAAGCCAGATCGTCACATTGGCCCCTCTTCTCTCTGAAACGGTTACATTTATCGTCTGCAAAGCTATGTCGCGTGCTGCAGTATGCGGAAACCCTAAAAGCACCATAGTAGAACACAGAAGAAGCTTCTAAGTTGAAGTAATAGCCAGTAAGAAGTATTTCAATTCAAATTTAGTTGTCGATTATTCACTTTTTAGCCGGCTTTGGTGGCTTGGACATGACCTAGGACCTTAAGATTTTGCATGAAAGGAGGACTAGCAGCCGCGTTGCACGGGAGAATGTGAAAAGTGTTCATATGTAGTAAAAACCTGAGAAATCCGTCCGTTTTCGTCATTTGTTATCGAATCGACTTAAAGCCACATAGTCACATTGGCCGCTCTACTCTCTGAAACGGTTACATTTATCGTCTGCAAAGCTATGTCGCGTGCTGCAGTATGCGGAAACACTAAAAGCACCATAGTAGAACACTGAAGAAGCTTCTAAGTTGAAGTAATAGCCAGTAAGAAGTATTTCAATTCAAATTTAGTTGTCGATTATTCACTATTTAGCCGGCTTTGGTGGCTTGGACATGACCTAGGACCTTACGATTTTGCATGAAAGGAGGACTAGCAGACGCGCTGCACGGGAGAATGTGAAAAGTGTTCATATGTAGTAAAAACCTGAGAAATCCATCGTTTTCGTCATTTGTTATCAAATCGTCTTAAAGCCACATCGTCACATTGGCTTCTTTTCTCTCTGAGACGGTTACATTTATCGTCTGCAAATCTATGTCGCCTGCTGCGGTATGCGGAGACACTAAAAGCACCATAGTAGAACACTGAAGAAGCTTCTATGTTGAAGCAATAGCCAGTAAGAAGTAGTACAATTCAAGTTTTAGTTGTCGATTATTCACTTTTTAGCCGGCTTTGGTGGCTTGGACATGACCTAGGACCATAAGATTTTGCATGAAAGGAAGACTAGCAGCCACGTTGCACGGGAGAATGTGAAAAGTGGTCATATGTAGTAAAAACCTGAAAAATGCGTCCGTTTTCGTCATTTGTTATCGAATCAAATTAAAGCCACATAGTCACATTGGCTGCTTTTCTCTCTGAGACTGTTACATTTATCGTCTGCAAAGCTATGTCGCGTGCTGCGGTATGCGGAGACACTAAAAGCACCATAGTAGAACACAGAAGAAGCTTCTAAGTTGAAGTAATAGCCAGTAAGAAGTAGTACAATTCAAGTTTTAGTTGTCGATTATTCACTTTTTAGCCGGCTTTGGTGGCTTGGACATGACCTAGGACCATAAGATTTTGCATGAAAGGAGGACTAGCAGCCGCGTTGCACGGGAGAATGTGAGAAGTGTTCATATGTAGTAAAAGCCTGAGAAATCCGTCCGTTTTCGTCATTTGTTATCGAATCGACTTAAAGCCAGATCGTCACATTGGCCCCTCTTCTCTCTGAAACGGTTACATTTATCGTCTGCAAAGCTATGTCGCGTGCTGCAGTATGCGGAAACCCTAAAAGCACCATAGTAGAACACAGAAGAAGCTTCTAAGTTGAAGTAATAGCCAGTAAGAAGTATTTCAATTCAAATTTAGTTGTCGATTATTCACTATTTAGCCGGCTTTGGTGGCTTGGACATGACCTAGGACCTTAAGATTTTGCATGAAAGGAGGACTAGAGGCCGCGTTGCACGGGAGAATGTGAAAAGTGTTCATATGTAGTAAAAACCTGAGAAATCCATCGTTTTCGTCATTTGTTATCAAATCGTCTTAAAGCCAGATCGTCACATTGGCTGCTTTTCTCTCTGAGACGGTTACATTTATCGTCTGCAAATCTATGTCGCCTGCTGCGGTATGCGGAGACACTAAAAGCACCATAGTAGAACACTGAAGAAGCTTCTAAGTTGAAGCAACAGCCAGTAAGAAGTAGTACAATTGAAGTTTTAGTTGTCGATTATTCACTTTTTAGCCGGCATTGGTTGCTTGTACATGACCTAGGACCATAAGATTTTGCATGAAAGGAGGACTAACAGCCGCGTTGCACGGGAGAATGTGAAAAGTGTTCATATGTAGTAAAAACCTGAGAAATCCGACCGTTTTCGTCATTTGTTATCGAATCGACTTAAAGCCAGATCGTCACATTGGCCGCTTTTCTCTCTGAGACGGTTACATTTATCGTCTGCAAAGCTATGTCGCGTGCTGCGGTATGCGGAGACACTAAAAGCACCATAGTAGAACACAGAAGAAGCTTCTAAGTTGAAGTAATAGCCAGTAAGAAGTAGTAAAATTGAAGTTTTAGTTGTCGAATATTCACTTTTTAGCCGGCTTTGGTGGCTTGG
This sequence comes from Schistocerca gregaria, assembly GCF_023897955.1. NCBI lineage: Eukaryota > Metazoa > Arthropoda > Insecta > Orthoptera > Acrididae > Schistocerca > Schistocerca gregaria. Next base: position 467,551 of record NW_026061982.1, read on the forward strand.
ACATGACCTGGGACCATAAGATTTTACATGAAAAGAGGACAGGCAGCCGCGATGCACGGGAGAATGTGAAAAGTGTTCATATGTGGTAAAAACCTGATATATCCGTCCGTTTTCGTCATTTGTTATCGAATCGACTTAAAGGCAGATCGTCACATTGGCCGCTTTTCTCTCTGAGACGGTTACATTTATCGTCCGCAACGCTATGTCGCGTGCTGCGGTATGCGGAGACACTAAAAGCACCATAGTAGAACACAGAAGAAGCTTCTAAGTTGAAGTAATAGCCAGTAAGAAGAAATACAATTCAAGTTTTAGTTGTCGATTATTCACATTTTAGCCGGCTTTGGTGGCTTGGACATGACCTAGGACCTTCACATTTTGCCTGAAAGGAGGACTAGCAGCCGCGTTGCACGGGAGAATGTGAAAATTGTTCATATGTAGTAAAAACCTGAGAAATCCGTCCGTTTTCGTCATTTGTTATCGAATCGACTTAAAGCCAGATCGTCACATTGGCCGCTCTTCTCTCTGAAACGGTTACATTTATCGTCTGCAAAGCTATGTAGCGTGCTGCGGTATGCGGAGACACTAAAAGCACCATAGTAGAACACAGAAGAAACTTCAAAGTTGAAGTAATAGCCAGTAAGAAGTAGTACAATTCAAGTTTTAGTTGTCGATTATTCACTTTTTAGCCGGCTTTGGTGGCTTGGATATGACCTAGGACCATAAGATTTTGCATGAAAGGAGGACTAGCAGACGCGTTGCACGGGAGAATGTGAAAAGTGTTCATATGTAGTAAAAACCTGAGAAATCCGTCCGTTTTCGTCATTTGTTATCGAATCGACTTAAAGCCACATAGTCACATTGGCCGCTCTACTCTCTGAAACGGTTACATTTATCGTCTGCAAAGCTATGTCGCGTGCTGCAGTATGCGGAAACACTAAAAGCACCATAGTAGAACACTGAAGAAGCTTCTATGTTGAAGTAATAGCCAGTAAGAAGTAGTGCAATTGAAGCTTTAGTTGTCGATTATTCACATTTTAGCCGGCTTTGGTGGCTTGGACATGAGGTGGAACCATAAAATTTTGCATGAAAGGAAGACTAGCAGCCACGTTGCACCGGAGAATGTGAAAAGTGTTCATATGTAGTAAAAACCTGAGAAATCCATCGTTTTCGTCATTTGTTATCAAATCGTCTTAAAGCCAGATCGTCACATTGGCTGCTTTTCTCTCTGAGACGGTTACATTTATCGTCTGCAAATCTATGTCGCCTGCTGTGGTATGCGGAGACACTAAAAGCACCATAGTAGAACACTGAAGAAGCTTCTAAGTTGAAGCAATAGCCAGTAAGAAGTAGTACAATTGAAGTTTTAGTTGTCGATTATTCACTTTTTAGCCGGCTTTGGTGGCTTGGACATGACCTAGGATAATAAGATTTTGCATGAAAGGAGGACTAACAGCCGCGTTGCACGGGAGAATGTGAAAAGTGTTCATATGTAGTAAAAACCTGAAAAATGCGTCCGTTTTCGTCATTTGTTATCGAATCGAATTAAAGCCACATAGTCACATTGGCTGCTTTTCTCTCTGAGACTGTTACATTTATCGTCTGCAAAGCTATGTCGCGTGCTGCGGTCTGCGGAGGCACTAAAAGCACCATAGGAGAACACAGAAGAAGCTTCTAAGTTGAAGTAATAGCCAGTAAGAAGTAGTACAATTGAAGTTTTAGTTGTCGATTATTCACATTTTAGCCGGCTTTGGTGGCTTGGAAATGACCTAGGACCATAAGATTTTGCATGAAAGGAGGACTACTTGCCGCGTTGCATGGGAGAAAGTGAAAAGAGTTCATATGTAGTAAAAACCTGAGAAATCCGTCCGTTTTCGTCATTTGTTATCGAATCGACTTAAAGCCAGTTCGTCACATTGGCCGCTTTTCTCTCTGAGACGGTTACATTTATCGTCTGCAAAGCTATGTCGCGTGCTGCGGTATGCGGAGACACTAAAAGCACCATAGTAGAACACAGAAGAAGCTTCTAAGTTGAAGTAATAGCCAGTAAGAAGTAGTACAATTCAAGTTTTAGTTGTCGATTATTCACTTTTTAGCCGGCTTTGGTGGCTTGGACATGACCTAGGACCATAAGATTTTGCATGAAAGGAGGACTAGCAGCCGCGTTGCACGGGAGAATGTGAGAAGTGTTCATATGTAGTAAAATCCTGAGAAATCCGTCCGTTTTCGTCATTTGTTATCGAATCGACTAAAAAGCCAGATCGTCACATTGGCCCCTCTTCTCTCTGAAACGGTTACATTTATCGTCTGCAAAGCTATGTCGCGTGCTGCAGTATGCGGAAACCCTAAAAGCACCATAATAGAACACAGAAGAAGCTTCTAAGTTGAAGTAATAGCCAGTAAGAAGTATTTCAATTCAAATTTAGTTGTCGATTATTCACTTTTTAGCCGGCTTTGGTGGCTCGGACATGACCTAGGACCTTAAGATTTTGCATGAAAGGAGGACTAGCAGCCGCGTTGCACGGGAGAATGTGAAAAGTGTTCATATGTAGTAAAAACCTGAGAAATCCGTCCGTTTTCGTCATTTGTTATCGAATCGACTTAAAGCCAGATCGTCACATTGGCCCCTCTTCTCTCTGGAACGGTTACATTTATCGTCTGCAAAGCTATGTCGCGTGCTGCGGTATGCGGAAACACTAAAAGCACCATAGTAGAACACAGAAGAAGCTTCTATGTTGATGTGATAGCCAGTAAGAAGTAGTACAATTAAAGTTTTAGTTGTCGATTATTCACTTTTTAGCCGGCTTTGGTGGCTTTTACATGACCTAGGACCTTAAGATTTTGCATGAAAGGAGGTCTAGCAGCCGCGTTGCACGGGAGAATGTGAAAAGTGTTCATATGTAGTAAAAACCTGAGAAATCCGTCCGTTTTCGTCATTTGTTATCGAATCGACTTAAAGCCAGATCGTCACATTGGCCGCTTTTCTCTCTGAGACTGTTACATTTATCTTCTGCAAAGCTATGTCACGTGCTGCGGTCTGCGGAGACACTAAAAGCACCATAGGAGAACACAGAAGAAGCTTCTAAGTTGAAGTAATAGAAAGTAAGAAGTAGTACAATTGAAGTTTTAGTTGTCGATTATTCACTTTTTAGCCGGCTTTGGTGGCTTGGACGTGACCTAGGACCTTAAGATTTTGCATGAAAGGAGGACTAGCAGCCGCGTTGCATGGCAGAATGTGAAAAGTGTTCATATGTGGTAAAAATCAGAGAAATGCGTCCGTTTTCGTCATTTGTTATCGAATTGACTTGAAGCCAGATCGTCACATTGGCCGCTTTTCTCTCTGAGACGGTTACATTTATCGTCTGCAAAGCTATGTCGCGTGCTGCGGTATGCGGAGACACTAAAAGCACCATAGTAGAACACAGAAGAAGCTTCTAAGTTGAAGTAATAGCCAGTAAGAAGTAGTAAAATTGAAGTTTTAGTTGTCGAATAATTACTTTTTAGCCGGCTTTGGTGGCTTGGACATGACCTGGGACCATACGATTTTACATGAAAAGAGGACTGGCAGCCGCGATGCACGGGAGAATGTGAAAAGTGTTCATATGTGGTAAAAACCTGATATATCCGTCCGTTTTCGTCATTTGTTATCGAATCGACTTAAAGGCAGATCGTCACATTGGCCGCTTTTCTCTCTGAGACGGTTACATTTATCGTCTGCAACGCTATGTCGCGTGCTGCGGTATGCGGAGACACTAAAAGCACCATAGTATAACACAGAAGAAACTTCAAAGTTGAAGTAATAGCCAGTAAGAAGTAGTACAATTCAAGTTTTAGTTGTCGATTATTCACTTTTTAGCCGGCTTTGGTGGCTTGGATATGACCTAGGACCTTAAGATTTTGCATGAAAGGAGGACTAGCAGACGCGTTGCACGGGAGAATGTGAAAAGTGTTCATATGTAGTAAAAACCTGAGAAATCCGTCCGTTTTCTTTATTTGTTATCGAATCGACTTAAAGCCACATAGTCACATTGGCCGCTCTACTCTCTGAAACGGTTACATTTATCGTCTGCAAAGCTATGTCGCGTGCTGCAGTATGCGGAAACACTAAAAGCACCATAGTAGAACACTGAAGAAGCTTCTAAGTTGAAGTAATAGCCAGTAAGAAGTATTTCAATTCAAATTTAGTTGTCGATTATTCACTATTTAGCCGGCTTTGGTGGCTTGGACATGACCTAGGACCTTAAGATTTTGCATGAAAGGAGGACTAGCAGACGCGTTGCACGGGAGAATGTGAAAAGTGTTCATATGTAGTAAAAACCTGAGAAATCCATCGTTTTCGTCATTTGTTATCAAATCGTCTTAAAGCCAAATCGTCACATTGGCTTCTTTTCTCTCTGAGACGGTTACATTTATCGTCTGCAAATCTATGTCGCCTGCTGCGGTATGCGGAGACACTAAAAGCACCATAGTAGAACACTGAAGAAGCTTCTAAGTTGAAGCAATAGCCAGTAAGAAGTAGTACAATTGAAGTTTTAGTTGTCGATTATTCACTTTTTAGCCGGCTTTGGTGGCTTGGACATGACCTAGGACCATAAGATTTTGCATGAAAGGAGGACTAACAGCCGCGTTGCACGGGAGAATGTGAAAAGTGTTCATATGTAGTCAAAACCTGAGAAATCCGTCCGTTTTCGTCATTTGTTATCGAATCGACTTAAAGCCAGATCGTCACATTGGCCGCTTTTCTCTCTGAGACGGTTACATTTATCGTCTGCAAAGCTATGTCGCGTGCTGCGGTATGCGGAGACACTAAAAGCACCATAGTAGAACACTGAAGAAGCTTCTAAGTTGAAGCAATAGCCAGAAAGAAGTAGTACAATTGAAGTTTTAGTTGTCGATTATTCACTTTTTAGCCGGCTTTGGTGGCTTGGACATGACCTAGGACCATAAGATTTTGCATGAAAGGAGGACTAACAGCCGCGTTGCATGGGAGAATGTGAAAAGTATTCATATGTAGTAAAAACCTGAGAAATCCGTCCGTTTTCGTCCTTTGTTATCGAATCGACTTAAAGCCAGATCGTCACATTGGCCGCTTTTCCCTCTGGGACGTTTACATTTATCGTCTGCAAAGCTATGTCGCGTGCTGCGGTATGCGGAGACACTAAAAGCACCATAGTAGAACACAGAAGAAACTTTAAAGTTGAATCAATAGCCAGTAAGAAGTAGTACAATTGAAGTTTTAGTTGTCGATTATTCACTTTTTAGCCGGCTTTGGTGGCTTGGATATGACCTAGGACCATAAGATTTTGCATGAAAGGAGGACTAGCAGACGCGTTGCACGGGAGAATGTGAAAAGTGTTCATATGTAGTAAAAACCTTAGAAATCCGTTCGTTTTCGTCATTTGTTATCGAATCGACTTAAAGCCACATAGTCACATTGGCCGCTCTACTCTCTGAAACGGTTACATTTATCGTCTACAAAGCTATGTCGCGTGCTGCGGTATGCGGAAACACTAAAAGCACCATAGTAGAACACAGAAGAAGCTTCTAAGTTGAAGTAATAGCCAGTAAGTAGTATTTCAATTCAAATTTAGTTGTCGATTATTCACTATTTAGCCGGCTTTGGTGGCTTGGACATGACCTAGGATCTTAAGATTTTGCATGAAAGGAGGACTAGCAGCCGCGTTGCACGGGAGAATGTGAAAAGTGTTCATATGTAGTAAAAACCTGAGAAATCCGTCCGTTTTCGTCATTTGTTATCGAATCGACTTAAAGTCAGATCGTCACATTGGCCCCTCTTCTCTCTGAAACGGTTACATTTATCGTCTACAAAGCTATGTCGCGTGCTGCGGTATGCGGAAACACTAAAAGCACCATAGTAGAACACAGAAGAAGCTTCTAAGTTGAAGTAATAGCCAGTAAGAAGTAGTACAATTCATGTTTTAGTTGTCGATTATTCACTTTTTAGCCGGCTTTGGTGGCTTGGACATGACCTAGGACCATAAGATTTTGCATGAAAGGAGGACTAACAGCCGCGTTTCACGGGAGAATGTGAAATGTGTTCATATGTAGTAAAAACCTGAGAACTTCGTCCGTTTTCGTCATTTGTTATCGAATCGACTTAAAGCCAGATCGTCACATTTGCCGCTCTTCTCTCTGAAACGGTTACATTTATCGTCTGCAAAGCTATGTCGCGTGCTGCGATCTGCGGAGACACTAAAAGCACCATAGGAGAACACAGAAGAAGCTTCTAAGTTGAAGTAATAGCCAGTAAGAAGTAGTACAATTGAAGTTTTAGTTGTCGATTATTCACTTTTTAGCTGGCTTTGGTGGCTTGGACATGACCTGGGACCTTACGATTTTGCATGAAAGGAGGACTAGCAGCCATGTTGCATGGGAGAGTGTGAAAAGTGTTCATGTGTAGTAAAAACCTGAGAAATCCGTCCGTTTTCGTCATTTGTTATCGAATCGACTTAAAGCCAGATCGTCACATTTGCCGCCTTTCTCTCTGAGAAGGTTACATTTATCGTCTGCAAAGCTATGTCGCGTGCTGCAGTATGCGGAGACACTATAAGCACCATAGAAGAACACAGAAGATGCTTCTAAGTTGAAGTAATAGCCAGTAAGAAGTAGTACAATTGAAGTTTTAGTTGTGGATTATTGACTTTTTAGCCGGCTTTGGTGGCTTGGACATGACAAGGGACCTTAAGATTTTACATGAAAGGAGGACTGGCAGCCGCGTTGCACGGGAGAATGTGAAAAGTGTTCATATGTGGTAAAAACCTGATAAATCCGTCCGTTTTTGTCATTTGTTATCGAATCGACTTAAAGCCAGATCGTCACATTGGACGCTTTTCTCTCTGGGACGGTTACATTTATTGTCTGCAAAGCTATGTCGCGTGCTGCGGTATGCGGAGACACTAAAAGCACCATAGTATAACACAGAAGAAACTTCAAAGTTGATGTAATTGCCAGTAAGAAGTAGTACAATTCAAGTTTTAGTTGTCGATTATTCACTTTTTAGCCGGCTTTGGTGGCTTGGATATGACCTAGGACCATAAGATTTTGCATGAAAGGAGGACTAGCAGACGCGTTGCACGGGAGAATGTGAAAAGTGTTCATATGTAGTAAAAACCTGAGAAATCCGTCCGTTTTCGTCATTTGTTATCGAATCGACTTAAAGCCACATAGTCACATTGGCCGCTCTACTCTCTGAAACGGTTACATTTATCGTCTGCAAAGCTATGTCGCGTACTGCAGTATGCGGAAACACTAAAAGCACCATAGTAGAACACTGAAAAAGCTTCTAAGTTGAAGTAATAGCCAGTAAGAAGTATTTCAATTCAAATTTAGTTGTCGATTATTCACTATTTAGCCGGCTTTGGTGGCTTGGACATGACCTAGGACCTTAAGATTTTGCATTAAAGGAGGACTAGCAGACGCGTTGCACGGGAGAATGTGAAAAGTGTTCATATGTAGTAAAAACCTGAGAAATCCGTCCGTTTTCGTCATTTGTTATCGAATCGACTTAAAGCCACATAGTCACATTGGCCGCTCTACTCTCTGAAACGGTTACATTTATCGTCTGCAAAGCTATGTCGCGTGCTGCAGTATGCGGAAACACTAAAAGCACCATAGTAGAACACTGAAGAAGCTTCTATGTTGAAGTAATAGCCAGTAAGAAGTAGTGCAATTGAACTTTTAGTTGTCGATTATTCACTTTTTAGCCGGCTTTGGTGGCTTGGACATGACCTAGGACCATAAGATTTTGCATGAAAGGAGGACTAACAGCCGCGTTGCACGGGAGAATGTGAAAAGTGTTCATATGTAGTAAAAACCTGAGAAATCCGTCCGTTTTCGTCATTTGTTATCGAATCGACTTAAAGTCAGATCGTCACATTGGCCCCTCTTCTCTCTGAAACGGTTACATTTATCGTCTACAAAGCTATGTCGCGTGCTGCGGTATGCGGAAACACTAAAAGCACCATAGTAGAACACAGAAGAATCTTCTAAGTTGAAGTAATAGCCAGTAAGACGTAGTACAATTCATGTTTTAGTTGTCGATTATTCACTTTTTAGCCGGCTTTGGTGGCTTGGACATGACCTAGGACCAGAAGATTTTGCATGAAAGGAGGACTAACAGCCGCGTTTCACGGGAGAATGTGAAATGTGTTCATATGTAGTAAAAACCTGAGAAATTCGTCCGTTTTCGTCATTTGTTATCGAATCGACTTAAAGCCAGATCGTCACATTTGCCGCCTTTCTCTCTGAGAAGGTTACACTTAATGTCTGCAAAGCTATGTCGCGTGCTGCAGTATGCGGAGACACTAAAAGCACCATAGAAGAACACAGAAGATGCTTCTAAGTTGAAGTAATAGCCAGTAAGAAGTAGTACAATTGAAGTTTTAGTTGTCGATTATTGACTTTTTAGCCGGCTTTGGTGGCTTGGACATGACAAGGGACCTTAAGATTTTACATGAAAGGAGGACTGGCAGCCGCGTTGCACGGGAGAATGTGAAAAGTGTTCATATGTGGTAAAAACCTGATAAATCCGTCCGTTATCGTCATTTGTTATCGAATCGACTTAAAGCCAGATCGTCACATTGGCCGCTTTTCTCTCTGGGACGGTTACATTTATCGTCTGCAAAGCTATGTCGCGTGCTGCGGTATGCGGAGACACTAAAAGCACCATAGTATAACACAGAAGAAACTTCAAAGTTGAAGTAATTGCCAGTAAGAAGTAGTACAATTCAAGTTTTAGTTGTCGATTATTCACTTTTTAGCCGGCTTTTTGGCTTGGATATGACCTAGGACCATAAGATTTTGCATGAAAGGAGGACTAGCAGACGCGTTGCACGGGAGAATGTGAAAAGTGTTCATATGTAGTAAAAACCTGAGAAATCCGTCCGTTTTCGTCATTTGTTATCGAATCGACTTAAAGCCACATAGTCACATTGGCCGCTCTACTCTCTGAAACGGTTACATTTATCGTCTGCAAAGCTATGTCGCGTGCTGCAGTATGCGGAAACACTAAAAGCACCATAGTAGAACACTGAAAAAGCTTCTAAGTTGAAGTAATAGCCAGTAAGAAGTATTTCAATTCAAATTTAGTTGTGATTATTCACTATTTAGCCGGCTTTGGTGGCTTGGACATGACCTAGGACCTTAAGATTTTGCATGAAAGGAGGACTAGCAGACGCGTTGCACGGGAGAATGTGAAAAGTGTTCATATGTAGTAAAAACCTGAGAAATCCGTCCGTTTTCGTCATTTGTTATCGAATCGACTTAAAGCCACATAGTCACATTGGCCGCTCTACTCTCTGAAACGGTTACATTTATCGTCTGCAAAGCTATGTCGCGTGCTGCAGTATGCGGAAACACTAAAAGCACCATAGTAGAACACTGAAGAAGCTTCTATGTTGAAGTAATAGCCAGTAAGAAGTAGTGCAATTGAACTTTTAGTTGTCGATTATTCACTTTTTAGCCGGCTTTGGTGGCTTGGACATGAGGTGGAACTATAAAATTTTGCATGAAAGGAAGACTAGCAGCCACGTTGCACCGGAGAATGTGAAAAGTGTTCATATGTAGTAAAAACCTGAGAAATCCATCGTTTTCGTCATTTGTTATCAAATCGTCTTAAAGCCAGATCGTCACATTGGCTGCTTTTCTCTCTGAGACGGTTACATTTATCGTCTGCAAATCTATGTCGCCTGCTGCGGTATGCGGAGACACTAAAAGCACCATAGTAGAACACTGAAGAAGCTTCTAAGTTGAAGCAACAGCCAGTAAGAAGTAGTAAAATTGAAGTTTTAGTTGTCGATTATTCACTTTTTAGCCGGCATTGGTGGCTTGTACATGACCTAGGACCATAAGATTTTGCATGAAAGGAGGACTAACAGCCGCGTTGCACGGGAGAATGTGAAAAGTGTTCATATGTAGTAAAAACCTGAGAAATCCGTCCGTTTTCGTCATTTGTTATCGAATCGACTTAAAGCCAGATCGTCACATTGGCCGCTTTTCTCTCTGAGACGGTTACATTTATCGTCTGCAAAGCTATGTCGCGTGCTGCGGTATGCGGAGACACTAAAAGCACCATAGTAGAACACTGAAGAAGTTTCTAAGTTGAAGCAATAGCCAGAAAGAAGTAGTACAATTGAAGTTTTAGTTGTCGATTATTCACTTTTTAGCCGGCTTTGGTGGCTTGGACATGACCTAGGACCATAAGATATTGCATGAAAGGAGGACTAACAGCCGCGTTGCACGGGAGAATGTGAAAAGTGTTCATATGTAGTAAAAACCTGAGAAATCCGTCCGTTTTCGTCATTTGTTATCGAATCGACTTAAAGCCAGATCGTCACATTGGCCGCTTTTCTCTCTGGGACGGTTACATTTATCGTCTGCAAAGCTATGTCGCGTGCTGCAGTATGCGGAGACTCTAAAAGCACCATAGTAGAACACAGAAGAAACTTCAAAGTTGAATCAATAGCCAATAAGAAGTAGTACAATTCAAGTTTTAGTTGTCGATTATTCACTTTTTAGCCGGATTTGGTGGCTTGGATATGACCTAGGACCATAAGATTTTGCATGAAAGGAGGACTAGCAGACGCGTTGCACGGGAGAATGTGAAAAGTGTTCATATGTAGTAAAAACCTTAGAAATCCGTCCGTTTTCGTCATTTGTTATCGAATCGACTTAAAGCCAGATCGTCACATTTGCCGCTCTTCTCTCTGAAACGGTTACATTTATCGTCTGCAAAGCTATGTCGCGAGCTGCGATCTGCGGAGACACTAATGCACCATAGGAGAACACAGAAGAAGCTTCTAAGTTGAAGTAATAGCCAGTAAGAAGTAGCACAATTGAAGTTTTAGTTGTCGATTATTCACTTTTTAGCCGGCTTTGGTGGCTTGGACATGACCTGGGACCTTACGATTTTGCATGAAAGGAGGACTAGCAGCCGCGATGCATGGGAGAACGTGAAAAGTGTTCATGTGTAGTAAAAACCTGAGAAATCGGTCCGTTTTCGTCATTTGTTATCGAATCGACTTATAGCCAGATCGTCACATTTGCCGCCTTTCTCTCTGAGAAGGTTACACTTATTGTCTGCAAAGCTATGTCGCGTGCTGCAGTATGCGGAGACACTAAAAGCACCATAGAAGAACACAGAAGATGCTTCTAAGTTGAAGTAATAGCCAGTAAGATGTAGTACAATTGAAGTTTTAGTTGTCGATTATTCACTTTTTAGCCGGCTTTGGTGGCTTGGACATGACAAGGGACCTTAAGATTTTACATGAAAGGAGGACTGGCAGCCGCGTTGCACGGGAGAATGTGAAAAGTGTTCATATGTGGTAAAAACCTGATAAATCCGTCCGTTTTCGTCATTTGTTATCGAATCGACTTAAAGGCAGATCGTCACATTGGCCGCTTTTCTCTCTGAGACGGTTACATTTATCGTCTGCTTCGCTATGTCACGTGCTGCGGTATGCGGAGACACTAAAAGCAACATAGTAGAACACAGAAGAAGCTTCTAAGTTGAAGTAATAGCCAGTAAGAAGTAATACAATTCAAGTTTTAGTTGTCGATTATTCACTTTTTAGCCGGCTTTGGTGGCTTGGACATGACCTACGACCTTAAGATTTTGCATGAAAGGAGGACTAGCAGCCGCGTTGCACGGGAGAATGTGAAAAGTGTTCATATGTAGTAAAAATCTGAGAAATCCATCGTTTTCGTCATTTGTTATCAAATCGTCTTAAAGCCAGATCGTCACATTGGCTGCTTTTCTCTCTGAGACGGTTACATTTATCGTCTGCAAATCTATGTCGCCTGCTGCGGTATGCGGAAACACTAAAAGCACCATAGTAGAACACTGAAGAAGCTTCTATGTTGAAGTAATAGCCAGTAAGAAGTAGTGCAATTGAAGTTTTAGTTGTTGGTTATTCATATTTTAGCCGGCTTTGGTGGCCTGGACATGAGGTGGAACCATAAAATTTTGCATGAAAGGAACACTAGCAGCCACGTGGCACCGGAGAATGTGAAAAGTGTTCATATGTAGTAAAAACCTGAGAAATAAATCGTTTTCGTCATTTGTTATTAAATCGTCTTAAAGCCAGATCGTCACATTGGCTGCTTTTCTCTCTGAGACGGTTACATTTATCGTCTGCAAAGCTATGTCGCGTGCTGCGGTATGCGGACACACTAAAAGCACCATAGTAGAACACTGAAGAAGCTTCTAAGTTGAAGCAATAGCCAGAAAGAAGTAGTACAATTGAAGTTTTAGTTGTCGATTATTCACTTTTTAGCCGGCTTTGGTGGCTTGGACATGACCTAGGACCATAAGATTTGGCATGAAAGGAGGACTAACAGCCGCGTTGCACGGGAGAATGTGAAAAGTGTTCATATGTAGTAAAAACCTGAGAAATCCGTCCGTTTTCGTCATTTGTTATCGAATCGACTTAAAGCCAGATCGTCACATTGGCCGCTTTTCTCTCTGGGACGGTTACATTTATCGTCTGCAAAGCTATGTCGCGTGCTGCGGTATGCGGAGACACTAAAAGCACCATAGTAGAACACAGAAGAAACTTCAAAGTTGAATCAATAGCCAGTAAGAAGTAGTACAATTCAAGTTTTAGTTGTCGATTATTCACTTATTAGCCGGCTTTGGTGGCTTGGACATGAGGTGGAACCATAAAATTTTGCATGAAAGGAAGACTAGCAGCCACGTTGCACCGGAGAATGTGAAAAGTGTTCATATGTAGTAAAAACCTGAGAAATCCGTCCCTTTTCGTCATTTGTTACCGAATCGACTTAAAGCCAGATCGTCACATTGGCCGCTTTTCTCTCTGAGACGGTTACATTTATCGTCTGCAAAGCTATGTCGCGTGCTGCGGTATGCGGAGACACTAAAAACACCATAGTAGAACACAGAAGAAACTTCAAAGTTGAAGTAATAGCCAGTAAAAAGTAGTACAATTCAAGTTTTAGTTGTCGATTATTCACTTTTTAGCCGGCTTTGGTGGCTTGGACATGACCTAGGACCATAAGATTTTGCATGAAAGGAGGACTAGCAGACGCGTTGCACGGGAGAATGTGAAAAGTGTTCATATGTATTAAAAACCTGAGAAATCCGTCCGTTTTCGTCATTTGTTATCGAATCGACTTTAAGCCACATAGTCACATTGGCCGCTCTACTCTCTGAAACGGTTACATTTATCGTCTGCAAAGCTATGTAGCGTGCTGCAGTATGCGGAAACACTAAATGCACCATAGTAGAACACAGAAGAAGCTTCTAAGTTGAAGTAATAGCCAGTAAGAAGTAGTACAATTGAAGCTTTAGTTGTCGATTATTCACTTTTTAGCCGGCTTTGGTGGCTTGGATATGAGGTGGAACCATAAAATTTTGCATGAAAGGAAGACTAGCAGCCACGTTGCACCGGAGAATGTGAAAAGTGTTCATATGTAGTAAAAACCAGAGAAATCCGTCCGTTTTCGTCATTTGTTATCGAATCGTCTTAAAGCCAGATCGTCACATTGGCCGCATTTCTCTCTGAGACGGTTACATTTATCGTCTGCAAAGCTATGTCGCGTGCTGCGGGATGCGGAGACACTAAAAGCACCATTGTAGAACACAGAAGAAGCTTCTAAAATGAAGTAATATCCAGTAAGAAGTAGTACAATTGAAGTTTTAGTTGTCGATTATTCACTTTTTAGCCGGCTTTGGTGGCTTGGACATGACCTGGGACCTTACGATTTTGCATGAAAGGAGGAGTAGCAGCTGCGTTGCATGGGAGAATGTGAAAAGTGTTCATGTGTAGTAAAAACCTGAGAAATCCGTCCGTTTTCGTCATTTGTTATCGAATCGACTTAAAGCCAGATCGTCACATTTGCCGCCTTTCTCTCTGAGAAGGTTACACTTATTGTCTGCAAAGCTATGTCGCGTGCTGCAGTATGCGGAGACACTAAAAGCACCATAGAAGAACACAGAAGATGCTTCTAAGTTGAAGTAATAGCCAGTAAGAAGTAGTACAATTGAAGTTTTAGTTGGCGATTATTCACTTTTTAGCCGGCTTTGGTGGCTTGGACATGACAAGGGACCTTAAGATATTACATGAAAGGAGGACTGGCAGCCGCGTTGCACGGGAGAATGTGAAAAGTGTTCATATGTAGTAAAAACCTGATAAATCCGTCCGTTTTCGTCATTTGTTAACGAATCGACTTAAAGGCAGAACGTCACATTGGCCGCTTTTCTCTCTGAGACGGTTACATTTATCGTCTGCAACGCTATGTCGCGTGCTGCGGTATGCGGAGACACTAAAAGCACCATAGTAGAACACAGAAGAAGCTTCTAAGTTGAAGTAATAGCCAGTAAGAAGTAATACAATTCAAGTTTTAGTTGTCGATTATTCACATTTTAGCCGGCTTTGGTGGCTTGGACATGACCTAGGACCTTAAGATTTTGCATGAAAGGAGGACTAGCAGCCGCGTTGCACGGGAGAATGTGAAAAGTGTTCATATGTAGTAAAAACCTGAGAAATCCGTCCGTTTTCGTCATTTGTTATCGAATCGACTTAAAGCCAGATCGTCACATTGGCCGCTCTTCTCTCTGGAACGGTTACATTTATCGTCTGCAAAGCTATGTCGCGTGCTGCGGTATGCGGAGACACTAAAAGCACCATAGTAGAACACAGAAGAAGCTTCTAAGTTGAAGCAATAGCCAGTAAGAAGTAGTACAAATGAAGTTTTAGTTGTCGATTATTCACTTTTTAGCCGGCTTTGGTTGCTTGGACATGAGGTGGAACCATAAAATTTTGCATGAAAGGAAGACTAGCAGCCACGTTGCACCGGAGAATGCGAAAAGTGTTCATATGTAGTAAAAATCTGAGAAATCCATCGTTTTCGTCATTTGTTATCAAATCGTCTTAAAGCCAGATCGTCACATTGGCTGCTTTTCTCTCTGAGACGGTTACATTTATCGTCTGCAAATCTATGTCGCCTGCTGCGGTATGCGGAGACACTAAAAGCACCATAGTAGAACACTGAAGAAGCTTCTAAGTTGAAGTAATAGCCAGTAAGAAGTATTTCAATTCAAATTTAGTTGTCGATTATTCACTATTTAGCCGGCTTTGGTGGCTTGGACATGACCTAGGACCTTAAGATTTTGCATGAAAGGAGGACTAGCAGACGCGTTGCACGGGAGAATGTGAAAAGTGTTCATATGTAGTAAAAACCTGAGAAATCCGTCCGTTTTCGTCATTTGTTATCAAATCGTCTTAAAGCCAGATCGTCACATTGGCTGCTTTTCTCTCTGAGACGGTTACATTTATCGTCTGCAAATCTATGTCGCCTGCTGCGGTATGCGGAGACACTAAAAGCACCATAGTAGAACACTGAAGAAGCTTCTAAGTTGAAGCAATAGCCAGTAAGAAGTAGTACAATTGAAGTTTTAGTTGTCGATTATTCACTTTTTAGCCGGCTTTGGTGGCTTGGACATGACCTAGGACCATAAGATTTTGCATGAAAGGAGGACTAACAGCCGCGTTGCACGGGAGAATGTGAAAAGTGTTCATATGTAGTAAAAACCTGAGAAATCCGTCCGTTTTCGTCATTTGTTATCGAATCGACTTAAAGCCAGATCGTCACATTGGCCGCTTTTCTCTCTGGGACGGTTACATTTATCGTCTGCAAAGCTATGTCGCGTGCTGCGGTATGCGAAGACACTAAAAGCACCATAGTAGAACACAGAAGAAACTTCAAAGTTGAATCAATAGCCAGTAAGAAGTAGTACAATTCAAGTTTTAGTTGTCGATTATTCACTTTTTAGCCGGCTTTGGTGGCTTGGATATGACCTGGGACCATAAGATTTTGCATGAAAGGAGGACTAGCAGACGCGTTGCACGGGAGAATGTGAAAAGTGTTCATATGTAGTAAAAACCTGAGAAATCCGTCCGTTTTCGTTATTTGTTATCGAATCGACTTAAAGCCACATAGTCACATTGGCCGCTCTACTCTCTGAAACGGTTACATTTATCGTCTGCAAAGCTATGTCGCGTGCTGCGTTATGCGGAAACACCAAAAGCACCATAGTAGAACACTGAAGAAGCTTCTATGTTGAAGTAATAGCCAGTAAGAAGTAGTGCAATTGAAGTTTTAGTTGTCGGTTATTCATATTTTAGCCGGCTTTGGTGGCCTGGACATGAGGTGGAACCATAAAATTTTGCATGAAAGCAACACTAGCAGCCACGTGGCACCGGAGAATGTGAAAAGTGTTCATATGTAGTAAAAACCTGAGAAATAAATCGTTTTCGTCATTTGTTATCAAATCGTCTTAAAGCCAGATCGTCACATTGGCTGCTTTTCTCTCTGAGACGGTTACATTTATCGTCTGCAAATCTATGTCGCCTGCTGCGGTATGCGGAGACACTAAAAGCACCATAGTAGAACACTGAAGAAGCTTCTAAGTTGAAGCAATAGCCAGTAAGAAGTAGTACAATTGAAGTTTTAGTTGTCGATTATTCACTTTTTAGCCGGCTTTGGTGGCTTGGACATGACCTAGGACCATAAGATTTGGCATGAAAGGAGGACTAACAGCCGCGTTGCACGGGAGAATGTGAAAAGTGTTCATATGTAGTAAAAACCTGAGAAATCCGTCCGTTTTCGTCATTTGTTATCGAATCGACTTAAAGCCAGATCGTCACATTATCCGCTTTTCTCTCTGGGACGGTTACATTTATCGTCTGCAAAGCTATGTCGCGTGCTGCGGTATGCGGAGACACTAAAAGCACCATAGTAGAACACAGAAGAAACTTCAAAGTTGAATCAATAGCCAGTAAGAAGTAGTACAATTCAAGATTTAGTTGTCGATTATTCAATTTTTAGCCGGCTTTGGTGGCTTGGATATGACCTGGGACCATAAGATTTTGCATGAAAGGAGGACTAGCAGACGCGTTGAACGGGAGAATGTGAAAAGTGTTCATATGTAGTAAAAACCTGAGAAATCCGTCCGTTTTCGTTATTTGTTATCGAATCGACTTAAAGCCACATAGTCACATTGGCCGCTCTACTCTCTGAAACGGTTACATTTATCGTCTGCAAAGCTATGTCGCGTGCTGCAGTATGCGGAAACACTAAGAGCACCATAGTAGAACACAGAAGAAGCTTCTAAGTTGAAGTAATAGCCAGTAAGAAGTATTTCAATTCAAATTTAGTTGTCGATTATTCACTATTTAGCCGGCTTTGGTGGCTTGGACATGACCTAGGACCTTAAGATTTTGCATGAAAGGAGGACTAGCAGCCGCGTTGCACGGGAGAATGTGAAAAGTGTTCATATGTAGTAAAAACCTGAGAAATCTGTCCGTTTTCGTCATTTGTTATCGAATCGACTTAAAGTCAGATCGTCACATTGGCCCCTCTTCTCTCTGAAACGGCTACATTTATCGTCTTCAAAGCTATGTCGCGTGCTGCGGTATGCGGAAACACTAAATCACCATAGTAGAACACAGAAGAAGCTTCTACGTTGAAGTAATAGCCAGTAAGCAGTAGTACAATTCATGTTTTAGTTGTCGATTATTCTCTTTTTAGCCGGCTTTGGTGGCTTGGACATGACCTAGGACCATAAGATTTTGCATGAAAGGAGGACTAACAGCCGCGTTGCACGGGAGAATGTGAAAAGTGTTCATATGTAGTAAAAACCTGAGAAATCCGTCCGTTTTCGTCATTTGTTATCGAATCGACTTAAAGCCAGATCGTCACATTTGCCGCTCTTCTCTCTGAAACGGTTACATTTATCGTCTGCAAAGCTATGTCGCGTGCTGCGATCTGCGGAGACACTAAAAGCACCATAGGAGAACACAGAAGAAGCTTCTAAGTTGAAGTAATAGCCAGTAAGAAGTAGTACAATTGAAGTTTTAGTTGACGATTATTCACTTTTTAGCCGGCTTTGGTGGCTTGGACATGACCTGGGACCTTACGATTTTGCATGAAAGGAGGAGTAGCAGCCGCGTTGCATGGGAGAATGTGAAAAGTGTTCATGTGTAGTAAAAACCTGAGAAATCCGTCCGTTTTCGTCATTTGTTATCGAATCGACTTAAAGCCAGATCGTCACATGTGCCACCTTTCTCTCTGAGAAGGTTACACTTATTGTCTGCAAAGCTATGTCGCGTGCTGCAGTATGCGGAGACACTAAAAGCACCATAGAAGAACACAGAAGATGCTTCTAAGTTGAAGTAATAGCCAGTAAGAAGTAGTACAATTGAAGTTTTAGTTGGCGATTATTCACTTTTTAGCCGGCTTTGGTGGCTTGGACATGACAAGGGACCTTAAGATTTTACATGAAAGGAGGACTGGCAGCCGCGTTGCACGGGAGAATGTGAAAAGTGTTCATATGTGGTAAAAACCTGATAAATCCGTCCGTTTTCGTCATTTGTTAACGAATCGACTTAAAGGCAGAACGTCACATTGGCTGCTTTTCTCTCTGAGACGGTTACATTTATCGTCTGCAACGCTATGTCGCGTGCTGCGGTATGCGGAGACACTAAAAGCACCATAGTAGAACACAGAAGAAGCTTCTAAGTTGAAGTAATAGCCAGTAAGAAGTAATACAATTCAAGTTTTAGTTGTCGATTATTCACATTTCAGCCGGCTTTGGTGGCTTGGACATGACCTAGGACCTTAAGATTTTGCATGAAAGGAGGACTAGCAGCCGCGTTGCACGGGAGAATGTGAAAAGTGTTCATATGTAGTAAATACCTGAGAAATCCGTCCGTTTTCGTCATTTGTTATCGAATCGACTTAAAGCCAGATCGTCACATTGGCCGCTCTTCTCTCTGAAACGGTTACATTTATCGTCTGCAAAGCTGTGTCGCGTGCTGCGGTATGCGGAGACACTAAAAGCACCATAGTAGAACACAGAAGAAGCTTCTAAGTTGAAGCAATAGCCAGTAAGAAGTAGTACAATTCAAGTTATAGTTGTCGATTATTCACTTATTAGCCGGCTTTGGTGGCTTGGACATGAGGTGGAACCATAAAATTTTGCATGAAAGGAAGACTAGCAGCCACGTTGCACCGGAGAATGTGAAAAGTGTTCATATGTAGTAAAAACCTCAGAAATCCGTCCGTTTTCGTCATTTTTATCGAATCGACTTAAAGGCAGATCGTCACATTGGCCGCTTTTCTCTCTGATACCGTTACATTTATCGTCTGCAACGCTATGTCGCGTGCTGCGGTATGCGGAGACACTAAAAGCACCATAGTAGAACACAGAAGAAGCTTCTAAATTGAAGTAATAGCCAGTAAAAAGTAATACAATTCAAGTTGTAGTTGTCGATTATTCACATTTTAGCCGGCTTTGGTGGCTTGGCCATGACCTAGGACCTTAAGATTTTGCATGAAAGGAGGACTAGCAGCCGCGTTGCACGGGAGAATGTGAAAAGTGTTCATATGTAGTAAAAACTTGAGAAATCCGTCCGCTTTCGTCATTTGTTATCGAATCGACTTAAAGCCAGATCGTCACATTGGCCGCTCTTCTCTCTGAAACGGTTACATTTATCGTCTACAAAGCTATGTCGCGTGCTGCGTTATGCGGAAACACTAAAAGCACCGTAGTAGAACACTGAAGAAGCTTCTATGTTGAAGTAATAGCCAGTAAGGAGTAGTACAAATGAAGTTTTAGTTGTCGATTATTCACTTTTTAGCCGGCTTTGGTTGCTTGGACATGAGGTGGAACCATAAAATTTTGCATGAAAGGATGACTAGAAGCCACGTTGCACCGGAGAATGCGAAAAGTGTTCATATGTAGTAAAAACCTGAGAAATCCGTCCGTTTTTGTCATTTGTTATCGAATCGTCTTAAAGCCAGATCGTCACATTGGCTGCTTTTCTTACTGTGACGGTTACATTTATCGGCTGCAAATCTATGTCGAGTGCTGCGGTATGCGGAGACACTAAAAGCACCATAGTAGAACACTGAAGAAGCTTCTAAGTTGAAGCAATAGCCAGTAAGAAGTTGTACAATTGAAGTTTTAGTTGTCGATTATTCACTTTTTAGCGGGCTTTGGTGGCTTGGACGTGACCTAGGACCATAAGATTATGCATGAAAGGAGGACTAACAGCCGCGTTGCACGGGAGAATGTGAAAAGTGTTCATATGTAGTAAAAACCTGAGAAATCCGCCTGTTTTCGTCATTTGTTATCGAATCGTCTTAAAGCCAGATCATCACATTGGCCGCTTTTCTCTCTGAGACGGTTACATTTATCGTCTGCAAAGCTATGTCGCGTGCTGCGGTATGCGGAGACACTAAAAGCACCATAGTAGAACACTGAAGAAGCTTCTAAGTTGAAGCAATAGCCAGTAAGAAGTAGTACAATTGAAGTTTTAGTTGTCGATTATTCACTTTTTAGCCGGCTTTGGTGGCTTGGACATGACCTAGGACCATAAGATTTTGCATGAAAGGAGGACTAGCAGACGCGTTGCACGGGAGAATGTGAAAAGTGTTCATATGTAGTAAAAACCTGAGAAATCCGTCCGTTTTCGTCATTTGTTATCGAATCGACTTTAAGCCACATAGTCACATTGGCCGCTCTACTCTCTGAAACGGTTACATTTATCGTCTGCAAAGCTATGTCGCGTGCTGCAGTATGCGGAAACACTAAAAGCACTATAGTAGAACACAGAAGAAGCTTCTAAGTTGAAGTAATAGCCATTAAGAAGTAGTACAATTGAAGTTTTAGTTGTCGATTATTCACTTTTTAGCCGGCTTTGGTGGCTTGGACATGAGGTGGAACCATAAAATTTTGCATGAAAGGAAGACTAGCAGCCACGTTGCACCGGAGAATGTGAAAAGTGTTCATATGTAGTAAAAACCTGAGAAATCCGTCCGTTTTCGTCATTTGTTATCGAATCGACTTAAAGGCAGATCGTCACATTGGCCGCTTTTCTCTCTGATACGGTTACATTTATCGTCTGCAACGCTATGTCGCGTGCTGCGGTATGCGGAGACACTAAAAGCACCATAGTAGAACACAGAAGAAGCTTCTAAATTGAAGTAATAGCATGTAAGAAGTAATACAATTCAAGGTGTAGTTGTCGATTATTCACACTTTAGCCGGCTTTGGTGGCTTGGACATGACCTAGGACCTTAAGATTTTGCATGAAAGGAGGACTAGCAGCCGCGTTGCACGGGAGAATGTGAAAAGTGTTCATATGTAGTAAAAACCTGAGAAATCCGTCCGTTTTCGTCATTTGTTATCGAATCGACTTAAAGCCAGATCGTCACATTGGCCGCTCTTCTCTCTGAAACGGTTACATTTATCGTCTACAAAGCTATGTCGCGTGCTGCGT
The DNA here is from genome assembly GCF_023897955.1 of Schistocerca gregaria. Classification (NCBI taxonomy): domain Eukaryota; kingdom Metazoa; phylum Arthropoda; class Insecta; order Orthoptera; family Acrididae; genus Schistocerca; species Schistocerca gregaria. The sequence goes on from NW_026061982.1 coordinate 488,871, forward strand.
TATGCGGAAACACTAAAAGCACCATAGTAGAACACTGAAGAAGCTTCTATGTTGAAGTAATAGCCAGTAAGAGGTAGTACAAATGAAGTTTTAGTTGTCGATTATTCACTTTTTAGCCGGCTTTGGTTGCTTGGACATGAGGTGGAACCATAAAATTTTGCATGAAAGGAAGACTAGCAGCCACGTTGCACCGGAGAATGCGAAAAGTGTTCATATGTAGTAAAAACCTGAGAAATCCGTCCGTTTTCGTCATTTGTTATCGAATCGTCTTAAAGCCAGATCGTCACATTGGCTGCTTTTCTTTCTGAGACGGTTACATTTATCGTCTGCAAATCTATGTCGCGTGCTGCGGTATGCGGAGACACTAAAAGCACCATAGTAGAACACTGAAGAAGCTTCTAAGTTGAAGCAATAGCCAGTAAGAAGTAGTACAATTGAAGTTTTAGTTGTCGATTATTCACTTTTTAGCCGGCTTTGTTGGCTTGGACATGACCTAGGACCATAAGATTTTGCATGAAAGGAGGACTAACAGCCGCGTTGCACGGGAGAATGTGAAAAGTGTTCATATGTATTAAAAACCTGAGAAATCCGTCCGTTTTCGTCATTTGTTATCGAATCGACTTAAAGCCAGATCATCACATTGGCCGCTTTTCTCTCTGAGACGGTTACATTTATCGTCTGCAAAGCTATGTCGCGTGCTGCGGTATGCGGAGACACTAAAAGCACCATAGTAGAACACTGAAGAAGCTTCTAAGTTGAAACAATAGCCAGTAAGAAGTAGTACAATTGAAGTTTTAGTTGTCGATTATTCACTTTTTAGCCGGCTTTGGTGGCTTGGACATGACCTAGGACCATACGATTTTGCATGAAAGGAGGACTAACAGCCGCGTTGCACGGGAGAATGTGAAAAGTGTTCATATGTAGTAAAAACCTGAGAAATCCGTCCGTTTTCGTCATTTGTTATCGAATCGACTTAAAGCCAGATCGTCACATTGGCCGCTTTTCTCTCTGAGACGGTTACATTTATCGTCTGCAAAGCTATGTCGCGTGCTGCGGTATGCGGAGACACTAAAAACACCATAGTAGAACACAGAAGAAACTTCAAAGTTGAAGTAATAGCCAGTAAAAAGTAGTACAATTCAAGTTTTAGTTGTCGATTATTCACTTTTTAGACGGCTTTGGTTGCTTGGACATGAGGTGGAACCATAAAATTTTGCATGAAAGGAAGACTAGCAGCCACGTTGCACCGGAGAATGCGAAAAGTGTTCATATGTAGTACGAACCTGAGAAATCCGTCCGTTTTCGTCATTTGTTATCGAATCGTCTTAAAGCCAGATCGTCACATTGGCTGCTTTTCTTTCTGAGACGGTTACATTTATCGTCTGCAAATCTATGTCGCGTGCTGCGGGATGCGGAGACACTAAAAGCACCATAGTAGAACACAGAAGAAGCTCCTAAGTTGAAGTAATAGCCAGTAAGAAGTAGTACAATTGAAGTTTTAGTTGTCGATTATTCACTTTTTAGCCGGCTTTGGTGGCTTGGACATGACCTAGGACCATAAGATTTTGCATGAAAGGAGGACTAACAGCCGCGTTGCACGGGAGAATGTGAAAAGTGTTCATATGTAGTAAAAACCTGAGAAATCCGTCCGTTTTCGTCATTTGTTTTCGAATCGACTTAAAGCCAGATCGTCACATTTGCCGCCTTTCTCTCTGAGAAGGTTACACTTATTGTCTGCAAAGCTATGTCGCGTGCTGCAGTATGCGGAGACACTAAAGGCATCATAGAAGAAAACAGAAGATGCTTCTAAGTTGAAGTAATAGCCAGTAAGAAGTAGTACAATTGAAGTTTTAGTTGTCGATTATTCACTTTTTAGCCGGCTTTGGTGGCTTGGACATGACAAGGGACCTTAAGATTTTACATGAAAGGAGGACTGGCAGCCGCGTTTTACGGGAGAATGTGAAAAGTGTTCATATGTGGTAAAAACCTGATAAATCCGTCCGTTTTCGTCATTTGTTAACGATTCGACTTAAAGGCAGAACGTCACATTGGCCGCTTTTCTCTCTGAGACGGTTACATTTATCGTCTGCAACGCTATGTCGCGTGCTGCGGTATGCGGAGACACTAAAAGCACCATAGTAGAACACAGAAGAAGCTTCTAAGTTGAAGTAATAGCCAGTAAGAAGTAATACAATTCAAGTTTTAGTTGTCGATTATTCACATTTTAGCTGGCTTTGGTGGTTTGGACATGACCTAGGACCTTAAGATTTTGCATGAAAGGAGGACTAGCAGCCGCGTTGCACGGGAGAATGTGAAAAGTGTTCATATGTAGTAAAAACCTGAGAAATCCGTCCGTTTTCGTCATTTGTTATCGAATCGACTTAAAGCCAGATCGTCACATTGGCCGCTCTTCTCTCTGAAACGGTTACATTTATCGTCTGCAAAGCTATGTCGCGTGCTGCGGTATGCGGAGACACTAAAAGCACCATAGTAGAACACAGAAGAAGCTTCTAAGTTGAAGCAATAGCCAGTAAGAAGTAGTACAAATGAAGTTTTAGTTGTCGATTATTCACTTTTTAGCCGGCTTTGGTTGCTTGGACATGAGGTGGAACCATAAAATTTTGCATGAAAGGAAGACTAGCAGCCACGTTGCACCGGAGAATGCGAAAAGTGTTCATATGTAGTAAAAACCTGAGAAATCCGTCCGTTTTCGTCATTTGTTATCGAATCGTCTTAAAGCCAGACCGTCACATTGGCTGCTTTTCTTTCTGAGACGGTTACATTTATCGTCTGCAAATCTATGTCGCGTGCTGCGGTATGCGGGGACACTAAAAGCACCATAGTAGAACACAGAAGAAACTTCAAAGTTGAAGTAATAGCCAGTAAGAAGTAGTACAATTCAAGTTTTAGTTGTCGATTATTCACTTTTTAGCCGGCTTTGGTGGCTTGGACATGACCTAGGACCATAAGATTTTGCATGAAAGGAGGACTAGCAGACGCGTTGCACGGGAGAATGTGAAAAGTGTTCATATGTAGTAAAAACCTGAGAAATCCGTCCGTTTTCGTCATTTGTTATCGAATCGACTTTAAGCCACATAGTCACATTGGCCGCTCTACTCTCTGAAACGGTTACATTTATCGTCTGCAAAGCTATGTCGCGTGCTGCAGTATGCGGAAACACTAAAAGCACCATAGTAGAACACAGAAGAAGCTTCTAAGTTGAAGTAATAGCCAGTAAGAAGTAGTACAATTGAAGTTTTAGTTGTCGATTATTCGCTTTTTAGCCGGCTTTGGTGGCTTGGACATGTGGTGGAACCATAAAATTTTGCATGAAAGGAAGACTAGCAGCCACGTTGCACGGGAGAATGTGAAAAGTGTTCATATGTAGTAAAAACCTGAGAAATCCGTCCGTTTTCGTCATTTGTTATCGAATCGTCTTAAAGCCAGATCGTCACACTCGCCGCATTTCTCTCTGAGACGGTTACATTTATCGTCTGCAAAGCTATGTCGCGTGCTGCGGGATGCGGAGACACTAAAAGCACCATAGTAGAACACTGAAGAAGCTTCTAAGTTGAAGCAATAGCCAGTAAGAAGTAGTACAATTGAAGTTTTAGTTGTCGATTATTCACTTTTTAGCCGGCTTTGGTGGCTTGGACATGACCTAGGACCATACGATTTTGCATGAAAGGAGGACTAACAGCCGCGTTGCACGGGAGAATGTGAAAAGTGTTCATATGTAGTAAAAACCTGAGAAATCCGTCCGTTTTCGTCATTTGTTATCGATTCGTCTTAAAGGCAGATCGTCACATTGGCCGCATTTCTCTCTCAGACGGTTACATTTATCGTCTGCAAAGCTATGTCGCGTGCTGCGGGATGCGGAGACACTAAAAGCACCATAGTAGAACACAGAAGAAGCTTCAAAATTGAAGTAATAGCCAGTAAGAAGTAATACAATTCAAGTTGTAGTTGTCGATTATTCAAATTTTAGCCGGCTTTGGTGGCTTGGACATGACCTAGGACCTTAAGATTTTGCATGAAAGGAGGACTAGCAGCCGCGTTGCACGGGAGAATGTGAAAAGTGTTCATATGTAGTAAAAACCTGAGAAATCCGTCCGTTTTCGTCATTTGTTATCGAATCGACTTAAAGCCAGATCGTCACATTGGCCGCTCTTCTCTCTGAAACGGTTATATTTATCGTCTACAAAGCTATGTCGCGTGCTGCGGTATGCGGAGACACTAAAAGCACCATAGTAGAACACTGAAGAAGCTTCTAAGTTGAAGCAATAGCCGGTAAGAAGTAGTACAATTGAAGTTTTAGTTGTCGATTATTCACTTTTTAGCCGGCTTTGGTGGCTTGGACATGACCTAGGACCATAAGATTATGCATGAAAGGAGGACTAACAGCCGCGTTGCACGGGAGAATGTGAAAAGTGTTCATATGTAGTGAAAAACCTGAGAAATCCGTCCGTTTTCGTCATTTGTTATCGAATCGTCTTAAAGCCAGATCATCACATTGGCCGCTTTTCTCTCTGAGACGGTTACATTTATCGTCTGCAAAGCTATGTCGCGTGCTGCGGTATGCGGAGACACTAAAAGCACCATAGTAGAACACTGAAGAAGCTTCTAAGTTGAAGCAATAGCCAGTAAGAAGTAGTACAATTGAAGTTTTAGTTGTCGATTATTCTCTTTTTAGCCGGCTTTGGTGGCTTGGACATGACCTAGGACCATACGATTTTGCATGAAAGGAGGACTATCAGCCGCGTTGCACGGGATAATGTGAAAAGTGTTCATATGTATTAAAAACCTGAGAAATCCGTCCGTTTTCGTCATTTGTTATCGAATCGTCATAAAGCCAGATCGTCACATTGGCCGCTTTTCTCTCTGAGACGGTTACATTTATCGTCTCCAAAGCTATGTCGCGTGCTGCGGTATGCGGAGACACTAAAAGCACCATAGTAGAACACTGAAGAAGCTTCTAAGTTGAAGCAATAGCCAGTAAGAAGTAGTACAATTGAAGTTTTAGTTGTCGATTATTCACTTTTTAGCCGGCTTTGTTGGCTTGGACATGACCTAGGACCATAAGATTTTGCATGAAAGGAGGACTAACAGCCGCGTTGCACGGGAGAATGTGAAAAGTGTTCATATGTAGTAAAAACCTGAGAAATCCGTCCGTTTTCGTCATTTGTTATCGAATCGTCTTAAAGCCAGATCGTCACATTGGCCGCATTTCTCTCTGAGACGGTTACATTTATCGTCTGCAAAGCTATGTCGCGTGCTGCGGGATGCGGAGACACTAAAAGCACCATAGTAGAACACTGAAGAAGCTTCTAAGTTGAAGTAATAGCCAGTAAGAAGTAGTACAATTGAAGTTTTAGTTGTCGATTATTCACTTTTTAGCCGGCTTTGGTGGCTTGGACATGACCTAGGACCATAAGATTTTGCATGAAAGGAGGACTAACAGCCGCGTTGCACGGGAGAATGTGAAAAGTGTTCATATGTAGTAAAAACCTGAGAAATCCGTCCGTTTTCGTCATTTGTTATCGAATCGTCTTAAAGCCAGATCGTCACATTGGCCGCATTTCTCTCTGAGACGGTTACATTTATCGTCTGCAAAGCTATGTCGCGTGCTGCGGGATGCGGAGACACTAAAAGCACCATAGTAGAACACTGAAGAAGCTTCTAAGTTGAAGCAATAGCCAGTAAGAAGTAGTACAATTGAAGTTTTAGTTGTCGATTATTCACTTTTTAGCCGGCTTTGGTGGCTTGGACATGACCTAGGACCATACGATTTTGCATGAAAGGAGGACTAACAGCCGCGTTGCACGGGATAATGTGAAAAGTGTTCATATGTATTAAAAACCTGAGAAATCCGTCCGTTTTCGTCATTTGTTATCGAATCGACTTAAAGCCAGATCGTCACATTGGCCGCTTTTCTCTCTGAGACGGTTACATTTATCGTCTCCAAAGCTATGTCGCGTGCTGCGGTATGCGGAGACACTAAAAGCACCATAGTAGAACACTGAAGAAGCTTCTAAGTTGAAGCAATAGCCAGTAAGAAGTAGTACAATTCAAGTTTTAGTTGTCGATTATTCACTTTTTAGCCGGCTTTGTTGGCTTGGACATGACCTAGGACCATAAGATTTTGCATGAAAGGAGGACTAACAGCCGCGTTGCACGGGAGAATGTGAAAAGTGTTCATATGTAGTAAAAACCTGAGAAATCCGTCCGTTTTCGTCATTTGTTATCGAATCGACTTAAAGCCAGATCGTCACATTGGCCGCTTTTCTCTCTGAGACGGTTACATTTATCGTCTGCAAAGCTATGTCGCGTGCTGCGGTATGCGGAGACACTAAAAGCACCATAGTAGAACACAGAAGAAACTTCAAAGTTGAAGTAATAGCCAGTAAGAAGTAGTACAATTCAAGTTTTAGTTGTCGATTATTCACTTTTTAGCCGGCTTTGGTGGCTTGGACATGACCTAGGACCATAAGATTTTGCATGAAAGGAGGACTAGCAGACGCGTTGCACGGGAGAATGTGAAAAGTGTTCATATGTAGTAAAAACCTGAGAAATCCGTCCGTTTTCGTCATTTGTTATCGAATCGACTTTAAGCCACATAGTCACATTGGCCGCTCTACTCTCTGAAACGGTTACATTTATCGTCTGCAAAGCTATGTCTCGTGCTGCAGTATGCGGAAACACTAAAAGCACCATAGTAGAACACAGAAGAAGCTTCTAAGTTGAAGTAATAGCCAGTAAGAAGTAGTACAATTGAAGTTTTAGTTGTCGATTATTCACTTTTTAGCCGGCTTTGGTGGCTTGGACATGAGGTGGAACCATAAAATTTTGCATGAAAGGAAGACTAGCAGCCACGTTGCACCGGAGAATGTGAAAAGTGTTCATATGTAGTAAAAACCTGAGAAATCCGTCCGTTTTCGTCATTTGTTATCCAATCGTCTTAAAGCCAGATCGTCACATTGGCCGCATTTCTCTCTGAGACGGTTACATTTATCGTCTGCAAAGCTATGTCGCGTGCTGCGGGATGCGGAGACACTAAAAGCACCATAGTAGAACACTGAAGAAGCTTCTAAGTTGAAGCAATAGCCAGTAAGAAGTAGTACAATTGAAGTTTTAGTTGTCGATTATTCACTTTTTAGCCGGCTTTGGTGGCTTGGACATGACCTAGGACCATAAGATTTTGCATGAAAGGAGAACTAACAGCCGCGTTGCACGGGAGAATGTGAAAAGTGTTCATATGTAGTAAAAACCTGAGAAATCCGCCCGTTTTCGTCATTAGTTATCGAATCGTCTTAAAGCCAGATCGTAACATTGGCCGCATTTCTCTCTGAGACGGTTACATTTATCGTCTGCAAAGCTAAGTCGCGTGCTGCGGGATGCAGAGACACTAAAAGCACCATAGTAGAACACTGAAGAAGCTTCTAAGTTGAAGCAATAGCCAGTAAGAAGTAGTACAATTGAAGTTTTAGTTGTCGATTATTCACTTTTTAGCCGTCTTTGGTGGCTTGGACATGACCTAGGACCATAAGATTTTGCATGAAAGGAGGACTAACAGCCGCGTTGCACGGGAGAATGTGAAAAGTGTTCATATGTAGTAAAAACCTGAGAAATCCGTCCGTTTTCGTCATTTGTTATCGAATCGACTTAAAGCCAGATCGTCACATTGGCCGCATTTCTCTCTGAGACGGTTACATTTATCGTCTGCAAAGCTATGTCGCGTGCTGCGGGATGCGGAGACACTAAAAGCACCATAGTAGAACACTGAAGAAGCTTCTAAGTTGAAGCAATAGCCAGTAAGAAGTAGTACAATTGAAGTTTTAGTTGTCGATTATTCACTTTTTAGCCGGCTTTGGTGGCTTGGACATGACCTAGGACCATACGATTTTGCATGAAAGGAGGACTAACAGCCGCGTTGCACGGGATAATGTGAAAAGTGTTCATATGTATTAAAAACCTGAGAAATCCGTCCGTTTTCGTCATTTGTTATCGAATCGTCTTAAAGCCAGATCGTCACATTGGCCGCTTTTCTCTCTGAGACGGTTACATTTATCGTCTCCAAAGCTATGTCGCGTGCTGCGGTATGCGGAGACACTAAAAGCACCATAGTAGAACACTGAAGAAGCTTCTAAGTTGAAGCAATAGCCAGTAAGAAGTAGTACAATTCAAGTTTTAGTTGTCGATTATTCACTTTTTAGCCGGCTTTGTTGGCTTGGACATGACCTAGGACCATAAGATTTTGCATGAAAGGAGTACTTGCAGCCGCGTTGCACGGGAGAATGTGAAAAGTGTTCATATGTAGTAAAAACCTGAGAAATCCGTCCGTTTTCGTCATTTGTTATCGAATCGACTTAAGGCCAGATCGTCACATTGGCCGCTTTTCTCTCTGAGACGGTTACATTTATCGTCTTCAAAGCTATGTCGCGTGCTGCGGTATGCGGAGACACTAAAAGCATCATAGTAGAACACAGAAGAAACTTCAAAGTTGAAGTAATAGCCAGTAAGAAGTAGTACAATTCAAGTTTTAGTTGTCGATTATTCACTTTTTAGCCGGCTTTGGTGGCTTGGACATGACCTAGGACCATAAGATTTTGCATGAATGGAAGGACTAGCAGACGCGTTGCACGGGAGAATGTGAAAAGTGTTCATATGTAGTAAAAACCTGAGAAATCCGTCCGTTTTCGTCATTTGTTATCGAATCGACTTTAAGCCACATAGTCACATTGGCCGCTCTACTCTCTGAAACGGTTACATTTATCGTCTGCAAAGCTATGTCGCGTGCTGCAGTATGCGGAAACGCTAAAAGCACCATAGTAGAACACAGAAGAAGCTTCTAAGTTGAAGTAATAGCCAGTAAGAAGTAGTACAATTGAAGTTTTAGTTGTCGATTATTCACTTTTTAGCCGGCTTTGGTGGCTTGGACATGAGGTGGAACCATAAAATTTTGCATGAAAGGAAGACTAGCAGCCACGTTGCACCGGAGAATGTGAAAAGTGTTCATATGTAGTAAAAACCTGAGAAATCCGTCCGTTTTCGTCATTTGTTATCCAATCGTCTTAAAGCCAGATCGTCACATTGGCCGCATTTCTCTCTGAGACGGTTACATTTATCGTCTGCAAAGCTATGTCGCGTGCTGCGGGATGCGGAGACACTAAAAGCACCATAGTAGAACACTGAAGAAGCTTCTAAGTTGAAGCAATAGCCAGTAAGAAGTAGTACAATTGAAGTTTTAGTTGTCGATTATTCACTTTTTAGCCGGCTTTGGTGGCTTGGACATGACCTAGGACCATAAGATTTTGCATGAAAGGAGGACTAACAGCCGCGTTGCACGGGAGAATGTGAAAAGTGTTCATATGTAGTAAAAACCTGAGAAATCCGCCCGTTTTCGTCATTTGTTATCGAATCGTCTTAAAGCCAGATCGTAACATTGGCCGCATTTCTCTCTGAGACGGTTACATTTATCGTCTGCAAAGCTAAGTCGCGTGCTGCGGGATGCAGAGACACTAAAAGCACCATAGTAGAACACTGAAGAAGCTTCTAAGTTGAAGCAATAGCCAGTAAGAAGTAGTACAATTGAAGTTTTAGTTGTCGATTATTCACTTTTTAGCCGTCTTTGGTGGCTTGGACATGACCTAGGACCATAAGATTTTGCATGAAAGGAGGACTAACAGCCGCGTTGCACGGGAGAATGTGAAAAGTGTTCATATGTAGTAAAAACCTGAGAAATCCGTCCGTTTTCGTCATTTGTTATCGAATCGACTTAAAGCCACATAGTCACATTGGCCGCTCTACTCTCTGAAACGGTTACATTTATCGTCTGCAAAGCTATGTCGCGTGCTGCAGTATGCGGAAACACTAAAAGCACCATAGTAGAACACAGAAGAAGCTTCTAAGTTGAAGTAATAGCCAGTAAGAAGTAGTACAATTGAAGTTTTAGTTGTCGATTATTCACTTTTTAGCCGTCTTTGGTGGCTTGGACATGACCTGGGACCATAAGATTTTACATGAAAGGAGGACTGGCAGCCGCGTTGCACGGGAGAATGTGAAAAGTGTTCATATGTAGTAAAAACCTGATAAATCCGTCCGTTGTCGTCATTTGTTATCGAATCGACTTAAAGGCAGATCGTCACATTGGCCGCTTTTCACTCTGAGACGGTTACATTTATCGTCTGCAACGCTATGTCGCGTGCTGCGGTATGCGGAGACACTAAAAGCACCATAGTAGAACACAGAAGAAGCTTCTAAGTTGAAGTAATAGCCAGTAAGAAGTAATACAATTCAAGTTTTAGTTGTCGATTATTCACATTTTAGCCGGCTTTGGTGGCTTGGACATGACCTAGGACCATAAGATTTTGCATGAAAGGAGGACTAACAGCCGCGTTGCACGGGAGAATGTGAAAAGTGTTCATATGTAGTAAAAACCTGAGAAATCCGTCCGTTTTCGTCATTTGTTATCGAATCGACTTAAAGCCAGATCGTCACATTGGCCGCTTTTCTCTCTGAGACGGTTACATTTATCGTCTCCAAAGCTATGTCGCGTGCTGCGGTATGCGGAGACACTAAAAGCACCTTAGTAGAACACTGAAGAAGCTTCTAAGTTGAAGCAATAGCCAGTAAGAAGTAGTACAATTAAAGTTTTAGTTGTCGATTATTCACTTTTTAGCCGGCTTTGGTGGCTTGGACATGAGGTGGAACCATAAAATTTTGCATGAAAGGAGGACTAGCAGCCACGTTGCAGCGGAGAATGTGAAAATGTTCATATGTAGTAAAAACCTGAGAAATCCGTCCGTTTTCGTCATTTGTTATCCAATCGTCTTAAAGCCGGATCGTCACATTGGCCGCATTTCTCTCTGAGACGGTTACATTTATCGTCTGCAAAGCTATGTCGCGTGCTGCGGGATGCGGAGACACTAAAAGCACCATAGTAGAACACTGAAGAAGCTTCTAAGTTGAAGCAATAGCCAGTTAGAAGTAGTACAATTGAAGTTTTAGTTGTCGATTATTCTCTTTTTAGCCGGCTTTGGTGGCTTGGACATGACCTAGGACCATAAGATTTTGCATGAAAGGAGGACTAACAGCCGCGTTGCACGGGAGAATGTGAAAAGTGTCCATATGTAGTAAAAACCTGAGAAATCCGTCCGTTTTCGTCATTTGTTATCGAATCGTCTTAAAGCCAGATCGTCACATTGGCCGCATTTCTCTCTGAGACGGTTACATTTATCGTCTGCAAAGCTATGTCGCGTGCTGCGGTATGCGGAGACACTAAAAGCACCATAGTAGAACACTGAAGAAGCTTCTAAGTTGAAGCAGTAGCCAGTAAGAAGTAGTACAATTGAAGTTTTAGTTGTCGATTATTCACTTTTTAGCCGTCTTTGGTGGCTTGGACATGACCTGGGACCATAAGATTTTACATGAAAGGAGGACTGGCAGCCGCGTTGCACGGGAGAATGTGAAAAGTGTTCATATGTAGTAAAAACCTGATAAATCCGTCCGTTGTCGTCATTTGTTATCGAATCGACTTAAAGGCAGATCGTCACATTGGCCGCTTTTCACTCTGAGACGGTTACATTTATCGTCTGCAACGCTATGTCGCGTGCTGCGGTATGCGGAGACACTAAAAGCACCATAGTAGAACACAGAAGAAGCTTCTAAGTTGAAGTAATAGCCAGTAAGAAGTAATACAATTCAAGTTTTAGTTGTCGATTATTCACATTTTAGCCGGCTTTGGTGGCTTGGACATGACCTAGGACCATAAGATTTTGCATGAAAGGAGGACTAACAGCCGCGTTGCACGGGAGAATGTGAAAAGTGTTCATATGTAGTAAAAACCTGAGAAATCCGTCCGTTTTCGTCATTTGTTATCGAATCGACTTAAAGCCAGAACGTCACATTGGCCACTTTTCTCTCTGAGACGGTTACATTTATCGTCTCCAAAGCTATGTCGCGTGCTGCGGTATGCGGAGACACTAAAAGCACCTTAGTAGAACACTGAAGAAGCTTCTAAGTTGAAGCAATAGCCAGTAAGAAGTAGTACAATTGAAGTTTTAGTTGTCGATTATTCACTTTTTAGCCGGCTTTGGTGGCTTGGACATGAGGTGGAACCATAAAATTTTGCATGAAAGGAAGACTAGCAGCCACGTTGCAGCGGAGAATGTGAAAATGTTCATATGTAGTAAAAACCTGAGAAATCCGTCCGTTTTCGTCATTTGTTATCCAATCGTCTTAAAGCCAGATCGCCACATTGGCCGCAGTTCTCTCTGAGACGGTTACATTTATCGTCTGCAAAGCTATGTCGCGTGCTGCGGGATGCGGAGACACTAAAAGCACCATAGTAGAACACTGAAGAAGCTTCTAAGTTGAAGCAATAGCCAGTAAGAAGTAGTACAATTGAAGTTTTAGTTGTCGATTATTCACTTTTTAGCCGGCTTTGGTGGCTTGGACATGACCTAGGACCATAAGATTTTGCATGAAAGGAGGACTAACAGCCGCGTTGCACGGGAGAATGTGAAAAGTATTCATATGTAGTAAAAACCTGAGAAATCCGTCCGTTTTCGTCATTTGTTATCGAATCGACTTAAAGCCACATAGTCACATTGGCCGCTCTACTCTCTGAAACGGTTACATTTATCGTCTGCAAAGCTATGTCGCGTGCTGCAGTATGCGGAAACACTAAAAGCACCATAGTAGAACACAGAAGAAGCTTCTAAGTTGAAGTAATAGCCAGTAAGAAGTAGTACAATTGAAGTTTTAGTTGTCGATTATTCACTTTTTAGCCGTCTTTGGTGGCTTGGACATGACCTGGGACCATAAGATTTTACATGAAAGGAGGACTGGCAGCCGCGTTGCACGGGAGAATGTGAAAAGTGTTCATATGTAGTAAAAACCTGATAAATCCGTCCGTTGTCGTCATTTGTTATCGAATCGACTTAAAGGCAGATCGTCACATTGGCCGCTTTTCACTCTGAGACGGTTACATTTATCGTCTGCAACGCTATGTCGCGTGCTGCGGTATGCGGAGACACTAAAAGCACCATAGTAGAACACAGAAGAAGCTTCTAAGTTGAAGTAATAGCCAGTAAGAAGTAATACAATTCAAGTTTTAGTTGTCGATTATTCACATTTTAGCCGGCTTTGGTGGCTTGGACATGACCTAGGACCTTAAGATTTTGCATGAAAGGAGGACTAGCAGCCGCGTTGCACGGGAGAATGTGAAAAGTGTTCATATGTAGTAAAAACCTGAGAAATCCGTCCGTTTTCGTCATTTGTTATCGAATCGACTTTAAGCCACATAGTCACATTGGCCGCTCTACTCTCTGAAACGGTTACATTTATCGTCTGCAAAGCTATGTCGCGTGCTGCAGTATGCGGAAACACTAAAAGCACCATAGTAGAACACAGAAGAAGCTTCTAAGTTGAAGTAATAGCCAGTAAGAAGTAGTACAATTGAAGTTTTAGTTGTCGATTATTCACTTTTTAGCCGGCTTTGGTGGCTTGGACATGAGGTGGAACCATAAAATTTTGCATGAAAGGAAGACTAGCAGCCACGTTGCACCGGAGAATGTGAAAAGTGTTCATATGTAGTAAAAACCTGAGGAATCCGTCCGTTTTCGTCATTTGTTACCGAATCGACTTAAAGCCAGATCGTCAAATTGGCCGCTTTTCTCTCTGAGACGGTTACATTTATCGTCTGCAAAGCTATGTCGCGTGCTGTGGTATGCGGAGACACTAAAAGCACCATAGTAGAACACAGAAGAAGCTTCTAAGTTGAAGCAATAGCCAGTAAGAAGTAGTACAATTCAAGTTTTAGTTGTCGATTATTCACTTTTTAGCCGGCTTTGGTGGCTTGGACATGACCTAGGACCATAAGATTTTGCATGAAAGGAGGACTAACAGCCGCGTTGCACGGGAGAATGTGAAAAGTGTTCATATGTAGTAAAAACCTGAGAAATCCGTCCGTTTTCGTCATTTGTTATCGAATCGACTTAAAGCCACATAGTCACATTGGCCGCTTATCACTCTGAGACGGTTACATTTATCGTCTGCAACGCTATGTCGCGTGCTGCGGTATGCGGATACACTAAAAGCACCATAGTAGAACACAGAAGAAGCTTCTAAGTTGAAGTAATAGCCAGTAAGAAGTAATACAATTCAAGTTTTAGTTGTCGATTATTCACATTTTATCCGGCTTTGGTGGCTTGGACATGACCTAGGACCATAAGATTTTGCATGAAAGGAGGACTAACAGCCGCGTTGCACGGGAGAATGTGAAAAGTGTTCATATGTAGTAAAAACTGATAAATCCGTCCGTTGTCGTCATTTGTTATCGAATCGACTTAAAGCCAGAACGTCACATTGGCCGCTTTTCTCTCTGAGACGGTTACATTTATCGTCTCCAAAGCTATGTCGCGTGCTGCGGTATGCGGAGACACTAAAAGCACCTTAGTAGAACACTGAAGAAGCTTCTAAGTTGAAGCAATAGCCAGTAAGAAGTAGTACAATTGAAGTTTTAGTTGTCGATTATTCACTTTTTAGCCGGCTTTGGTGGCTTGGACATGAGGTGGAACCATAAAATTTTGCATGAAAGGAAGACTAGCAGCCACGTTGCAGCGGAGAATGTGAAAATGTTCATATGTAGTAAAAACCTGAGAAATCCGTCCGTTTTCGTCATTTGTTATCCAATCGTCTTAAAGCCAGATCGTCACATTGGCCGCATTTCTCTCTGAGACGGTTACATTTATCGTCTGCAAAGCTATGTCGCGTGCTGCGGGATGCGGAGACACTAAAAGCACCATAGTAGAACACTGAAGAAGCTTCTAAGTTGAAGCAATAGCCAGTAAGAAGTAGTACAATTGAAGTTTTAGTTGTCGATTATTCACTTTTTAGCCGGCTTTGGTGGCTTGGACATGACCTAGGACCATAAGATTTTGCATGAAAGGAGGACTAACAGCCGCGTTGCACGGGAGAATGTGAAAAGTGTTCATATGTAGTAAAAACCTGAGAAATCCGTCCGTTTTCGTCATTTGTTATCGAATCGACTTAAAGCCACATAGTCACATTGGCCGCTCTACTCTCTGAAACGGTTACATTTATCGTCTGCAAAGCTATGTCGCGTGCTGCAGTATGCGGAAACACTAAAAGCACCATAGTAGAACACAGAAGAAGCTTCTAAGTTGAAGTAATAGCCAGTAAGAAGTAGTACAATTGAAGTTTTAGTTGTCGATTATTCACTTTTTAGCCGTCTTTGGTGGCTTGGACATGACCTGGGACCATAAGATTTTACATGAAAGGAGGACTGGCAGCCGCGTTGCACGGGAGAATGTGAAAAGTGTTCATATGTAGTAAAAACCTGATAAATCCGTCCGTTGTCGTCATTTGTTATCGAATCGACTTAAAGGCAGATCGTCACATTGGCCGCTTTTCACTCTGAGACGGTTACATTTATCGTCTGCAACGCTATGTCGCGTGCTGCGGTATGCGGAGACACTAAAAGCACCATAGTAGAACACAGAAGAAGCTTCTAAGTTGAAGTAATAGCCAGTAAGAAGTAATACAATTCAAGTTTTAGTTGTCGATTATTCACATTTTAGCTGGCTTTGGTGGCTTGGACATGACCTAGGACCTTAAGATTTTGCATGAAAGGAGGCCTAGCAGCCGCGTTGCACGGGAGAATGTGAAAAGTGTTCATATGTAGTAAAAACCTGAGAAATCCGTCCGTTTTCGTCATTTGTTATCGAATCGACTTAAAGCCAGATCGTCACATTGGCCGCTCTTCTCTCTGAAACGCTTACATTTATCGTCTACAAAGCTATGTCGCGTGCTGCATTATGCGGAAACACTAAAAGCAGCATAGTAGAACACTGAAGAAGCTTCTATGTTGAAGTAATAGCCAGTAAGAAGTAGTACAATTGAAGTTTTAGTTGTCGATTATTCACTTTTTAGCCGGCTTTGGTGGCTTGGACATGACCTAGGACCATAAGATTTTGCATGAAAGGAGGACTAGCAGACGCGTTGCACGGGAGAATGTGAAAAGTGTTCATATGTAGTAAAAACCTGAGAAATCCGTCCGTTTTCGTCATTTGTTATCGAATCGACTTTAAGCCACATAGTCACATTGGCCGCTCTACTCTCTGAAACGGTTACATTTATCGTCTGCAAAGCTATGTCGCGTGCTGCAGTATGCGGAAACACTAAAAGCACCATAGTAGAACACAGAAGAAGCTTCTAAGTTGAAGTAATAGCCAGTAAGAAGTAGTACAATTGAAGTTTTAGTTGTCGATTATTCACTTTTTAGCCGGCTTTGGTGGCTTGGACATGAGGTGGAACCATAAAATTTTGCATGAAAGGAAGACTAGCAGCCACGTTGCACCGGAGAATGTGAAAAGTGTTCATATGTAGTAAAAACCTGAGGAATCCGTCCGTTTTCGTCATTTGTTACCGAATCGACTTAAAGCCAGATCGTCAAATTGGCCGCTTTTCTCTCTGAGACGGTTACATTTATCGTCTGCAAAGCTATGTCGCGTGCTGCGGTATGCGGAGACACTAAAAGCACCATAGTAGAACACAGAAGAAGCTTCTAAGTTGAAGCAATAGCCAGTAAGAAGTAGTACAATTCAAGTTTTAGTTGTCGATTATTCACTTTTTAGCCGGCTTTGGTGGCTTGGACATGAGGTGGAACCATAAAATTTTGCATGAAAGGAAGACTAGCAGCCACGTTGCACCGGAGAATGTGAAAAGTGTTCATATGTAGTAAAAACATGAGAAATCCGTCCGTTTTCGTCATTTGTTATCGAATCGACTTAAAGGCAGATCGTCACATTGGCCGCTTTTCTCTCTGAGACGGTTACATTTATCGTCTGCAACGCTATGTCGCGTGCTGCGGTATGCGGAGACACTAAAAGCACCATAATAGAACACAGAAGAAGCTTCTAAGTTGAAGTAATAGCCAGTAAGAAGTAATACAATTCAAGTTTTAGTTGTCGATTATTCACATTTTAGCCGGCTTTGGTGGCTTGGACATGACCTAGGACCTTAAGATTTTGCATGAAAGGAGGACTAGCAGCCGCGTTGCACGGGAGAATGTGAAAAGTGTTCATATGTAGTAAAAACCTGAGAAATCCGTCCGTTTTCGTCATTTGTTATCGAATCGACTTAAAGCCAGATCGTCACATTGGCCGCTCTTCTCTCTGAAACGTTTACATTTATCGTCTATAAAGCTATGTCGCGTGCTGCGTTATGCGGAAACACTAAAAGCACCATACTAGAACACTGAAGAAGCTTCTATGTTGAAGTAATAGCCAGTAAGAAGTAGTACAAATGAAGTTTTAGTTGTCGATTATTCACCTTTTAGCCGGCATTAGTTGCTTGGACATGAGGTGGAACCATAAAATTTTGCATGAAAGGAAGACTAGCAGCCACGTTGCACCGGACAATGTGAAAAGTGTTCATATGTAGTAAAAACCTGAGAAATCCGTCCGTTTTCGTCATTTGTTATCGAATCGTCTTAAAGCCAGATCGTCACATTGGCCACTTTTCTCTCTGAGACGGTTACATTTATCGTCTCCAAAGCTATGTCGCGTGCTGCGGTATGCGGAGACACTAAAAGCTCTATAGTAGAACACTGAAGAAGCTTCTAAGTTGAAGCAATAGCCAGTAAGAAGTCGTAAAATTGAAGTTTTAGTTGACTATTATTCACATTTTAGCCGGCTTTTTTGGCTTGGACATGACCTAGGACCATAAGATTTTGCATGAAAGGAGGACTAACAGCCGCGTTGCCCGCGAGAATGTGAAAAGTGTTCATATGTGGTAAAAACCTGATAAATCCGTCCGTTTTCGTCATTTGTTATCGAGTCGACTTAAAGGCAGATCGTCACATTGGCCGCTTTTCTCTCTGAGACGGTTACATTTATCGTCTGCAACGCTATGTCGCGTGCTGCGGTATGCGGAGACACTAAAAGCACCATAGTAGAACACAGAAGAAGCTTCTAAGTTGAAGTAATAGCCAGTAAGAAGTAATACAATTCAAGTTTTAGTTGTCGATTATTCACATTTTAGCCGGCTTTGGTAGCTTGGACATGACCTAGGACCTTAAGATATTGCATGAAAGGAGGACTAGCAAACGCGTTGCACGGGAGAATGTGAAAAGTGTTCATATGTAGTAAAAACCTGAGAAATCCGTCCGTTTTCGTCATTTGTTATCGAATCGACTTAAAGCCAGATCGTCACATTGGCCGCTCTTCTCTCTGAAACGTTTACATTTATCGTCTATAAAGCTATGTCGCGTGCTGCGTTATGCGGAAACACTAAAAGCACCATACTAGAACACTGAAGAAGCTTCTATGTTGAAGTAATAGCCAGTAAGAAGTAGTACAAATGAAGTTTTAGTTGTCGATTATTCACCTTTTAGCCGGCATTAGTTGCTTGGACATGAGGTGGAACCATAAAATTTTGCATGAAAGGAAGACTAGCAGCCACGTTGCACCGGACAATGTGAAAAGTGTTCATATGTAGTAAAAACCTGAGAAATCCGTCCGTTTTCGTCATTTGTTATCGAATCGTCTTAAAGCCAGATCGTCACATTGGCCACTTTTCTCTCTGAGACGGTTACATTTATCGTCTCCAAAGCTATGTCGCGTGCTGCGGTATGCGGAGACACTAAAAGCTCTATAGTAGAACACTGAAGAAGCTTCTAAGTTGAAGCAATAGCCAGTAAGAAGTCGTAAAATTGAAGTTTTAGTTGACTATTATTCACATTTTAGCCGGCTTTGTTGGCTTGGACATGACCTAGGACCATAAGATTTTGCATGAAAGGAGGACTAACAGCCGCGTTGCCCGCGAGAATGTGAAAAGTGTTCATATGTGGTAAAAACCTGATAAATCCGTCCGTTTTCGTCATTTGTTATCGAGTCGACTTAAAGGCAGATCGTCACATTGGCCGCTTTTCTCTCTGAGACGGTTACATTTATCGTCTGCAACGCTATGTCGAGTGCTGCGGTATGCGGAGACACTAAAAGCACCATAGTAGAACACAGAAGGAGCTTCTAAGTTGAAGTAATAGCCAGTAAGAAGTAATACAATTCAAGTTTTAGTTGTCGATTATTCACATTTTAGCCGGCTTTGGTGGCTTGGACATGACCTAGGACCTTAAGATTTTGCATGAAAGGAGGACTAGCAGCCGCGTTGCACGGGAGAATGTGAAAAGTGTTCATATGTAGTAAAAACCTGAGAAATCCGTCCGTTTTCGTCATTTGTTATCGAATCGACTTAAAGCCAGATCGTCACATTGGCCGCTCTTCTCTCTGAAACGGTTACATTTATCGTCTACAACGCTATGTCGCGTGCTGCGTTAAGCGGAAACACTAAAAGCACCATAGTAGAACACTGAAGAAGCTTCTATGTTGAAGTAATAGCCAGTAAGAAGTAGTACAATTGAAGTTTTAGTTGTCGATTATTCACTTTTTAGCCGGCTTTGGTGGCTTGGACATGAGGTGGAACCATAAAATTTTGCATGAAAGGAAGACTAGCAGCCACGTTGCACCGGAGAATGTGAAAAGTGTTCATATGTAGTAAAAACCTGAGAAATCCGTCCGTTTTCGTCATTTGTTATCGAATCGACTTAAAGCCACATAGTCACATTGGCCGCTCTACTCTCTGAAACGGTTACATTTATCGTCTGCAAAGCAATGTCGCGTGCTGCAGTATGCGGAAACACAAAAAGCACCATAGTCGAACACAGAAGAAGCTTCTAAGTTGAAGTAATAGCCAGTAAGAAGTAGTACAATTGAAGTTTTAGTTGTCGATTATTCACTTTTTAGCCGTCTTTGGTGGCTTGGACATGATCTGGGACCATAAGATTTTACATGAAAGGAGGACTGGCAGCCGCGTTGCACGGGAGAATGTGAAAAGTGTTCATATGTAGTAAAAACCTGATAAATCCGTCCGTTTTCGTCATTTGTTATCGAATCGACTTAAAGGCAGATCGTCACATTGGCCGCTTTTCACTCTGAGACGGTTACATTTATCGTCTGCAACGCTATGTCGCGTGCTGCGGTATGCGGAGACACTAAAAGCACCATAGTAGAACACAGAAGAAGCTTCTAAGTTGAAGTAATAGCCAGTAAGAAGGAATACAATTCATGTTTTAGTTGTCGATTATTCACATTTTAGCCGGCTTTGGTGGCTTGGACATGACCTAGGACCCTAAGATTTTGCATGAAAGGAGGACTAGCAGACGCGTTGCACGGGAGAATGTGAAAAGTGTTCATATGTAGTAAAAACCTGAGAAATCCGTCCGTTTTCGTCATTTGTTATCGAATCGACTTAAAGCCAGATCGTCACATTGGCCGCTTTTCTCTCTGAGACGGTTACATTTATCGTCTGCAACTCTATGTCGCGTGCTGCGGTATGCGGAGACACTAAAAGCACCATAGTAGAACACTGAAGAAGCTTCTAAGTTGAAGCAATAGCCAGTAAGAAGTAGTAAAATTGAAGTTTTAGTTGTCGATTATTCACTTTTTAGCCGGCTTCGGTGGCTTGGACATGACCTAGGACCACATGATTTTGCATGAAAGGAGGACTAGCAGACAAGTTGCACGGGAGAATGTGAAAAGTGTTCATATGTAGTAAAAACCTGAGAAATCCGTCCGTTTTCGTCATTTGTTATCGAATCGACTTAAGGCCAGATCGTCACTTTGGCCGCTCTTCTCTCTGAAACGGTTACACTTATCGTCTGCAAAGCTATGTCGCGTGCTGCGGTATGCCGAAACACTAAAAGCACCATAGTAGAACACAGAAGAAGCTTCTAAGTTGAAGTAATAGCCAGTAAGAAATAGTACAATTCAAGTTTTAGTTGTCGATTATTCACATTTTAGCCGGCTTTGGTAGCTTGGACATGACCTAGGACCTTAAGATATTGCATGAAAGGAGGACTAGCAAACGCGTTGCACGGGAGAATGTGAAAAGTGTTCATATGTAGTAAAAACCTGAGAAATCCGTCCGTTTTCGTCATTTGTCATCGAATCGACTTAAAGCCAGAGCGTCACCTTGGCCGCTCTACTCTCTGAAACGGTTACATTTATCGTCTGTAAAGCTATGTCGCGTGCTGCAGTATGCAGAAACACAAAAAGAACCATAGTAGAACACAGAAGAGGCTTCTAAGTTGAAGTAATAGCCAGTAAGAAGTAGTACAATTCATGTTTTAGTTGTCGATTATTCACTTTTTAGCCGGCTTTGGTGGCTATGACATGACCTAGGACCATAAGTTTTTGCATGAAAGGAGGACTAACAGCCGCGTTGCACGGGAGAATGTGAAAATTGTTCATATGTAGTAAAAACCTGAGAAATCCGTCCGTTTTCGTCATTTGTTTTCGAATCGACTTAAAGCCAGATCGTCACATTGGCCGCTCTCCTCTCTGAAACGGTTACATTTATCGTCTGCAAAGCTATGTCGCGTACTGCAGTATGCGGAAACACTAAAAGCACCATAGTAGAACACAGAGGAAGCTTCTAAATTGAAGTAATAGAGAGTAAGAAGTAGTACAATTCAAGTTTTAGTTGTCGATTATTCACTTTTTAGCCGGCTTTGGTGGCTATGACATGACCTAGGACCATAAGATTTTGCATGAAAGGAGGACTAGCGTCCGCGTTGCACGGGAGAAAGTGAAAAGTGTTCATATGTAGTAAAAACCTGAGATATCCGTCTGTTTTCGTCATTTGTTATCGAATCGACTTAAGGCCAGATCGTCACATTGGCCCCTCTTCTCTCTGAAACGGTTACATTTATCGTCTGCAAAGCTATGTCGCGTGCTGCGATATGCGGAAACACTAAAAGCACCATAGTAGAACACAGAAGAAGCTTCTAAGTTGAAGTAATAGCCAGTAAGAAGTAGTACAATTCAAGTTTTAGTTGTCGATTATTCACTTTTTAGCCGTCTTTGGTGGCTATGACATGACCTAGGGCCATAAGGTTTTGCATGAAAGGAGGACTAACAGCCGCGTTGCACGGGAGAATGTGAAAAGTGTTCATATGTAGTAAAAACCTGAGAAATCCGTCCGTTTTCGTCATTTGTTATCGAATCGACTTAAAGCCAGATCGTCACATTGGCCGCTTTTCTCTCTGAGACGGTTACATTTATCGTCTGCAAATCTATGTCGATTGCTGCGGTCTGCGGAGACACTAAAAGCACCATAGGAGAACACAGAAGAAGCATCTAAGTTGAAGTAATAGCCAGTAAGAAGTAGTACAGTTGAAGTTTTAGTTGTTGATTATTCACTTCTTAGCCGGCTTTGGTGGCTTGGACATGACCTGGGACCTTACGATTTTGCATGAAAGGAGGACTAGCAGCCGCGTTGCATGGGAGAATGTGAAAAGTGTTCGTGTGTAGTAAAAACCTGAGAAATCCGTCCGTTTTAGTCATTTGTTATCGAATCGACTTAAAGCCAGATCGTCACATTTGCCGCCTTTCTCTCTGAGAAGGTTACGTTTATTGTCTGCAAAGCTATGTCGCGTGCTGCGGTATGCGGAGACACTAAAAGCACCATAGAAGAACACAGAAGTAGCTTCTAAGTTGAAGTAATAGCCAGTAAGAAGTAGTACAATTCAAGTTTTAGTTGTCGATTATTCACTTTTTAGCCGACTTTGGTGGCTTGCACATCACCTAGGACGTTAAGATTTTGCATGGAAGGAGGACTGGCAGCCGCGTTGCACGGGAGAATGTGAAAAGAGTTCATATGTGGTAAAAACCTGATAAATCCGCCCGTTTTCGTTATTTGTTATCGAAACGACTTAAAGGCAGATCGTCGCATTGGCCGCTCTTCTCTCTGAAACGGTTACATTGATCGTCTACAAAGCTATGTCGCGTGCTGCGTTATGCGGAAACACTAAAAGCACTATAGTAGAACACAGAAGAAGCTTCTATGTTGAAGTAATGACCAGTAAGAAGTAGTACAATTGAAGTTGTAGTTGTCGATTATTCACTTTTTAGCCAGCTTTGGTGGCTTGGACATGAGGTGGAACCATAAGATTTTGCATGAAAAGAAGACTAGTAGCAGCGTTGCACGGGAGAATGTGAAAAGTGTTCATATGTAGTAAAAACCTGAGAAATCCGTCCGTTTTCGTCATTTGTTATCGAATCGGCTTAAAGCCAGATCGTCACATTGGCCGCTTTTCTCTCTGAGACGGTTACATTTATCGTCTGCAAAGCTATGTCGCGTGCTGCGGTATGCGGAGACACTAAAAGCACCATAGTAGAACACAGAAGAAGCTTCTAAGTTGAAGTAATAGCCAGTAAGAAGTAGTGCAATTCAAGTTTTAGTTATCGATTATTCACTTTTTAGCCGGCTTGGTGGCTTTTACATGACCTAGGACCGTAAGATTTTGCATGAAAGGAGGTCTAGTAGCCGCGTTGCATGGGAGAATGTGAAAAGTGTTCATATGTAGTAAAAACCTGAGAAATCCGTCCGTTTTAGTCATTTGTTATCGAATCGACTTGAAGCCAGATCGTCACATTGGCCGCTTTTCTCTCTGAGACGGTTACATTTATCGTCTGCAAAGCTATGTCGCGTGCTGCGGTATGCGGAGATACTAAAAGCACCATAGTAGAACACAGAAGAAGCTTCTAAGTTGAAATAATAGCCAGTAAGAAGTAGTTCAATTCAAGTTTTAGTTGTCGATTATTCACTTTTTAGCCGGCTTTGGTGGCTTGGACATGACCTAGGACCTTAAGATTTTGCATGAAAGGAGGACTAGCAGCCGCGTTGCACGGGAGAATGTGAAAAGTGTTCATATGTAGTACAAACCTGAGATATCCGTCTGTTTTCGTCATTTGTTATCGAATCGACTTAAAGCCAGATCGTCACATTGGACCCTCTTCTCTCTGAAACGGTTACATTTATCGTCTACAAAGCTATGTCCCGTGCTGCGGTATGCGGAAACACTAAAAGCACCATAGTAGAACACAGAAGAAGCTTTATGTTGAAGTAATAGATAGTAAGAAGTAGTACAATTGAAGTTTTAGTTGTCGATTATTCACTTTTTAGCCGGCTTTGGTGGCTATGACATGACCTAGGACCATAAGATATTGCAAGAAAGGAGGACTAACAGCCGCGTTGCACGGGAGAATATGAAAAGTGTTCATAAGTAGTAAAAACCTGAGAAATCCGTTCGTTTTCGTGATTTGTTATCGAATGGACTTAAAGCCAGATCGTCACATTGGCCGCTCTTCTCTCTGAAACGGTTGCACTTATCGTCTGGAAAGCTATGTCGCGTGCTGCGGTATGCCGAAACACTAAAAGCACCATAGTATAACACAGAAGAAGCTTCTAAGTTGAAGTAATAGCCAGTAAGAAATAGTACAATTCAAGTTTTAGTTGTCGATTATTCACATTTTAGCCGGCTTTGGTGGCTTGGACATGACCTAGGACCTTACGATTTTTCATGAAAGGAGGACTAGCAGCCGCGTTGCACGGGAGAATGTGAAAAGTGTTCATATGTAGTAAAAACCTGAGAAATCCGTCCGTTTTCGTCATTTGTTATCGAATCGAATTAAAGCCAGATCGTCACATTGGCCGCTCTACTCTCTGAAACGGTTACATTTATCGTCTGCAAAGCTATGTCGCGTGCTGCGGTATGCGGAGACACTAAAAGCACCATAGAAGAACACAGAAGTAGCTTGTAAGAAGTAGTACAATTCAAGTTTTAGTTGTCGATTATTCACTTTTTAGCCGGCTTTGGTGGCTTGGACATGACCTAGGACGTTAAGATTTTGCATGAAAGGAGGACTGGCAGCCGCGTTGCACGGGAGAATGTGAAAAGAGTTCATATGTGGTAAAAACCTGATAAATCCGTCCGTTTTCGTCATTTGTTATCGAAACGACTTAAAGGCAGATCGTCGCATTGGCCGCTCTTCTCTCTGAAACGGTTACATTGATCGTCTACAAAGCTATGTCGCGTGCTGCGTTATGCGGAAACACTAAAAGCACTATAGTAGAACACAGAAGAAGCTTCTATGTTGAAGTAATAGCCAGTAAGAAGTAGTACAATTGAAGTTGTAGTTGTCGATTATTCACTTTTTAGCCAGCTTTGGTGGCTTGGACATGAGGTGGAACCATAAGATTTTGCATGAAAAGAAGACTAGCAGCAGCGTTGCACGGGAGAATGTGAAAAGTGTTCATATGTAGTAAAAACCTGAGAAATCCGTCCGTTTTCGTCATTTGTTATCGAATCGTCTTAAAGCCAGACCGTCACATTGGCTGCTTTTCTTTCTGAGACGGTTACATTTATCGTCTGCAAATCTATGTCGCGTGCTGCGGTATGCGGGGACACTAAAAGCACCATAGTAGAACACAGAAGAAACTTCAAAGTTGAAGTAATAGCCAGTAAGAAGTAGTACAATTCAAGTTTTAGTTGTCGATTATTCACTTTTTAGCCGGCTTTGGTGGCTATGACATGACCTAGGACCATAAGATTTTGCATGAAAGGAGGACTAGCGTCCGCGTTGCACGGGAGAAAGTGAAAAGTGTTCATATGTAGTAAAAACCTGAGATATCCGTCCGTTTTCGTCATTTGTTATCGAATCGACTTAAGGCCAGATCGTCACATTGGCCCCTCTTCTCTCTGAAACGGTTACATTTATCGTCTGCAAAGCTATGTCGCGTGCTGCGATATGCGGAAACACTAAAAGCACCATAGTAGAACACAGAAGAAGCTTCTAAGTTGAAGTAATAGCCAGTAAGAAGTAGTACAATTCAAGTTTTAGTTGTCGATTATTCACTTTTTAGCCGGCTTTGGTGGCTATGACATGACCTAGGGCCATAAGGTTTAGCATGAAAGGAGGACTAACAGCCGCGTTGCACGGGAGAATGTGAAAAGTGTTCATATGTAGTAAAAACCTGAGAAATCCGTCCGTTTTCGTCATTTGTTATCGAATCGACTTAAAGCCAGATCGTCACATTGGCCGCTTTTCTCTCTGAGACGGTTACATTTATCGTCTGCAAATCTATGTCGATTGCTGCGGTCTGCGGAGACACTAAAAGCACCATAGGAGAACACAGAAGAAGCATCTAAGTTGAAGTAATAGCCAGTAAGAAGTAGTACAGTTGAAGTTTTAGTTGTTGATTATTCACTTCTTAGCCGGCTTTGGTGGCTTGGACATGACCTGGGACCTTACGATTTTGCATGAAAGGAGGACTAGCAGCCGCGTTGCATGGGAGAATGTGAAAAGTGTTCGTGTGTAGTAAAAACCTGAGAAATCCGTCCGTTTTCGTCATTTGTTATCGAATCGACTTAAAGCCAGATCGTCACATTTGCCGCCTTTCTCTCTGAGAAGGTTACATTTATTGTCTGCAAAGCTATGTCGCGTGCTGCGGTATGCGGAGACACTAAAAGCACCATAGAAGAACACAGAAGTAGCTTCTAAGTTGAAGTAATAGCCAGTAAGAAGTAGTACAATTCAAGTTTTAGTTGTCGATTATTCACTTTTTAGCCGACTTTGGTGGCTTGCACATCACCTAGGACGTTAAGATTTTGCATGGAAGGAGGACTGGCAGCCGCGTTGCACGGGAGAATGTGAAAAGAGTTCATATGTGGTAAAAACCTGATAAATCCGCCCGTTTTCGTTATTTGTTATCGAAACGACTTAAAGGCAGATCGTCGCATTGGCCGCTCTTCTCTCTGAAACGGTTACATTGATCGTCTACAAAGCTATGTCGCGTGCTGCGTTATGCGGAAACACTAAAAGCACTATAGTAGAACACAGAAGAAGCTTCTATGTTGAAGTAATGACCAGTAAGAAGTAGTACAATTGAAGTTGTAGTTGTCGATTATTCACTTTTTAGCCAGCTTTGGTGGCTTGGACATGAGGTGGAACCATAAGATTTTGCATGAAAAGAAGACTAGTAGCAGCGTTGCACGGGAGAATGTGAAAAGTGTTCATATGTAGTAAAAACCTGAGAAATCCGTCCGTTTTCGTCATTTGTTATCGAATCGGCTTAAAGCCAGAGCGTCACATTGGCCGCTTTTCTCTCTGAGACGGTTACATTTATCGTCTGCAAAGCTATGTCGCGTGCTGCGGTATGCGGAGACACTAAAAGCACCATAGTAGAACACAGAAGAAGCTTCTAAGTTGAAGTAATAGCCAGTAAGAAGTAGTTCAATTCAAGTTTTAGTTGTCGATTATTCACTTTTTAGCCGGCTTTGGTGGCTTGGACATGACCTAGGACCTTAAGATTTTGCATGAAAGGAGGACTAGCAGCCGCGTTGCACGGGAGAATGTGAAAAGTGTTCATATGTAGTACAAACCTGAGATATCCGTCTGTTTTCGTCATTTGTTATCGAATCGACTTAAAGCCAGATCGTCACATTGGACCCTCTTCTCTCTGAAACGGTTACATTTATCGTCTACAAAGCTATGTCCCGTGCTGCGGTATGCGGAAACACTAAAAGCACCATAGTAGAACACAGAAGAAGCTTTATGTTGAAGTAATAGATAGTAAGAAGTAGTACAATTGAAGTTTTAGTTGTCGATTATTCACTTTTTAGCCGGCTTTGGTGGCTATGACATGGCCTAGGACCATAAGATATTGCAAGAAAGGAGGACTAACAGCCGCGTTGCACGGGAGAATATGAAAAGTGTTCATAAGTAGTAAAAACCTGAGAAATCCGTTCGTTTTCGTGATTTGTTATCGAATGGACTTAAAGCCAGATCGTCACATTGGCCGCTCTTCTCTCTGAAACGGTTGCACTTATCGTCTGGAAAGCTATGTCGCGTGCTGCGGTATGCCGAAACACTAAAAGCACCATAGTATAACACAGAAGAAGCTTCTAAGTTGAAGTAATAGCCAGTAAGAAATAGTACAATTCAAGTTTTAGTTGTCGATTATTCACATTTTAGCCGGCTTTGGTGGCTTGGACATGACCTAGGACCTTACGATTTTTCATGAAAGGAGGACTAGCAGCCGCGTTGCACGGGAGAATGTGAAAAGTGTTCATATGTAGTAAAAACCTGAGAAATCCGTCCGTTTTCGTCATTTGTTATCGAATCGAATTAAAGCCAGATCGTCACATTGGCCGCTCTACTCTCTGAAACGGTTACATTTATCGTCTGCAAAGCTATGTCGCGTGCTGCGGTATGCGGAGACACTAAAAGCACCATAGAAGAACACAGAAGTAGCTTGTAAGAAGTAGTACAATTCAAGTTTTAGTTGTCGATTATTCACTTTTTAGCCGGCTTTGGTGGCTTGGACATGACCTAGGACGTTAAGATTTTGCATGAAAGGAGGACTGGCAGCCGCGTTGCACGGGAGAATGTGAAAAGAGTTCATATGTGGTAAAAACCTGATAAATCCGTCCGTTTTCGTCATTTGTTATCGAAACGACTTAAAGGCAGATCGTCGCATTGGCCGCTCTTCTCTCTGAAACGGTTACATTGATCGTCTACAAAGCTATGTCGCGTGCTGCGTTATGCGGAAACACTAAAAGCACTATAGTAGAACACAGAAGAAGCTTCTATGTTGAAGTAATAGCCAGTAAGAAGTAGTACAATTGAAGTTGTAGTTGTCGATTATTCACTTTTTAGCCAGCTTTGGTGGCTTGGACATGAGGTGGAACCATAAGATTTTGCATGAAAAGAAGACTAGCAGCAGCGTTGCACGGGAGAATGTGAAAAGTGTTCATATGTAGTAAAAACCTGAGAAATCCGTCCGTTTTCGTCATTTGTTATCGAATCGACTTAAAGCCAGATCGTCACATTGGCCGCTCTCCTCTCTGAAACGGTTACATTTATCGTCTGCAAAGCTATGTCGCCTACTGCAGTATGCGGAAACACTAAAAGCACCATAGTAGAACACAGAAGAAGCTTCTAAATTGAAGTAATAGAAGGTAAGAAGTAGTACAATTCAAGTTTTAGTTGTCGATTATTCACTTTTTAGCTTGCTTTGGTGGCCATGACATGTCCTAGGACCATAAGATTTTGCATGAAAGGAGGACTAGCATCCGCGTTGCACGGGAGAAAGTGAAAAGTGTTCATATGTAGTAAAAACCTGAGAAATCCGTCCGTTTTCGTCATTTGTTATCGAATCGGTTTAAAGCCAGAGCGTCACATTGGCCGCTTTTCTCTCTGAGACGGTTACATTTATCGTCTGCAAAGCTATGTCGCGTGCTGCGGTATGCGGAGACACTAAAAGCACCATAGTAGAACGCAGAAGAAGCTTCTAAGTTGAAGTAATAGCCAGTAAGAAGTAGTGCAATTCAAGTTTTAGTTATCGATTATTCACTTTTTAGCCGGCTTGGTGGCTTTTACATGACCTAGGACCGTAAGATTTTGCATGAAAGGAGGTCTAGTAGCCGCGTTGCATGGGAGAATGTGAGAAGTGTTCATATGTAGTAAAAACCTGAGAAATCCGTCCGTTTTCGTCATTTGTTATCGAATCGACTTAAAGCCAGATCGTCACATTGGCCGCTTTTCTCTCTGAGACGGTTACATTTATCGTCTGCAAAGCTATGTCGCGTGCTGCGGTATGCGGAGATACTAAAAGCACCATAGTAGAACACAGAAGAAGCTTCTAAGTTGAAGTAATAGCCAGTAAGAAGTAGTTCAATTCAAGTTTTAGTTGTCGATTATTCACTTTTTAGCCGGCTTTGGTGGCTTGGACATGACCTAGGACCTTAAGATTTTGCATGAAATGAGGACTAGCAGCCGCGTTGCACGGGAGAATGTGAAAAGTGTTCATATGTAGTAAAAACCTGAGATATCCGTCTGTTTTCGTCATTTGTTATTGAATCGACTTAAAGCCAGATCGTCACATTGGACCCTCTTCTCTCTGAAACGGTTACATTTATCGTCTACAAAGCTATGTCCCGTGCTGCGGTATGCGGAAACACTAAAAGCACCATAGTAGAACACAGAAGAAGCTTTATGTTGAAGTAATAGATAGTAAGAAGTAGTACAATTGAAGTTTTAGTTGTCGATTATTCACTTTTTAGCCGGCTTTGGTGGCTATGACATGACCTAGGACCATAAGATATTGCAAGAAAGGAGGTCTAACAGCCGCGTTGCACGGGAGAATATGAAAAGTGTTCATAAGTAGTAAAAACCTGAGAAATCCGTCCGTTTTCGTGATTTGTTATCGAATGGACTTAAAGCCAGATCGTCACATTGGCCGCTCTTCTCTCTGAAACGGTTGCACTTATCGTCTGGAAAGCTATGTCGCGTGCTGCGGTATGCCGAAACACTAAAAGCACCATAGTATAACACAGAAGAAGCTTCTAAGTTGAAGTAATAGCCAGTAAGAAGTAGTGCAATTCAAGTTTTAGTTGTCGATTATTCACGTTTTAGCCGGCTTTGGTGGCTTTTACATGAACTAGGACCGTAAGATTTTGCATGAAAGGAGGTCTAGTAGCCGCGTTGCACGGGAGAATGTGAAGAGTGTTCATATGTAGTAAAAACCTGAGATATCCGCCCGTTTTCGTCATTTGTAATCGAATCGACTTAAAGTGAGATCCTCACATTGGCCCCCTTTTCTCTCTGAGACGGTTACATTTGTTGTCTGCAAAGCTATGTCGCGTGCTGCGGTATGCGGAGACACTAAAAGCACCATAGTAGAACACAGAAGAAGCTTCTAAGTTGAAGCAATAGCCAGTAATAAGTAGTACTATTCAAGTTTTAGTTGTCGATTATTCACTCTTTAGCCGGCTTTGGTGGCTTGGACATGACCTAGGACCTTAAGATTTTGCATGAAAGGAGGTCTAGTAGCCGCGTTGCATGGGAGAACGTGAAAAGTGTTCATATGTAGTAAAAACCTGAGAAATCCGTCCGTTTTAGTCATTTGTTATCGAATCGACTTAAATCCAGATCGTTACATTGGCCGCATTTCTCTCTGAGACGGTTACATTTATCGTCTGCAAAGCTATGTCGCGTGCTGCGGTATGCGGAGACACTAAAAGCACCATAGTAGAACACAGAAGAAGAACCTATGTTGAAGTAATAGCCAGTAAGAAGTAGTACAATTCATGTTTTAGTCGTCGATTATTCACTTTTTAGCCGGCTTTGGTGGCTATGACATGACCTAGGACCATAAGATTTTGCATGAAAGGAGGACTAACAGCCGGGTTGCACGGGAGAATGTGAAAAGTGTTCATATGTAGTAAAAACCTGAGAAATCCGTCCGTTTTCGTCATTTGTTATCGAATCGACTTAAAGCCAGATCGTCACATTGGCCGCTCTTCTCTCTGAAACGGTTGCACTTATCGTCTGCAAAGCTATGTCGCGTTCTGCGGTATGCCGATACACTAAAAGCACCATAGTAGAACACAGAAGAAGCTTCTAAGTCGAAGCAATAGCCAGTAAGAAGTAGTACAATTCAAGTTTTAGTTGTCGATTATTTACTTTTTAGCCGGCTTTGGTGGCTTGGACATGCGGTGGAACCTTAAGATTTTGCATGAAAGGAAGACTAGCAGCCGCGTTGCACGGGAGAATGTGAAAAGTGTTCATATGTAGTAAAAACCTGAGAAATCCGTCCGTTTTCGTCATTTGTTATCGAATCGACTTAAAGCCAGATCGTCACATTGGCCGCTCTTCTCTCTGAAACGGTTGCACTTATCGTCTGCAAAGCTATGTCGCGTTCTGCGGTATGCCGATACACTAAAAGCACCATAGTAGAACACAGAAGAAGCTTCTAAGTTGAAGTAATAGCCAGTAAGAAATAGTACAATTCAAGTTTTAGTTGTCGATTATTCACATTTTAGCCGGCTTTGGTGGCTTGGACATGACCTAGCACCTTCAGATTTTGCATGAAAGGAGGACTAGCAGCCGCGTTGCACGTGAGAATGTGAAAAGTGTTCATATGTAGTAAAAACCTGAGAAATCCGTCCGTTTTCGTCATTTGTTATCGAATCGAATTAAAGCCAGATCGTCACATTGGCCGCTCTACTCTCTGAAACGGTTACATTTATCGTCTGCAAAGCTATGTCGCGTGCTGCGGTATGCGGAAAAACTAAAAGCACCATAGTAGAACACAGAAGAAGCTTCTATGATGAAGTAATAGCCAGCTAGAAGTAGTACAATTGAAGTTTTATTTGTCGATTATTCACTTTTTAGCCGGCTTTAGTGGCTGGGACATGACCTAGGACCATAAGATTTTGCATGAAAGGAGGACTAACAGCCGCGTTGCACGGGAGAATGTGAAATGTGTTCATATGTAGTAAAAACCTGAGAAATCCGTCCGTTTTCGTGATTTGTTATCGAATCGACTTAAAGCCAGATCGTCACATTGGCCGCTTTTCTCTCTGAGACGGTTACATTTATCGTCTGCAAAGCTATGTCGCGTGCTGCGGTATGCGGAGACACTAAAAGCACCATAGTAGAACACTGAAGAAGCTTCTAAGTTGAAGCAATAGCCAGTAAGAAGTAGTACAATTCAAGTTTTAGTTGTCGATTATTCACTTTTTAGCCGGCTTTGGTGGCTTGGACATGACCTAGGACCTTAAGAATTTGCATGAAAGGAGTAGTTTCAGCCGCGTTGCACGGGAGAATGTGAAATGTGTTCATATGTAGTAAAAACCTGAGAAATCCGTCCGTTTTCGTCATTTGTTATCGAATCGAGTTAAAGCCAGATCGTCACAGTGGCCGCTCTTCTCTCTGAAACGGTTACATTTATCGTCTACAAAGCTATGTCGCGTGCTGCGGTATGCGGAAACACTAAAAGCACCATAGTAGAACACAGAAGAAGCATCTATGTTGACGTAACAGCCAGTAAGAAGTAGTACTATTCAAGTTTTAGTTGTCGATTATTCACTTTTTAGCCGGCTTTGGTGGCTTGGACATGAGGTGGAACCTTAAGATGTTGCATCAAAGGAGAACTAGCAGCCGCGTTGCACGGGAGAATGTGAAAAGTGTTCATATGTAGTAAAAACCTAAGTAATCTGTCCGTTTTCGTCATTTGTTATCGAATCGACTTAAAGCCCGATTTTCACATTGGCCGCCTTTCTCTCTGAGACGGTTACATTTATTGTCTGCAAAGCTATGTCGCGTGCTGCGGTATGCGGAGACACTAAAAGCACCATAGAAGAACACAGAAGATGCTTCTAAGTTGAAGTAATAGCCAGTAAGAAGTAGTAAAATTCAAGTTTTAGTTGTCGACTATTCACTTTTTAGCCGGCTTTGGTGGCTTGGACATCACCTAGGACGTTAAGATTATGCATGAAAGGAGGACTGGCAGCCGCGTTGCACGGGAGGATGTGAATAGTGTTCATATGTGGTAAAAACCTGATAAATGCGTCCGTTTTCGTCATTTGTTATCGAATCGACTTAAAGCCAGATCGTCACATTGGCCGCTTTTCTCTCTGAGACGGTTACATTTATCGTCTTTAACGCTATGTCGCGTGCTGCGGTATGCGGTGACAATAAAAGCACCATAGTAGAACACAGAACATGCTTCTAAGTTGAAGCAATAGCCAGTAAGAAGTAGTACAATTTAAGTTTTAGGTATTGATTATTCACTTTTTAGCCGGCTTTGGTGGCTTGGACATGACCTAGGTCCTTAAGATTTTGCATGAAAGGAAGACTAGAAGCCGCGTTGCTTGGGAGAATGTGAAAAGTGTTCATATGTAGTAAAAACCTGAGAAATCCGTCCGGTTTCGTCATTGTTATTGAATCGACTTAAAGCCAGATCGTCACATTGGTCGCTCTTCTCTCTGAGACGGTTACATTTATCGTCTGCAAAGCTATGTCTCGTGCTGCGGTATCCGGAGACACTAAAAGCACGATAGTGGAACACAGAAGATGCTTCTAAGTTGAAGTAATAGCCAGTAAGAAGTAGTTCAATTCAAGTTTTAGTTGTCGATTATTCACTCTGTAGCCGGCTTTGGTGGCTTGGACATGACCTAGGACCTTAAGATTTTGCATGAAAGGAGGACTAGCAGCCGCGCTGCACGGGAGAATGTGAAAAGTGTTCATATGTAGTAAAAACCTGAGAAATCCGTAGGTTTTCGTCATTTGTTATCGAATCGACTTAAAGCCAGATCGTCACATTGGCCGCTCTTCTCTCTGAAACGGTTACATTTATCGTCTACAAAGCTATGTCGCGTGCTGCGGTATGCCGAAACACTAAAAGCACCATAGTAGAACACAGAAGAAGCTTCTAAGTTGAAGTAATAGCCAGTAAGAAATAGTACAATTCAAGTTTTAGTTGTCGATTATCACATTTTAGCCGGCTTTGGTGGCTTGGACATGACCTAGGACCTTAAGATTTTGCATGAAAGGAGGACTAGCAGCCGCGTTGCATGGGAGAATGTGAAAAGTGTTCATATGTAGTAAAAACCTGAGAAATCCGTCCGTTTTCGTCATTTGTTATCGAATCGACTTAAAGCCAGATCGTCACATTGGCCGCTTTTCTCTCTGAGACGGTTACATTTATCGTCTGCAAAGCTGTGTCGCGTGCTGCGGTATGCGGAGACACTAAAAGCACCATAGTAGAACACTGAAGAAGCTTCTAAGTTGAAGCAATAGCCAGTAAGAAGTAGTACAATTCAAGTTTTAGTTGTCGATTTTTCACTTTTTAGCCGGCTTTGGTGGTTTGGACATCACCTAGGACGTTAAGATTTAGCATGAAAGGAGAACTAGCAGCCGCGTTGCACGGGAGAATGTGAAAAGTGTTCATATGTAGTAAAAACCTGAGAAATCCGTCCGTTTTCGTCATTTGTTATCGAATCGACTTAAGGCCAGATCGTCACATTGGCCGCTCTTCTCTCTGAAACGGTTACACTTATCGTCTGCAAAGCTATGTCGGGTGCTGCGGTATGCCGAAACACTAAAATCACCATAGTAGAACACAGAAGAAGCTTCTAAGTTGAAGTAATAGCCAGTAAGAAGTAGTACAATTCTAGTTTTAGTTGTCTATTATTCACATTTTAGCCGGCTTTGGTGGCTTGGACATGACCTAGGACCTTAAGAATTTGCATGAAAGGAGTAGTTTCAGCCGCGTTGCACGGGAGAATGTGAAATGTGTTCATATGTAGTAAAAACCTGAGAAATCCGTCCGTTTTCGTCATTTGTTATCGAATCGAGTTAAAGCCAGATCGTCACAGTGGCCGCTCTTCTCTCTGAAACGGTTACATTTATCGTCCACAAAGCTATGTCGCGTGCTGCGGTATGCGGAAACACTAAAAGCACCATAGTAGAACACAGAAGAAGCATCTATGTTGACGTAACAGCCAGTAAGAAGTAGTACTATTCAAGTTTTAGTTGTCGATTATTCACTTTTTAGCCGGCTTTGGTGGCTTGGACATGAGGTGGAACCTTAAGATGTTGCATCAAAGGAGAACTAGCAGCCGCGTTGCACGGGAGAATGTGAAAAGTGTTCATATGTAGTAAAAACCTAAGTAATCTGTCCGTTTTCGTCATTTGTTATCGAATCGACTTAAAGCCAGATCGTCACATTGGCCGCTTTTCTCTCTGAGACGGTCACATTTATCGTCTGCAAAGCTATGTCGCGTGCTGCGGTATGCGGAGACACTAAAAGTACCATATTAGAACACAGAAGAAGCTTCTAAGTTGAAGTAATAGCCAGTAAGAAATAGTAAAATTCAAGTTTTAGTTGTCGATAAATCACTTTTTAGCCGGCTTTGGTGGCTTGGACATGACCTAGGACCTTAAGATTTTGCATGAAAGGAGGACTAGCAGTCGCGTTGCATGGGAGAATGTGAAAAGTGTTCATATGTAGTAAAAACCTGAGAAATCCGTCCGTTTTCGTCATTTGTTATCGAATCGACTTAAGGCCAGATCGTCACATTGGCCGCCTTTCTCTCTGAGAAGGTTACATTTATTGTCTGCAAAGCTATGTCGCGTGCTGCGGTATGCGGAGACACTAAAAGCACCATAGAAGAACACAGAAGATGCTTCTAAGTTGAAGTAATAGCCAGTAAGAAGTAGTAAAATTCAAGTTTTAGTTGTCGACTATTCACTTTTTAGCCGCCTTCGGTGGCTTGGACAGCACATAGGACGTTAAGATTATGCATGAAAGGAGGACTGGCAGCCGCGTTGCACGGGAGGATGTGAATAGTGTTCATATGTGGTAAAAACCTGATAAATGCGTCGGTTTTCGTCATTTGTTATCGAATCGACTTAAAGCCAGATCGTCACATTGGCCGCTTTTCTCTCTGAGACGGTTACATTTATCGTCTTTAACGCTATGTCGCGTGCTGCGGTATGCGGAGACAATAAAAGCACCATAGTAGAACACAGAACATGCTTCTAAGTCGAAGCAATAGCCAGTAAGGAGTAGTACAATTTAAGTTTTAGGTATTGATTATTCATTTTTTAGCCGGCTTTGGTGGCTTGGACATGACCTAGGTCCTTAAGATTTTGCATGAAAGGAAGACTAGAAGCCGCGTTGCTTGGGAGAATGTGAAAAGTGTTCATATGTAGTAAAAACCTGAGAAATCCGTCCGGTTTCGTCTTTGTTATTGAATCGACTTAATGCCAGATCGTCACATTGGTCGCTCTTCTCTCTGAGACGGTTACATTTATCGTCTGCAAAGCTATGTCGCGTGCTGCGGTATCCGGAGACACTAAAAGCACGATAGTAGAACACAGAAGATGCTTCTAAGTTGAAGTAAAAGCCAGTAAGAATTAGTACAATTCAAGTTTTAGTTGTCGATTATTCACTTTTTAGCCGGCTTTGGTGGCTTGGACATGACCTAGGACCTTAAGATTTTGCATGAAAGGAGGACTAGCAGCCGCGCTGCACGGGAGAATGTGAAAAGTGTTCATATGTAGTAAAAACCTGAGAAATCCGTAGGTTTTCGTCATTTGTTATCGAATCGACAAAGCCAGATCGTCACATTGGCCGCTCTTCTCTCTGAAACGGTTACATTTATCGTCTACAAAGCTATGTCGCGTGCTGCGGTATGCCGAAACACTAAAAGCACCATAGTAGAACACAGAAGAAGCTTCTAAGTTGAAGTAATAGCCAGTAAGAATTAGTACAATTCAAGTTTTAGTTGTCGATTATTCACTTTTTAGCCGGCTTTGGTGGCTTGGACATGACCTAGGACCTTAAGATTTTGCATGAAAGGAGGTCTAACAGCCGCGTTGCATGGGAGAATGTGAAAAGGGTTCATATGTAGTAATAACCTGAGAAATCCGTCCGTTTTCGTCATTTGTTATCGAATCGACATAAAGCCAGATCGACACATTGGCCGCTTTTCTGTCTGAGAAGGTTACATTTATCGTCTGCAAAGCTATGTCGCGTGCTGCGGTGTGCGGAGACACTAAAAGCACCATAGTAGAACACAGAAGAAGCTTCTAAGTTGAAGTAATAGCCAGTAAGAAGTAGTACAATTCAAGTTTTAGTTGTCGATTATTCACTTTTTATCTGGCTTTGGTGGCTTGGACATGACCTAGGACCTTAAGATTTTGCATGAAAGGAGGACTAGCAACCGCTTTGCACAGCAGAATGTGAAAAGGGATCATATGTAGTAAAAACCTGAGAAATCCGTCCGTTTTCGTCATTTGTTATCGAATCGACTTAAAGCCAGATCGTCACATTGGCCGCTTTTCTCTCTGAGACGGTTACATTTATCGCCTGCAAAGCTATGTCGCGTGCTGCGGTATGCGGAGACACTAAAAGCACCATAGTAGAACACAGAAGAAGGTTCTAAGTTGAAGTAACAGCCAGTAAGAAGTAGTACTATTCAAGTTTTAGTTGTCGATTATTCACTTTTTAGCCGGCTTTGGTGGCTTGGACATGAGGTGGAACCTTAAGATTTTGCATCAAAGGAGGACTAGCAGCCGCGTTGCACGGGAGAATGTGAAAAGTGTTCATATGTAGTAAAAACATATGAAATCTGTCCGTTTTCGTCATTTGTTATCGAATCGACTTAAAGCCAGATCGTCACATTGGCCGCTTTTCTCTCTGAGACGGTCACATTTATCGTCTGCAAAGCTATGTCACGTGCTGCGGTATGCGGAGACACTAAAAGCACCATAGAAGAACACAGAAGATGCTTCTAAGTTGAAGTAATAGCCAGTAAGAAGTAGTACAATGCAAGTTTTAGTAGTCGATTATTCACTTTTTAGCCGGCTTTGGTGGCTTGGACATCACCTAGGACGTTAAGATTATGCATGAAAGGAGGACTGGCAGCCGCGTTGCACGGGAGAATGTGAAAAGTGTTCATATGTGGTAAAAACCTGAGAAATGCGTCCATTTTCATCATTTGTTATCGAATCGACTTAAAGAAAGATCGTCACATTGGCCGCTTTTCTCTCTGAGACGGTTACATTTATCGTCTTTAACGCTATGTCGCGTGCTGCGGTATGCGGAGACACTAAAAGCACCATAGTACAACACAGAAGAAGCTTCGAAGTTGAAGTAATAGTCAGTAAGAAGTAGTACAATTCAAGTTTTAGTTATTGATTATTCACTTTTTAGCCGGCTTTGGTGGCTTGGACATGAGGTGGAACCTTAAGATTTTGCATGAAAGGAGGACTAGCAGCCGCGTTGCACGGGAGAATGTGAAAAGTGTTCATATGTAGTAAAAACCTGAGAAATCCGTCCGTTTTCGTCATTTGTTATCGAATCGACTTAAAGCCAGATCGTCACATTGGCCGCTTTTCTCTCTGAGACGGTCACATTTATCGTCTGCAAAGCTATGTCGCGTGCTGCGGTATGCGGAGACACGAAAAGCACGATAGTAGAACACAGAAGAAGCTTCTAAGTTGAAGTAAAAGCCAGTAAGAAGTAGTACAATTCAAGTTTTAGTTGTCGATTGTTCACTTTTTAGACGGCTTTGGTGGCTATGACATGACCTAGGATCATAAGATTTTGCATGAAATGAGGACTAGCAGCCGCGTTGCACGGGAGAATGTGAAAAGTGTTCATATGTAGTAAAAACCTGAGATATCCGCCCGTTTTCGTCATTTGTAATCGAATCGACTTAAAGTGAGATCCTCACATTGGCCCCCTTT
Source organism: Schistocerca gregaria (assembly GCF_023897955.1). Lineage (NCBI taxonomy): Eukaryota > Metazoa > Arthropoda > Insecta > Orthoptera > Acrididae > Schistocerca > Schistocerca gregaria. The sequence goes on from NW_026061982.1 coordinate 527,840, forward strand.
TCTCTCTGAGACGGTTACATTTGTTGTCTGCAAAGCTATGTCGCGTGCTGCGGTATGCGGAGACACTAAAAGCACCATAGTAGAACACAGAAGAAGCTTCTAAGTTGAAGCAATAGCCAGTAATAAGTAGTACTATTCAAGTTTTAGTTGTCGATTATTCACTCTTTAGCCGGCTTTGGTGGCTTGGACATGACCTAGGACCTTAAGATTTTGCATGAAAGGAGGACTAGCAGCCGCGTTGCACGGGAGAATGTGAAAAGTGTTCATATGTAGTAAAAACCTGAGAAATCCGTCCGTTTTCGTCATTTGTTATCGAATCGACTTAAAGATAGATCGTCACATTGGCCGCTCTTCTCTCTGAAACGGTTACATTTATCCTCTACAAAGCTATTTCGCGTGCTGCGGTATGCGGAAACACTAAAAGCACCATAGTAGAACACAGAAGAAGCTTCTAAGTTGAAGTAATAGCCAGTAAGAAATAGTACAATTCAAGTTTTAGTTGTCGATTATTCACATTTTAGCCGGCTTTGGTGGCTTGGACATGACCTAGGACCTTAAGATTTTGCATGAAAGGAGGACTAGCAGCCGCGTTGCATGGGAGAATGTGAAAAAGGTTCATATGTAGTAAAAACCTGAGAAATCCGTCCGTTTTCGTCATTTGTTATCGAATCGACTTAAAGCCAGATCGTCACATTGGCCGCTTTTCTCTCTGAGACGGTTACATTTATCGTCTGCAAAGCTACGTCGCGTGCTGCGGTGTGCGGAGACAGTAAAAGCACCATAGTAGAACACAGAAGAAGCTTCTAAGTTGAAGTAATAGCCAGTAAGAATTAGTACAATTCAAGTTTTAGTTGTCGATTATTCACTTTTTAGCCGGCTTTGGTGGCTTGGACATGACCTAGGACCTTAAGATTTTGCGTGAAAGGAGGACTAGCAGCCGCGTTGCACGGAAAAATGTGAAAAGTGTTCATATGTAGTAAAAACCTGAGAAATCCGTCCGTTTTCGCCATTTGTTATCGAATCGACTTAAAGCCAGATCGTCACATTGGCCGCTCTTCTCTCTGAAACGGTTACATTTATCGTCTACAAAGCTATGTCGCGTGCTGCGGTATGCGGAAACACTAAAAGCACCATAGTAGAACACAGAAGAAGCTTCTATGTTGACGTAACAGCCAGTAAGAAGTAGTACAATTGAAGTTTTGGTTGCCGATTATTTACTTTTTAGCCAGCTTTGGTGGCTTGGACATTTCCTAGGACCTTATGATTTTGCCTGAAATGAGGACTAGCAGCCACGTTGCATGGCAGAATATGAAAGGTGTTCATATGTAGTAAAAACCTGAGAAATCCGTCCGTTTTCGTCATTTGTTATCGAATCGACTCAAAGCCAGATCGTTACATTGGCCGCCTTTCACTCTGAGAAGGTTACATTTATTGTCTGCAAAGCTATGTCGCGTGCTGCGGTATGCGGAAACACTAAAAGCACCATAGTAGAACACAGAAGAAGCTTTTATGTTGAAGTAACAGCCAGTAAGAAGTAGTACAATTGAAGTTTTGGTTGTCGATTATTCACTTTTTAGCCGGCTTTGGTGGCTTGGACATGACCTAGGACCTTAAGATTTTGCATGAATTGAGGACTAGCAGCCACGTTGCATGGGAGAATGTGAAAAGTGTTCATATGTAGTAAAAACCTGAGAAATCCGTCCGTTTTCATCATTTGTTATCGAATCGACTTAAAGCAAGATCGTCACATTGGCCGCTCTTCACTCTGAAACGGTTACATTTATCCTCTACAAAGCTATTTCGCGTGCTGCGGTATGCCGAAACACTAAAAGCACCATAGTAGAACACAGAAGAAGCTTCTAAGTTGAAGTAACAGCCAGTAAGAAATAGTAAAATTCAAGTTTTAGTTGTCGAGTATTCACATTTTAGCCGGCTTTGGTGGCTTAGACATGACCTAGGACCTTAAGATTTTGCATGAAAGGAGGACTAGCAGCCGCGTTGCATGGGAGAATGTGAGAAGTGTTCATATGTAGTAAAAACCTGAGAAATGCGTCCGTTTTCGTCATTTGTTATCGAATCGACTTAAAGCCAGATCGTCACATTGGCCGCTTTTCTCTCTGAGACGGTTACATTTATCGTCTGCAAAACTACGTCGCGTGCTGCGGTGTGCGGAGACACTAAAAGCACCATAGTAGAACACAGAAGAAGCTTCTAAGTTGAAGTAATAGCCAGTAAGAATTAGTACAATTCAAGTTTTAGTTGTCGATTATTCACTTTTTAGCCGGCTTTGGTGGCTTGGACATGAGGTGGAACCTTAAGATTTTGCATCAAAGGAGGATTTGCAGCCGCGTTGCAAGGGAGAATGTGAAAAGTGTTCATATGTAGTAAAAACCTGATAAATCCGTCCGTTTTCGTCATTTGTTATCGAATCGACCTAAAGCCAGATCGTCACATTGGCCGCTCTTCTCTCTGAAATGGTTACATTTATCGTCTGCAAAGCTATGTCGCGTGCTGCGGTATGGGGAAACACTTAAAGCACCATAGTAGAACACAGAAGAAGCTTCTAAGTTGAAGTAATAGCCAGTAAGAAGTAGTACCATTCAAGTTTTAGTTGTCGATTATTCACATTTTAGCCGGCTTTGGTGGCTTGGACATGACCTAGGACCTTAAGATTTTGCATGAAAGGAGGACTAGCAGCCGCGTTGCATGGGAGAATGTGAAAAGTGTTCATATGTAGTAAAAACCTGAGAAATCCGCCCGTTTTCGTCATTTGTTATCGAATCGACTTAAAGCCAGATCCTCACGTTGGCCCCCTTTTCTCTCTGAGACGGTTACAATTGTTGTCTGCAAAGCTATGTCGCGTGCTGCGGTATGCAGAGACACTAAAAGCACCATAGTAGAACACAGAAGAACCTTCTAAGTTGAAGTAATAGGAGGTAATAAGTAGTACTATTCAAGTTTTAGTTGTCGAGTATTCCCTTTTTAGCCGGCTTTGGTGGCTTGGACATGACCTAGGACCTTAAGATTTTGCATGAAAGGAGTACTTGCAGCCGCGTTGCACGGGAGAATGTGAAATGTGTTCATATGTAGTAAAAACCTGAGAAATCCGTCCGTTTTCGTCATTTGTTATCGAATCGACTTAAAGCCAGATCGTCACATTGGCCGCTTTTCTCTCTGAGACGGTCACATTTATCGTCTGCAAAGCTATGTCGCGTGCTGCGGTATGCGGAGACACTAAAAGCACCATTGACGAACCCAGAAGATGCTTCTAAGTTGAAGTAATAGCCAGTAAGAAGTAGTACAATTCAAGTTTTAGTTATTGATTATTCACTTTTTAGCCGGCTTTGGTGGCTTGGACATGAGGTGGAACCTTAAGATTTTGCAAGAAAGGAGGACTAGCAGTCGCGTTGCACGGGAGAATGTGAAAAGTGTTCATATGTAGTACAAACCTGAGAAATCCGGCCGTTTTCATCATTTGTTATCGAATCGACTTAAAGCCAGATCGTCACATTGGCCGCTCTTCTCTCTGAAATGGTACATTTATCGTCTACAAAGCTATGTCGAGTGCTGCGGTATGCGGAAACACTAAAAGCACCATAGTAGAACACTGAAGGAGCTTCTAAGTTGAAGTAAAAGCCAGTAAGAAGTAGTACAATTCAAGTTTTAGTTGTCGATTGTTCACTTTTTAGCCGGCTTTGGTGGCTATGACATGACCTAGGATCATAAGATTTTGCATGAAAGGAGGACTAGCAGCCGCGTTGCACGGGAGAATGTGAAAAGTGTTCATATGTAGTACAAACCTGAGAAATCCGTCCGTTTTCATCATTTGTTATCGAATCGACTTAAAGCCAGATCGTCACATTGGCCGCTCTTCTCTCTGAAATGGTACATTTATCGTCTACAAAGCTATGTCGCGTGCTGCGGTATGCGGAAACACTAAAAGCACCATAGTAGAACACAGAAGAAGCTTCTATGTTGAAGTAATAGCCAGTAAGAAGTAGTACAATAGAAGTTTTAGTTAACAATTATTCACTTTTTAGCCGCCTTTGTTGGCTTGAACATGCCCTAGGACCTTAAGATTTTGCATGAAAGGAGGACTAGCAGCCGCGTTGCATGGGAGAATGTGAAAAGTATTCATATGTAGTAAAAACCTGAGAAATCCGTCCGTTTTCGTCATTTGTTATCGAATCGACTTAAAGCCAGATCGTCACATTGGCCGCTTTTCTCTCTGAAACGGTTACATTTATCGTCTGTAAAGCTATGTCGCGTGCTGCGGTATGCGGAGACACTAAAGGCACCATAGTAGAACACAGAAGAAGCTTCTAAGTTGAAGTAATAGCCAGTAAGAAGTAGTACTATTCAAGTTTTAGCTGTCGATTATTCACTCTTTAGCCGGCTTTGGTGGCTTGGACATGACCTAGGACCTTAAGATTTTGCATGAAAGGAGGACTAGCAGCCGCGTTGCACGGGAGAATGTGAAGAGTGTTCATATGTAGTAAAAACCTGAGAAATCCGCCCGTTTTCGTCATTTGTTATCGAATCGACTTAAAGCCAGATCGTCACATTGGCGCTTTTCTCTCTGAGACGGTTACATTTGTTGTCTGCAAAGCTATGTCGCGTGCTTCGGTAATCGGAGACACTAAAAGCACGATAGTAGAACACAGAAGAAGCTCCTAAGTTGAAGTAATAGCCAGTATGAAGTAGTACAATTCAAGTTTTAGTTGTCGATTGTTCACTTATTAGCCGGCTTTGGTGGCTATGACATGACCTAGGACCTTAAGATTTTCCATGAGAGGAGGACTAGCAACCGCGTTGCACGGGAGAATGTGAAATGTGTTCATATGTAGTAAAAACCTGAGAAATCCGTCCATTTTCGTCATTTGTTATCGAATCGCCTTAAAGCCAGATCGTCACATTGGCCGCTCTTCTCTCTGAGACGGTTACATTAATCGTCTGCAAAGCTATGTCGCGAACTGCAGTATGCGGAGACACTAAAAGCACCATAGTAGAACACAGAAGAAGCTTCTAAGTTGAAGTGATAGCCAGTAAGAAGTTGTACAATTCAAGTTTTAGTTATCGATTATTCACTTTTTATCCGGCTTTGGAGGCTTGGACATGAGGTGGAACCTTAAGATTTTGCATGAAAGGAGGACTAGCAGCCAAGTTGCACGGGAGAATGTGAAAAGTGTTCATATGTAGTAAAAACCTGAGAGATCGGTCCGTTTTCGTCATTTGTTATCGAATCGACTTATAGCCAGATCGTCACATTGGCCGCTTTTCTCTCTGACACGGTCACATTTATCGTCTGCAAAGCTATGTCGCGTGCTGCGGTATGCGGAGACACTAAAAGCACGATAGTAGAACACAGAAGAAGCTTCTAAGTTGAAGTAAAAGCCAGTAAGAAGTAGTACAATTCAAGTTTTAGTTGTCGATTGTTCACTTTTTAGCCGGCTTTGGTGGCTACGACATGACCTAGGATCATACGATTTTGCATGAAAGGAGGACTAGCAGCCGCGTTGCACGGGAGAATGTGAAAAGTGTTCATATGTAGTACAAACCTGAGAAATCCGTCCGTTTTCATCATTTGTTATCGAATCGACTTAAAGCCAGATCGTCACATAGGCCGCTTTTCTCTCTGAGAAGGTTACATATACTGCCTGCAAAGCTATGTCGCGTGCTGCGGTTTGCGGAAACACTAAAAGCACCATAGTAGAACACAGAAGAAGCTTTTATGTTGAAGTAACAGCCAGTACGAAGTAGTACAATTGAAGTTTTGGTTGTCGATTATTCACTTTTTAGCCGGCTTTGGTGGCTTGGACATGACCTATTACCTTAAGATTTTGCATGAAAGGAGGACTAGCAGCCACGTTGCATGGGAGAATGTGAAAAGTGTTCATATGTAGTGAAAACCTGAGAAATCCGTCCGTCTTCGTCATTTGTTATCGCATCGACTTTAAGCCAGATCGTCACATTGGCCGCTTTTCTCTCTGAGACGGTTACATTTATCGCCTGCAAAGCTATGTCGCGTGCTGCGGTATGCGGAGACACTAAAAGCACCATAGTAGAACACAGAAGAAGCTTCTAAGTTGAAGTAATAGCCAGTAAGAAGTAGTACTATTCAAGTTTTAGTTGTCGATTATTCACTTTTTAGCCGGCTTTGGTGGCTTGGACATGAGGTGGAACCTTAAGATTTTGCATCAAAGGAGGACTTGCAGCCGCGTTGCAAGGGAGAATGTGAAAAGTGTTCATATGTAGTAAAAACCTGATAAATCCGTCCGTTTTCGTCATTTGTTATCGAATCGACTTAAAGCCAGATCGTCACATTGGCCGCTCTTCTCTCTGAAATGGTTACATTTATCGTCTGCAAAGCTATGTCGCGTGCTGCGGTATGGGGAAACACTTAAAGCACCATAGTAGAACACAGAAGAAGCTTCTAAGTTGAAGTAATAGCCAGTAAGAAGTAGTACCATTCAAGTTTTAGTTGTCGATTATTCACATTTTTGCCGGCTTTGTTGCTTGGACATGACCTAGGACCTTAAGATTTAGCATGAAAGGAGGACTAGCAGCCGCGTTGCATGGGAGAATGTGAAAAGTGTTCATATGTAGTAAAAACCTGAGAAATCCGCCCGTTTTCGTCATTTGTTATCGAATCGACTTAAAGCCAGATCCTCACATTGGCCCCCTTTTCTCTATGAGACGGTTACAATTGTTGTCTGCAAAGCTATGTCGCGTGCTGCGGTATGCAGAGACACTAAAAGCACCATAGTAGAACACAGAAGAACCTTCTAAGTTGAAGTAATAGGCAGTAATAAGTAGTACTATTCAAGTTTTAGTTGTCGATTATTCCCTTTTTAGCCGGCTTTGGTGGCTTGGACATGACCTAGGACCTTAAGATTTTGCATGAAAGGAGTACTTGCAGCCGCGTTGCACGGGAGAATGTGAAATGTGTTCATATGTAGTAAAAACCTGAGAAATCCGTCCGTTTTCCTCATTTGTTATCGAATCGACTTAAAGCCAGATCGTCACATTGGCCGCTTTTCTCTCTGAGACGGTCACATTTATCGTCTGCAAAGCTATGTCGCGTGCTGCGGTATGCGGAGACACTAAAAGCACCATTGACGAACCCAGAAGATGCTTCTAAGTTGAAGTAATAGCCAGTAAGAAGTAGTACAATTCAAGTTTTAGTTATTGATTATTCACTTTTTAGCCGGCTTTGGTGGCTTGGACATGAGGTGGAACCTTAAGATTTTGCATGAAAGGAGGACTAGCAGTCGCGTTGCACGGGAGAATGTGAAAAGTGTTCATATGTAGTACAAACCTGAGAAATCCGGCCGTTTTCATCATTTGTTATCGAATCGACTTAAAGCCAGATCGTCACATTGGCCGCTCTTCTCTCTGAAATGGTACATTTATCGTCTACAAAGCTATGTCGCGTGCTGCGGTATGCGGAAACACTAAAAGCACCATAGTAGAACACAGAAGAAGCTTCTATGTTGAAGTAATAGCCAGTAAGAAGTAGTACAATTGAAGTTTTAGGTGTCAATTATTCACTTTTTAGCCGCCTTTGTTGGCTTGAACATGCCCTAGGACCTTAAGATTTTGCATGAAAGGAGGACTAGCAGCCGCGTTGCATGGGAGAATGTGAAAAGTGTTCATATGTAGTAAAAACCTGATAAATCCTTCCGTTTTCGTCATTTGTTATCGAATCGACTTAAAGCCAGATCGTCACATTGGCCGCTCTTCTCTCTGAAATAGTACATTTATCGTCTACAAAGCTATGTCGAGTGCTGCGGTATGCGGAAACACTAAAAGCACCATAGTAGAACACTGAAGGAGCTTCTAAGTTGAAGTAAAAGCCAGTAAGAAGTAGTACAATTCAAGTTTTAGTTGTCGATTGTTCACTTTTTAGCCGGCTTTGGTGGCTATGACATGACCTAGGATCATAAGATTTTGCATGAAAGGAGGACTAGCAGCCGCGTTGCACGGGAGAATGTGATAAGTGTTCATATGTAGTACAAACCTGAGAAATCCGTCCGTTTTCATCATTTGTTATCGAATCGACTTAAAGCCAGATCGTCACATTGGCCGCTCTTCTCTCTGAAATGGTACATTTATCGTCTACAAAGCTATGTCGCGTGCTGCGGTATGCGGAAACACTAAAAGCACCATAGTAGAACACAGAAGAAGCTTCTGTGTTGAAGTAATAGCCAGTAAGAAGTAGTACAATAGAAGTTTTAGTTAACAATTATTCACTTTTTAGCCGCCTTTGTTGGCTTGAACATGCCCTAGGACCTTAAGATTTTGCATGAAAGGAGGACTAGCAGCCGCGTTGCATGGGAGAATGTGAAAAGTGTTCATATGTAGTAAAAACCTGATAAATCCTTCCGTTTTCGTCATTTGTTATCGAATCGACTTAAAGCCAGATCGTCACATTGGCCGCTTTTCTCTCTGAAACGGTTACATTTATCGTCTGTAAAGCTATGTCGCGTGCTGCGGTATGCGGAGACACTAAAGGCACCATAGTAGAACACAGATGAAGCTTCTAAGTTGAAGTAATAGCCAGTAATAAGTAGTACTATTCAAGTTTTAGCTGTCGATTATTCACTCTTTAGCCGGCTTTGGTGGCTTGGACATGACCTAGGACCTTAAGATTTTGCATGAAAGGAGGACTAGCAGCCGCGTTGCACGGGAGAATGTGAGGAGTGTTCATATGTAGTAAAAACCTGAGAAATCCGCCCGTTTTCGTCATTTGTTATCGAATCGACTTAAAGCCAGATCGTCACATTGGCGCTTTTCTCTCTGAGACGGTTACATTTGTTGTCTGCAAAGCTATGTCGAATGCTTCGGTAATCGGAGACACTAAAAGCACGATAGTAGAACACAGAAGAAGCTCCTAAGTTGAAGTAATAGCCAGTATGAAGTAGTACAATTCAAGTTTTAGTTGTCGATTGTTCACTTATTAGCCGGCTTTGGTGGCTATGACATGACCTAGGATCTTAAGATTTTCCATGAGAGGAGGACTAGCAACCGCGTTGCACGGGAGAATGTGAAATGTGTTCATATGTAGTAAAAACCTGAGAAATCCGTCCATTTTCGTCATTTGTTATCGAATCGCCATAAAGCCAGATCGTCACATTGGCCGCTCTTCTCTCTGAGACGGTTACATTAATCGTCTGCAAAGCTATGTCGCGAACTGCAGTATGCGGAGACACTAAAAGCACCATAGTAGAACACAGAAGAAGCTTCTAAGTTGAAGTTATAGCCAGTAAGAAGTTGTACAATTCAAGTTTTAGTTATCGATTATTCACTTTTTATCCGGCTTTGGAGGCTTGGACATGAGGTGGAACCTTAAGATTTTGCATGAAAGGAGGACTAGCAGCCACGTTGCACGGGAGAATGTGAAAAGTGTTCATATGTAGTAAAAACCTGAGAAATCTGTCCGTTTTCGTCATTTGTTATCGAATCGACTTATAGCCAGATCGTCACATTGGCCGCTTTTCTCTCTGAGACGGTTACATTTGTTGTCTGCAAAGCTATGTCGCGTGCTGCGGTATGCGGAAACACTAAAAGCACCATAGTAGAACACAGAAGAAGCTTCTATGTTGAAGTAATAGCCAGTAAGAAGTAGTACAATTCAAGTTTTAGTTGTCGATTATTCACTTTTTAGCCGGCTTTGGTGGCTTGGACATGACCTGGGACCTTACGATTTAGCATGAAAGGAGGACTAGCAGCCGCGTTGCACGGGAGAATGTGAAGAGTGTTCATATGTAGTAAAAACCTGAGAAATCCGTCCGTCTTCGTCATTTGTTATCGCATCGACTTAAAGCCAGATCGTCACATTGGCCGCTTTTCTCTCTGAGACGGTTACATTTATCGCCTGCAAAGCTATGTCGCGTGCTGCGGTATGCGGAGACACTAAAAGCACCATAGTAGAACACAGAAGAAGCTTCTAAGTTGAAGTAATAGCCAGTAAGAAGTAGTACTATTCAAGTTTTAGTTGTCGATTATTCACTTTTTAGCCGGCTTTGGTGGCTTGGACATGAGGTGGAACCTTAAGATTTTGCATCAAAGGAGGACTTGCAGCCGCGTTGCAAGGGAGAATGTGAAAAGTGTTCATATGTAGTAAAAACCTGATAAATCCGTCCGTTTTCGTCATTTGTTATCGAATCGACTTAAAGCCAGATCGTCACATTGGCCGCTCTTCTCTCTGAAATGGTTACATTTATCGTCTGCAAAGCTATGTCGCGTGCTGCGGTATGGGGAAACACTTAAAGCACCATAGTAGAACACAGAAGAAGCTTCTAAGTTGAAGTAATAGCCAGTAAGAAGTAGTACCATTCAAGTTTTAGTTGTCGATTATTCACATTTTTGCCGGCTTTGTTGCTTGGACATGACCTAGGACCTTAAGATTTAGCATGAAAGGAGGACTAGCAGCCGCGTTGCATGGGAGAATGTGAAAAGTGTTCATATGTAGTAAAAACCTGAGAAATCCGCCCGTTTTCGTCATTTGTTATCGAATCGACTTAAAGCCAGATCCTCACATTGGCCCCCTTTTCTCTATGAGACGGTTACAATTGTTGTCTGCAAAGCTATGTCGCGTGCTGCGGTATGCAGAGACACTAAAAGCACCATAGTAGAACACAGAAGAACCTTCTAAGTTGAAGTAATAGGCAGTAATAAGTAGTACTATTCAAGTTTTAGTTGTCGATTATTCCCTTTTTAGCCGGCTTTGGTGGCTTGGACATGACCTAGTACCTTAAGATTTTGCATGAAAGGAGTACTTGCAGCCGCGTTGCACGGGAGAATGTGAAATGTGTTCATATGTAGTAAAAACCTGAGAAATCCGTCCGTTTTCCTCATTTGTTATCGAATCGACTTAAAGCCAGATCGTCACATTGGCCGCTTTTCTCTCTGAGACGGTCACATTTATCGTCTGCAAAGCTATGTCGCGTGCTGCGGTATGCGGAGACACTAAAAGCACCATTGACGAACCCAGAAGATGCTTCTAAGTTGAAGTAATAGCCAGTAAGAAGTAGTACAATTCAAGTTTTAGTTATTGATTATTCACTTTTTAGCCGGCTTTGGTGGCTTGGACATGAGGTGGAACCTTAAGATTTTGCATGAAAGGAGGACTAGCAGTCGCGTTGCACGGGAGAATGTGAAAAGTGTTCATATGTAGTACAAACCTGAGAAATCCGGCCGTTTTCATCATTTGTTATCGAATCGACTTAAAGCCAGATCGTCACATTGGCCGCTCTTCTCTCTGAAATGGTACATTTATCGTCTACAAAGCTATGTCGCGTGCTGCGGTATGCGGAAACACTAAAAGCACCATAGTAGAACACAGAAGAAGCTTCTATGTTGAAGTAATAGCCAGTAAGAAGTAGTACAATTGAAGTTTTAGGTGTCAATTACTCACTTTTTAGCCGCCTTTGTTGGCTTGAACATGCCCTAGGACCTTAAGATTTTGCATGAAAGGAGGACTAGCAGCCGCGTTGCATGGGAGAATGTGAAAAGTGTTCATATGTAGTAAAAACCTGATAAATCCTTCCGTTTTCGTCATTTGTTATCGAATCGACTTAAAGCCAGATCGTCACATTGGCCGCTCTTCTCTCTGAAACGGTTACATTTATCGTCTGTAAAGCTATGTCGCGAGCTGCGGTATGCGTAGACACTAAAGGCACCATAGTAGAACACAGATGAAGCTTCTAAGTTGAAGTAATAGCCAGTAATAAGTAGTACTATTCAAGTTTTAGCTGTCGATTATTCACTCTTTAGCCGGCTTTGGTGGCTTGGACATGACCTAGGACCTTAAGATTTTGCATGAAAGGAGGACTAGCAGCCGCGTTGCACGGGAGAATGTGAGGAGTGTTCATATGTAGTAAAAACCTGAGAAATCCGCCCGTTTTCGTCATTTGTTATCGAATCGACTTAAAGCCAGATCGTCACATTGGCGCTTTTCTCTCTGAGACGGTTACATTTGTTGTCTGCAAAGCTATGTCGAATGCTTCGGTAATCGGAGACACTAAAAGCACGATAGTAGAACACAGAAGAAGCTCCTAAGTTGAAGTAATAGCCAGTATGAAGTAGTACAATTCAAGTTTTAGTTGTCGATTGTTCACTTATTAGCCGGCTTTGGTGGCTATGACATGACCTAGGATCTTAAGATTTTCCATGAGAGGAGGACTAGCAACCGCGTTGCACGGGAGAATGTGAAATGTGTTCATATGTAGTAAAAACCTGAGAAATCCGTCCATTTTCGTCATTTGTTATCGAATCGCCTTAAAGCCAGATCGTCACATTGGCCGCTCTTCTCTCTGAGACGGTTACATTAATCGTCTGCAAAGCTATGTCGCGAACTGCAGTATGCGGAGACACTAAAAGCACCATAGTAGAACACAGAAGAAGCTTCTAAGTTGAAGTTATAGCCAGTAAGAAGTTGTACAATTCAAGTTTTAGTTATCGATTATTCACTTTTTATCCGGCTTTGGAGGCTTGGACATGAGGTGGAACCTTAAGATTTTGCATGAAAGGAGGACTAGCAGCCACGTTGCACGGGAGAATGTGAAAAGTGTTCATATGTAGTAAAAACCTGAGAAATCTGTCCGTTTTCGTCATTTGTTATCGAATCGACTTATAGCCAGATCGTCACATTGGCCGCTTTTCTCTCTAAGACGGTTACATTTGTTGTCTGCAAAGCTATGTCGCGTGCTGCTGTATGCGGAAACACTAAAAGCACCATAGTAGAACACAGAAGAAGCTTCTATGTTGAAGTAATAGCCAGTAAGAAGTAGTACAATTCAAGTTTTAGTTGTCGATTATTCACTTTTTAGCCGGCTTTGGTGGCTTGGACATGACCTGGGACCTTACGATTTAGCATGAAAGGAGGACTAGCAGCCGCGTTGCACGGGAGAATGTGAAGAGTGTTCATATGTAGTAAAAACCTGAGAAATCCGTCCGTTTTCGTCATTTGTTATCGAATCGACTTAAAGCGAGATCGTCACATTGGCCGCTTTTCTCTCTGAGACGGTTACATTTATCGTCTGCAAAGCTATGTCGCGTGCTGCGGTATGCGGAAACACTAAAAGCACCATAGAACAACACAGAAGAAACTTCTAAGTTGAAGTAATAGCCAGTCAGAAGTAGTACAATTCAAGTTTTAGTTATCGATTATTCACCTGATAGCCGGCTTTGGTGGCTTGGACATTACCTAGGACCTTAAGATTTTGCATGAAAGGAGGACTAGCAGCCGCGTTGCACGGGAGAATGTGAAATGTGTTCATATGTAGTAAAAACCTGAGAAATCCGTCCATTTTCGTCATTTGTTATCGAATCGCCTTAAAGCCAGATCGTCACATTGGCCGCTCTTCTCTCTGAGACGGTTACATTAATCGTCTGCAAAGCTATGTCGCGAACTGCGGTATGCGGAGACACTAAAAGCACCATAGTAGAACACAGAAGAAGCTTCTAAGTTGAAGTGATAGCCAGTAAGAAGTTGTACAATTCAAGTTTTAGTTATCGATTATTCACTTTTTAGCCGGCTTTGGAGGCTTGGACATGAGGTGGAACGTTTAGATTTTGCATGAAAGGAGGACTAGCAGCCACGTTGCACGGGAGAATGTGAAAAGTGTTCATATGTAGTACAAACCTGAGAAATCTGTCCGTTTTCGTCATTTGTTATCGAATCGAATTATAGCCAGATCGTCACATTATCCGCTTTTCTCTCTGAGACGGTCACATTTATCGTCTGCAAAGCTATGTCGCGTGCTGCGGTATGCGGAGACACTAAAAGCACGATAGTAGAACACAGAAGAAGCTTCTAAGTTGAAGTAAACGCCAGTAAGAAGTAGTACAATTCAAGTTTTAGTTGTCGATTGTTCACTTTTTAGCCGGCTTTGGTGGCTATGACATGACCTAGGATCATAAGATCTTGCATGAAAGGAGGACTAGCAGCCGCGTTGCACGGGAGAATGTGAAAAGTGTTCATATGCAGTACAAACCTGAGAAATCCGGCCGTTTTCATCATTTGTTATCGAATCGACTTAAAGCCAGATCGTCACATTGGCCGCTCATCTCTCTGAAATGGTACATTTATCGTCTGCAAAGCTATGTCGTGTGCTTCGTTATGCGGAAACACTAAAAGCACCATAGTAGAACACAGAAGAAGCTTCTAAGTTGATGCAATAGCCAGTAAGAAGTAGTACAATTCAAGTTTTAGTTATCGATTATTCACCTGATAGCCGGCTTTGGTGGCTTGGACATTACCTAGGACCTTAAGATTTTGCATGAAAGGAGGACTAGCAGCCGCGTTGCACGGGAGAATGTGAAATGTGTTCATATGTAGTAAAAACCTGAGAAATCCGTCCATTTTCGTCATTTGTTATCGAATCGCCTTAAAGCCAGATCGTCACATTGGCCGCTCTTCTCTCTGAGACGGTTACATTAATCGTCTGCAAAGCTATGTCGCGAACTGCGGTATGCGGAGACACTAAAAGCACCATAGTAGAACACAGAAGAAGCTTCTAAGTTGAAGTAATAGCCAGTAAGAAGTTGTACAATTCAAGTTTTAGTTATCGATTATTCACTTTTTAGCCGGCTTTGGAGGCTTGGACATGATGTGGAACGTTAAGATTTTGCATGAAAGGAGGACTAGCAGCCACGTTGCACGGGAGAATTTGAAAAGCGTTCATATGTAGTAATAACCTGAGAAATCTGTCCGTTTTCGTCATTTGTTATCGAATCGACTTATAGCCAGATCGTCACATTGGCCGCTTTTCTCTCTGAGACCGTCACATTTATCGTCTGCAAAGCTATGTCGCGTGCTGCGGTATGCGGAGTCACTAAAAGCACGATAGTAGAACACAGAAGAAGCTTCTAAGTTGAAGTAAAAGCCAGTAAGAAGTAGTACAATTCAAGTTTTAGTTGTCGATTGTTCACTTTTTACCGGCTTTGGTGGCTATGACATGACCTAGGATCATAAGATTTTGCATGAAAGGAGGACTAGCAGCCGCGTTGCACGTTAGAATGTGAAAAGTGTTCATATGTAGTGCAAACCTGAGACATCCGCCCGTTTTCATCATTTGTTATCGAATCGACTTAAAGCCAGATCGTCACATTGGCCGCTCTTCTCTCTGAAATGGTACATTTATTGTCTACAAAGCTATGTCGCGGGCTGCGGTATGCGGAAACACTAAAAGCACCATAGTAGAACACAGAAGAAGCTTCTATGTTGAAGTAATAGCCAGTAAGAAGTAGTACAATTCAAGTTTTAGTTGTCGATTATTCACTTTTTAGCCGGCTTTGGTGGCTTGGACATGACCTGGGACCTTACGATTTAGCATGAAAGGAGGACTAGTAGCCGCGTTGCACGGGAGAATGTGAAGAGTGTTCATACGTAGTAAAAACCTGAGAAATCCGTCCGTTTTCGTCATTTGTTATCGAATCGACTTAAAGCCAGATCGTCACATTGGCCGCTTTTCTCTCTGAGACGGTTACATTTATCGTCTGCAAAGCTATGTCGCGTGGTGCGGTATGCGGAAACACTAAAAGCACCATAGTAGAACACAGAAGAATCTTCTAAGTTGAAGTAATAGCCAGTAAGAAGTAGTACAATTCAAGTTTTAGTTGTCGATTATTCACTTTTTAGCCTTCTTTGGTGGCTTGGACATGACTTAGGACCTTAAGATTTTCCATGAAAGGAGGACTTGCAGCCGCGTTGCACGGGAGAATGTGAATAGTGTTCATATGTAGTAAAAACCTGAGAAATCCGTCCGTTTTCGTCATTTGTTATCGAAACGACTTAAAGCCAGATCGTCACATTGGCCGTTCTTCTCTCTGAAACGGTTACATTTATCGTCTGCAAAGCTATGTCGCGTGCTGCGGTATGCGGAGACACTAAAAGCACTATAGAAGAACACAGAAGAAGCTCCTACGTTGAAGTAATAGCCAGTAAGACGTAGTACAATTCAAGTTTTAGTTGTCGATTATTCACTTTTTAGCCGGCTTTGGTGGCTTGGACATGACCTAGGACCTTAAGATTTTGCATGGAAGGAGGACTATCAGCCGCGTTGCATGGGAGAATGTGAAAAGTGTTCATATGTAGTAAAAACCTGAGAAATCCGTCCGTTTTCGTCATTTGATATCGAATCGACTTAAAGCCAGATCGCTCTTCTCTCTGAAACGGTTACACTTATCGGCTTCAAAGCTATTTTGCCTGCTGCGGTATGCGGAAACACTAAAAGCACCATAGAACAACACAGAAGAAGCTTCTAAGTTGAAGTAATAGCCAGTAAGAAGTTGTACAATTCAAGTTTTAGTTGTCGATTATTTACTTTTTAGCCGGTTTTGGTGGCTTGGACATGACCTAGGACCTTAAGATTTTGCATGAAAGGAGGACTAGCAGCCGAGTTGCACGGGAGAATGTGGAAAGTGTTCATATGCAGTAAAAACCTGAGAAATCCGTCCGTTTTCGTCATTTTTTATCGAATCGACTTAAAGCCAGATCTTCAAATTGGCCGCTTTTCTCTCTGAGACGGTTACATTTGTTGTCTGCAAAGCTATGTCGCGTGCTGCGGTATGCGGAAACACTAAAAGCACGATAGTAGAACACAGAAGAAGCTCCTAAGTTGAAGTAATAGCCAGTAAGAAGTAGTACAATTCAAGTTTTAGTTGTCGATTGTTCACTTATTAGCCGGCTTTGGTGGCTATGACATGACCTAGGACCTTAAGATTTTGCAAGAAAGGAGGACTAGCAGCCGAGTTGCACGGGAGAATGTGAAAAGTGTTCATATGCAGTAAAAACCTGAGAAATCCGTCCGTTTTCGTCATTTTTTATCGAATCGACTTAAAACCAGATCGTCACATTGGCCGCTTTTCTCTCTGAGATGGTCACATTTATCGTCTGCAAAGCTATGTCGCGTGCTGCGGTATGCGGAGACACTAAAAGCACGATAGTAGAAAACAGAAGAAGCTTCTAAGTTGAAGTAAACGCCAGTAAGAAGTAGTAAAATTCAAGTTTTAGTTGTCGATTGTTCACTTTTTAGCCAGATTTGGTGGCTATGACATGACCTAGGATCATAAGATCTTGCATGAAAGAAGGGACTAGCAGCCGCGTTGCACGGGAGAATGTGAAAAGTGTTCATATGTAGTACAAACCTGAGAAATCCGGCCGTTTTCATCATTTGTTATCGAATCGACTTAAAGCCAGATCGTCACATTGGCCGCTCATCTCTCTGAAATGGTACATTTATCGTCTACAAAGCTACGTCGCGTGCTGCGGTATGCGGAAACACTAAAAGCACCATAGTAGAACACAGAAGAAGCTTCTATGTTGAAGTAATAGCCAGTAAGAAGTAGTACAATTGAAGTTTTAGGTGTCAATTATTCACTTTTTAGCCGCCTTTGTTGGCTTGAACATGCCCTAGGACCTTAAGATTTTGCATGAAAGGAGGACTAGCAGCCGCGTTGCATGGGAGAATGTGAAAAGTGTTCATATGTGTTAAAAACCTGAGAAATCCGTACGTTTTCGTCATTTGTTATCGAATCGACTTAAAGCCAGATCGTCACATTGGCCGCTTTTCTCTCTGAGACGGTTACATTTATCGTCTGCAAAGCTATGTCGCGTGCTGCGGTATGCGGAGACACTAAAAGCACCATAGAACAACACAGAAGAAACTTCTAAGTTGAAGTAATAGCCAGTAAGAAGTAGTACAATTCAAGTTTTAGTTGTCGATTATTTACTTTTTAGCCGGCTTTGGTGGCTTGGACATGACCTAGGACCTTAAGATTTTGCATGAAAGGAGGACTAGCAGCCGAGTTGCACGGGAGAATGTGAAAAGTGTTCATATGCAGTAAAAACCTGAGAAATCCGTCCGTTTTCGTCATTTTTTATCGAATCGACTTAAAGCCAGATCTTCACATTGGCCGCTTTTCTCTCTGAGACGGTTACATTTGTTGTCTGCAAAGCTATGTCGCGTGCTGCGGTATGCGGAAACACTAAAAGCACGATAGTAGAACACAGAAGAAGCTCCTAAGTTGAAGTAATAGCCAGTAAGAAGTAGTACAATTCAAGTTTTAGTTGTCGATTGTTCACTTATTAGCCGGCTTTGGTGGCTATGACATGACCTAGGACCTTAAGATTTTGCATGAAAGGAGGACTAGCAGCCGAGTTGCAGGGGAGAATGTGAAAAGTGTTCATATGCAGTAAAAACCTGAGAAATCCGTCCGTTTTCGTCATTTTTTATCGAATCGACTTAAAACCAGATCGTCACATTGGCCGCTTTTCTCTCTGAGATGGTCACATTTATCGTCTGCAAAGCTATGTCGCGTGCTGCGGTATGCGGAGACACTAAAAGCACGATAGTAGAACACAGAAGAAGCTTCTAAGTTGAAGTAAACGCCAGTAAGAAGTAGTACAATTCAAGTTTTAGTTGTCGATTGTTCACTTTTTAGCCGGCTTTGGTGGCTATGACATGACCTAGGATCATAAGATCTTGCATGAAAGGAGGACTAGCAGCCGCGTTGCACGGGAGAATGTGAAAAGTGTTCATATGTAGTACAAACCTGAGAAATCCGGCCGTTTTCATCATTTGTTATCGAATCGACTTAAAGCCAGATCGTCACATTGGCCGCTCTTCTCTCTGAAATGGTACATTTATCGTCTACAAAGCTATGTCGCGTGCTGCGGTATGCGGAAACACTAAAAGCACCATAGTAGAACACAGAAGAAGCTTCTATGTTGAAGTAATAGCCAGTAAGAAGTAGTACAATTGAAGTTTTATTTGTCAATTATTCACTTTTTAGCCGCCTTTGTTGGCTTGAACATGCCCTAGGACCTTAAGATTTTGCATGAAAGGAGGACTAGCAGCCGCGTTGCATGGGAGAATGTGAAAAGTGTTCATATGTAGTAAAAACCTGAGAAATCCGTACGTTTTCGTCATTTGTTATCGAATCGACTTAAAGCCAGATCGTCACATAGGCCGCTTTTCTCTCTAAGACGGTTACATTTATCGTCTGCAAAGCTATGTCGTGTGCTTCGTTATGCGGAAACACTAAAAGCACCATAGTAGAACACAGAAGAAGCTTCTAAGCTGATGCAATAGCCAGTAAGAAGTAGTACAATTCAAGTTTTAGTTATCGATTATTCACCTGATAGCCGGCTTTGGTGGCTTGGACATTACCTAGGACCTTAAGATTTTGCATGAAAGGAGGACTAGCAGCCGCGTTGCCCGCGAGAATGTGAAATGTGTTCATATGTAGTAAAAACCTGAGAAATCCGTCCATTTTCGTCATTTGTTATCGAATCGCCTTAAAGCCAGATCGTCACATTGGCCGCACTTCTCTCTGAGACGGTTACATTAATCGTCTGCAAAGCTATGTCGCGAACTGCGGTATGCGGAGACACTAAAAGCACCATAGTAGAACACAGAAGAAGCTTCTAAGTTGAAGTGATAGCCAGTAAGAAGTTGTACAATTCAAGTTTTAGTTATCGATTATTCACTTTTTAGCCGGCTTTGGAGGCTTGGACATGAGGTGGAACGTTAAGATTTTGCATGAAAGGAGGACTAGCAGCCACGTTGCACGGGAGAATTTGAAAAGTGTTCATATGTAGTAAAAACCTGAGAAATCTGTCCGTTTTCGTCATTTGTTATCGAATCGACTTATAGCCAGATCGTCACATTGGCCGCTTTTCTCTCTGAGACGGTCACATTTATCGTCTGCAAAGCTATGTCGCGTGCTGCGGTATGCGGAGACACTAAAAGCACGATAGTAGAACACAGAAGAAGCTTCTAAGTTGAAGTAAACGCCAGTAAGAAGTAGTACAATTCAAGTTTTAGTTGTCGATTGTTCACTTTTTAGCCGGCTTTGGTGGCTATGACATGACCTAGGATCATAAGATCTTGCATGAAAGGAGGACTAGCAGCCGCGTTGCACGGGAGAATGTGAAAAGTGTTCTTATGTAGTACAAACCTGAGAAATCCGGCCGTTTTCATCATTTGTTATCGAATCGACTTAAAGCCAGATCGTCACATTGGCCGCTCTTCTCTCTGAAATGGTACATTTATCGTCTACAAAGCTATGTCGCGTGCTGCGGTATGCGGAAACACTAAAAGCACCATAGTAGAACACAGAAGAAGCTTCTATGTTGAAGTAATAGCCAGTAAGAAGTAGTACAATTGAAGTTTTAGTTGTCAATTATTCACTTTTTAGCCGCCTTTGTTGGCTTGAACATGCCCCAGGACCTTAAGATTTTGCATGAAAGGAGGACTAGCAGCCGCGTTGCATGGGAGAATGTGAAAAGTGTTCATATGTAGTAAAAACCTGAGAAATCCGTACGTTTTCGTCATTTGTTATCGAATCGACTTAAAGCCAGATCGTCACCTAGGCCGCTTTTCTCTCTAAGACGGTTACATTTATCGTCTGCAAGGCTATGTCGTGTGCTTCGTTATGCGGAAACACTAAAAGCACCATAGTAGAACACAGAACAAGCTTCTAAGTTGATGCAATAGCCAGTAAGAAGTAGTACAATTCAAGTTTTAGTTATCGATTATTCACTCTTTAGCCGGCTTTGGTGGCTTGGACATGACCTAGGACCTTAAGATTTTGCATGAAAGGAGGACTAGCAGCCGCGTTGCACGGGAGAATGTGAAATGTGTTCATATGTAGTAAAAACCTGAGAAATCCGTCCATTTTCGTCATTTGTTATCGAATCGCCTTAAAGCCAGATCGTCACATTGGCCGCTCTTCTCTCTGAGACGGTTACATTAATCGTCTGCAAAGCTATGTCGCGAACTGCGGTATGCGGAGACACTAAAAGCACCATAGTAGAACACAGAAGAAGCTTCTAAGTTGAAGTGATAGCCAGTAAGAAGTTGTACAATTCAAGTTTTAGTTATCGATTATTCACTTTTTAGCCGGCTTTGGAGGCTTGGACATGAGGTGGAACGTTAAGATTTTGCATGAAAGGAGGACTAGCAGCCACGTTGCACGGGAGAATTTGAAAAGTGTTCATATGTAGTAAAAACCTGAGAAATCTGTCCGTTTTCGTCATTTGTTATCGAATCGACTTATAGCCAGATCGTCACATTGGCCGCTTTTCTCTCTGAGACGGTCACATTTATCGTCTGCAAAGCTATGTCGCGTGCTGCGGTATGCGGAGACACTAAAAGCACGATAGTAGAACACAGAAGAAGCCTCTAAGTTGAAGTAAACGCCAGTAAGAAGTAGTACAATTCAAGTTTTAGTTGTCGATTGTTCACTTTTTAGCCGGCTTTGGTGGCTATGACATGACCTAGGATCATAAGATCTTGCATGAAAGGAGGACTAGAAGCCGCGTTGCACGGGAGAATGTGAAAAGTGTTCATATGTAGTACAAACCTGAGAAATCCGGCCGTTTTCATCATTTGTTATCGAATCGACTTAAAGCCAGATCGTCACATTGGCCGCTCTTCTCTCTGAAATGGTACATTTATTGTCTACAAAGCTATGTCGCGGGCTGCGGTATGCGGAAACACTAAAAGCACCATAGTAGAACACAGAAGAAGCTTCTATGTTGAAGTAATAGCCAGTAAGAAGTAGTACAATTCCAGTTTTAGTTGTCGATTATTCACTTTTTAGCCGGCTTTGGTGGCTTGGACATGACCTGGGACCTTACGATTTAGCATGAAAGGAGGACTAGTAGCCGCGTTGCACGGGAGAATGTGAAGAGTGTTCATACGTAGTAAAAACCTGAGAAATCCGTCCGTTTTCGTCATTTGTTATCGAATCGACTTAAAGCCAGATCGTCACATTGGCCGTTCTTCTCTCTGAAACGGTTACATTTATCGTCTGCAAAGCTATGTCGCGTGCTGCGGTATGCGGAGACACTAAAAGCACCATAGAAGAACACAGAAGAAGCTCCTACGTTGAAGTAATAGCCAGTAAGACGAAGTACAATTCAAGTTTTAGTTGTCGATTATTCACATTTTAGCCGGCTTTGGTGGCTTGGACATGACCTAGGACCTTAAGATTTTGCATGGAAGGAGGACTATCAGCCGCGTTGCATGGGAGAATGTGAAAAGTGTTCATATGTAGTAAAAACCTGAGAAATCCGTCCGTTTTCGTCATTTGATATCGAATCGACTTAAAGCCAGATCGCTCTTCTCTCTGAAACGGTTACACTTATCGGCTGCAAAGCTATTTTGCCTGCTGCGGTATGCGGAAACACTAAAAGCACCATAGAACAACACAGAAGAAGCTTCTAAGTTGAAGTAATAGCCAGTAAGAAGTTGTACAATTCAAGTTTTAGTTGTCGATTATTTACTTTTTAGCCGGTTTTGATGGCTTGGACATGACCTAGGACCTTAAGATTTTGCATGAAAGGAGGACTAGCAGCCGAGTTGCACGGGAGAATGTGAAAAGTTTTCATATGCAGTAAAAACCTGAGAAATCCGTCCGTTTTCGTCATTTTTTATCGAATCGACTTAAAGCCAGATCTTCACATTGGCCGCTTTTCTCTCTGAGACGGTTACATTTGTTGTCTGCAAAGCTATGTCGCGTGCTGCGGTATGCGGAAACACTAAAAGCACGATAGTAGAACACAGAAGAAGCTCCTAAGTTGAAGTAATAGCCAGTAAGAAGTAGTACAATTCAAGTTTTAGTTGTCGATTGTTCACTTATTAGCCGGCTTTGGTGGCTATGACATGACCTAGGACCTTAAGATTTTGCAAGAAAGGAGGACTAGCAGCCGAGTTGCACGGGAGAATGTGAAAAGTGTTCATATGCAGTAAAAACCTGAGAAATCCGTCCGTTTTCGTCATTTTTTATCGAATCGACTTAAAACCAGATCGTCACATTGGCCGCTTTTCTCTCTGAGATGGTCACATTTATCGTCTGCAAAGCTATGTAGCGTGCTGCGGTATGCGGAGACACTAAAAGCACGATAGTAGAACACAGAAGAAGCTTCTAAGTTGGAGTAAACGCCAGTAAGAAGTAGTAAAATTCAAGTTTTAGTTGTCGATTGTTCACTTTTTAGCCGGATTTGGTGGCTATGACATGACCTAGGATCATAAGATCTTGCATGAAAGAAGGGACTAGCAGCCGCGTTGCACGGGAGAATGTGAAAAGTGTTCATATGTAGTACAAACCTGAGAAATCCGGCCGTTTTCATCATTTGTTATCGAATCGACTTAAAGCCAGATCGTCACATTGGCCGCTCTTCTCTCTGAAATGGTACATTTATCGTCTAGAAAGCTATGTCGCGTGCTGCGGTATGCGGAAACACTAAAAGCACCATAGTAGAACACAGAAGAAGCTTCTATGTTGAAGTAATAGCCAGTAAGAAGTAGTACAATTGAAGTTTTAGTTGTCAATTATTCACTTTTTAGCCGCCTTTGTTGGCTTGAACATGCCCTAGGACCTTAAGATTTTGCATGAAAGGAGGACTAGCAGCCGCGTTGCATGGGAGAATGTGAAAAGTGTTCATATGTAGTAAAAACCTGAGAAATCCGTACGTTTTCGTCATTTGTTATCGAATCGACTTAAAGCCAGATCGTCACATAGGCCGCTTTTCTCTCTAAGACGGTTACATTTATCGTCTGCAAAGCTATGTCGTGTGCTTCGTTATGCGGAAACACTAAAAGCACCATAGTAGAACACAGAAGAAGCTTCTAAGTTGAGGCAATAGCCAGTAAGAAGTAGTACAATTCAAGTTTTAGTTATCGATTATTCACCTGATAGCCAGCTTTGGTGGCTTGGACATGACCTAGGACCTTAAGATTTTGCATGAAAGGAGGACTAGCAGCCGCGTTGCCCGCGAGAATGTGAAATGTGTTCATATGTAGTAAAAACCTGAGAAATCCGTCCATTTTCGTCATTTGTTATCGAATCGCCTTAAAGCCAGATCGTCACATTGGCCGCTCTTCTCTCTGAGACGGTTACATTAATCGTCTGCAAAGCTATGTCGCGAACTGCGGTATGCGGAGACACTAAAAGCACCATAGTAGAACACAGAAGAAGCTTCTAAGTTGAAGTGATAGCCAGTAAGAAGTTGTACAATTCAAGTTTTAGTTATCGATTATTCACTTTTTAGCCGGCTTTGGAGGCTTGGAAATGAGGTGGAACGTTAAGATTTTGCATGAAAGGAGGACTAGCAGCCACGTTGCACGGGAGAATGTGAAAAGTGTTCATATGTAGTAAAAACCTGAGAAATCTGTCCGTTTTCGTCATTTGTTATCGAATCGACTTATAGCCAGATCGTCACATTGGCCGCTTTTCTCTCTGAGACGGTCACATTTATCGTCTGCAAAGCTATGTCGCGTGCTGCGGTATGCGGAGACACTAAAAGCACGATAGTAGAACACAGAAGAAGCTTCTAAGTAGAAGTAAAAGCCAGTAAGAAGTAGTACAATTCAAGTTTTAGTTGTCGATTGTTCACTTTTTAGCCGGCTTTGGTGGCTATGAGATGACTTAGGATCATAAGATTTTGCATGAAAGGAGGACTAGCAGCCGCGTTGCACGGGAGAATGTGAAAAGTGTTCATATGTAGTGCAAACCTGAGAAATCCGTCCGTTTTCATCATTTGTTATCGAATCGACTTAAAGCCAGATCGTCACATTGGCCGCTCTTCTCTCTGAAATGGTACATTTATTGTCTACAAAGCTATGTCGCGTGCTGCGGTATGCGGAAACACTAAAAGCACCATAGTAGAACACAGAAGAAGCTTCTATGTTGAAGTAATAGCCAGTAAGAAGTAGTACAATTCAAGTTTTAGTTGTCGATTATTCACTTTTTAGCCGGCTTTGGTGGCTTGGACATGACCTGGGACCTTACGATTTAGCATGAAAGGAGGACTAGCAGCCGCGTTGCACGGGAGTATGTGAAAAGTGTTCATATGTAGTAAAAACCTGAGATATCCGTCCGTTTTCGTCATTTGTTATCGAATCGACTTAAAGCCAGATCGTAACATTGGCCGTTCTTCTCTCTGAAACGGTTACATTTATCGTCTGCAAAGCTATGTCGCGTGCTGCGGTATGCGGAGACACTAAAAGCACCATAGAAGAACACAGAAGAAGCTTCTACGTTGAAGTAATAGCCAGTAAGACGTAGTACAATTCAAGTTTTAGTTGTCGATTATTCACTTTTTAGCCGGCTTTGGTGGCTTGGACATGACCTAGGACCTTAAGATTTTGCATGGAAGGAGGACTATCAGCCGCGTTGCACGGGAGAATGTGAAAAGTGTTCATATGTAGTAAAAACCTGAGAAATCCGTCCGTTTTCGTCATTTGATATCGAATCGACTTAAAGCCAGATCGCTCTTCTCTCTGACACGGTTACACTTATCGGCTGCAAAGCTATTTTGCCTGCTGCGGTATGCGGAAACACTAAAAGCACCATAGAACAACACAGAAGAAGCTTCTAAGTTGAAGTAATAGCCAGCAAGAAGTAGTACAATTCAAGTTTTAGTTGTCGATTATTTACTTTTTAGCCGGTTTTGGTTGCTTGGACATGACCTAGGACCTTAAGATTTTGCATGAAAGGAGGACTAGCAGCCGAGTTGCACGGGAGAATGTGAAAAGTGTTCATATGCAGTAAAAACTTGAGAAATCCGTCCGTTATCGTCATTTTTTATCGAATCGACTTAAAGCCAGATCTTCACATTGGCCGCTTTTCTCTCTGAGACGGTTACATTTGTTGTCTGCAAAGCTATGTCGCGTGCTGCGGTATGCGGAAACACTAAAAGCACCATAGTAGAACACAGAAGAAGCTTGTAAGTTGAAGTAATAGCCAGTAAGAAGTAGTACAATTCAAGTTTTAGCTGTCGATTATTCACTTTTTAGCCGGCTTTGGTGGCTTGGACATGACCTAAGACCTTACGATTTAGCATGAAAGGAGGACTAGCAGCCGCGTTGCATGGGAGAATGTGAAAAGTGTTCATATGTAGTAAAAACCTGAGAAATCCGTCCGTTTTCGTCATTTGATATCGAATCGACTTAAAGCCAGATCGCTCTTCTCTCTGAAACGGTTACACTTATCGGCTGCAAAGCTATTTTTCGTGCTGCGGTATGCGGAAACACTAAAAGCACCATAGAACAACACAGAATAAGCTTCTAAGTTGAAGTAATAGCCAGTAAGAAGTAGTACAATTCAAGTTTTAGTTATCGATTATTCACTTTTTAGCCGTCTTTGGTGGCTTGGACATAACCTAGGACCTTAAGATTTTCCATGAAAAGAGGACTAGCAGCAGCGTTGCATGGGAGAATGTGAAAAGTGTTCATATGTAGTAAAAACCTGAGAAATCCGTGGGTTTTCGTCATTTGTTATCGTATCGACTTAAAGCCAGATCGTCACATTGGCCGCTTTTCTCTCTGAGACGGTTACATTTATCGTCTGCAAAACTATGTCGCGTGCTGCGGTATGCCGAAACACTAAAAGTACCATAGTAGAACACAGAAGAAGCTTCTAATTTGAAGTAATAGCCAGTAAGAAGTAGTACAATTCAAGTTTTAGTTGTCGATTATTCACTTTTTAGCCGGCTTTGGTAACTTTGCCATTAGGTGGAACCTTAAGATTTTGCATGAAAGGAGGACTAGCAGCCGCGTTGCACGCGGGAATGTGAAAAGTGTTCATATGTAGTAAAAACCTGAGAAACCCGTCCGCTTTCGTCATTTGTTATCGAATCGACTTAAAGCCAGATCGTCACATTGGCCGCTCTTCTCTCTGAAACGGTTACATTTATCGTCTGCAAAGCTATGTCGCGTGCTGCGGTATGCGGAAACACTAAAAGCACCATAGTAGAACACAGAAACGCTTCTAACTTGAAGTAATAGCCAGAAAGAAGTAGTACAATTCAAGTTTTAGTTGTCGATTATTCACTTTTTAGCCGGCTTTGGTGGCTTGGACATGACCTAGGACCTTAAGATTTTGCATGAAAGGAGGACTAGCATCCGCGTTGCATGGGAGAATGTGAAAAGTGTTCATATGTAGTAAAAACCTGAGAAATCAGTCCGTTCTCGTCATTTGTTATCGAATCGACTTAAAGCCAGATCGTCACATTGGGCGCTTTTCTCTCTGAGACGGTTACATTTATCGTCTGCAAAGCAATGTCGCGTGCAGCGGTATGCGGAGACACTAAAAGGACCATAGTAGAACACAGAAGAAGCTTCTAAGTTAAAGTAATAGCCAGTAAGAAGTAGTACAATTCAAGTTTTAGTTATCGATTATTCACTTTTTAGCCGTCTTTGGTGGCTTGGACATGACCTAGGACCTTAAGATCTTGCATAAAAGGAGGACTAGCAGCAGCGTTGCATGGGAGAATGTGAAAAGTGTTCATATGTAGTAAAAACCTGAGAAATCCGTCCGTTTTCGTCATTTGTTATCGAATCGACTTAAAGCCAGATCGTCACATTAGCCGTTCTTCTCTCTGAAACAGTTACATTTATCGTCTGCAAAGCTATTTCGCGTGCTGCGGTATGCCGAAACACTAAAAGCACCATAGGAGAACACAGAAGAAGCTTCTAATTTGAAGTAATAGCCAGTAAGAAGTAGTACAATTCAAGTTTTAGTTGTCGATTATTCACATTTTAGCCGGCTTTGGTGGCTTTGACATTAGGTGGAACCTTAAGATTTTGCATGAAAGGAGGACTAGCAGCCGCGTTGCACGCGAGAATGTGAAAAGTGTTCATATGTAGTAAAAACCTGAGAAATCCGTCCGTTTTCGTCATTTGATATCGAATCGACTTAAAGCCAGATCGCTCTTCTCTCTGAAACGGTTACACTTATCGGCTGCAAAGCTATTTTGCCTGCTGCGGTATGCGGAAACACTAAAAGCACCATAGAACAACACAGAAGAAGCTTCTAAGTTGAAGTAATAGCCAGTAAGAAGTTGTACAATTCAAGTTTTAGTTGTCGATTATTTACTTTTTAGCCGGTTTTGGTGGCTTGGACATGACCTAGGACCTTAAGATTTTGCATGAAAGGAGGACTAGCAGCCGAGTTGCACGGGAGAATGTGAAAAGTGTTCATATGCAGTAAAAACCTGAGAAATCCGTCCGTTTTCGTCATTTTTTATCGAATCGACTTAAAGCCAGATCTTCACATTGGCCGCTTTTCTCTCTGAGACGGTTACATTTGTTGTCTGCAAAGCTATGTCGCGTGCTGCGGTATGCGGAAACACTAAAAGCACGATAGTAGAACACAGAAGAAGCTCCTAAGTTGAAGTAATAGCCAGTAAGAAGTAGTACAATTCAAGTTTTAGTTGTCGATTGTTCACTTATTAGCCGTCTTTGGTGGCTATGACATGACCTAGGACCTTAAGATTTTGCATGAAAGGAGGACTAGCAGCCGAGTTGCACGGGAGAATGTGAAAAGTGTTCATATGCAGTAAAAACCTGAGAAATCCGTCCGTTTTCGTCATTTTTTATCGAATCGACTTAAAACCAGATCGTCACATTGGCCGCTTTTCTCTCTGAGATGGTCACATTCATCGTCTGCAAAGCTATGTCGCGTGCTGCGGTATGCGGAGACACTAAAAGCACGATAGTAGAACACAGAAGAAACTTCTAAGTTGAAGTAAACGCCAGTAAGAAGTAGTAAAATTCAAGTTTTAGTTGTCGATTGTTCACTTTTTAGCCGGATTTGGTGGCTATGACATGACCTAGGATCATAAGATCTTGCATGAAAGAAGGGACTAGCAGCCGCGTTGCACGGGAGAATGTGAAAAGTGTTCATATGTAGTACAAACCTGAGAAATCCGGCCGTTTTCATCATTTGTTATCGAATCGACTTAAAGCCAGATCGTCACATTGGCCGCTCTTCTCTCTGAAATGGTACATTTATCGTCTACAAAGCTATGTCGCGTGCTGCGGCATGCGGAAACACTAAAAGCACCATAGTAGAACACAGAAGAAGCTTCTATGTTGAAGTAATAGCCAGTAAGAAGTAGTACAATTGAAGTTTTAGTTGTCAATTATTCACTTTTTAGCCGCCTTTGTTGGCTTGAACATGCCCTAGGACCTTAAGATTTTGCATGAAAGGAGGACTAGCAGCCGCGTTGCATGGGAGAATGTGAAAAGTGTTCATATGTAGTAAAAACCTGAGAAATCCGTACGTTTTCGTCATTTGTTATCGAATCGACTTAAAGCCAGATCGTCACATAGGCCGCTTTTCTCTCTAAGACGGTTACATTTATCGTCTGCAAAGCTATGTCGTGTGCTTCGTTATGCGGAAACACTAAAAGCACCATAGTAGAACACAGAAGAAGCTTCTAAGTTGATGCAATAGCCAGTAAGAAGTAGTACAATTCAAGTTTTAGTTATCGATTATTCACCTGATAGCCGGCTTTGGTGGCTTGGACATGACCTAGGACCTTAAGATTTTGCATGAAAGGAGGACTAGCAGCCGCGTTGCATGGGAGAATGTGAAATGTGTTCATATGTAGTAAAAACCTGAGAAATCCGTCCATTTTCGTCATTTGTTATCGAATCGCCTTAAAGCCAGATCGTCACATTGGCCGCTCTTCTCTCTGAGACGGTTACATTAATCGTCTGCAAAGCTATGTCGCGAACTGCGGTATGCGGAGACACTAAAAGCACCATAGTAGAACACAGAAGAAGCTTCTAAGTTGAAGTGATAGCCAGTAAGAAGTTGTACAATTCAAGTTTTAGTTATCGATTATTCACTTTTTAGCCGGCTTTGGAGGCTTGGACATGAGGTGGAACGTTAAGATTTTGCATGAAAGGAGGACTAGCAGCCACGTTGCACGGGAGAATGTGAAAAGTGTTCATATGTAGTAAAAACCTGAGAAATCTGTCCGTTTTCGTCATTTGTTATCGAATCGACTTATAGCCAGATCGTCACATTGGCCGCTTTTCTCTCTGAGACGGTCACATTTATCGTCTGCAAAGCTATGTCGCGTGCTGCGGTATGCGGAGACACTAAAAGCACGATAGTAGAACACAGAAGAAGCTTCTAAGTTGAAGTAAAAGCCAGTAAGAAGTAGTACAATTCAAGTTTTAGTTGTCGATTGTTCACTTTTTAGCCGGCTTTGGTGGCTATGACATGACCTAGGATCATAAGATTTTGCATGAAAGGAGGACTAGCAGCCGCATTGCACGGGAGAATGTGAAAAGTGTTCATATGTAGTGCAAACCTGAGAAATCCGTCCATTTTCATCATTTGTTATCGAATCGACTTAAAGCCAGATCGTCACATTGGCCGCTCTTCTCTCTGAAATGGTACATTTACTGTCTACAAAGCTATGTCGCGTGCTGCGGAAAGCGGAAACACTAAAAGCACCATAGTAGAACACAGAAGAAGCTTCTATGTTGAAGTAATAGCCAGTAAGAAGTAGTACAATTCAAGTTTTAGTTGTCGATTATTCACTTTTTAGCCTTCTTTGGTGACTTGGACATGACCTAGGACCTTAAGATTTTCCATGAAAGGAGGACTTGCAGCCGCGTTGCACGGGAGAATGTGAAAAGTGTTCATATGTAGTAAAAACCTGAGAAATCCGTCCGTTTTCGTCATTTGTTATCGAATCGACTTAAAGCCAGATCGTCACATTGGCCGTTCTTCTCTCTGAAACGGTTACATTTATCGTCTGCAAACCTATGTCGCGTGCTGCGGTATGCGGAAACACTAAAAGCACCATAGTAGAACACAGAAGAAGCTTCTAAGTTGAAGTAATAGCCAGTAAGAAGTAGTACAATTGAAGTTTTAGCTGTCGATTATTCAATTTTTAGCCGGCTTTGGTGGCTTGGACATGGCCTAAGACCTTACGATTTAGCATGAAAGGAGGACTAGCAGCCGCGTTGCATGGGAGAATGTGAAAAGTGTTCATATGTAGTAAAAACCTGAGAAATCCGTCCGTTTTCGTCATTTTTTATCGAATCGACTTAAAGCCAGATCGCTCTTCTCTCTGAAACGGTTACACTTATCGGCTGCAAAGCTATTTTGCGTGCTGCGGTATAGGGAAACACTAAAAGCACCATAGAACAACACAGAAGAAGCTTCTAAGTTGAAGTAATAGCCAGTAAGAAGTAGTACAATTCAAGTTTTAGTTATCGATTATTCACTTTTTAGCCGTCTTTGGTGGCTTGGACATAACCTAGGACCTTAAGATTTTCCATGAAAAGAGGACTAGCAGCAGCGTTGCATGGGAGAATGTGATAAGAGTTCATATGTAGTAAAAACCTGAGAAATCCGTGGGTTTTCGTCATTTGTTATCGTATCGACTTAAAGCCAGATCGTCACATAGGCCGCTTTTCTCTCTGAGACGGTTACATTTATCGTCTGCAAAACTATGTCGCGTGCTGCGGTATGCCGAAACACTAAAAGTACCATAGTAGAACACAGAAGAAGCTTCTAATTTGAAGTAATAGCCAGTAAGAAGTAGTACAATTCAAGTTTTAGTTGTCGATTATTCACTTTTTAGCCGGCTTTGGTGGCTTTGACATTAGGTGGAACCTTAAGATTTTGCCTGAAAGGAGGACTAGCAGCCGCGTTGCACGCGGGAATGTGAAAAGTGTTCATATGTAGTAAAAACCTGAGAAACCCGTCCGCTTTCGTCATTTGTTATCGAATCGACTTAAAGCCAGATCGTCACATTGGCCGCTCTTCTCTCTGAAACGGTTACATTTATCGTCTGCAAAGCTATGTCGCGTGCTGCGGTATGCGGAAACACTAAAAGCACCATAGTAGAACACAGAAACGCTTCTAACTTGAAGTAATAGCCAGAAAGAAGTAGTACAATTCAAGTTTTAGTTGTCGATTATTCACTTTTTAGCCGGCTTTGGTGGCTTGGACATGACCTAGGACCTTAAGATTTTGCATGAAAGGAGGACTAGCATCCGCGTTGCATGGGAGAATGTGAAAAGTGTTCATGTGTAGTAAAAACCTGAGAAATCAGTCCGTTTTCGTCATTTGTTATCGAATCGACTTAAAGCCAGATCGTCACATTGGGCGCTCTTCTCTCTGAGACGGTTACATTTATCTTCTGCAAAGCTATGTCGCGTGCTGCGGTATGCGGAGACACTAAAAGGACCATAGTAGAACACAGAAGAAGCTTCTAAGTTAAAGTAATAGCCAGTAAGAAGTAGTACAATTCAAGTTTTAGTTATCGATTATTCACTTTTTAGCCGTCTTTGGTGGCTTGGACATGACCTAGGACCTTAAGATCTTGCATAAAAGGAGGACTAGCAGCAGCGTTGCATGGGAGAATGTGAAAAGTGTTCATATGTAGTAAAAACCTGAGAAATCCGTCCGTTTTCGTCATTTGTTATCGAATCGACTTAAAGCCAGATCGTCACATTAGCCGTTCTTCTCTCTGAAACAGTTACATTTATCGTCTGCAAAGCTATGTCGCGTGCTGCGGTATGCCGAAACACTAAAAGCACCATAGGAGAACACAGAAGAAGCTTCTAATTTGAAGTAATAGCCAGTAAGAAGTAGTACAATTCAAGTTTTAGTTGTCGATTATTCACATTTTAGCCGGCTTTGGTGGCTTTGACATTAGGTGGAACCTTAAGATTTTGCATGAAAGGAGGACTAGCAGCCGCGTTGCACGCGAGAATGTGAGAAGTGTTCATATGTAGTAAAAACCTGAGAAATCCGTCCGTTTTCGTCATTTGTTATCGAATCGACTTAAAGCCAGATCGTCACATTGGCCGCTTTTCTCTCAGAGACGGTTACATTTATCGTCTGCAAAGCTATGTCGCGTGCTGCGGTATGCGGAAACACTAAAAGCACCATAGTAGAAGACAGAAGAAGCTTCTAAGTTGAAGTAATAGCCAGTAAGAAGTAGTACAATTCAAGTTTTAGTTGTCGATTATTCACTTTTTAGCCTTCTTTGGTGGCTTGGACATGACATGGGACCTTAAGATTTTCCATGAAAGGAGGACTTGCAGCCGCGTTGCACGGGAGAATGTGAAAAGTGTTCATATGTAGTAAAAACCTGAGAAATCCGTGGGTTTTCGTCATTTGTTATAGTATCGACTTAAAGCCAGATCGTCACATTGGCCGCTTTTCTCTCTGAGACGGTTACATTTATCGTCTGCAAGCTATGTCGCGTGCTGCGGTATGACGAAACACTAAAAGCACCATAGTAGAACACAGAAGAAGCTTCTAATTTGAAGTAATAGCCAGTAAGAAGTAGTAGAATTCAAGTTTTAGTTGTCGATTATTCACTATTTAGCCGGCTTTGGTGGCTTTGACATTAGGTGGAACCTTAAGATTTTGCATGAAAGGAGGACTAGCAGCCGCGTTGCACGCGAGAATGTGAAAAGTGTTCATATGTAGTAAAAACCTGAGAAATCCGTCCGCTTTCGTCATTTGTTATCGAATTGACTTAAAGCCAGATCGTCACATTGGCCGCTCTTCTCTCTGAAACGGTTACATTTATCGTCTGCAAAGCTATGTCGCGTGCTGCGGTATGCGGAAACACTAAAAGCACCATAGTAGAACACAGAAGAAGCTTCTATGTTGAAGTAATAGCCTGTAAGATGTAGTACAATTCAAGTTTTAGTTGTCGATTATTCACTTTTTAGCCGGCTTTGGTGGCTTGGACATGACCTAGGACCTTAAGATTTTGCATGAAAGGAGGAGTATCAGCCGCGTTGCCCGCAAGAATGTGAAAAATGTTCATATGTATTAAAAACCTGAGAAATCCGTCCGTTTTCGTCATTTGTTATCGAATCGACTTAAAGACAGATCGTCACATTGGCCGCTTTTCTCTCTGAGGCGGTTACATTTATCGTCTGCAAAGCTATGTCGCGTGCTACGGTATGCGGAGACACTAAAAGCACCATAGTAGAACACAGAAGAAGCTTCTAAGTTGAAACAATGGCCAGTAAGATGTAGTACAATCCAAGTTTTAGTTGTCAATTATTCACTTTTTAGCCGGCTTTGGTGGCTTGGACATCACTTAGGACCTTAAGATTTTGCATGAAAGGAGGACTTGCACCCGCGTTGCAAGGGAGAATGTGAAAAGTGTTCATATGTAGTAAAAACCTGAGAAATCCGTCCGTTTTCGTCATTTGTTATCGAATCGACTTAAAGCCAGATCGTCACATTGGCCGCTCTTCTCTCTGAAACGGTTACATTTATCGTCTGCAAAGCTATGTCGCGTACTGCGGTATGCGGAAACACTAAACGCACCATAGTAGAACACAGAAGAAGCTTCTATGTTGAAGTAATAGCCTGTAAGATGTAGTACAATTCAAGTTTTAGTTGTCGATTATTCACTTTTTAGCCTGCTTTGGTGGCTTGGGCATGACCTAGGACCTTAAGATTTTGCATGAAAGGAGGACTAGCAGGCGCGTTGCATGGGAGAATGTGAAAAGTGTTCATTTGTAGTAAAAACCTGAGAAATCAGTCCGTTTTCGTCATTTGTAATCGAATCGACTTAAAGCCAGATCGTCGCATTGGCCGCTTTTCTCTCTGAGTCGGTTACATTTATCGTCTGCAAAGCTATGTCGCGTGCTGCGGTATGCGGAAATACTTAAAGCACCATAGTAGAACACAGAAGAAGCTTCTAAGTTGAAGTTATAGCCAGTAAGAAGTAGTACAATTCAAGTTTTAGTTGTCGATTATTCACTTTTTAGCCGGCTTTGGTGGCTTGGACATGACCTAGGACCTTAAGATTTTTCATGAAAGGAGGACTTGCAGCCGCGTTGCACGAGAGAATGTGAAAAGTGTTCATATGTAGTAAAAACCTGAGGAATCCGTCCGTTTTCGTCATTTTTTATCGAATCGACTTAAAGCCAGATCGTCACATTGGCCGTTCTTCTCTCTGAAACGGTTACATTTATCGTGTGCAAAGCTATGTCGCGTGCTGCGGTATGCCGAAACACTAAAAGCACCTTAGTAGAACACAGAAGAAGCTTCTAATTTGAAGTAATAGCCAGTAAGAAGTAGTACAATTCAAGTTTTAGTTGTCGATTATTCACTTTTTAGCCGGCTTTACTGGCTTGGACATTAAGTGGAACCTTAATATTTTGCATGAAAGGAGGAGTAGCAGCCGCGTTGCACGGGAGAATGTGAAAAGTGTTCATATGTAGTAAAAACCTGAGAAATCCGTCCGTTTTCGTCATTTGTTATCGAATCGACTTAAAGCCAGATCGTCGCATTGGCCGCTTTTCTCTCTGAGACGGTTACATTTATCGTCTGCAAAGCTATGTCGCGTGCTGCAGTATGCGTAAACACTAAAAGCACCATAGTAGAACACAGAAGAAGCTTATATGTTGAAGTAATATCCAGTAAGAAGTAGTACAATTCAAGTTTTAGTTGTCGATTATTCACTTTTTAGCCTGCTTTGGTGGCTTGGACATGACCTATGACCTTAAGATTTTGCATGAAAGGAGGACTTGCAGCCGCGTTGCATGGGAGAATGTGAAAAGTGTTCATATGTAGTAAAAACCTGATAAATCAGTCCGTTTTCGTCATTTGTTATCGAATCGACTTAAAGTCAGATCGTCACATTGGCGGCTTTTCTCTCTGAGACGGTTACATTTATCGTCTGCAAAGCTATGTCGCGTGCTTCGGTATGCGGAGACACTAAAAGCACCATAGTAGAGTAGAACACAGAAGAAGCTTCTCAGTTGAAGTAATAGCCATTAAGAAGTAGTACAATTCAAGTTTTAGTCGTCTTTGGTGATTTGGACATGACTTAGGACCTTAAGATTTTGCATGAAACGAGGATTAGCAGCCGCGTTGCATGGGAGAATGTGAAAAGTGTTCATATGTAGTAAAAACCTGAGAAATCCGTCCGTTTTCGTCATTTGTTATCGAATCGACTTGAAGCCAGATCGTCACATTGGGCGCTTTTCTCTCTGAGACGGTTACATTTATCGTCTGCAAAGCTATGTCGCGTGCTGCGGTATGCGGAAACACTTAAAGCACCATAGTAGAACACAGAAGAAGCTTGTAAGTTGAAGTAATAGCCAGTAAGAAGTAGTACAATTCAAGTATTAGTTGTCGGTTATTCACTTTTTAGCCGGCTTTGGTGGCTTGGACATGACCTAGGACCTTAAGATTTTCCATGAAAGGAGGACTTGCAGCCGCGTTGCACGGGAGAATGTGAAAAGTGCTCATATGTAGTAAAAACCTGAGAAATCCGTCCGTTTTCGTCATTTGTTATCGAATCGACTTAAAGCCAGATCGTCACATTGGCCGATCTTCTCTCTGAAACGGTTACATTTATCGTCTGCAAAGCTATGTCGCGTGCTGCGGTATGCCGAAACACTAAAAGCAACATAGTAGATTACAGAAGAAGCTTCTAAGTTGAAGTAATAGCCAGTAAGAAGTAGTACAATTCAAGTTTTAGTTGTCGATTATTAACTTTTTAGCCTTCTTTGGTGGCTTGGACATGACCTAGGACCTTAAGATTTTGCATGAAAGGAGGAGTAGCAGCCGCGTTGCCCGCGAGAATGTGAAAATTGTTCAGATGTAGTAAAAACCTGAGAAATCCGTCCGCTGTCGTCACTTGTTATCGAATCGACTTAAAGTCAGATCGTCACATTGGCCGCTTTTCTCTCTGAGACGGTTACATTTATCGTCTGCAAAGCTATGTCGCGTGCTGCGGTATGCGGAGACACTAAAAGCACCATAGTAGAACACAGAAGAAACTTCTAAGTTGAAGCAATAGCCAGTAAGAAGTAGTACAATTCAAGTTTTAGCTGTCGATTATTCACTTTTTAGCCGGCTTTGGTGGTTTGGACATCACCTAGGACCTTAAGATTTTGCAGGAAAGGAGGACGTGCAGCCGCGTTGCAAGGGAGAATGTGAAAAGTGTTCATATGTAGAAAAACCTGAGAAATCCGTCCGTTTTCGTCATTTGTTATCGAATCGACTTAAAGCCAGATCGTCACATTGGCCGCTCTTCTCTCTGAAACGGTTACATTTATCTTCTGCAAAGTTATGTCGCGTGCTGCAGTATGCGGAAACACTAAAAGCACCATAGTAGAACACAGAAGAAGCTTCTAATTTGAAGTAATAGCCAGTAAGATGTAGTACAATTCAAGTTTTGGTTGTCGATTATTCACTTTTTAGCCGGCTTTGGTGGCTATGACATGTCCTTGGACCATAAGATTTTGCATGAAAGGAGGACTAGCAGCCGCGTTGCACGGGAGAATGTGAAAAGTGTTCATATGTAGTAAAAACCTTAGAAATCCGTTCGTTTTCGTTACTTGTTGTCGAATGGACTTAAAGCCAGATCGTCACATTGGCCGCTCTTCTGTCTGAAACGGTTACATTTATCGTCTGCAAAGCTATGTCGCGTGCTGCGGTATGCGGAGACACAAAAAGCACCATAGTAGAACACAGAAGGAGCTTCTAAGTTGAACTAATAGCCAGTAAGAAGTAGTAAAATTCAAGTTTTAGTTATCGATTATTCACTTTTTAGCCGTCTTTGGTAGCTTGGACATGACCTAGGACCTTAAGATTTTGCATGAAAGGCGGACTAGCAGCAGCGTTGCATGGGAGAATGTGAAAAGTGTTCATATGTAGTAAAAACCTGAGAAATCCGTCCGTTTTCGTCATTTATTATCGAATTGACTTAAAGCCAGATCGTCACATTTGCCGCTTTTCGCTCTGAGACGGTTACATTTATCGTCTGCAAAGCTAAGTCGCTTGCTGCGGTATGCGGAAACACTAAAAGCACCATAGTAGAACACAGAAGAAGCTTCTAATTTGAAGTAATAGCCAGTAAGAAGTAGTACAATTCAAGTTTTAGTTGTCGATTATTCACTTTTTAGCCGGCTTTGGTGGCTTTGACATTAAGTGGAACCTTAAGATTTTGCATGAAAGGAGGACAAGCTGCCGCGTTGCACGCGAGAATGTGAAAAGTGTTCATATGTAGTAAAAACCTAAGAAATCCGTCCGCTTTCGTCATTTGTTATCGAATTGACTTAAAGCCAGATCGTCACATTGGCTGCTCTTCTCTCTAAATCGGTTACATTTATTGTCTGCAAAGCTATGTCGCGTGCTGCGGTATGCGGAAACACTAAAAGCACCATAGTAGAACACAGAAGAAGCTTCTATGTTGAAGTAATAGCCAGTAAGAAGTAGTACAATTGAAGTTTTAGTTGTCGATTATTCACTTTTTAGCCGGCTTTGGTGGCTGGGACATGACCTAGGACCTTAAGGTTTTGCATGAAAGGAGGAGTAGCAGCTGCGTTGCCCGCGAGAATGTGAAAATTGTTCAGATGTAGTAAAAACCTGAGAAATCCGTCCGCTGTCGTCACTTGTTATCGAATCGACTTAAAGCCAGATTGTCACATTGGCCGTTCTTCTCTCTGAAACGGTTACATTTATCGTCTGCAAAGCTATGTCGCGTGCTGCGGTATGCCGAAACACTAAAAGCACCATAGTAGAACACAGAAGAAGCTTCTAATTTGAAGTAATAGCCAGTAAGAAGTAGTACAATTCAAGTTTTAGTTGTCGATTATTCACTTTTTAGCCGGCTTTGGTGGCTTGGACATGACCTAGGACCTTAAGATTTTGCATGAAAGGAGGGGGTAGCAGCCGCGTTGCCCGCGAGAATGTGAAAAGTGTTCATATGTAGTAAAAACCTGAGAAATCAGTCCGTTTTCGTCATTTGTTATCGAATCGACTTAAAGTCAGATCGTCACATTGGCCGCTTTTCTCTCTGAGACGGTTACATTTATCGTCTGCAAAGCTATGTCGCGTGCTACGGTATGCGGAGACACTAAAAGCACCATAGTAGAACACAGAAGAAGCTTCGAAGTTGAAGTAATAGCCATTAAGAAGTAGTACAATTCAAGTTTTAGTCGTCTTTGGTGGTTTGGACATGACCTAGGACCTTAAGATTTTGCATGAAAGGAGGAGTAGCAGCCGCGTTGCCCGCGAGAATGTGAAAATTGTTCATATGTAGTGAAAACCTGAGAAATCCGTCCGCTTTCGTCACTTGTTATCGAATCGACTTAAAGTCAGATCGTCACATTGGCCGCTCTTCTCTCTGAAACGGTTACATTTATCGTCTGCAAAGCTATGTCGCGTGCTGCGGTATGCGGAGACACAAAAAGCACCATAGTAGAACACAGAAGGAGCTTCTAAGTTGAACTAATAGCCAGTAAGGAGTAGTAAAATTCAAGTTTTAGTTATCGATTATTCACTTTTTAGCCGTCTTTGGTAGCTTGGACATGACCTAGGACCTTAAGATTTTGCATGAAAGGCGGACTAGCAGCAGCGTTGCATGGGAGAATGTGAAAAGTGTTCATATGTAGTAAAAACCTGAGAAATCCGTCCGTTTTCGTCATTTATTATCGAATTGACTTAAAGCCAGATCGTCACATTTGCCGCTTTTCGCTCTGAGACGGTTACATTTATCGTCTGCAAAGCTAAGTCGCTTGCTGCGGTATGCGGAAACACTAAAAGCACCATAGTAGAACACAGAAGGAGCTTCTAATTTGAAGTAATAGCCTGTAAGAAGTAGTACAATTCAAGTTTTAGTTGTCGATTATTCACTTTTTAGCCGGCTTTGGTAGCTTTGACATTAGGTGGAACCCTAAGATTTTGCATGAAAGGTGGACTAGCTGCCGCGTTGCACGCGAGAATGTGAAAAGAGTTCATATGTAGTAAAAACCTGCGAAATCCGTCCGTTTTCGTCATTTGTTATCGAATCGACTTAAAGCCAGATCGTCACATTGGCCGTTCTTCTCTCTGAAACGGTTACATTTATCGCCTGCAAAGCTATGTCGCGTGCTGCGGTATGCCGAAACACTAAAAGCACCATAGTAGAACACAGAAGAAGCATGTAATTTGAAGTAATAGCCAGTAAGAAATAGTACAATTCAAGTTTTAGTTGTCGATTATTCACTTTTTAGCCGGCTTTGGTGGCTTTGACATTAAGTGGAACCTTAAGATTTTGCATGAAAGGAGGACAAGCTGCCGCGTTGCACGCGAGAATGTGAAAATTGTTCAGATGTAGTAAAAACCTGAGAAATCCGTCCGCTGTCGTCACTTGTTATCGAATCGACTTAAAGCCAGATTGTCACATTGGCCGTTGTTCTCTCTGAAACGGATACATTTATCGTCTGCAAAGCTATGTCGCGTGCTGCGGTATGCCGAAACACTAAAAGCACCATAGTAGAACACAGAAGAAGCTTCTAATTTGAAGTAATAGCCAGTAAGAAGTAGTACAATTCAAGTTTTAGTTGTCGATTATTCACTTTTTAGCCGGCTTTGGTGGCTTGGACATGACCTAGGACCTTAAGATTTTGCATGAAAGGAGGGGTAGCAGCCGCGTTGCCCGCGAGAATGTGAAAAGTGTTCATATGTAGTAAAAACCTGAGAAATCAGTCCGTTTTCGTCTTTTGTTATCGAATCGACTTAAAGTCAGATCGTCACATTGGCCGCTTTTCTCTCTGAGACGGTTACATTTATCGTCTGCAAAGCTATGTCGCGTGTTACGGTATGCGGAGACACTAAAAGCACCATAGTAGAACACAGAGGAAGCTTCGAAGTTGAAGTAATAGCCATTAAGAAGTAGTACAATTCAAGTTTTAGTCGTCTTTGGTGGTTTGGACATGACCTAGGACCTTAAGATTTTGCATGAAAGGAGGAGTAGCAGCCGCGTTGCCCGCGAGAATGTGAAAATTGTTCATATGTAGTGAAAACCTGAGAAATCCGTCCGCTTTCGTCACTTGTTATCGAATCGACTTAAAGTCAGATCGTCACATTGGCCGCTCTTCTCTCTGAAACGGTTACATTTATCGTCTGCAAAGCTATGTCGCGTGCTGCGGTATGCGGAAACACTAAAAGCACCATAGTAGAACACAGAAGAAGCTTCTATGTTGAAGTAATAGCCAGTAAGAAGTAGTACAATTGAAGTTTTAGTTGTCGATTATTCACTTTTTAGCCGGCTTTGGTGGCTGGGACATGACCTAGGACCTTAAGATTTTGCATGAAAGGAGGAGTAGCAGCCGCGTTGCCCGCGAGAATGTGAAAATTGTTCAGATGTAGTAAAAACCTGAGAAATCCGTCCGCTGTCGTCACTTGTTATCGAATCGACTTAAAGCCAGATTGTCACATTGGCCGCTTTTCTCTCTGAGACGGTAACATTTATCGTCTGCAAAGCTATGTCGCGTGCTGCGGTATGCGGAGACACTAAAAGCACCATAGTAGAACACAGAAGAAGCTTCTAAGTTGAAGTTATAGCCAGTAAGAAGTAGTACAATTCAAGTTTTAGTTGTCGATTATTCACTTTTTAGCCGGCTTTGGTGGCTTTGACATCACCTAGGACCTTAAGCTTTTGCAGGAAAGGAGGACTTGCAGCCGCGTTGCAAGGGAGAATGTGAAAAGTGTTCATATGTAGTAAAAACCTGAGAAATCCGTCCGTTTTCGTCATTTGTTATCGAATCGACTTAAAGCCAGATCGTCACATTGGCCGCTTTTCTCTCTGAAACGGTTACATTTATCGTCTGCAAAGCTATGTCGCGTGCTGCGGTATGCGGAAACACTAAAAGCACCATAGTAGAACACAGAAGAAGCTTCTATGTTGAAGTAATAGCCAGTAAGAACTAGTACAATTGAAGTTTTAGTTGTTGATTATTCACTTTTTAGCCTGCTTTGGTGGCTTGGACATGACCTATGACCTTAAGATTTTGCATGAAAGGAGGACTAGCAGCCGCGTTGCATGGGAGAATGTGAAATGTGTTCATATGTAGTAAAAACCTGAGAAATCCGTCCGTTTTCGTCATTTGTTATCGAATCGACTTAAAGCCAGATCGTCACATTGGCCGCTTTTCTCTCTGAGACGGTTACATTTATCGTCTGCAAAGCTATGTCGCGTGCTGCGGTATGCGGAAACACTTAAAGCACCATAGTAGAACACAGAAGAAGCTTCTAAGTTGAAGTAATAGCCAGTAAGAAGTAGTACAATTCAAGTTTTAGTTGTCGATTATTCACTTTTTAGCCGGCTTTGGTAGTTTTGACATTGGGTGGAACCTTAAGATTTTGCATGAAAGGAGGACTAGCTGCCGCGTTGCACGCGAGAATGTGAAAAGTGTTCATATGTAGTAAAAACCTGAGAAATCCGTCCGTTTTCGTCATTTGTTATCGAATCGACTTAAAGCCAGATCGTCACATTGGCCGTTCTTCTCTCTGAAACGGTTACATTTATCGCCTGCAAAGCTATGTCGCGTGCTGCGGTATGCCGAAACACTAAAAGCACCATAGTAGAACACAGAAGAAGCATGTAACTTGAAGTAATAGCCGGTAAGAAGTAGTACAATTCAAGTTTTAGTTGTCGATTATTCACTTTTTAGCCGGCTTTGGTGGCTTTGACATTAGGTGGAACCTTAAGATTTTGCATGAAAGGAGGACAAGCTGCCGCGTTGCACGCGAGAATGTGAAAAGTGTTCATATGTAGTAAAAACCTGAGAAATCAGTCCGTTTTCGTCATCTGTTATCGAATCGACTTAAAGTCAGATCATCACATTGGCCGCTTTTCTCTCTGAGACGGTAACATTTATCGTCTGCAAAGCTATGTCGCGTGCTGCGGTATGCGGAGACACTAAAAGCACCATAGTAGAACACAGAAGAAGCTTCGAAGTTGAAGTAATAGCCATTAAGAAGTAGTACAATTCAAGTTTTAGTCGTCTTTGGTGGTTTGGACATGACCTAGGACCTTAAGATTTTGAATGAAAGGAGGAGTAGCAGCCGCGTTGCCCGCGAGAATGTGAAAATTGTTCATATGTAGTGAAAACCTGAGAAATCCGTCCGCTTTCGTCACTTGTTATCGAATCGACTTAAAGTCAGATCGTCACATTGGCCGCTCTTCTCTCTGAAACGGTTACATTTATCGTCTGCAAAGCTATGTCGCGTGCTGCGGTATGCGGAAACACTAAAAGCACCATAGTAGAACACAGAAGAAGCTTCTATGTTGAAGTAATAGCCAGTAAGAAGTAGTACAATTGAAGTTTTAGTTGTCGATTATTCACTTTTTAGCCGGCTTTGGTGGCTGGGACATGACCTAGGACCTTAAGATTTTGCATGAAAGGAGGAGTAGCAGCCGCGTTGCCCGCGAGAATGTGAAAATTGTTCAGATGTAGTAAAAACCTGAGAAATCCGTCCGCTGTCGTCACTTGTTATCGAATCGACTTAAAGCCAGATTGTCACATTGGCCGCTTTTCTCTCTGAGACGGTAACATTTATCGTCTGCAAAGCTATGTCGCGTGCTGCGGTATGCGGAGACACTAAAAGCACCATAGTAGAACACAGAAGAAGCTTCTAAGTTGAAGCAATAGCCAGTAAGAAGTAGTACAATTCAAGTTTTAGTTGTCGTTTATTCACTTTTTAGCCGGCTTTGGTGGCTTGGACATCACCTAGGACCTTAAGATTTTGCAGGAAAGGAGGACTTGCAGCCGCGTTGCAAGGGAGAATGTGAAAAGTGTTCATATGTAGTAAAAACCTGAGAAATCCGTCCGTTTTCGTCATTTGTTATCGAATCGACTTAAAGCCAGATCGTCACATTGGCCGCTTTTCTCTCTGAAACGGTTACATTTATCGTCTGCAAAGCTATGTCGCGTGCTGCGGTATGCGGAAACACTAAAAGCACCATAGTAGAACACAGAAGAAGCTTCTATGTTGAAGTAATAGCCAGTAAGAAGTAGTACAATTGAAGTTTTAGTTGTTGATTATTCACTTTTTAGCCTGCTTTGGTGGCTTGGACATGACCTATGACCTTAAGATTTTGCATGAAAGGAGGACTAGCAGCCGCGTGGCATGGGAGAATGTGAAAAGTGTTCATATGTAGTACAAACCTGATAAATCCGTCCGTTTCGTCATTTGTTATCGAATCGACTTAAAGCCAGATCGTCACATTGGCCGCTCTTCTCTCTGAAACGGTTACATTTATCGTCTGCAAAGC
Source organism: Schistocerca gregaria (assembly GCF_023897955.1). Lineage (NCBI taxonomy): Eukaryota > Metazoa > Arthropoda > Insecta > Orthoptera > Acrididae > Schistocerca > Schistocerca gregaria. The sequence goes on from NW_026061982.1 coordinate 571,701, forward strand.
TATGTCGCGTGCTGCAGTATGCGGAAACACTAAAAGCACCATAGTAGAACACAGAAGAAGCTTCTAATTTGAACTAATAGCCAGTAAGAAGTAGTAAAATTCAAGTTTTAGTTATCGATTATTCATTTTTTAGCCGTCTTTGGTAGCTTGGACATGACCTAGGACCTTAAGATTTTGCATGAAAGGCGGACTAGCAGCAGCGTTGCATGGGAGAATGTGAAAAGTGTTCATATGTAGTAAAAACCTGAGAAATCCGTCCGTTTTCGTCATTTATTATCGAATTGACTTAAAGCCAGATCGTCACATTTGCCGCTTTTCGTTTTGAGACGGTTACATTTATCGTCTGCAAAGCTAAGTCGCTTGCTGCGGTATGCGGAAACACTAAAAGCACCATAGTAGAACACAGAAGAAGCTTCGAATTTGAAGTAATAGCCAGTAAGAAGTAGTACAATTCAAGTTTTAGTTGTCGATTATTCACTTTTTAGCCGGCTTTGGTAGCTTTGACATTAGGTGGAACCTTAAGATTTTGCATGAAAGGACGACTAGCTGCCGCGTTGCACGCGAGAATGTGAGAAGTGTTCATATGTAGTAAAAACCTGAGAAATCCGTCCGTTTTCGTCATTTGTTATCGAATCGACTTAAAGCCAGATCGTCACATTGGCCGCTCTTCTCTCTGAAACGGTTACATTTATCGTCTGCAAAGTTATGTCGCGTGCTGCAGTATGCGGAAACACTAAAAGCACCATAGTAGAACACAGAAGAAGCTTCTAATTTGAACTAATAGCCAGTAAGAAGTAGTAAAATTCAAGTTTTAGTTATCGATTATTAATTTTTTGCCGTCTTTGGTAGCTTGGACATGACCTAGGACCTTAAGATTTTGCATGAAAGGCGGACTAGCAGCAGCGTTGCATGGGAGAATGTGAAAAGTGTTCATATGTAGTAAAAACCTGAGAAATCCGTCCGTTTTCGTCATTTATTATCGAATTGACTTAAAGCCAGATCGTCACATTTGCCGCTTTTCGCTCTGAGACGGTTACATTTATCGTCTGCAAAGCTATGTCGCGTGCTGCGGTATGCCGAAACACTAAAAGCACCATAGTAGAACACAGAAGAAGCATGTAATTTGAAGTAATAGAAAGTAAGAAGTAGTACAATTCAAGTTTTAGTTGTCGATTATTCACTTTTTAGCCGGCTTTGGTGGCTTCGACATTAGGTGGAACCTTAAGATTTTGCATGAAAGGAGGACAAGCTGCCGCGTTGCACGCGAGAATGTGAAAAGTGTTCATATGTAGTAAAAACCTGAGAAATCCGTCCGCTTTCGTCATTTGTTATCGAATTGACTTAAAGCCAGATCGTTACATTGGCCGCTTTTCTCTCTGAGACGGTTACATTTATCGTCTGCAAAGCTATGTCGCGTGCTGCGGTATGCGGAGACACTAAAAGCACCATAGTAGAGCACAGAAGAAGCTTCTAAGTTGAAGTAATAGCCAGTAAGAAGTAGTACAATTCAAGTTTTAGTTATCGATTATTCACTTTTTAGCCGTCTTTGGTGGCTTGGACATGACCTAGGACCTTAAGATTTTGCATGAAAGGAGGAGTAGCAGCCGCGTTGCCCGCGAGAATGTGAAAACTGTTCATATGTAGTAAAAACCTGAGAAATCCGTCCGCTTTCGTCACTTGTTATCGAATCGACTTAAAGTCAGATCGTCACAATGGCCGCTTTTCTCTCTGAGACGGTTACATTTATCGTATGCAAAGCTATGTCGCGTGCTGCGGTATGCGGAGACACTAAAAGCACCATAGTAGAACACAGAAGAAGCTTCTAAGTTGAAGCAACAGCCAGTAAGAAGTAGTACAATTCAAGTTTTAGATGTCGATTATTCACTTTTTAGCCGGCTTTGGTGGCTTGGGCATGACCTAGGACCTTAACATTTTGCATGAAAGGAGGAGTAGCAGCCGCGTTGCCCGCGAGAATGTGAAAAGTGTTCATATGTAGTAAAAACCTGAGAAATCCGTCCGCTTTCGTCACTTGTTATCGAATCGACTTAAAGCCAGATCGTCACATTGGCCGCTCTTCTGTCTGAAACGGTTACATTTATCGTCTGCAAAGCTATGTCGCGTGCTGCGGTATGCGGAAACACTAAAAGCACCATAGTAGAACACAGATGAAGCTTCTATGTTGAAGTAATAGACAGTAAGAAGTAGTACAATTCAAGTTCTAGTTGTCGATTATTCACTTTTTAGCCGGCTTTGGTGGATTGGACATGACCTACGACTTTAAGATGTTGCATGAAAGGAGGACTAGCAGCCGCGTTGCATGGGAGAATGTGAAAAGTGTTCATATGTAGTAAAAACCTGAGAAATCAGTTCGTTTTCGTCATTTGTTATCGAATCGACTTAAAGCCAGATCGTCACATTGGCCGCTTTTCTCTCTGAGACGGTTACATTTATCGTCTGCAAAGCTATGTCGCGTGCTGCGGTATGCGGAGACACTAAAAGCACCATAGTAGAGCACAGAAGAAGCTTCTAAGTTGAAGTAATAGCCAGTAAGAAGTAGTACAATTCAAGTTTTAGTTATCGATTATTCACTTTTTAGCCGTCTTTGGTGGCTTGCACATGCCCTAGGTCCTTAAGATTTTGCATGAAAGGAGGAGTAGCAGCGGCGTTGCCCGCGAGAATGTGAAAAGTGTTCATATGTAGTAAAAACCTGAGAAATCCGTCCGCTTTCGTCACTTGTTATCGAATCGACTTAAAGTCAGATCGTCACATTGGCCGCTTTTCTCTCTGAGACGGTTACATTTATCGTATGCAAAGCTATGTCGCGTGCTGCGGTATGCGGAGACACTAAAAGCACCATAGTAGAACACAGAAGAAGCTTCTACGTTGAAGCAATAGCCAGTGAGAAGTAGTACAATTCAAGTTTTAGTTGTCGATTATTCACTTTTTAGCCGACTTTGGTGGCTTGGGCATGACCTAGGACCTTAAGATTTTGCATGAAAGGAGGACTAGCAGCCGCTTTGCACGCGGGATGTGAAAAGTGTTCATATGCAGTAAAAACCTGAGAAATCCGTCCGTTTTCGTCATTTGTTATCGAATCGACTTAAAGCCAGATCGTCACATTGGCCGCTCTTCTCACTGAAACGGTTACATTTATCGTCTGCAAAGATATGTCACGTGCTGCGGTATGCGGAAACACTAAAAGCACCATAGTAGAACACAGAAGAAGCTTCTATGTTGAAGTAATAGCCAGTAAGAAGTAGTACAATTCAAGTTTTAGTTGTCGATTATTCACTTTTTAGCCGGCTTTGGTGGATTGGACATGACCTAGGACTTTAAGATGTTGCATGAAAGGAGGACTAGCAGCCGCGTTGCATGGGAGAATGTGAAAAGTGTTCATATGTAGTAAAAACCTTAGAAATCCGTTCGTTTTCGTCACTTGTTGTCGAATCGACTTAAAGCCAGATCGTCACATTGGCCACTTTTCTGTCTGAAACGGTTACATTTATCGTCTGCACATCTATGTTGCTTGCTGCGGTATGCTTAGACGCAAAAAGCACCATAGTAGAACACAGAAGAAGCCTCTAAGTTGAACTAATAGCCAGTAAGAAGTAGTAAAATTCAAGTTTTAGTTGTCGATTATTCACTTTTTAGCCGGCTTTGGTGGCTTGGACATGACCTAGGTCTTTAAGATGTTGCATGAAAGGAGGACTAGCAGCCGCGTTGCATGGGAGAATGTGAAAAGTGTTCATATGTAGTAAAAACCTGAGAAATCAGTCCGTTTTCGTCATTTGTTATCGAATCGACTTAAAGCCAGATCGTCACATTGGCCGCTTTTCTCTCTGAGACGGTTACATTTATCGTCTGCAAAGCTATGTCGCGTGCTGCGGTAAGCGGAGACACTAAAAGCACCATAGTAGAACATAGAAGAAGCTTCTAAGTTGAAGCAATAGCCAGTAAGAAGTAGTACAATTCAAGTTTTAGTTGTCGATTATTCACTTTTTAGCCAGCTTTGGTGGCTTGGGCATGACCTAGGACCTTAAGATTTTGCATGAAAGGAGGACTAGCAGCCGCGTTGCACGGGAGAATGTGAAAAGTGTTCACATGCAGTAAAAACCTGAGAAATCCGTCCGTTTTCGTCACTTGTTATCGAATCGACTTAAAGCCAGATCGTCACATTGGCCGCTCTTTTCTCTGAAACGGTTACATTTATCGTCTGCAAAGCTATGTCGCGTGCTGCGGTATGCGGAAACACTAAAAGCACCATAGTAGAACACAGAACAAGCTTCTATGTTGAAGTAATAGACAGTAAGAAGTAGTACAATTCAAGTTTTAGTTGTCGATTATTCACTTTTTAGCCGGCTTTGGTGGATTGGACATGACCTAGGACTTTAAGATGTTGCATGAAAGGAGGACTAGCTGCCGCGTTGCATGGGAGAATGTGAAAAGTGTTCATATGTAGTAAAAACCTGAGAAATCCGTCCGCTTTCGTCACTTGTTATCGAATCGACTTAAAGTCAGATCGTCACATTAACCGCTTTTCTCTCTGAGACGGTTACATTTATCGTATGCAAAGCTATGTCGCGTGCTGCGGTATGCGGAGACACTAAAAGCACCATAGTAGAACACAGAAGATGCTTCTACGTTGAAGCAATAGCCAGTAAGAAGTAGTACAATTCAACTTTTAGTTGTCGATTATTCACTTTTTAGCCGGCTTTGGTGGCATGGACATCACCTAGGACCTTAAGATTTTGCGTGAAAGGAGGACTTGCAGCCGCGTTGCAAGGGAGAATGTGAAAAGTGTTCATATGTAGTAAAAACCTGAGGAATCCGTCCGTTTTCGTCATTTGTTATCGAATCGACTTAAAGCCAGATCGTCACATTGGCCGCTCTTCTCTCTGAAATGGTTACATTTATCGTCTGCAAAGCTATGTCGCGTGCTGCGGTATGAGGAAACACTTAAAGCATCATAGTAGAACACAGAAGAAGCTTCTAAGTTGAAGTAATAGCCAGTAAGAAGTAGTACAATTCAAGTTTTAGTTGTCGATTATTCACATTTTAGCCGGCTTTGGTGGCTTGGTCATGACCTAGGACCTTAAGATTTTGCATGAAAGGAGGACTAGCAGCCGCGTTGCATGGGAGAATGTGAAAAGTGTTCATATGTAGTAAAAACTTGAGAAATCCGTCCGTTTTCGTCATTTGTTATCGAATCGACTTAAAGCCAGTTCGTCACATTGGCCGCTCTTCTCTCTGAAACGGTTACATTTATCGTCTGCAAAGCTATGTCGCATGCTGCGGTATGCGGAGACACTAAAAGTACCATAGTAGAGCACAGAAGATGCTTCTAAGTTGAAGTAATAGCCAGTAAGAAGTAGTACAATTCAAGTTTTAGTTATCGATTATTCACTTTTTAGCCGTCTTTGGTGGCTTGGACATGCCCTAGGACCTTAAGATTTTGCATGAAAGGAGGAGTAGCAGCCGCGTTGCCCGCGAGAATGTGAAAAGTGTTCATATGTAGTAAAAACCTGAGAAATCCGTCCGCTTTCGTCTCTTGTTATCGAATCGACTTAAAGTCAGATCGTCACATTGGCCGCTTTTCTCTCTGAGACGGTTACATTTATCGTATGCAAAGCTATGTCGCGTGCTGCGGTATGCGGAGACACTAAAAGCACCTTAGTAGAACACAGAAGAAGCTTCTAAGTTGAAACAATAGCCAGTAAGAAGTAGTACAATTCAAGTTTTAGTTGTCGATTATTCACTTTTTAGCCGGCTTTGGTGGATTGGGCATGACCTAGGACCTTAAGATTTTGCATGAAAGGAGGACTAGCAGCCGCGTTGCACGGGAGAATGTGAAAAGTGTTCATATGTAGTAAAAACCTGAGAAATCCGTCCGTTTTCGTCATTCGTTATCGAATCGACTTAAAGCCAGACCGTCACATTGGCCGTTCTTCACTCTGAAACGGTTACATTTATCGTCTGCAAAGCTATGTCGCGTGCTGCAGTATACCGAAACACTAAAAGCACCATAGTAGAACACAGAAGGAGCTTCTAATTTGAAGTAATAGCCAGTAAGAAGTAGTACAATTCAAGTTTTAGTTATCGATTATTCACTTTTTAGCCGGCTTTGGTGGCTTGGACATGACCTAGGACCTTAAGATGTTCATGAAAGGAGGACTAGCAGCCGCGTTGCATGGGAGAATGTGAAAAGTATTCATATGTAGTAAAAACCTGAGAAATCAGTCCGTTTTCTTCATTTGTTATCGAATCGACTTAAAGCCAGATCGTCACATTGGCCGTTCTTCTCTCTGAAACGGTTACATTTATCGTCTGCAAAGCTATGTCGCGTGCTGCGGTATGCCGAAACACTAAAAGCACCTTAGTAGAACACAGAAGAAGCTTCTAATTTGAAGTAATAGCCAGTAAGAAGTAGTACAATTCAAGTTTTAGTTGTCGATTATTCACTTTTTAGCCGGCTTTGGCGGCTTGGACATTAGGTGGAACCTTAATATTTTGCATGAAAGGAGGAGTAGCAGCCGCGTTGCACGGGAGAATGTGAAAAGTGTTCTTATGTAGTAAAAACCTGAGAAATCCGTCCGTTTTCGTCATTTGTTATCGAATCGACTTAAAGCCAGTTCGTCACATTGGCCGCTCTTCTCTCTGAAACGGTTACATTTATCGTCTGCAAAGCTATGTCGCGTGCTGCGGTATGCGGAAACACTAAAAGCACCATAGTAGAACACAGAAGAAGCTTCTATGTTGAAGTAATAGCCAGTAAGAAGTAGTACAATTCAAGTTTTAGTTGTCGATTATTCACTTTTTAGCCGGCTTTGGTGGCTTGGACATGACCTAGGACCTTAAGATTTTGCATGAAAGGAGGAGTAGCAGCCGCGTTGCCCGCGAGAATGTGAAAAGTGTTCATATGTAGTAAAAACCTGAGAAATCCGTCCGTTTTCGTCATTTGTTATCGAATCGACTTAAATCCAGATCGTCACATTGGCCGCTCTTCTGTCTGAAACGGTTACGTTTATAGACTGCAAAGCTATGTCGCGTGCTGCGGAATGCGGAGACACTAAAAGTACCATAGAAGAACACAGATGAAGCTTCTAAGATGATGTAATAGCCAGTAAGGAGTAGTACAATTGAAGTTTTAGGTATCGATTATTGACATTTTACCCTTCTTTGGTGCCTTGGACATGAGCTAGGAACTTAAGATTTTGCATGAAAGGAGGACTTGCACCCGCGTTGCAAGGGAGAATGTGAAAAGTGTTCATATGTAGTAAAAACCTGAGAAATCCGTCCGTTTTCGTCATTTGTTATCGAATCGACTTAAAGCCAGATCGTCACATTGGCCGCTCTTCTCTCTGAAACGGTTACATTTATCGTCTGCAAAGCTATGTCGCGTGCTGCGGTATGCGGAAACACTAAAAGCACCATAGTAGAACACAGAAGAAGCTTCTATTTTGAAGTAATAGCCAGTAAGAAGTAGTACAATTCAAGTTTTAGTTATCGATTATTCACTTTTTAGCCGGCTTTGGTGGATTGGACATGACCTAGGACTTTAAGATGTTGCATGAAAGGAGGACTAGCAGCCGCGTTGCATGGGAGAATGTGAAAAGTGTTCATATGTAGTAAAAACCTGAGAAATCAGTCCGTTTTCGTCATTTGTTATCGAATCGACTTAAAGCCAGATCGTCACATTGGCCGCTTTTCTCTCTGAGACGGTTACATTTATCGTCTGCAAAGCTATGTCGCGTGCTGCAGTATACCGAAACACTAAAAGCACCATAGTAGAACACAGAAGAAGCTTCTAATTTGAAGTAATAGCCAGTAAGAAGTAGTACAAATCAAGTTTTAGTTGTCGATTAATCACTTTTTAGCTGGCTATGGTGGCTTGGACATGACCTAGGAAGTTAAGATGTTGCATGAAAGGAGGACTAGCAGCCGCGTTGCATGGGAGAATGTGAAAAGTGTTCATATGTAGTAAAAACCTGAGAAATCCGTCCGTTTTCGTCATTTGTTATCGAATCGACTTAAAGCCAGATCGTCACATTGGCCGCTTTCTCTCTGAGACGGTTACATTTATCGTCTGCAAAGTTATGTCGCGTGCTGCGGTTTGCGGAGACACTAAAAGCACCATAGTAGAGCACAGAAGAAGCTTCTAAGTTAAAGCAATAGCCAGTAAGAAGTAGTACAATTCAAGTTTTAGTTGTCGATTGTTCACTTTTTAGCCGGCTTTGGTGGCTTGGACATCACCTAGGACCTTAAGATTTTGCGTGAAAGGAGGACTTGCAGCCGCGTTGCAAGGGAGAATGTGAAAAGTGTTCATATGTAGTAAAAACCTGAGAAATCCGTCCGTTTTCGTCATTTGTTATCGAATCGACTTAAAGCCAGATCGTCACATTGGCCGCTCTTCTCTCTGAAACGGTTACATTTATCGTCTGCAAAGCTATGTCGCTTGCTGCGGTATGCCGAAACACTAGAAGCATCATAGTAGAACACAGAAGAAGCTTCTAATTTGAAGTAATAGCCAGTAAGAAGTAGTACAATTCAAGTTTTAGTTGTCGATTATTCACTTTTTAGCCTGCTTTGGTGGCTTGGACATGACCTAGGACCTTAAGATTTTGCATGATAGGAGGACTAGCAGCCGCGTTGCATGGGAGAAAGTGAAAAGTGTTCATATGTAGTAAAAACCTGAGAAATCCGTCCGTTTTCGTCATTTGTTATCGAATCGACTTAAAGCCAGTTCGTCACATTGGCCGCTCTTCTCTCTGAAACGGTTACATTTATCGTCTGCAAAGCTATGTCGCGTGCTGCGGTATGCGGAAACACTAAAAGCACCATAGTAGAACACAGAAGAAGCTTCTATGTTGAAGTAATAGCCAGTAAGAAGTAGTACAATTGAAGTTTTAGTTGTCGATTATTCACTTTTTAGCCTGCTTTGGTGGCTTGGACATGACCTAGGACCTTAAGATTTTGCATGAAAGGAGGACTAGCAGCCGCGTTGCACGGGAGAATGTGAAAAGTGTTCATATGTAGTAAAAACCTGATAAATCCGTCCGTTTTCGTCATTTGTTATCGAATCGACTAAAAGCCAGATCGTCACATTGGCCGTTCTTCTCTCTGAAACGGTTACATTTATCGTCTGCAAAGCTATGTCGCGTGCTGCAGTATACCGAAACACTAAAAGCACCATAGTAGAACACAGAAGAAGCTTCTAATTTGAAGTAATAGCCAGTAAGAAGTAGTACAATTCAAGTTTTAGTTGTCGATTATTCACTTTTTAGCCGGCTTTGGTGGATTGGACATGACCTAGGACTTTAAGATGTTGCATGAAAGGAGGACTAGCAGCCGCGTTGCATGGGAGAATGTGAAAAGTGTTCATATGTAGTAAAAACCTGAGAAATCAGTCCGTTTTCGTCATTTGTTATGGAATCGACTTAAAGCCAGATCGTCACATTGGCCGCTTTTCTCTCTGAGACGGTTACATTTATCGTCTGCAAAGCTATGTCGCGTGCTGCGGTATGCGGAGACACTAAAAGCACCATAGTAGAGCACAGAAGAAGCTTCTAAGTTGAAGTAATAGCCAGTAAGAAGTAGTACAATTCAAGTTTTAGTTATCGATTATTCACTTTTTAGCCGTCTTTGGTGGCTTGGACATGACCTAGGACCTTAAGATTTTGCATGAAAGGAGGAGTAGCAGCAGCGTTGCCCGCGAGAATGTGAAAAGTGTTCATATGTAGTAAAAACCTGAGAAATCCGTCCGCTTTCGTCACTTGTTATCGAATCGTCTTAAAGCCAGATCGTCACATTGGCCGTTCTTCTCTCTGAGACGGTTACATTTATCGTCTGCAAAGCTATGTCGCGTGCTGCGGTCTGCGGAGACACTAAAAGCACCATAGTAGAGCACAGAAGAAGCTTCTAAGTTGAAGCAATAGCCAGTAAGAAGTAGTACAATTCAAGTTTTAGTTGTCGATTATTCACTTTTTAGCCGGCTTTGGTGGCTTGGACATCACCTAGGACCTTAAGATTTTGCGTGAAAGGAGGACTTGCAGCCGCGTTGCAAGGGAGAATGTGAAAAGTGTTCATATGTAGTAAAAACCTGAGAAATCCGTCCGTTTTCGTCATTTGTTATCGAATCGACTTAAAGCCAGATCGTCACATTGGCCGCTCTTCTCTCTGAAACGGTTACATTTATCGTCTGCAAAGCTATGTCGCGTGCTGCGGTATGCGGAAACACTAAAAGCACCACAGTAGAACACAGAAGAAGCTTCTATGTTGAAGTAATAGCCAGCAAGAAGTAGTACAATTGAAGTTTTAGTTGTCGATTATATACTTTTTTGCCTGCTTTGGTGGCTTGGACATGACCTAGGACCTTAAGATGTTGCATGAAAGGAGGACAAGCAGCCGCGTTGCATGGGAGAAAGTGAAACGGGTTCATATGTAGTAAAAACCTGAGAAATCCGTCCGTTTTCGTCATTTGTTATCGAATCGACTTAAAGCCAGTTCGTCACATTGGCCGCTCTTCTCTCTGAAACGGTCTCATTTATCGTCTGCAAAGCTATGTCGCGTGCTGCGGTATGCCGAAACACTAAAAGCACCTTAGTAGAACACAGAAGAAGCTTCTAATTTGAAGTAATAGCCAGTAAGAAGTAGTACAATTCAAGTTTTAGTTGTCGATTATTCACTTTTTAGCCGGCTTTGGTGGCTTGGACATTAGGTGGAACCTTAATATTTTGCATGAAAGGAGGAGTAGCAGCCGCGTTGCACGGGAGAATGTGAAAAGTGTTCATATGTAGTAAAAACCTGAGAAATCCGTCCGTTTTCGTCATTTGTTATCGAATCGACTTAAAGCCAGTTCGTCACATTGGCCGCTCTTCTCTCTGAAACGGTTACATTTATCGTCTGCAAAGCTATGTCGCGTGCTGCGGTATGCGGAAACTCTAAAAGCACCATAGTAGAACACAGAAGAAGCTTCTATGTTGAAGTAATAGCCAGTAAGAAGTAGTACAATTGAAGTTTTAGTTGTCGATTATTCACTTTTTAGCCTGCTTTGGTGGCTTGGACATGACCTAGGACCTTAAGATTTTGCATGAAAGGAAGACTAGCAGCCGCGTTGCACGGGTGAATGTGAAAAGTGTTCATATGTAGTAAAAACCTGATAAATCCGTCCGTTTTCGTCATTTGTTATCGAATCGACTTAAAGCCAGATCGTCACATTGGCCGTTCTTCTCTCTGAAACGGTTACATTTATCGTCTGCAAAGCTATGTCGCGTGCTGCAGTATACCGAAACACTAAAAGCACCATAGTAGAACACAGAAGAAGCTTCTAATTTGAAGTAATAGCCAGTAAGAAGTAGTACAATTCAAGTTTTAGTTGTCGATTATTCACTTTTTAGCCGGCTTTGGTGGCTTGGACATGACCTAGGACCTTAAGATTTTGCATGATAGGAGGAGTAGCAGCCGCGTTGCCCGCGAGAATGTGAAAAGTGTTCATATGTAGTAAAAACCTGAGAAATCCGTCCGCTTTCGTCATTTGTTATCGAATCGCCTTAAAGACAGATCGTCACCTTGGCCGCTTTTCTCTCTGAGACGGTTACATTTATCGTCTGCAAAGCTATGTCACGTGCTGCGGTATGCGGAGACACTAAAAGCACCATAGTAGAACACAGAAGAAGCTTCTAAGTTGAAGCAATAGCCAGTAAGAAGTAGTACAATTCAAGTTTTAGTTATCGATTATTCACTTTTTAGGCGGCTTTGGTGGCTTGGACATCACCTAGGACCTTAAGATTTTGCATGAAAGGAGGACTTGCACCCGCGTTGCAAGGGAGAATGTGAAAAGTGTTCATATGTAGTAAAAACCTGAGAAATCCGTCCGTTTTCGTCATTTGTTATCGAATCGACTTAAAGCCAGATCGTCACATTGGCCGCTCTTCTCTCTGAAACGGTTACATTTATCGTCTGCAAACCTATGTCGCGTGCTGCGGTATGCGGAAACACTAAAAGCACCATAGTAGAACACAGAAGAAGCTTCTATGTTGAAGTAATAGCCAGTAAGAAGTAGTACAATTCAAGTTTTAGTTGTCGATTATTCACTTTTTAGCCGGCTTTGGTGGATTGGACATGACCTAGGACTTTAAGATGTTGCATGAAAGGAGGACTAGCAGACGCGTTGCATGGGAGAATGTGAAAAGTGTTCATATGTAGTAAAAACCTGAGAAATCAGTCCGTTTTCGTCATTTGTTATCGAATCGACTTAAAGCCAGATCGTCACATTGGCCGCTTTTCTCTCTGAGACGGTTACATTTATCGTCTGCAAAGCTATGTCGCGTGCTGCAGTATACCGAAACACTAAAAGCACCATAGTAGAACACAGAAGAAGCTTCTAATTTGAAGTAATAGCCAGTAAGAAGTAGTACAAATCAAGTTTTAGTTGTCGATTATTCACTTTTTAGCCGGCTTTGGTGGCTTGGACATTAGGTGGAACCTTAATATTTTGCATGAAAGGAGGACTTGCAGCCGCGTTGCAAGGGAGAATGTGAAAAGTGTTCATATGTAGTAAAAACCTGAGAAATCCGTCCGTTTTCGTCATTTGTTATCGAATCGACTTAAAGCCAGATCGTCACATTGGCCGCTCTTCTCTCTGAAACGGTTACATTTATCGTCTGCAAAGCTATGTCGCGTGCTGCGGTATGCGGAAACACTAAAAGCACCATAGTAGAACACAGAAGAAGCTTCTATGTTGAAGTAATAGCCAGTAAGAAGTAGTACAATTGAAGTTTTAGTTGTCGATTATTCACTTTTTAGCCTGCTTTGGTGGCTTGGACATGACCTAGGACCTTAAGATGTTGCATGAAAGGAGGACTAGCAGCCGCGTTGCACGGGAGAATGTCAAAAGTGTTCATATGTAGTAAAAACCTGATAAATTCGTCCGTTTTCGTCATTCGTTATCGAATCGACTTAAAGCCAGATCGTCACATTGGCCGTTCTTCTCTCTGAAACGGTTACATTTATCGTCTGCAGAGCTATGTCGCGTGCTGCAGTACACCGAAACACTAAAAGCACCATAGTAGAACACAGAAGAAGCTTCTAATCTGAAGTAATAGCCAGTAAGAAGTAGTACAATTCAAGTTTTAGTTTTCGATTATTCACTTTTTAGCCGGCTTTGGTGGCTTGGACATGACCTAGGACCTTAAGATGTTCATGAAAGGAGGACTAGCAGCCGCGTTGCATGGGAGAATGTGAAAAGTATTCATATGTAGTAAAAACCTGAGAAATCAGTCCGTTTTCGTCATTTGTTATCGAATCGACTTAAAGCCAGATCGTCACATTGGCCGCTTTTCTCTCTGAGACGGTTACATTTATCGTCTGCAAAGCTATGTCGCGTGCTGCAGTATACCGAAACACTAAAAGCACCATAGTAGAACACAGAAGAAGCTTCTAATTTGAAGTAATAGCCAGTAAGAAGTAGTACAAATCAAGTTTTAGTTGTCGATTATTCACTTTTTAGCCGGCTTTGGTGGCTTGGACATTAGGTGGAACCTTAATATTTTGCATGAAAGGAGGAGTAGCAGCCGCGTTGCATGGGAGAATGTGAAAAGTGTTCATATGTAGTAAAAACCTGTGAAATCCGTCCGCTTTCGTCATTTGTTATCGAATCGCCTTAAAGACAGATCGTCACATTGGCCGCTTTTCTCTCTGAGACGGTTACATTTATCGTCTGCAAAGCTATGTCACGTGCTGCGGTATGCGGAGACACTAAAAGCACCATAGTAAAACACAGAAGAAGCTTCTAAGTTGAAGCAATAGCCAGTAAGAAGTAGTACAATTCAAGTTTTAGTTATCGATTATTCACTTTTTAGCCGTCTTTGGTGGCTTGGACATGACCTAGGACCTTAAGATTTTGCATGAAAGGAGGAGTAGCAGCAGCGTTGCCCGCGAGAATGTGAAAAGTGTTCATATGTAGTAAAAACCTGAGAAATCCGTCCGCTTTCGTCACTTGTTATCGAATCGACTTAAAGTCTGATCGTCACATTGGCCGCTTTTCTCTCTGAGACGGTTACATTTATCGTATGCAAAGCTATGTCGCATGCTGCGGTATGCGGAGACACTAAAAGCACCATAGTAGAACACAGAAGAAGCTTCTACGTTGAAGCAATAGCCAGTAAGAAGTAGTACAATTCAAGTTTTAGTTGTCGATTATTCACTTTTTAGCCGGCTTTGGTGGCTTGGGCATGTCCTAGGAGCTTAAGATTTTGCATGAAAGGAGGACTAGCAGCCGCGTTGCACGGAAGAATGTGAAAAGTGTTCATATGTAGTAAAAACCTGATAAATCCGTCCGTTTTCGTCATTCGTTATCGAATCGACTTAAAGCCAGATCGTCACATTGGCCGTTCTTCTCTCTGAAACGGTTACATTTATCGTCTGCAAAGCTATGTCGCGTGCTGCAGTATACCGAAACACTAAAAGCACCATAGTAGAACATAGAAGAAGCTTCTAATTTGAAGTAATAGCCAGTAAGAAGTAGTACAATTCAAGTTTTAGTTTTCGATTATTCACTTTTTAGCCGGCTTTGGTAGCTTGGACATGACCTAGGACCTTAAGATGTTGCATGAAAGGAGGACTAGCAGCCGCGTTGCATGGGAGAATGTGAAAAGTGTTCATATGTAGTAAAAACCTGAGAAATCCGTCCGTTTTCGTCATTTGTTATCGAATCGTCTTGAAGCCAGATCGTCACATTGGCCGTTCTTCTCTCTGAGACGGTTACATTTATCGTCTGCAAAGCTATGTCGCGTGCTGCGGTATGCGGAGACACTAAAAGCACCATAGTAGAGCACAGAAGAAGCTTCTAAGTTGAAGCAATAGCCAGTAAGAAGTAGTACAATTCAAGTTTTAGTTGTCGATTATTCACTTTTTAGCCGGCTTTGGTGGCTTGGACATCACCTAGGACCTTAAGATTTTGCGTGAAAGGAGGACTTGCAGCCGCGTTGCAAGGGAGAATGTGAAAAGTGTTCATATGTTGTAAAAACCTGAGAAATCCGTCCGTTTTCGTCATTTGTTATCGAATCGACTTAAAGCCAGATCGTCACATTGGCCGTTCTTCTCTCTGAAACGGTTACATTTATCGTCTGCAAAGCTATGTCGCGTGCTGCGGTATGCGGAAACACTAAAAGCACCATAGTAGAACACAGAAGAAGCTTCTATGTTGAAGTAATAGCCAGTAAGAAGTAGTATAATTGAAGTTTTAGTTGTCGATTATTCACTTTTTAGCCTGCTTTGGTGGCTTGGACATGACCTAGGACCTTAAGATGTTGCATGAAAGGAGGACTAGCAGCCGCGTTGCATGGGAGAAAGTGAAAAGTGATCATATGTAGTGAAAACCTGAGAAATCCGTCCGTTTTCGTCATTTGTTATCGAATCGACTTAAAGCCAGTTCGTCACATTGGCCGCTCTTCTCTCTGAAACGGTTACATTTATCGTCTGCAAAGCTATGTCGCGTGCTGCGGTATGCCGAAACACTAAAAGCACCTTAGTAGAACACAGAAGAAGCTTCTAATTTGAAGTAATAGCCAGTAAGAAGTAGTACAATTCAAGTTTTAGTTGTCGATTATTCACTTTTTAGCCGGCTTTGGTGGATTGGGCATGACCTAGGACCTTAAGATGTTCATGAAAGGAGGACTAGCAGCCGCGTTGCATGGGAGAATGTGAAAAGTATTCATATGTAGTAAAAACCTGAGAAATCCGTCCGTTTTCTTCATTTGTTATCGAATCGACTTAAAGCCAGATCGTCACATTGGCCGTTCTTCTCTCTGAAACGGTTACATTTATCGTCAGCAAAGCTATGTCGCGTGCTGCGGTATGCCGAAACACTAAAAGCACCTTAGTAGAACACAGAAGAAGCTTCTAATTTGAAGTAATAGCCAGTAAGAAGTAGTACAATTCAAGTTTTAGTTGTCGATTATTCACTTTTTAGCCGGCTTTGGTGGCTTGGACATTAGGTGGAACCTTAATATTTTGCATGAAAGGAGGAGTAGCAGCCGCGTTGCATGGGAGAATGTGAAAAGTGTTCATATGTAGTAAAAACCTGAGAAATCCGTCCGCTTTCGTCATTTGTTATCGAATCGCCTTAAAGACAGATCGTCACATTGGCCGCTTTTCTCTCTGAGACGGTTACATTTATCGTCTGCAAAGCTATGTCACGTGCTGCGGTATGCGGAGACACTAAAAGCACCATAGTAAAACACAGAAGAAGCTTCTAAGTTGAAGCAATAGCCAGTAAGAAGTAGTACAATTCAAGTTTTAGTTATCGATTATTCACTTTTTAGCCGTCTTTGGTGGCTTGGACATGACCTAGGACCTTAAGATTTTGCATGAAAGGAGGAGTAGCAGCAGCGTTGTCCGCGAGAATGTGAAAAGTGTTCATATGTAGTAAAAACCTGAGAAATCCGTCCGCTTTCGTCACTTGTTATCGAATCGACTTAAAGTCTGATCGTCACATTGGCCGCTTTTCTCTCTGAGACGGTTACATTTATCGTATGCAAAGCTATGTCGCATGCTGCGGTATGCGGAGACACTAAAAGCACCGTAGTAGAACACAGAAGAAGCTTCTACGTTGAAGCAATAGCCAGTAAGAAGTAGTACAATTCAAGTTTTAGTTGTCGATTATTCACTTTTTAGCCGGCTTTGGTGGCTTGGGCATGTCCTAGGAGCTTAAGATTTTGCATGAAAGGAGGACTAGCAGCCGCGTTGCACGGAAGAATGTGAAAAGTGTTCATATGTAGTAAAAACCTGATAAATCCGTCCGTTTTCGTCATTCGTTATCGAATCGACTTAAAGCCAGATCGTCACATTGGCCGTTCTTCTCTCTGAAACGGTTACATTTATCGTCTGCAAAGCTATGTCGCGTGCTGCAGTATACCGAAACACTAAAAGCACCATAGTAGAACATAGAAGAAGCTTCTAATTTGAAGTAATAGCCAGTAAGAAGTAGTACAATTCAAGTTTTAGTTTTCGATTATTCACTTTTTAGCCGGCTTTGGTGGCTTGGACATGACATAGGACCTTAAGATGTTGCATGAAAGGAGGACTAGCAGCCGCGTTGCATGGGAGAATGTGAAAAGTGTTCATATGTAGTAAAAACCTGAGAAATCCGTCCGTTTTCGTCATTTGTTATCGAATCGTCTTAAAGCCAGATCGTCACATTGGCCGTTCTTCTCTCTGAGACGGTTACATTTATCGTCTGCAAAGCTATGTCAGGTGCTGCGGTATGCGGAGACACTAAAAGCACCATAGTAGAGCAAAGAAGAAGCTTCTAAGTTGAAGCAATAGCCAGTAAGAAGTAGTACAATTCAAGTTTTAGTTGTCGATTATTCACTTTTTAGCCGGCTTTGGTGGCTTGGACATCACCTAGGACCTTACGATTTTGCGTGAAAGGAGGACTTGCAGCCGCGTTGCAAGGGAGAATGTGAAAAGTGTTCATATGTAGTAAAAACCTGAGAAATCCGTCCGTTTTCGTCATTTGTTATCGAATCGACTTAAAGACAGATCGTCACATTGGCCGTTCTTCTCTCTGAAACGGTTACATTTATCGTCTGCAAAGCTATGTCGCGTGCTGCGGTATGCGGAAACACTAAAAGCACCATAGTAGAACACAGAAGAAGCTTCTATGTTGAAGTAATAGCCAGTAAGAAGTAGTATAATTGAAGTTTTAGTTGTCGATTATTCACTTTTTAGCCTGCTATGGTGGCTTGGACATGACCTAGGACCTTAAGATGTTGCATGAAAGGAGGACTAGCAGCCGCGTTGCATGGGAGAAAGTGAAAAGTGTTCATATGTAGTGAAAACCTGAGAAATCCGTCCGTTTTCGTCATTTGTTATCGAATCGACTTAAAGCCAGTTCGTCACATTGGCCGCTCTTCTCTCTGAAACGGTTACATTTATCGTCTGCAAAGCTATGTCGCGTGCTGCGGTATGCCGAAACACTAAAAGCACCTTAGTAGAACACAGAAGAAGCTTCTAATTTGAAGTAATAGCCAGTAAGAAGTAGTACAATTCAAGTTTTAGTTGTCGATTATTCACTTTTTAGCCGGCTTTGGTGGATTGGGCATGACCTAGGACCTTAAGATGTTCATGAAAGGAGGACTAGCAGCCGCGTTGCATGGGAGAATGTGAAAAGTATTCATATGTAGTAAAAACCTGAGAAATCCGTCCGTTTTCTTCATTTGTTATCGAATCGACTTAAAGCCAGATCGTCACATTGGCCGTTCTTCTCTCTGAAACGGTTACATTTATCGTCTGCAAAGCTATGTCGCGTGCTGCGTTATGCCGAAACACTAAAAGCACCTTAGTAGAACACAGAAGAAGCTTCTAATTTGAAGTAATAGCCAGTAAGAAGTAGTACAATTCAAGTTTTAGTTGTCGATTATTCACTTTTTGCCGGCTTTGGTGGCTTGGACATTAGGTGGAACCTTAATATTTTGCATGAAAGGAGGAGTAGAAGCCGCGTTGCACGGGACAATGTGAAAAGTGTTCATATGTAGTAAAAACCTGAGAAATCCGTCCGTTTTCATCATTTGTTATCGAATCGACTTAAAGCCAGTTCGTCACATTGGCCGCTCTTCTCTCTGAAACGGTTACATTTATCGTCTGCAAAGCTATGTCGCGTGCTGCGGTATGCGGAAACACTAAAAGCACCATAGTAGAACACAGAAGAAGCTTCTATGTTGAAGTAATAGCCAGTAAGAAGTAGTACAATTGAAGTTTTAGTTGTCGATTATTCAATTTTTAGCCTGCTTTTGTGGCTTGGACATGACCTAGGACCTTAAGATTTTGCATGAAAGGAGGAGTAGCAGCCGCGTTGCCCACGAGATTGTGAAAAGTGTTCATATGTAGTAAAAACGTGAGAAATCCGTCCGCTTTCGTCATTTGTTATCGAATCGCCTTAAAGACAGTTCGTCACATTGGCCGCTTTTCTCTCTGAGACGGTTACATTTATCGTCTGCAAAGCTATGTCGCGTGCTGCGGTATGCGGAAACACTACAAGCACCATAGTAGAACACAGATGAAGCTTCTATGTTGAAGTAATAGCCAGTAAGAAGTAGTACAATTGAAGTTTTAGTTGTCGATTATTCACTTTTTAGCCTGCTTTGGTGGCTTGGACATGACCTAGGACCTTAAGATTTTGCATGAAAGGAGGACTAGCAGCCGCGTTGCATGGGAGAAAGTGAAAAGTGTTCATATGTAGTAAAAACCTGAGAAATCCGTCCGTTTTCGTCATTTGTTATCGAATCGACTTAAAGCCAGTTCGTCACATTGGCCGCTCTTCTCTCTGAAACGGTTACATTTATCGTCTGCAAAGCTATGTCGCGTGCTGCGGTATGCGGAAACACTAAAAGCACCATAGTAGAACACAGATGAAGCTTCTATGTTGAAGTAATAGCCAGTAAGAAGTAGTACAATTGAAGTTTTAGTTGTCGATTATTCACTTTTTAGCCTGCTTTGGTGGCTTGGACATGACCTAGGACCTTAAGATTTTGCATGAAAGGAAGACTAGCAGCCGCGTTGCACGGGAGAATGTGAAAAGTGTTCATATGTAGTAAAAACCTGATAAATCCGTCCGCTTTCGTCATTTGTTATCGAATCGACTAAAAGCCAGATTGTCACATTGGCCGTTCTTCTCTCTGAAACGGTTACATTTATCGTCTGCAAAGCTATGTCGCGTGCTGCAGTATACCGAAACACTAAAAGCACCATAGTAGAACACAGAAGAAGCTTCTAATTTGAAGTAACAGCCAGTAAGAAGTAGTACAATTCAAGTTTTAGTTTTCGATTATTCACTTTTTAGCCGGCTTTGGTGGATTGGACATGACCTAGGACTTTAAGATGTTGCATGAAAGGAGGAGTAGCAGCCGCG
Organism: Schistocerca gregaria; assembly: GCF_023897955.1. Taxonomy (NCBI): domain Eukaryota; kingdom Metazoa; phylum Arthropoda; class Insecta; order Orthoptera; family Acrididae; genus Schistocerca; species Schistocerca gregaria. Next base: position 591,607 of record NW_026061982.1, read on the forward strand.
TTGCATGGGAGAATGTGAAAAGTGTTCATATGTAGTAAAAACCTGAGAAATCAGTCCGTTTTCGTCATTTGTTATCGAATCGACTTAAAGCCAGATCGTCACATTGGCCGCTTTTCTCTCTGAGACGGTTACATTTATCGTCTGCAAAGCTATGTCGCGTGCTGCGTTATGCGGAGACACTAAAAGCACCATAGTAGAGCACAGAAGAAGCTTCTAAGTTGAAGTAATAGCCAGTAAGAAGTAGTACAATTCAAGTTTTAGTTACCGATTATTCACTTTTTAGCCGTCTTTGGTGGCTTGGACATGACCTAGGACCTTAAGATTTCGCATGAAAGTAGGAGTAGCAGCAGCGTTGCCCGCGAGAATGTGAAAAGTGTTCATATGTAGTAAAAACCGGAGAAATCCGTCCGTTTTCGTCACTTGTTATCGAATCGACTTAAAGTCAGATCGTCACATTGGCCGCTTTTCTCTCTGAGACGGTTACATTTATCGTATGCAAAGCTATGTCGCGTGCTGCGGTATGCGGAGACACTGAAAAGTGTTCATATGTAGAAAAAACCTGATAAATCCGTCCGTTTTCGTCATTCGTTATCGAATCGACTTAAATCCAGATCGTCACATTGGCCGTTCTTCTCTCTGAAACGGTTACATTTATCGTCTGCAAAGCTATGTCGCGTGCTGCAGTATACCGAAACACTAAAAGCACCATAGTAGAACACAGAAGAAGCTTCTAATTTGAAGTAATAGCCAGTAAGAAGTAGTACAATTCAAGTCTTAGTTTTCGATTATTCACTTTTTAGCCGGCTTTGGTGGCTTGGACATGACCTAGGACCTTAAGATGTTGCATGAAAGGAGGACTAGCAGCCGCGTTGCATGGGAGAATGTGAAAAGTATTCATATGTAGTAAAAACCTGAGAAATCCGTCCGTTTTCGTCATTTGTTATCGAATCGTCTTAAAGCCAGATCGTCACATTGGCCGTTCTTCTCTCTGAGACGGTTACATTTATCGTCTGCAAAGCTATGTCGCGTGCTGCGGTATGCGGAGACACTAAAAGCACCATAGTAGAGCACAGAAGAAGCTTCTAAGTTGAAGCAATAGCCAGTAAGAAGTAGTACAATTCAAGTTTTAGTTGTCGATTATTCACTTTTTAGCCGGCTTTGGTGGCTTGGACATCACCTAGGACCTTAAGATTTTGCGTGATAGGAGGACTTGCAGCCGCGTTGCAAGGGAGAATGTGAAAAGTGTTCATATATAGTAAAAACCTGAGAAATCCGTCCGTTTTCGTCATTTGTTATCGAATCGACTTAAAACCAGATCGTCACATTGGCCGCTCTTCTCTCTGAAACGGTTACATTTATCGTCTGCAAAGCTATGTCGCGTGCTGCGGTATGCGGAAACACTAAAAGCACCATAGTAGAACACAGATGAAGCTTCTATGTTGAAGTAATAGCCAGTAAGAAGTAGTACAATTGAAGTTTTAGTTGCCGATTATTCACTTTTTAGCCTGCTTTGGTGGCTTGGACATGACCTAGGACCTTAAGATGTTGCATGAAAGGAGGACTAGCAGCCGCGTTGCATGGGAGAAAGTGAAAAGTGTTCATATGTAGTAAAAACCTGATAAATCCGTCCGTTCTCGTCATTTGTTATCGAATCGACTTAAAGCCAGATCGTCACATTGGCCGCTCTTCTCTCTGAAACGGTTACATTTATCGTCTGCAAAGCTATGTCGCGCGCTGCAGTATACCGAAACACTAAAAGCACCATAGTAGAACACAGAAGAAGCTTCTAATTTGAAGTAATAGCCAGTAAGAAGTAGTACAATTCAAGTTTTAGTTGTCGATTATTCACTTTTTAGCCGGCTTTGGTGGCTTGGACATGACCTAGGACCTTAAGATTTTGCATGAAAGGAGGAGTAGCAGCCGCGTTGCCCGCGAGAATGTGAAAAGTGTTCATATGTAGTAAAAACCTGAGAAATCCGTCCGCTTTCGTCATTTGTTATCGAATCGTCTTAAAGACAGATCGTCACATTGGCCGCTTTTCTCTCTGAGACGGTTACATTTATCGTCTGCAAAGCTATGTCGCGTGCTGCGGTATGCGGAGACACTAATAGCACCATAGTAGAGCACAGAAGAAGCTTCTAAGTTGAAGCAATAGCCAGTAAGAAGTAGTACAATTCAAGTTTTAGTTGTCGATTATTCACTTTTTAGCCGGCTTTGGTGGCTTGGACATCACCAAGGACCTTAAGATTTTGCGTGAAAGGAAGACTTGCAGCCGCGTTGCAAGGGAGAATGTGAAAAGTGTTCATATGTAGTAAAAACCTGAGAATTCCGTCAGTTTTCGTCATTTGTTATCGAATCGACTTAAAGCCAGATCGTCACATTGGCCGTTCTTCTCTCTGAAACGGTTACACTTATCGTCTGCAAAGCTATGTCGCGTGCTGCGGTATGCGGAAACACTAAAAGCACCATAGTAGAACACAGAAGAAGCTTCTATGTTGAAGTAATAGCCAGTAAGAAGTAGTACAATTGAAGTTTTAGTTGTCGATTATTCACTCTTTAGCCTGCTTTGGTGGCTTGGACATGACCTAGGACCTTAAGATTTTGCATGAAAGGAGGACTAGCAGCCGCGTTGCATGGGAGAAAGTGAAAAGTGTTCATATGTAGTAAAAACCTGAGAAATCCGTCCGTTTTCGTCATTTGTTATCGAATCGACTTAAAGCCAGTTCGTCACATTGGCCGCTCTTCTCTCTGAAACGGTTACATTTATAGTCTGCAAAGCTATGTCGCGTGCTGCGGTATGCGGAAACACTAAAAGCACCATAGTAGAACACAGAAGAAGCTTCTATGTTGAAGTAATAGCCAGTAAGAAGTAGTACAATTGAAGTTTTAGTTGTCGATTATTCACTTTTTGGCCTGCTATGGTGGCTTGGACATGACCTAGGACCTTAAGATTTTGCATGAAAGGAGGACTAGCAGCCGCGTTGCACGGGAGAATGTGAAAAGTGTTCATATGTAGTAAAAACCTGATAGATCCGTCCGTTTTCGTCATTTGTTATCGAATCGACTTAAAGCCAGATCGTCACATTGGCCGTTCTTCTCTCTGAAACGGTTACATTTATCGTCTGCAAAGCTATGTCGCGTGCTGCAGTATACCAAAACACTAAAAGCACCATAGTAGAACACAGAAGAAGCTTCTAATTTGAAATAATAGCCAGTAAGAAGTAGTACAATTCAAGTTTTAGTTGTCGATTAATCACCTTTTAGCCGGCTTTGGTGGCTTGGACATGACCTAGGACCTTAAGATTTTGCATGAAAGGAGGAGTAGCAGCCGCGTTGCCCGCGAGAATGTGAAAAGTGTTCATATGTAGTAAAAACCTGAGAAATCCGTCCGTTTTCGTCATTTGCTATCGAATCGACTTAAAGCCAGATCGTCACATTGGCCGTTCTTCTCTCTGAGACGGTTACATTTAACGTCTGCAAAGCTATGTCGCGTGCTGCGGTATGCGGAGACACTGATAGCACCATAGTAGAGCATAGAAGAAGCTTCTAAGTTGAAGCAATAGCCAGTAATAAGTAGTACAATTGAAGTTTTAGTTGTCGATTATTCACTTTTTAGCCGGCTTTGGTGGCTTGGACATCACCTAGGACCTTAAGATTTTGCGTGAAAGGAGGACTTGCAGCCGCGTTGCAAGGGAGAATGTGAAAAGTGTTCATATGTAGTAAAAACCTGAGAAATCCGTCCGTTTTCGTCATTTGTTATCGAATCGACTTAAAGCCAGATCGTCACATTGGCCGCTCTTCTCTCTGAAACGGTTACATTTATCGTCTGCAAAGCTATGTCGCGTTATGCGGTATGCGGAAACACTAAAAGCACCATAGTAGAACACAGAAGAAGCTTCTATGTTGAAGTAATAGCCAGTAAGAAGTAGTACAATTGAAGTTTTAGTTGTCGATTATTTACTTTTTAGCTTGCTTTGGTGGCTTGGACATGACCTAGGACCTTAAGATTTTGCATGAAAGGAGGACTAGCAGCCGCGTTGCACGGGAGAATGTGAAAAGTGTTCATATGTAGTAAAAACCTGATAGATCCGTCCGTTTTCGTCATTTGTTATCGAATCGACTTAAAGCCAGATCGTCACATTGGCCGTTCTTCTCTCTGAAACGGTTACATTTATCGTCTGCAAAGCTATGTCGCGTGCTGCAGTATACCGAAACACTAAAAGCACCATAGTAGAACACAGAAGAAGCTTCTAATTTGAAGTAATAGCCGGTAAGAAGTAGTACAATTCAAGTTTCAGTTGTCGATTAATCACTTTTTAGCCGGCTTTGGTGGCTTGGACATGACCTAGGACCTTAAGATTTTGCATGAAAGGAGGGGTAGCAGCCGCGTTGCCCGCGAGAATGTGAAAAGTGTTCCTATGTAGTAAAAACCTGAGAAATCCGTCCGCTTTCGTCATTTGTTATCTAATCGATTTAAAGACAGATCGTCACATTGGCCGCTTTTCTCTCTGAGACGGTTACATTTATCGTCTGCAAAGCTATGTCACGTGCTGCGGTATGCGGAGACACAAAAAGTACCATAGTAGAACACAGAAGAAGCTTCTAAGTTGAAGTAATAGCCAGTAAGAAGTAGTACAATTCAAGTTTTAGTTATCGTTTATTCACTTTTTAGCCGGCTTTGGTGGCTTGGACATCACCTAGGACCTTAAGATTTTGCATGAAAGGAGGACTTGCACCCGCGTTGCAAGGGAGAATGTGAAAAGTGTTCATATGTAGTAAAAACCTGAGAAATCCGTCCGTTTTCGTCATTTGCTATCGAATCGACTTAAAGCCAGATCGTCACATTGGCCGTTCTTCTCTCTGAGACGGTTACATTTATCGTCTGCAAAGCTATGTCGCGTGCTGCGGTATGCGGAGACACTGATAGCACCATAGTAGAGCACAGAAGAAGCTTCTAAGTTGAAGCAATAGCCAGTAAGAAGTAGTACAATTCAAGTTTTAGTTGTCGATTATTCACTTTTTAGCCGGCTTTGGTAGCTTGGACATCACCTAGGACCTTAAGATTTTGCGTGAAAGGAGGACTTGCAGCCGCGTTGCAAGGGAGAATGTGAAAAGTGTTCATATGTAGTAAAAACCTGAGAAATCCGTCCGTTTTCGTCATTTGTTATCGAATCGACTTAAAGCCAGATCGTCACATTGGCCGCTCTTCTCTCTGAAACGGTTACATTTATCATCTGCAAAGCTATGTCGCGTGCTGCGGTATGCGGAAACACTAAAAGCACCATTGTAGAACACAGAAGAAGCTTCTAATTTGAAGTAATAGCCAGTAAGATGTAGTACAATTGAAGTTTTAGTTGTCGATTATTCACTTTTTAGCCTGCTTTGGTGGCTTGGACATGACATAGGACCTTAAGATTTTGCATGAAAGGAGGACTAGCAGCCGCGTTGCATGGGAGAAAGTGAAAAGTGTTCATTTGTAGTAAAAACCTGAGAAATCCGTCCGTTTTCGTCATTTGTTATCGAATCGACTTAAAGCCAGATCGTCACATTGGCCGCTCTTCTCTCTGAAACGGTTACATTTATCGTCTGCAAAGCTATGTCGCGTGCTGCGGTATGCGGAAACACTAAAAGCACCATAGTAGAACACAGAAGAAGCTTCTATGTTGAAGTAATAGCCAGTAAGAAGTAGTACAATTGAAGTTTTAGTTGTCGATTATTCACTTTTTAGCCTGCTTTGGTGGCTTGGACATGACATAGGACCTTACGATTTTGCATGAAAGGAGGACTAGCAGCCGCGTTGCATGGGAGAAAGTGAAAAGTGTTCATATGTAGTAAAAACCTGAGAAATCCGTCCGTTTTCGTCATTTGTTATCGAATCGACTTAAAGCCAGTTCGTCACATTGGCCGCTCTTCTCTCTGAAACGGTTACATTTATAGTCTGCAAAGCTATGTCGCGGGCTGCGGTATGCGGAAACACTAAAAGCACCATAGTAGAACACAGAAGAAGCTTCTATGTTGAAGTAATAGCCAGTAAGAAGTAGTACAATTGAAGTTTTAGTTGTCGATTATTCACTTTTTGGCCTGCTTTGGTGGCTTGGACATGACCTAGGACCTTAAGATTTTGCATGAAAGGAGGACTAGCAGCCGCGTTGCATGGGAGAATGTAAAAAGTGTTCATATGTAGTAAAAACCTGAGAAATCCGTCCGGTTTCGTCTTTGTTATTGAATCGACTTAAAGCCAGATCGTCACATTGGTCGCTCTTCTCTCTGAGACGGTTACATTTATCGTCTGCAAAGCTATGTCGCGTGCTGCGGTATCCGGAGACACTAAAAGCACGATAGTAGAACACAGAAGATGCTTCTAAGTTGAAGTAAAAGCCAGTAAGAAGTAGTTCACTTCAAGTTTTAGTTGTCGATTATTCACTCTTTAGCCGGCTTTGGTGGCTTGGACATGACCTAGGACCTTAAGATTTTGCATGAAAGGAGGACTAGCAGCCGCGCTGCACGGGAGAATGTGAAAAGTGTTCATATGTAGTAAAAACCTGAGAAATCCGTAGGTTTTCGTCATTTGTTATCGAATAGACAAAGCCAGATCGTAACATTGGCCGTTCTTCTCTCTGAGACTGTTACATTTATCGTCTGCAAAGCTATGTCGCGTGCTGCGGTATGCGGAGACACTGATAGCACCATAGTAGAGCACAGAAGAAGCTTCCAAGTTGAAGCAATAGCCAGTAAGAAGTAGTACAATTCAAGTTTTAGTTGTCGATTATTCACTTTTTAGCCGGCTTTGGTGGCTTGGCATCACCTAGGACCTTAAGATTTTGCGTGAAAGGAGGACTTGCAGCCGCGTTGCAAGGGAGAATGTGAAAAGTGTTCATATGTAGTAAAAACCTGAGAAATCCGTCCGTTTTCGTCATTTGTTATCGAATCGACTTAAAGCCAGATCGTCACATTGGCCGCTCTTCTCTCTGAAACGGTTACATTTATCGTCTGCAAAGCTATGTCGCGTGCTGCGGTATGCGGAAACACTAAAAGCACCATAGTAGAACACAGAAGAAGCTTCTATGTTGAAGTAATAGCCAGTAAGAAGTAGTACAATTGAAGTTTTAGTTGTCGATTATTCACTTTTTAGCCTGCTTTGGTGGCTTGGACATGACCTAGGACCTTAAGATTTTGCATGAAAGGAGGACTAGCAGCCGCGTTGCATGGGAGAAAGTGAAAAGTGTTCATATGTAGTAAAAACCTGAGAAATCCGTCCGTTTTCGTCATTTGTTATCGAATCGACTTAAAGCCAGTTCGTCACATTGGCCGCTCTTCTTTCTGAAACGGTTACATTTATAGTCTGCAAAGCCATGTCGCGTGCTGCGGTATGCGGAAACACTAAAAGCACCATAGTAGAACACAGAAGAAGCTTCTATGTTGAAGTAATAGCCAGTAAGAAGTAGTACAATTGAAGTTTTAGTTGTCGATTATTCACTTTTTGGCCTGCTTTGGTGGCTTGGACATGACCTAGGACCTTAAGATTTTGCATGAAAGGAGGACTAGCAGCCGCGTTGCATGGGAGAATGTGAAAAGTGTTCATATGTAGTAAAAACCTGATAGATCCGTCCGTTTTCGTCATTTGTTATCGAATCGACTTAAAGCCAGATCGTCACATTGGCCGTTCTTCTCTCTGAAACGATTACATTTATCGTCTGCAAAGCTATGTCGCGTGCTGCAGTATACCGAAACACTAAAAGCACCATAGTAGAACACAGAAGAAGCTTCTAATTTGAAGTAATAGCCGGTAAGAAGTAGTACAACTCAAGTTTTAGTTGTCGATTAATCACTTTTTAGCCGGCTTTGGTGGCTTGGACATGACCTAGGACCTTAAGATTTTGCATGAAAGGAGGAGTAGCAGCCGCGTTGCCCGCGAGAATGTGAAAAGTGTTCCTATGTAGTAAAAACCTGAGAAATCCGTCCGCTTTCGTCATTTGTTATCTAATCGATTTAAAGACAGATCGTCACATTGGCCGCTTTTCTCTCTGAGACGGTTACATTTATCGTTTGCAAAGCTATGTCACGAGCTGCGGTATGCGGAGACACTAAAAGTACCATAGTAGAACACAGAAGAAGCTTCTAAGTTGAAGTAATAGCAAGTAAGAAGTAGTAGAATTCAAGTTTTTGTTATCGATTATTCACTTTTTAGCCGGCTTTGGTGGCTTGGACATCACCTAGGACCTTAAGATTTTGCATGAAAGGAGGACTTGCACCCGCGTTGCAAGGGAGAATGTGAAAAGTGTTCATATGTAGTAAAAAAATGAGAAATCCGTCCGTTTTCGTCATTTGCTATCGAATCGACTTAAAGCCAGATCGTCACATTGGCCGTTCTTCTCTCTGAGACGGTTACATTTA